>NC_091628.1:72581822-73300572 GCF_027580195.1 Bos mutus | reverse complement strand
CTCTACATACATCCTCACCTGTAGTGCTTTCTCCTTTCTTTCAAATGCATCGTTTTAGAAGAAGGAGCTCACATTTATCTTCTGAGTTCCCTACCTTCTCCACTAAGCCCACCGACATTCAGCTTCTACCCCCACTGACCTGGAAACTCCCTACAGCACCTGCCGCTGCCCTTGCTTCTCTGTCCAGCTGCCAATTTTCTGTTCAGTATTTCTTTACCTCCCCTCCCTGTGACATTCAGGGACCTTGCTCACACTCTGCTCTGAAGTCTCCCTTCTACGAATGTCCCATCATTTTTCTCCCTTCTCTTACTTCCCTTTGGATGTGCTGCTTATGCACCCAGAAGCCAAAATATTGGTTGTTCCCGAGGCTTTGTCTTCGAGCATCTTCTCTCCACACACTGTCTCCGGCTCATCTCTCCCTTTCCTCGAGTACTTAGCGCCCACCTGACCCCAGGGACATTCCTGAAGCTGAGAAGTCTTTCCAGACTTTGTATGTGCAGTTCTGTTACCTGTCCTGCGTCTTTGACTTGGATGTCAGATAAGTTGAGATAATCTGTCCGATGTGGACCTTCTTGTTGCCCTTTCGTACGCCCTCTGGGCTGCCTGCCTTTGCACCCAGGAATCTGACTACTTGACCATCACTTTTCTTCTCCTAAATCCCTCCCACTGAATTTGCACCAAATCTTACAGAGCCTTTTGCTAATCTTTCTCATATGTCCGGGTATGTCACCAGCCATGCTATCACTGCCTTGATTAAAATTCTGGTCTTTCTATATATTTTGGAACAGCCTTAGACACCAGTCTTCCTGCCTCCAGCCTTAGCCCTCCCTCTGCAGTTTTCACAGGACTTCCAGATGTGTCAGTCCACAGATGACCTTGTATACTCCTCCCGCTTAGCAAAGTTCATTCAGAATGCTGTTCCTGCACCAGCCCCTTCAGAATTACCCAGTTTGGTGGTGACAGTGATCTCAGTTTGCTGAGGACAGTCCTGCAGCATACTTGTGGTCAGAGTTGGAGGAAAGGATTTGGTAGAGGTCTATGACACCTGTCTGGCATCCCTGGTTTATTTTTCTTTGCTACAACTCCTTTATTTGCCTGCTTAACCCTTTTTCTTTAAAGTCTTGGATCTCTTAGAAAGCTTACCATGAAGACAAAATCTGAAATTAGATGCAATTCTCGCAGCTTAAGGATTCCCACTGTGTAGTCATGGGATGGGTCATATCATAGCCTAATGATAAAATTATCTTTGAAAGCAGCAGAGAGTATCCCCAATACAGGATGGATAATAGAGAAAAGGAAAAGCTGAATTGTTGCAAAACAATATTACCTTAAGAGGGACAGTTAAGGAAAGTTAAGATAAAGTTCAGATTAACCTGAGGTGTTAATGTCTTTTCCGTTCCACACTAGCATTTATTGATATGATCAAATGTAATCAGGCAATAATAATTTGTATCACATGTAATAACTTGTGCAACTCAGGTAAATGATTTGTTTCTTATGTTCTTAATTAGACAAAAAAATTACTAAACTCCAATCAAAATAATAAATCTGAGCAGATTGTTAGATTAATACACTTCAGTCGTGTCCAACTCTTTCAACCCCGTGGACTATACAGTCCATGGAATTCTCCAGACCAGAATACTGGAGTGGGTAGCCATTCCCTTCTCCAGGGAATCTTCCCAACCCAGGGATCAAACCCAGGTCTCCTATGTTGCAGGCAGATTCTTTACCAGCTGAGCCATAAGGAAAGCCTGCCAGAATCTTGTGTCTATGGGATTTTCCAGGCAAGAATACTGGAGTGAGTTGCCAGAGGATCTTTTAGACCTATGGATTGAACCTGCATCTCCTACTTTGGCAGGTGGGTTCTTTACCACTAGCGCCAGCTGGGAAGCCAATCTAAGCAGGCCAGGTATTAATTTTTTCAAAAAATTGTATGAAAATTAAAAAGTGAGGATTGGCCAGTTCAGTTCAGTCACTCAGTCATGTCCAACTCTTTGCGACCCCATGGACTGCAGCACACCAGGCTTCCCTGTCCATCACCAACTCCTGGAGCTTGCTCAAACTCATGTCCATCAAGTTGGTGATGCCATCCAATCATCTCATCCTCTGTCGTCCTCTTCTCCTCCTGCCTTCAGTCTTTCCCAGCATCATGGTCTTTTCCAATGAGTCACTTCTTCAGATCAGGTGGTCAAAGTATTGGTGCTTCAGCTTCAGATTGGCCAGTTACCCACCACAAAATAATAGATTTCTTATGGGCTGTAGTCATCATGATTGGTTTTTTCCCAGGGGCATCTTAAGAAATTTGACCAAGAAATGAGGGAATTTCCATTCTATTGGTTTACCAAAAATACATCTGTGCTTTTTTTCCCTGAACACATTACAAAAATCTGAAAGTTATGTCTTACTTCGTATCATATTTGACTCAAAATCAAGTTTTAAAATAAAGGGATACAATGTCATATCTTTCCAGTCATATCTTTACAGCGGTGACCAGAAACAGATTGTTTCCCATAACATGTTGTAATGTGAATAAGTCAAAAATGAGTGACAGCTAATTTCTGTTTTAATTTGTGTCTTTCATCTGAGCCCTATTCTTTTTTATCACTCAGCATTAATTGCATGTTTAAATAATTCTCTAGAAGATGCATACCATTTCAGTAAGCATGCAACATTTAAAAGTTAGCAAAGCCATAGAGTACTGTAACCATCAGGTTTTTTCTGCTACTTCAACATCCAAAATTGAACACTGACATCTGAGAAATAGTGTTTTCCAAATATAACTCCCATGTCAAATTCCAAAATCCTTGAAGGAAGAGGACAGAGACAGTGTTAGTTGGTTCTTAAGAAACCGCCAATGTGCCCATTGGGGAAATCTGTTAGTTCTTCTGAGATGACTTCTGATGACCAGGGAGCTGAGATACGGCTGCTGGTGGTTCTCGTTCCTGTTTCCACTAAACTGGGTTTACCTTAGACAGAGTGTTTGAAATGAGCTATGCTTTTCAAGTATTGCATTTGGCTTCATTTTGTTTGAGTTCTCCCTGCCTCCTTATTGTAAAGGAAAACATCCCTGAGTGAGTGGCAGGTGATGCTTGGACCAGAAGGCTGACTAATACTAAAACGACGGGCCCCTTTCATCGAGTGCTTCCTGCAAGCTCTGTTTTCTATGCTGTGTGTATTTTGAGTCATTCTCATGCCAACTAGTGGAATAAACTGTCAGCCCCTTTGCAGATGAGGAAACTGAGGCAGCGGATAAGTTACCTGACCCTATCAGTACAACTAATAAGTGCAAGACGCACCACTGAAGCTCTGGACCATCTCTGCTCTGGAGTTCGTCCAAGCTCAGGGAAGGAGGCTGCAGTGAGGCCGGCGTGGCGTGCTCACAGGGGACATGACCCCCGATGGGCACTATGCCAGCCTCTGCCAAGCAGCCGGGTCTTTCAGGTGTTACCACTAGCTTCGTTCCTCTGGGATGTGTATTTTATCTGTGATGGAGGTTACGGAAGGTGAGGCCAAGTCACTTTCCCAGAGTCCCACCCTGGGGAAGCCAGCCACGGTGCAGGGGAACCAGGAGGACCACAGTATCGTTTTTGGTCGATCCCGCTGCTGTATCGCCATATTTGCAGCAAGGATTCAATCAGATGAGAGAGAACAATTCTCAGCGGTGTAGCTGGTTCGCAGCAAACACTTTCTCAGAATCAGATGTCATCTCATGTCACCTGCATCATGATCACCACCATCAACGTCACTAATATCACTATTTCTATTACTATTACTTTCATTTGGGATGATGTGGATTATTTCCCTTTAGTAAACACCTAATATGTCCAGGAACCAGGGCTAGGAACAGGAGATGCAGAAATGCAGAGATACATGCTACCATGGAGATTACACCACCATGAAAGCTCAGGTTGGATACAGGTATGAACGGGCTTCCCTGGTTAGCTCAGCTGGTAAAGAATCCATCTGCAATGCAGGAGACTCCAGTTAGATTCCTGCGTCATTAAGTTCCCCCTGGAGAAGGGATACGCTACCCACTCCAGTATTCTTGGGCTTCCCTGATGGCTCAGATGGGAACAATCCATCTGCAATGCAAGAGACCTGGGTTTGAACCCTGGGCTGGGAAGATCCCCTGGAGGAGAGCATGGCAACACACTCCAGTATTTTTTCCTAGAGAATCCCCATGGATAGAGGAGCCTGGTGGGCTACAGTCCATGGGGTCTCAAAGAGTCAGACACATCTAAATGACTAAGCACAGCACAGAGATATGAACAGGTGAGCTGACCTGAATCTTTGCTGCATAAATCACCCACCTCAGTGAAGCCCAGTTCTCAAGTTCTCCCCTCAGTTTATTTCTTCTTATTAAAATTAGTAGTCATGAAATGATCAATTGGAGCATCCTTTAAAAATATTTTAAAGACATTTTAGATATACAGGAAATTTGCAAAAATAGTACAGAGAGATTCCAGGTACCCTTCACCCAGCTTCTTCTCACATTCAAAATGTACACAGCCATGGGCTTCCCAGCTGGTGCGAGTGGTGAAGAGCCCACCTCCCAAGGCAGGAGACATAAGAGGCACAGATTCAGTTCCTGGGTTGGGAAGGTCCCCTGGAGGAGGGCATGGCAACCCACTCCAGTAGTCTTGCCTGGAGAATCTCATGGACAGAGGAGCCTGGTAGGCCATGGTCCATGGAGTCACGAAGAGTCAGACATGACTGAAGTGACTTAGCATGTGCGAATGAATGGTGCATTTATCCAAACATTGGTATAATGTTATCTATAACACAGCCTTTATCCAAAATTTTCCAGTTTTCCCACTAAATCCTTTTTTTATTCCATTCCTTTTAGAAGCAACTATTTTAAAGAGAAAATCATAGGGAACAGAAAGCATGTCTTTAAAGTCATTTCAATTCAGTCCAGGTACTTTAAAATACTTTGGGCAGTCTCTGCTGATGATTTATACAAACACAGAAATCCACGGAGAGATCCCCATGGCTAAGGCATTCTGTCATATTTTGGGATATAAAAGGAAAATTATTCAAGACTATCTTCTGACTGGAAGTAAGACTGCATGCCAGGAGAAACAGTTATAGCTGCTTTGAATGAGAATTCAAAGCGGAAGAGGGGCTTCAAAGAGGAACACATTGAAATATACAAGATGACATTTTTACCCCCAGCAGCTGAGAAACAGCTCTAAGTTGTGTCTGAAAGGCTCTCCCCCTCTCCCTCCAGGAGTGGATCTCACCTCACTGCGGCAGATGAAGCTTCAGAGACCGGTGAGCATGTTAACGGACGTCAAACACTTCCTGTCCTGTGGAGGAAACGTTAATGAGAGAAACGACGATGGCGTAACACTGGTGAGTCACAAGGTTCTCTAGGAGACACTGCTTACAACGCAAATGTGCATGGATTTCGAAAACAGAGAATTGGGTACCATTAACTCCTAAATAAGGTTTTTTTATTTTTCTGATTATATCAGTAATACGTATTTATTGCAGAAATTTTGCAAAACAGAAATGCAAAAAAAAGTGCAAATAACATACCATCACCCAACATTTATCTGTTGATATATTCTCTTTAAGTCCTATGCATGTTTTTCCTACAAATTTAGAGTAATTTTTATATTATTTTTGTTAGTGTGAGACTTTTGAGCTGCAACTTACAGGAGACTGTTTTCATTTTAAGCAAAAGAACCTGTGTTACTCTGATGAATGAATTTCTAAATTCAAACAAACGCCTGCCATTGCTTTTTAATGCTCTCAGGCATAGTTGCATTAAATTGAACACATAACAATTAAATGTGGACTCACTTGGATGTAAGCACAATGTCTTATCATCACAGGAAGAACATTTGGTCCTATTGACCCATAAAAATTACTTGGATCGGGCATGCTGGGGTTAGAATTAATTATTATGGAGATGAATGTGTTGTCTCAAGAAAGTAAGCTACAGAAGCAAAAGGGAAAAGCTCTGAAGCAAGGGGTGCACAGAAGCAGTTGCAACCAATTTTAGAAAATGATTCCATTTCTACTATGGGAAAATATGGTGTGAGGTTGAACACAGTAGATGAGGAAAGCAGTGTAACTGAGTGAATAAGACTTGTGTGAGACCTGATACCTTTGTAGATTTATTAAGTGCAAATTAAGTACTTTGAGACTTCTCAATAGAGTTATCTTCCCGGACATTGATGTTCATCTTTGGAATATAAATTTCAGAAGACTACCGAAAACGGAACTATAAGCTATAAGAGGACAAAGCAGTTTTAGAGTTTATTGAAAAATAACATCTTCAAATGGAAAAAACATTCCAACTTGTTTATTGAGGAAATATTTACTAACCGCGTCCCGTGTACAACATCACCGTGAACAAAACCACAAAAGTCCTTTTGTCTTTGTCAGGGGCTCACGTTTCGTTGGGGAAGACATTCACCATGCAGTGTAGGTGGGCTAAGGATATAATGCAGTCATAGTACTAAACGCAAATGAGAAATAACACAAAGACCGGGACGTGGTAGAGTACAGTTGGCATTTTTGGGTCGGTAGACAGGTAAGATCTCACTGACATGAAGAGCTGAGTGGTGAGCTGCAGGAAGTCTGCCCCCTCTGCAGGTGTGAAGGCGGGGTGTTGCAGGCTGAGCAGTGGGAACACAGAGGTCCTGAGGCAGGGCCGGGTGCGCTGTGACTAAGGAGCGGCTAGGAGGCCAGCGTGGCTGAGCAGAGAAAGCAAGAGGAGGCGGCAACCAGGACCGGACCACCCCGGGCCTGGCGGGCTCGTGTGAGGGCCGCGGCAGTTACTCTGCGTGAAGTAGGAATGAGCTGGAGAGTCCTGAGGGGAGGATGTTCCTTCAGTTCCAGAAGGATCTTCAGTCCAACTGCTGCGACGAGGATGCACTGTCAACGGGCAGGAGTGGAGCCGAGAGTTCAGTGAGGAGGCTCTTGTCCAACAGGTGGTGATGCGACTCAAACCAACACAGTGGGTGCTGCAGCAGTAAGAAGTGGCTCATTTCTAAAGTCCACGTTAAAACAAGATCCGCTGGGATTTCCTGATGGAAATTTGGTGAGAGAAGAAGACGACTTTAGCGTGACTCTGAATATTTCTAGTTTGAGCAGCTGGAATGCTGGAGTTGACACGGAATGAGAGAAGAACGGGCTGAGGGCAAAGGAAATGAGGGTGGATTCTGGAAACATGAAGTTTGAAGTGCCTCTTAGCCATCGTCATGGAGATGCTGAGTTTGTGGTGGGTTATTGAGTCTGATGCATAAAGGGTTTCCTAAAGGAAATCAACCTGGAGTATTCATTGGAAGGAGTGATGCTGAAGCTGAAACTCCAACACTTGGCCACCTGATGTGAAGAACTGACTCATTGGAAAAGAGCCTGATGCTGGGAAAGATTGAAGGCAGGAAGAGAAGGGGACGACAGAGGATGAGATGGCTGGATGGCATCACCGACTCAATGGACATGAGTTTAAGCAAACCCTTGGGAGATGGTGAAGGACAGGGAAGCCTGGTGTGCTGCAGTCCATGAGGTCACAAAGTTGGACAGGAGTTAGCAACTAAATAATAACAACAACTGGTGTCTGGAATTTGGGTTCTGTTCAGACTGGAGAAGCAGTGTTGGGATCTTTAGCATGTTTGTGCTATTGAGGCTCTTTGACGCTGGATGAAGTCACGAATCTGATATGAAGGAAAGAGGACTGGGGACTGACCCATGGAGCATAGCAAAGCGGAAGATCCTGGAATGAGGGGGGAGTGGAAACTCCCAAAGTGGGAGGCAAACCAAGAGAGTGAGGTGTCCTGGGAGCCCTGCAAGGAAAGCGGGAGGAGCAGGAGGAGGAGGAATGAGTAACCGTCAAATAAATACCGCTGAGAAGTCAAGTGGGCAGACAGAGACTTGCTGCCAGGCTTAGTAACTGGGAGTCCTTGGTTTTCTCATCAGGGCAGCTTTGGTTGAGTGATGGGATCAAAATCAGACTGGAGTGGGCTGTTTAATTAATAGTTCATTTCTACTGTATATCTCGGGGGGGGGAAAGAAGGTACAGTCTGTTTGTAGGACATATATTAAGTTAACCTTAAAAATGCATTCCAGTATACAGTAGGTGCAAATACTTACACGGAATGCCTGGAATAGTCAAATCATAGTGTCAGTGTGCACTGGTGGGTGTCAGGGCCCGAGGTGGGGGTGGGGAGGGGGGAGGGGGAGTCAGAGATTAATGGGGCAGAGTTTCAGTTTAGGAAAGTGAGAACTTCAGGATGATGGTGAGAGTTGCACAACAACACGGTGTACTCAGTGCCGCGAGCTGTACAGTTAAATACGGTTAAAATCGGGTGTTTTATATTACTTTTACCACAATAAAAAAATTTAACATAAAGATAATCCATAGTTGATTTAACACATGAGCTACATTAATTAAGACGTCCAACTCATAGTAAAAATCCACGGGCTCTCTGTTTCTTAGTTTGGCAGAAGATATTACAACTTTGTGTTGTTTTTCTGAAATCACAGCTAAATAAAAACAGCACACATGTTCAAATGCCTGCTAAATTAAAAGGCTTACAAACTTCAGAAGATAAGCTATGGAGGAATCAATACACAGCAATAAATTGCTATCACTTTCAGCCATCTTCAATTTTGACATTCCTGTGACTTTTCTTTTATTGAACAAAGAACACAAACGCGGCATATAATTATTCTGTAATAGCTGAATCTGGTTTTATTATTGATGTTGTGATCATCTTTGAGCTTTGTACAGAGAAAGGAACAATGAACAGGAGGCAGCCCTTCCCTGAGGATCACAGCAGTTAGCAAGCAGCAGCCTCTTTGATTCTTGGGTCTGACTTGGTTGGTCAATTATGTTAATGCTTCGAGTTGTCTTTCTGTAACAGGTATGTGTATAGTGTGTGCTTGCCTATTGTTGCTGATAATGATAAGAAGAAAGTCTTATCCACATATGGCTTCTGTATGCTGAGTTGGAATTTCAGCTGTGATTCAAAATTGGGCGTTATACCCCATGCTATTACACTGCAAAACAGATTAAACTACCAAAAAACTATCAAAAAACTCGGTGAAGATCTGCTCCTAGTAAGATGGTTTTTATGCTGCTGCTTTTTCTTCCTTTTTAGAATATGCAGTATAATAACCAAATGTAAGACAAATCTTTTTAACATTTTTTATTTTATTTTTACTGGAACATAGTTGATTTACAAGGTTTTATTAGTTAAAGATGTAAAGCAAAGCAATTCAGTTGTACATGTATATATGTATGCACACACACATACACACAGATATATACATACATGTATATATATTCTGGACATGTATGTATATACGCACACACACACACAGAGATATATATATATATATATTCTGGATTTTTTTCAGCTATATGTTATTATAAGATACTGAGCATTGTTCTCCATGCTGCATGGTAGAACTTTGTTGTTGGTTATTGTTGGTTATGTTGGTTATTTACTTTATAAATGTGTATATATATAGTATATTTGTATATTATATTTAAGTATATATGTATATATAAAGTATTATATATACTTATTGTATATGTATAAATATATACATATTATCATATGTATATGTATATGTATATGTATATGTATAAATATATACATACTATCATAAATATATACAATAAGTATATATATGATAGTTTTATAATAATAAGCTTCTCAGGTAGCCCTAGTAGTAAAGAACCTGCCTGCAAGGGCAGGAGACATAAGAGACGCAGGTTCAATACCTGGGTGGGGAAGATCCCCTGGAGGAGGGCATGGCAACCCACTCCAGTATTATTGCCTGGAGAATCCCATGGACAGAGGAGCCTGGCAGGCTACAGTGCACGGGGTCATGAAAAGTTGGACACAACTAATGGGACTTCAGTGTTCCCACTCCAGTGTTCTTGCCTGGGGAATCCCAGGGACAGGGAAGCCTGGTGGGCTGCCGTCTCTGGGGTCGCACAGAGTCGGAAACGACTGAAGCAACTTGGTAGCAACGGGACTTCACATGCTTGCATAGAATAGTTTATATATAATATATTTATAAATAATACTTATATATATAGTATATATTTTGTGATAAGCTATAAGGAAAGAAGATCTAAAAATGAATATATATATATATAAAAATATATAGAAATGACTGAATCACATCACTGTACACCTGAAACTAACATGACATTGTAAATCAACCACATTTCAACTTTCAAAGAAAGTTATGTGTTTTGCTTTTGTTTTGATGTTACCTGGGATTAGAGTTGCTTGCTGTCCCAGATGTCACTCACTGGTAGCCCCTGCTCTGGGCAGCTTTGCTACTAAATGAACCAACATCATTTTCCTTTTAGTCTTTCCCTGGTGAGTATCTCGGCCTATATTCTAAATGGTAGAGCAGGACTTTTGCCATGTGGAAAGCAAACCTACTCATAAGGAGTTTGAGCCTATGAACTTTGCATCATTAGTATCAGGCACTAACCACCAAGTGGATCTATTCTTCCTGCAGGCTTATACTGCAAGTGAAAATCTGAAATCCACTTGCTGGTGCTTAAAGCGCAATAATTTGCCAATCACTGACTGATGATTCAGATAATATGGAATAAATTTAGAAGCAGGTGAAAAATGAGTTCTTTAGGTGAATATGTATGTAAATTCATATTTCTCTAAACTATCTGTGGATACATTGTATTTGATAAAATGTTAATGAGATGAAGTTTGTATGTAACAAAGTGTGGCAAGATTAATGTGAAACTTAACTTCTGAATGTTTATGCCTTAAGTTAGATTAAATGTATTTGTTATTCTAATGTAGTTGAAAGTACATACAAAACATAAACATATAAATGTCACTGTAGATTGAAGAGCATAATTAAGGCCAAAAAGCAAATTTTTTGCTGAATTTTATCAAAATTTATATTTAATAAACCCTTTTGACTTTACTGTAATTTTGTCTTTGTAATAAAAATGGAAAGGAATTATGCTACAAAGTTCTATTCTTCAAAACCTAGAAGTCCTTGTTTTTACTACTTTTAATTAGTTTTTATTTTTCCTTTCCTTATAGATCCTTCTTATTAATTATTACGATTACAAAATCAACCATGTAGTTACTTAATAACCTAGTTTAAATTGAGTGTGATGATAAAGTGAAGTGAAGTGTCAGTGGCTCAGTGGTGCCCAACTCTTTGCGATCCCATGGACTGCAGCCCACCAGGCTCCTCTGTCCATGGGCTTCTCCAGATAAGAATACCAGAGTGGGTTGCCATTTCCTTCCTCAGAGGATCTTCCTGACCCAGGGATAGAACCAGGGTCTCCTGGACTGCAGGCTGATTCTTTACCGACTGAGCTAGGAGGGAAACCCAAGTGTGATGATAACTTACAGATAAATCCAGTTGCCTTAGAAGCAGAATTCCTCTGTAAGAAAACTTTGAAAACTTCCTCCATCCCCTGATCTCATCATGGTAGTTCAGTGTGCAGTAAGAAAGGAAACCAGGAAGACAGAATAGGGGCGGGGTGGGTGGACTGGAGTGCGGCTCCCCTCACGGATGCGTCAGGAACACACCCTCAGATGCGGAGGATCTCACAGGGCAGCAGCTGAAAGCCAGCAGGCGTCCCCGGGCACCAGAGAGGAATGTACAGATCCACGCAAAACCCGGGAGGGTGCAGGAAGGAGGGAGCAGGAGGAGACTGAGCAGGACCAGGCCTGCACCCGAGACAGCAGGTGGGGCTGGGGGGACCGAAGCAGGGGTCCGATCCCCCGTCAGGAAGACTATTCGGGACAGAGGGCTGGCATCAGAGGCTCCTGGAGAGCGCAGCAGTGCATCCGTGACCGGCTGCATGGAATGAGAACCACGTGGACAATCCTTCCCACAGCACTATGTACCCGGATAGGAACGCATGTCCTCTGGACTGCGCAGAGGTGGCTGGGAGCTGGGGCTTGCGGATTGGAGAGCAATCCCAGGGCAGGATCTGCTGTTAACTGCGGGGAGGTGGCCGGAGGAGTCGTGAGGGATGGGAGCACGGTGGGGAATGCCTTTGGAGGAATGCCCGGCAGACACGGAGGCCTGGCTTGCTGCCGAGTCATGCCTGGGGTGGAGCCGTCACTGTAGTCTTTCTCTCCCTACCTGCCGGTGCCGGCAGCTGGTCAATAGAAAAGGACCACAGAGAGGGTGGCAATCTGTGCCTGATGTGCTGACCGATGGAGAAGGGCCCAGGCCAGGGGTACCATTTGAGCGCCTGCTGTGCTGAGCAGTAGAGAAGGACCAGCCACGGAGGCCAGGGGCTAGTAAAATATGACACCACCCTTATGGCAGAAAGCAAAGAACAACTAAAGAGCCTCTTGATGAAAGTGAAAGAGGAGAGTGCAAAAGTGGGCTTAAAGGTCAACATTCAGAAAACTAAGATCATGGCATCCAGTCCCATCACTTCATGGGAAATAAATGGGGAAACAGTGGAAACAGTGAGAGACTTTATTTTGGGGGCCCCAAAATCACTGCAGATGGTAATTGCAGCCATGAACTTAAAAGACGCTTACTCCTTGGAAGGAAAGTTATGACCAACCTAGACAGCGTATTAAAAAGCAGAGACATTACTTTGCCAACAAAGGTCCGTCTAGTCAAGGCTATGGTTTTTCCAGTGGTCATGTATGGATGTGAGAGTTGGACTATAAAGAAAGCTGAGCACTGAAGAATTGATGCTTTTGAACTGTGGGGTTGGAGAAGACTCCTGAGAGTTCCTTGGACTGCAAGCAGATCCAACCAGTCCATCCTAAAGGAGATTCGTCCTGGGTGTTCATTGGCAGGACTGATGTTGAAGCTGAAACTCCAATACTTTGGCCACCTGATGCAGAGAGCTGACTCATTAGAAAAGACCCTGATAGTGGGAAAGATTGAGGGCAGGAGGAGAAGGGGGTGACAGGGGATGAGACTGTCGGATGGCATCACCGACTCAATTGACATAGGTTTGGGTAGATTCTGGCAGTTGGTGATGGATAGGGAGGCCTGGAGTGCCTCGGTTCATGGGGTTGCAGAGTCAGACACCAACTGAGGGACTGAACTGAACTGATCTGAATGCTGTAGCTCCTGCATCCAAGGCCACTGATGTCCCTGTACACTTGGTGCTGCAGAGTCCCCACGATCTAAGCAGCTGAACCACCTCCATGCTTGATTCTCACTGGGGCAGAGCTGCCAGAGGTTAGCAAAATCTCCAAGAGGGCCATATCTCCTGTGCCTGTTGGCTGCCAGGTACCCTGTGTACCTGGCCCTGCCAGGGTCCCCGCAATCCAAGCCGCTGCACTCCCTCCACAGCTGGTCCTCCCTGGGAGAGAGCCAGGTCCTCCAGGGCAGCCTCAGGAGCAAACCCCTGTGGAGACACACAGGCAGCCGTGGAGGTAAAACCACAGCTGAGCCCCAGGGGCAGTGCGGCTAAGGAAGAGGATCGAAAACCTTCCCACCAGCTGTACAAGCTGCAGATTAAATCCACACGATCAACTAGGCAGACTCTGTGTCAATGGAAGATATAAAAAGATAGTGAGAGTTCCTGCACAAGAAAACATCCTAGCTCTGGCAGCTGCAGACCTTGGAGGCAAGAACACGCAGGAATAGAGCCAGGTTAAAGTCTAGGCTGCCCCCACAGCGGGTCTAGAGACCAGTGCAGAGTTGGAGGGCATCCTGGGGAGGTCAGGTGGACTGTGATTCACAGTGAGGGGAAGGATGCTCTGACAGCAGAGATCTAAGAAAAACATGTATTATTATTGTATTTTGAGTCATTCTGTACTTGATTCTGAATTTTTTTTTCTTTTTCTGTGGTTGTTTTATTTTTATTATTAATTCTATTTAAGCTTTTGAGAACTTTTTTTTAAAATCACACTTTTTATTTTCTTTATATATTTCTTCATCACTTTGGCTTTTTGTGGTTCTACGGTTTGTTTTTTTTCTTTAATTTTTGTTGTTGTTTGTTTTTCTTACATTCTTTTGCTGTTGTAGTTGATCTTTAGTATATGAAATATTTTTCTATACTTCTGTTTAACTTTGCTTTCCTGTTTTTTTTCTTTTCTTCCTTTATTTCAACATGTTTGTTAGTTTGTTTTGTTTGCTTTATTCACCAGTTGGAACTCTCATTTGGTCTCGTTTTTGGTTTATGTTTCAGTCAGTTTTGTTTTTAATTGGTCGACACTACTCTCAGTTTTCTCTGTTCGCCAGGTGACTTCCTTGTGCTTTGTTTTCTATGAACTGTTCTGGTTGTCTGTGTGTGTGCAGTTGTTCCTTCTTTGGGGTCTGATTTTACATTTACCACTTGTGTGGGGCTTGTCTTTTGTTTCTGGCTTTATTTTTTGTTTTTGTGTTGTTCTTTTAATCCCTTTTAATGCCATAACAAACGTCTTGCAGAATCTCGGTTTCCTGGCCAGAGATCGGGCCTGAGCCTCTGGAATGGGAGCAGTGAGTCCAGAACACTGGCCTGGACTGCTGAACCCCTGATCCCAAGGAGTACTAATTAGTGAGAACTCCCATGAAGGCCTCCTGCTGGATCCAAGACCAGGCATTACCCAACCGTCCGCGGCACCCCAGTGCAGGACACCTCACCCAAACACCAAGCGAGACAAAACCACAAACTCAGTCATCGGCAGACAGGCTCCCACAGGCACCCCACCACATACCACCTCACACAGCCCTGCCGGTCAGAGGAAGAAAAACTCACCCCCTCCCACCAGAGCATAGGCACAGGTCCTTCCCAACACAAAGTCTAAAGAAACATTGGGCCAGCCTCGCCCACCAAGGGCAGAAACCAAAGGGGAGAAGAAGTACGACCTAAAACCTGGGAAAAGGAGACCTCAAACCCAGCAAGTCAGAAAAAAGCGAAAAGACAGAGAAGTATTGCACAAATGAAGAAACAAGGTTAAAAACTCACAAGACCAAATAAATGCAAACTACCTGAAAAAGAATTCTGTGTAATGGTAGTAAAGATGGTACAAAACCCAAGAAATAGGTAGGAAAAAATGCAAGAATTATTTAACACATATAACAATAACCGAGAAAAATAAAGAATAAACAGTGACAAACAGCACAATTACTGAAATTAAAGAAACTATAGAACAAATCAATGGAGTAAATGAGGCAGAAAACAGATAAATGAGCTGGAAGATAGAATGGTGGAAATAACTGCTAACAAACAGAATAAAGGAAAAGAATGAAGATAATTTAGGATGCTCTCAGAGACCTCTGGCAGAGAAGGCAATGGCACCCCACTCCAGTACTCTTGCCTGGAAAATCCCATGGACGGAGGAGCCTGGTAGGCTGCAGTCCACGGGGTGGCTAAGAGTCCTACACGACTGAGCGACTTCACTTTCCCTTTTCACTTTCATGCATTGGAGAAGGAAATGGCAACCCACTCCAGTGTTCTTGCCTGGAGAATCCCAGGGGACGGGGGAGCCTGGTGGGTTGCTGTCTATGGGGTCGCACAGAGTCGGACACAACTGAAGCGACTTAGCAGCAGCAGCAGCAGCAGAGACCTCTGGAACAATATTAAACATACCAACATTCAAATTATAGGGGTCCCAGAAGAAGAAGAAAAAGAGAAAGCATCTGAGAGATTTTTGAAGAGATTATAGTTGAAAACTTCCCTAACATGGGAAAGGAAATAATAAAGTCCAAGAAGTGCAGAGAGTCCCAAACAGGATAAAGCAGCAGCATGCTGCTGCTAAGTCACTTAGGTCGTGTCCAACTCTGTGGGACCCCATAGACGGCAGCCCACCAGGCTCCCCCGTCCCTGGGATTCTCCAGGCAAGAACACTGGAGTGGGTTGCCATTTCCTTCTCCAATGCATGAAAGTGAAAAGGGAAAGTGAAGAGACACACACTAATTAAACTAACAAAGGTTAAACACAAAGGAAAAATATTAAAAGCAGCGAGGGAAAAGCAGCAAGTAGCATACAAGGGACACCCCATACGATTAACAGCTGATCTTTCAGCAGAAACTCTGCAGGCCAGAAGGGAGTGGCAGGATATATTTAAAGTACTGAAAGGGAAAAAACCTACAACCAAAGTTACTCTACTTGGCAAGGATCTCATTCAAAACTGATGGAGAAATAAAAGTTGTACAGACAAGCAAAAGTTAAGAGAATTTAGCACGTCCAAACCAGCTTTACAACAAGTATTAGAGGGACTTCTATAGGCAGGAAATACAACAAAAGGAAAAGACCTACAAAAACAAACCAAAGCAATTAAGAAAATCCAACAGGAACATAGACACTAATAATTACTTTAAATGTAAATGGATTAAACACTCCAGCTAAAAGACACAGACTGGCTGAATGGATGTAAAAACAAGACTCCTATCTATGCTGTCTACAAGGGACCCACTTCAGACATAGAGACACATACAGGCTGAAAGTGAGAGGATGGAAAAAGATATTCCATGCAAATGGAAATCAAAACTGGAGTAGCAATTCTCATGTCAAACAAAATAGACCTTAAAAAGTATTACAAGAGATAAGGAAGGACACTATATAATGAGCAAGGGATCAATCCAAGGGAAATACATAACAATTTTAAATATTTATGCACCCAACATAAGACCACCTCAATTCATAAGGCAAATGCTGACATAAAAGGGGAAATTGTTAGTAATGCTGGAGAGGGTGTGAAGAAAGGGAATTCTCTTGCACTGTTGGTTGTAGTGTAAACTAATACAGCCACTGTGGAGAACAGTATGGAGATATCTTTAAAAAAAAAAACTAGGAATAAAGCTACCATATGACCCAACAATCCCACTACTGGGCATATTCTCTGAGAAAACCATAATTGAAAAAGTGTATCCCAGTGTTTTTGCAGCACTGTTGATAATAACTAGGATATGGAAGCAACCTAGATGTCCATTGACAAATCAATGGATAAAGAAGCTGTGGTGTATATGTATGTGTGTGTATATATATATATAATGGAATATTACTCAGCATTTTTAGGGACACACTTGAGTCAGTTCTAATAAGGTGGATGAACCTAGAGCCTATTATACACAGTGAAGTAAGTCAGAAAGAGAAATATAACATACGTTATATAATTTTATATATATATATAACTATATATATACACATATATATATGCACAGTCTCAAAAGATGGTACTCATGAACCCATTTGCAAGTCAGCAATGGAGATGCTTTATTCTTTTGGGCTCCAACATCACTGCAGATGGTGAATGCAGTCATGAAATTAAAATACACTTGCTCCTTGGTAGAAAAGCTATGACCAACCTAGACAGCATATTAAAAAGCAGAGACATTACTTTGCCAACAAAGGTCCATCTAGTGAAATTTATGGTTTTTCCAGTGGTCATGTATGGATGTGAGAGCTGGACTATAAAGAAAGCTGAGTGCCGAAAAATTGATGCTTCTGAACTGTGGTGTTGGAGAAGACTCTTGAGAGTCCCTTGGACTACAAGGAGATCCAACCAGTCCATCCTAAAGGAAATCAGTCCTGAATATTCACTGGAAGGACTGATGCTGAAGCTGAAGCTCCAGTACTTTAGCCACCTGATGCGAAGAGCTGACTCATTGGGAAAGCCCCTGATGCTGGGTTAGGGTTAGGAGAAGGGGACGACAGAAGATGAGATGGTTGGATGGCATCACCGACTCAATGGACATGAGTTTGAGCAGGCTACAGAAGTTGGTGACGGGCAAGGAAGCCTGGCGTGCTGCAGTCCATGGGGTCATATAAAGTTGGACACAACTGAGCGACTGAACTGAACTGAGCTGGAGATGCAGACATAGAGAACAGACTCGTGATCACGGTGTGGGAAGGAGAGGGCTGGAGAGATAGTGGGAGCAGTGTGGAACCACATACATTACCACATGTAAAGTAGGCAGCCAGTGGGAATTTGCTGTATTTCTCAGGGAGTTCAAACCAGTGCTGTGACACAGCAGAGGGGAGATTTGGGGTGGGAAGTGGGAGGGACGTGCCAGAGGGAGGGGATGTATATGTACCTATTGCTGATTCATGCTGATGTATGGCAGAAACCAACACAACACTGTAAAGTGATTATCCTTCAATTAAAAATAAATTTAAAAAAAGAAGGGATAATGTACCTAAATATTTTATTTTGTATTTGAAAGTATTCAGATTACAGTAGTAGAAAGGAGCACTGGAGAGGGAAACAATTACATGAAAAAATGCATGTTGTCAGAGTCAGAAAATAATATTATTATTATTAGCTTTTTTTTCCCCAAAGAATAATGATGTCCACTTGTACAAATACAATTATATAACTTCTTTTTTAAAGGTCTTTGTATTTTAGCTCCGATACTTTATTAAATGCATCTCTTCAAACCACCAGATGAAGTACATCGCTGTCACTGCTCTTTCACGTTCAATGACTAAGGCTGTTTTTGTTGCAGTTGCACATGGCCTGCGCCAGTGGCTACAAGGAAGTAGTGTCTCTCCTCCTGGAACATGGCGGGGACCTCAACGCCGCAGATAATCAGTACTGGACCCCGCTTCACTTGGCAGCAAAGTATGGCCAGGTAAAATATGCCCTGAATTCAGTTTTAAAAATTATTATATGATCATTGCATCATTTCATATTTAATTTTTTTCAAAATGTGTGCTGACATGATGTAACTTGACTTTTAATGGGATTGTTTTACTGAGAAAATATGTTTTTGGTTGAAAGAAAAATTTTACTTTTCAAAAGAGCTTTCATAACCTACATTCCTCAACACTCTGCATAATGTACTCCGACTCATTGGAGAAATAGTCAAAACCAGAAACAGTCTTTATAGACTTATGGTCTTAATACTATTTTTTTTAACATTATATAGTCCTTTTCACGGAGAAGGCAATTGCACCCCACTCCAGTACTCTTGCCTGGAAAATCCCATGGATGGAGGAGTCTGGTAGGCTGCAGTCCATGGGGTTGCTAAGAGTCAGACACGACTGAGCAACTTCACTTTCCCTTTTCACTTTCATGCATTGGAGAAGGAAATGGCAACCCACTCCAGTGTTCTTGCCTGGAGAATCCCAGGGACGGGGGAGCCTGGTGGGCTGCCGTCTATGGGGTCGCACAGAGTCGGACACCACTGAAGCGACTTAGCCGCAGCAGCAGCAGCAGCAGTCCTTTTCAATGTACAGATTTCATGAGTCTATGATAATTGTGTTTGTTTCCTGCAGTTAGTAGATTTAAAGCAAAATAATATTTCATATTTTATTTTCCTTAATAAATTATATTTCATTGTAACAAATGAAGGATAGCAGAATTCTTTCTCTGAATTGACTCTCAGTTGATTGATTCTCAATTGATTCTCTATAGCTAATATATCTTGAGTTACTATTGCACAAACTAACTTCTCAGTAGGTTATGACTTACCATGAAGAAGAAATACAATTGTATTTAATGTATGTGAGTGAATGTAATTCAGCAGTATTCATAATAATTTATTAATGTTAAAGTTGATTTTTTAAAAGATATATAATATGTTGTGTTAGGGAAAGCCTTAGTATTAATAGTATAAAATACAACTGAGGTTACATATATATGAAGATTTGAGCTAAACTTCTTGATGTCCAAGCATTAGTTTGGTGCAAACTATGTCACTCACTGAATCCATAGTAAGTTAAATCCCTTAGATACTAGTCAATGTGTAAATATGTATCATACAAGTTGAATCATCCAGTTGTTGAAAACACTGAAATTATTTGCATCTCAGGCATCTTAGGAAAAGTATATTACTTGAGGATGTGCTTCTTCCAAACTAATAGGAACACTGTTTGCTTTGACAACATTTCCTGTAGAAAAAGATTCATTCATTCAATAAACATTTTTATCATGCTGTTAGTAACACCAGGTCTGTGCTTCTAGCAAGCACGTGTGTGTAAGTGAATGGCTGTGTTGAGGAGCTGAGACTGGAGGTAGCTAAAACCATTGGCCTCAGAGTTCCGGCTTTCCAGTTCTCTCGAGATCACAGGAGTCTTGGGGCATCAAAAGTACACCATCAATATACCAGTAGTCCACCAGAGCACAGCAGGATCCCAGGATGCGGTAGGGGAGAAGTTCTCTAAAAAATAGAGAAGTGGACTTATAAGCTAGTACTGATTCCTTGGACACAACTTATTGGCTTGTGCTGAGGAGGTGATGGTCAGTGAACTATCAAAATGTGCCCAAGGCAGTCAGAGACTGCTTCCAGAAGGAACTAAATCGGAAAGTGGTGAAATGTTGCAGAGCGCTGCCCAAACTTGAATGCATAGTTTGACCCAGGTTTTCACTTTGGCCGACAGGACTTTTAGATTTTGGGTCAGGCATCATTTCAGAGTAACTAATTGGCTCCCTTAACCACTTTCATAAGGTTATCAACTCTGGAGGAACAGGACTAGAATTTAACAACAAAAAAAAAAGTTTTTAAGACATGTCACTATTGATAGATCTGTTATTAGACATTTAAATGGTTTTATCAGAACCCAGGGTATGTTTTTTGTTTTACTTGCCTTCAGGTCAAATGAAATATTTGGTATGAGTTGATGTATTCTGTTTGCTATGATATTTTCCAGTTCTGTGATTTCCTTTTGATTCTTTCTTATAACTCCTGTGTCTTTGAAGAGGTGTTCTGTTTTATAATTCAAGAGAATTTGTAATCTTATGATGCCTGCTTTAAAATCATTGTCAAATAATTTCAACATGCTTCATCTTGATTTATGGTGTCAACTGATTGTCTTTTATCAATCAAGGTGTACTCTTCTGACTTTTAGTTGACTAAGATGAGTGGTTTTTAGTTGCTTCTTGGACATTCTGACTGTTTTGTTAGGAGAATCTTGGTCCTATGGAAATCTATTTTAGCAAACAGCAGCTGTGTTCAGCTTTAGCATCCAGGTTCTGGTCTACTTGAGTGGGATGTGGGTCCAGTGATGGTTTAATTTTCAGATCCTTCGCGGTATTGCTTTGGTATGCTTGGTTTACCTGGGTCCCTGGGGTTCTTGCGGGTTTCTTTTCGGTGCCCCAGGAAGGACAGAAGGTATTTCCTTGGGCCAAGCTGCCCATGTCTCTGGGTAGGGTAGGAGAATCTCTATGGAGATAGCAAACTTCCAGGGCTGGGGGCTTTTGATTGTGCCCCTGCTGCTCGCAAGCCCCGCTTCCCTAGCCACCCTTGTCTCTCATGGAGTGGGGCGGGGGGGTGTCAGTCTCATAGGATAAAGAGTGCCTCCTCTGGCACTTACTGTTCTCAGGGTCATGGTGCTGGCTCCACCTGACATTGTCAGGGAGACATGGTCTGAAAGCTGTGGGAAGCGTGTCCCTGCCCACCAGGGACACGCCCTTGCCCTTCCGTTGCTGGGTTGGGCTGAAGCGCTGGGCCCAGAGGTGCCCTCCTCTGCTGTGTGTGAGGACACGGGCTGCCCTGCCTCCCTGTGGCCCCCCCACGGGTGCTGAGCCAGTCCCTCTTCCGTCTTCCACTTGTTCCACTTGTCAGAGCTCTTCTGGGATTGCTTGCTTTTTCCCAAGTTTATTTTAATTAATGGGGAGGACCAGTAAGAAATCAGTCCGAGCTGGTGTGTTTTAAAACAACTGCTTCTGTTTAAAAAAAAAAAAGCTTATTTCTGGAAGACTTGCAGAGCTTGGTGTAAGACACATAAGCCCAATGCAGGTGCTGCTTCGTTCACAGAACTTCCTGGAACTGTTGTCACACAAAAGTCAAGAAACAGAAGAATCATGGGTGAATCAGGCAGGGAGCATTGGCGGACGTCAGAATTCCACCCCATTTTCTGTCACGTTTCACAACCTTCCCGATCTATGATCCAACACCTTTCTAGACCTGTTTTTAGCCTAGAGAAACATAGTCATGAACTTGTGTGGGAAATACGATTCAACATTTGCATGTAGTTTACAAAAGGAAGACTAATTAAGATGAACATTATTACTGTATTTCCCTTGTACTTGCTACATTTCCAACACTCACCGTTTATTCATGATTAATGGTAAAGGAATTAAGTTCTTGGCTCACATACTGTTGAAGCCTGACTCAGAGAATTTTGAGCATTACTTAGCTAGCATGTGAAATGAGTGCGATTGTGCAATGGTTTGAACATTCTTTGGTACTGCCTTTCTTTGGGAATGGAATGAAAATTGACCTTTCCCAGTCTTGTGCCCACTGATGGGTTTTCCAAATTTGCTGGCATATTGAGTGCAGCACCTTCACAGCATCATCCTTTAGCATTAGAAATAGCTCAGCTGGAATTCCATCACTTCCACTAACTTTGTTTGTAGTGATGCTTCCTAAGGCCCACTTGACTTCGCACTCCAGGATGTCTGGCTCTAGCTGAGTGATGACAGTGAGAACTTCCAGATGTTCAAGCTGGATTTAGAAGAGGAACCAGAGATCAAATTGCCAACATCTGTTGGATCAAAGAAAGAGCAAGAGAATTTCAGAAAAACATCTACTTCTGCTTCATTGACTATGCTAAAGCCTTTGACTATGTGGATCACAACAAACTGTGGAAAATTCTTAAAGAGGTGGGAATACAAGACCACCTTACCTACCTCCTGAGAAACCTGCATGTCAAAAAACAACAGTTAGAACCAGACATGGAACAACACACTGGTTCCAAATTGGGAAAGGAGTACCTCAAGGCAGTATATCATTACCCTGCTTATTTAACTTATATGCCAAGTACCTCATGTGAAACGCTGGGCTGGATGAAGCACAAGCTGGAATCAAGGCTGCGGGAGAAATATCAATAACCAAAGATATGCAGACAACACCGCCCTTATAGCAAAAAGTGAAGCTGAGCTAAAGAGCCTCTTGAAGATGAAAGAGGAGAGTGAAAAAGCTGGCTTAAACATCAACATTAAAAAACCTAAGATCATGGCATCCATTCCCATCACTTCATGGCAAATAGATGGGGAAACAATGGAAAAAGTGACAGGCTATTTTCTTGAGCTCCAAAATCACTGCAGATGGTGACTGCAGCCATGAAATTCAAAGATGCTTGCTCCTTGGAAGAAAAGCTATGACAAACCTAGATAGCATATTATAAAACAGAGACATTACTTTGCAACAAAGGTCCATATAGTCAAAGTTGTGGTTTTTCCAGTACTCACATATGGATGTGAGAGTTGGACCATAAAGAAGGCTGAGCACCAAAGAATTGATGCTTTTGGACTGTGGTGTTGGAGAAGACTCTTGAGAGTCCCTTAGACTGCAAAGAGATCCAACTAGACAATCCTAAAGGAAATCAGTCCTGGATATTCATTGGAGGGACTGATGCTGAAGCTGAAGCTCCAATACTTTGGCCACCTGATGCAAAGAGCCAGCTCATTAGAAAAGACCCTGATGCTAGGGAAGATTGAACTTGGGAGGAGAAGGGAATGACAGAGGATGAGATGGTTGGATGTCATCACCTACTGAGATGCTGAAAGACAGGGAAGCCTGGCGTCCTGCAGTCCATGGGGTGCAGAGAGTCAGACATGACAACAGATGAGTTAAGAAATGCTTTACAGTTGCTGCATTTTTTTCCCCCAAATCAGCTGCACAGTATCTGACCCCAACTTTTATAAAGCATATTCCTCCTTTTGGGGATTCCTATATTTCCTTGTATTTCTCAGACATTGCTTCACACTTCGACACACTTGCAAGTCGTTCTGTACATCTCAGGGATTAAAGCAGCTTTGTGCCAGGGATTTCCAGGGCCTCTCACCGGCTCTGGGCACCTGCCAGCCCTTGTTGGCCGTGTGAGCCTGACCAGACTCACCACGTCTCCGTCCCCAGAGCCTGGACCCAGCCACGGTCTTCGATCAGTGAGAACCATCCCCTTCTGATTACGAAGCTCAGAAGATTGGGGAGGACTATGGAGGCAAATGTATCAGACAATCAGGGAGCCAGTGTCCAAGTCAACTGATCCAGCTGCTAGCTTCACACAGACATCCAGCCCAGAGTTCTCCAAAAGCAGCCATCACATTGTGCACATGAGGCAGATTTTAAACAAAGTCGTCTCACCTTTGTCTTCCACATCTCTGGAAAGTGACTCACCGTTGATTCAGTTTTCTAAGTCCTTAAACACTTTGATACGAAGCATAGGGTCTGACGATCACCTGTCTTTTCCATTTTAATCCACTAAACCTACGCAAATGGAGTCACCCCCAGATGACAGGACCCAGCCTGGCAGAGTTTGTCTGTGTTGGCCTGTGTGCGTTCCTGGTGTCCAGCAGAGTCACGGAAGCACTTGAATGGCCGGATCTATCAGCCCAGAACCAGGAGCTGAGCGCTGGCCCTGAGTCAGTAGAGCAGGGCTTTTCTATTAGAATACAAAACTCCAAACCCAAAATACTCTTCCTTGATTTAGATCCAAGAAACAACCGAGATTTATGTTAATAGAGGATTCTGAGCAGATTGCATCTTAATTATTTTGTCAAGAAAATAACATACGATATTTTAAAAACTTGTTCACCCATAAAAATACCATTTAATATTCATTTTGGGAATGATACTTTCAAAAGAGGTATTATCTGGATATCAGTTTATATGCACAGGAGATTTATAACTCTCTAAGGAAGTAAATAAATACATCTCAGTTGAGTGGAAAAATATTTTAGAAAGCCTCACATTTTGGAGAGACTAATGACATTTTTACAGATGTTCATAACAACTTCAGTTTCTTATAAATGTCTTACAAATATAAATACCTTTATGAAGAAAGTGGTCCATAATTTATAAAAATATTTATAATTGACGTCTGCACTGGGATTTATAACTGACATATATACATACTTTAAATCTTGCCTTTATAAATATATTAACTTTTCCAGTGAGAAGAATAATAGATGCCTATTCTTATCTAAAACTAGGAATTGAAAAAGTTATGTTAGCAATAAATCCTTTGATTTTACAATTTTTATGATTTGTACATGAAATGGAACTTGCTTCTAGCTTTGTATATATTTTTAGTGTTTATAATAAGATTGGCAATCCTGAAACAAGGATAAAATAATCATACAAATGTTATATCCAAATCTCCTTCCCTTCAAAATTATTTGTATCACACATCTGAGTATCTTGGTGGTCAAAGGAGTTATTTGTATTCTCAAATACATTTTACCCAATTACATAAGAATTGAGACACATTCAGAGTTGTTGTTTTTTTTCCTTTGGGTATTTATTTTCCATTGGAAAAAACTGAAAACGCTGTCTGGTTTTCCTCCTACCACTCTGAGCATCAAATATCAACCAGCTCAGTGGTTCGCCCTAGGTTCCCTGTCTTCTCAGCGTTTCCATGTCTTCAGAGAATCTCACACTTGCAGCTCCAAATACTCGCCATGATCACGGCCCCCAAAGCCCTCTCCTGAGTTTCCCGGCCCATGAGGACCACTGCCCAGTGGGTTATCTCTGTCCACCTGTCCTCAGCATCACCTTTGGTACCAAGGGAGTTACCCTCTTCTTTTCCCGTCCCCCGCCTGTCACTCCTGTGTTTCATCATTGTCTTATCACAAACCTGGGCATGGTCATTTTCCTGCCTGTCTTGCACCTGGGAAACCCCTGCGCCCACAGACTCCTCCCTGGTGAATAGCTTCGAGCTGCCTGAGTTGCCACCACGGCCGACCAATCCGTGCATCCTCAGGGTCTGCCCTCACCTCACGATCAGCATTGTGGTGTCTGGATTAACCCATCAGCCTCCTAGCAGAGTCCCCTGGTTCTCAGCCACTCCACTCTTAGCAGTGGGGCTACAGTGAGATTTCTGCATGGACATACAAACAAAGTATTCAATCCACCATCCTTTCCACAGCTGATGACATAAAATGCCTATTCCGTAACACAGTTCATGAGTCCCCATGCGCCAGGAATCCTGCTTAATTCTCCTTCATGATTCTTCCTATTCCCCCACCAGGTTGGAGGACACCGTGATACCGAACGTCTTTTAATTTCTGGAATAGGCCACCATGTTCATCCTTTTCATGTTCTTTGCTTTTCTTAGAAGTGTTGACTGGTTCACCCTTCCCTGCCCTGCAGCATGGCTCGGAGCGGACACTTCACTGACCGTCTTTCCTACCTTTCTGGGTCCCAGTGACATTCCCCCTCAGGCACCCTGCGTAGCAACTGTATCCATCCCGTCACATCAGTGATCATGTGTTAGGAATGTCTCTAGCATTTGTCCTTGTCGCTCTCCAGTCTGGGAGAACCGAGAGCAACGCTGGTTTCTTGTCTGCAGAGGGCTGGCACAGAGCTCTCAGTTAGCACTTATTAACGAGAGCCAGTGAATGTTCCAGTTGTGCAGACGCTTGTCTGTCTCAGTGCGTCACTGAACACACGTGTGAAGAAAGGGTGGGGAGCACGCACCGTGAGACCCCTGGGCCGACGGGAGACGTGTTCAGGTGGAGATCCAGGAGACAGCTGGGCGCGTGCAGGTGGGGCTGGACATAGAGACTTTTGATGGACGAGCCAAAGAAACCGCACACGATGGAGGGGGAGCCCCATGAAGGGCAGAACATGTTAGCAGTCCAAAGAGGCCGTCGAGGGGTCTGTACACCTGACGGTTTTCAGATGGTCTTGAGTTAAGACACGTTTACTCAGGAAGATGTAGCGTGTGAGCCAGTGAGTGGAGGGTATATATAAATTCTGAATTCCCGGAGACCTTTATTATAATTTCTCTTTAAGTGAAACAATCTCTTTTAGCTTCTGAACTAGGAATTTGTCTGTCTCTGAACACTCATTTTATTTTTTTACTTCTTAAAGAAGTCACTTAAAATGACCATCAAGGAATTAATTTTGGTGAATTTATCCAATCCGAAATATAATTATCCAAGGAATGAGTAAAGTCCATAGCCAGTGTGAATTTAAATTTCAGCTTAAATACATTTTCTATCAGTCATGTAGAGCCTCCTTACACACACACACACACACACACTCAGGCACACGCACACAGAACGTCAGTCACCTTACTACCCTTTGATCATTTTGGTGATTATAAAGCTTCTGTAATAGTGAAGGTGCATCCTTGTTCGGTTCTACACTTTACTACTCGCATTGAAGTCATTTACTGCCAAGATCTTTTCTGAGGTTAAGACACATGTTCCAGACTACTCTGAGAGTGAAATCACCACTACCCTGCTTAATTTAGTTCTGGAGCATGCCTCCTTGATTTCGAAGCGGAAGCGCTCGGGAATTACTGACTTTCAACAAAAAGGAATGGAATTCCCCAAGCGAGAGAAGCTTCTTCATTCCACAGATGAATGTTTGTTTTTACAGGCCTGAAATAAAATGGAAGTACTTTTTGTTGTTAAAGATTTTCATGTAGGAAACCGTTTGCTTTGATGACTTAAATGCTCTCTGCAGGTACGGGGGAAGCTGTGGAGGGAGGTAGTTTGTTTTCTCTCTGGAGTGCCATGAAGAATGAATTGAATTTAGAAAATGCAGAGTGATTGTTAGACTCTCCCGACAATCTGACAGTTTTGCCGAGACGTAAAAGCCTTTAGGTGCTGCCGTTTTTTCCAAATTGTGAAAATCAAGAGTGATCTTACTTAGTTCTTGGCTTTGTGTTTCTGTCTTTCCTTTCTCCTGTTCCTCTCTCCACTTTCCCTTCCTCCCTCACTCCACTCTGTTCTCTCTGTCCCCTATCCTTTCCTCCCAACCTCCCTTCCTTTCTTATGGTTGAAAAGCAAGCAAATCTCTCACATTTTTAATATAAAACAAAACTCTTTCCTAACCCACTTTAATGTGCTGGGACCCTGCTCTATGTATTATATCTTTTCAGATTTCAAGAGAACATCTGCATCTTTAGTAAACTGTGTATATTTGGAAATAAAATTAAGCCCTAAATAGAAGCAGTCTGCTGTAACATGATTTAAGTGTTACTGTTATATTTTATGTTCTGTAAAGCCAAACCCTGATTTGGGATGAACCTGTGGGAAAGCTAGCGAGGGGACAGACTATTTAGAATGTAGTTCATTTTCGAATGAGAGCACTAACAAGATCAGTAAGTGGTGGGTGGGGAAATACTTGGGGATGTTTGGACAGAGTGCTTGCATGGGTGGAGAATGACCCTCAAGTGTTGCAAAAACAACAAAGCCACAGACCAGAAAAGCCAGCCCCCTTTTAATCAATATAATAAACCAAGAAATGGAAGGACAAAGTTAGGAAAAGAAAGATTAAAAATTCCAAAGGAATCTCCCAAAATTAAAAAAAAACAAAAAAAACAAAAAACCAAGAACCATTAAATTGTTCACAGTATTTCATTAAAAGCATAAAATATATAGAAATCTTTTTTCAAAAGATGTGTAAGATTTATACATTAGAAACTATTTAACAATATAATATAAATATGAAACAATGTAATAAAAGCTAAAGAAGATCTAAATAAATGGGGCAGTAAGCCATATTCATGTATTGAGATGAATATTACTGAGATGCTGTTACTGACCCTTTCAAATCTGGCTCCAGAAAGGATCCTCCTGCCTCCTTCACTCACAGCAATAGAACAGGGTTGAGCAGCTGGGCTCACAACCAAAGGGGAGCTTCTTCTTTTTTGTTAATTTAAGTAGAGTTGATTTAAAATGTTATGTTAGTTTCTGGTCTACAGCAAAGTGATTCAGTGACACATGGTTACTGATTTTAGTATTCTTTCCCACTATGGTCTATTACAGGATATTGAGTATAGTCCCCTGTGTGGAAGCTTTATTCTCTGATCAGAGGACGGAGAGGTGTGGGCAGGGCTGGTTTATGGGGATCTCTCAGTAGGAGAGGAGGAGTTGGGGGTGAGCACAGTCGCTTTGCTCACGGCTCCAATGCCAAGTGAAGATTTCTGCACGTAGCCTATCACCACTGCCATCTTGAACAAGGTGTACACCAAGAGATATAAACTAGAGTATTTATAACAACATTATCTGTAAGTATAGATGAATGATTGCTGTGGCTTGAATGTCCACCAGGAGGAAGGTGGCTAAATTGTGATATGTTTGTACAAGGCAATTCTGTGCAGCCAAACAAAGGAATGAAGGGTTGCTAAACCCATCACCTCCAAGGATGCTCGGAAATGCAGTATTAATTCTTTTTTTTATTTTATTTTATTTTTAAACTTTACATAATTGTATTAATTTTGCCAAATATCAAAATGAATCCGCCATAATTCTTGAAAGTAAAAGCACAGAAGAATTCATACTTCAGGACTTTCGTTTCTATAAATGTCAAAAACATATGCAGCCAAGTGATATGTTGATTAGGGGCCCTCCCATACCAAGGGACTAAGCCTGCAAAGCATGGTAATCGGTAACACAAAATTCAAGACAGTGGCCAACTCTGAGAAGTAGGAACAGGGATAATTTGGGAGAAAAACACACAGAAATACCATGAATGACATTTTAAAAACTTGAGTGCATGGGACTCTATTTGTTATTTGCTCTCTCAGTGGTACATATCCATTATATATACTCTTTGATGTATCGTGTCTTATAATAAACTTAAAAATATATTAATCTCTCATCAAGGTGCTTTATTCTGATAACTTGAGATGAAGTTCTTCTAATTGTCCAGTGGGACCTTAGGTTGCAGTTCAGCCCTGGTGCTGTAATGGATGGAGAGAAATGAGAAGTGTGACTTTCATGAATTGCTGAAACACAGCACTAGTTCAGTGGCTAAGTCCTGTGCCCCTCTTTTTTGTGACTCCATAGACTGTAGCCCACCAGACTCCTTTGTCCATGGAATTTCCCAGGCAGTGATAATGAAGTGAGTTGCCACTTCCTGCTCCAAAACAAAGCACACTATAACGTATAAACCCTCCCGTGTGTGTGTGTGTGTGTGCGTGTGTGTGTGTGCGTGCGCGTGCTAAGTCACTTTAGTCATGTCCAACTCTTTGCAACCCCATGGACTGTATTCTGCCAGGCAACTCTGTCCATGGGATTTTCTAGGCAAGAATACTGGAGCATGTTGCCATTTCCTCCTCTAAGGGAACTTCCTGACCCAGGGATAGAACTCACATTTCCAGTTTGTCCTGCATTAGAGGTGACTTCCTTATTGCTGAGCCATCAGGGAAGCCCCATTCCCTCTCAAACAATGCCCTAAAATAAACCTGAGAAATATTAAGTGAAACTTTTCATAACCTCAATGATTTAACCCTTATGTGATGAATAATATTTTATTTGAATGTGTTAATTGATGAAACAGTTTGAATGTCATTTAAAAAAAAAATGAGTAAGGACTGGGAGCAGAGAGTAAGAAACCTCTGGGGCAGTAGGTCACGCTAATGCATTTCCCTTCCATCTGTGCCCCTGGAGGATGGTGGCTGTGGACACTTTGCCGCTGAATCCTGAGCATCCAGCGTAATCGTTACTATGTCAGTTACCTTTCCTGTTTCAGGCGAACCTGGTGAAGCTTCTTCTGATGCATCAGGCAAATCCGCACCTTCTGAACTGCCATGAGGAGAAGGCTTCTGGTAAGCCATGAACATCATACCAGGCCCTTTTCTGTCTTCCTGGAGTGGCTGGCCCTTCACTGCCCCAGCTACCTCGTGAGTCAGTGTCTCCGGGGACGCTCAGTGAAACGCTCCCCCCACCACGCCAGCCAAGCCTGTGTCGCTGACTCCTACACACTGCTCTGTTACAGGAGTCTATTAGAGAATAGTTACCGTTCACAGGGATCATTGCATTGTACTGCACTGCAATGTGCTTTTGAGGCTTTAAATTTTCTGGGCAGTGATTCTTGCACTGTCGCTCACTTTAAAATAGATTTTCTAAAATACATGCTTGTTCTTTAGGGTATTCTAAAATGGTAATAGTATTTTTTTCTTTCTGCACAAATATTTATATTACAGACAATAGAGACTAGTATTACCAACCTAATTTAAAACTTTGACAATCTTAATGTTGCTTATTTTCTAATAAATACCTTTTGAAGTTTTCTAGAGTTCTTTCTGCCACTCTTAAAAACTGAGTGCTGCATTAATTTTCTAATTTTTAAAAGTTGACAACAATGTTACTACCTGTAAGGTGTTTTGGTATATTAAAAAATAAAAGTTCTAAGTAACAAAGAGAAAAATCTAGTGAAAGTAACAAAATGATATAAAAATTTTGAAGGTAATAATTGATATGAATAACATAAATATGCTTATTCTTCTCATTTTTATTCCTCCAGTGACCTACAAGCTTGTCATGCCTGAACTTTCTTATTTCATTTCAATCGCCTTGGGTGTCTCAAGGCGAAGTATGATTCCCTGATAAACCACCAAGTTAAGACAGAATGCTCTATTTCTTATTTTATTGGAATTAAGTATCATTGTCTAATGTTTATTCATCTTATTTGCTGAAAATAGACTGAAGACTTAACTAACCCCTGTCAGACAGCTTAATAGTTTCAAACTTCAGAATCACCTTAATATTAATGATAGGGCAGTAGTCTTACCATTACCTACAAAAATATGTGCTTGATGGTAAATATGAAAAGAGTAAATAGAAATTTGTAGCTTTTTCCATTCCTTTTCCAAACATTTTTATTGGAAATTCAAGTCACGTCCTCTGTTAACTCTAGTTCTAAGAGAAGGTGACGTTTTTCCAGGATCGTAATTCTGGCATTTCTCCCGGAGAATAGTGTATATGATTGACCTCCGACTGCAGGGACCCCTGTCTGTCACACTTTGACCTCTCAGGTCTAGTATGAACTTGCCAAAAAAGAGAGACCCAAGGCGATTGACAGGGACAGTCCCAGAGCCCCAGGAGTGACTAACCTGCTGGTCTAGGCTCGCCCCGGCCGCTGCGGACCTCGTGTCTGATGAGCCTCAGACAGTTTTGCCTGCTTTGCTCCTGCAGCGTCTAGCATCCGCGTAATCCGTTTTCCATGCCATGTTGATCACAGGGGACATCGTGATGGGTGCGAAGTAGATTCTTAGTAAACACTTGCTGATTGAATGGAAATACTTCTCACACACACAAGGGACAGAGGACTTCGAGGCAGTGAGAAGCTTCAAGCAGACACAGGGCACTCGGCATCTCATGCAACTGTAAGAGCGAGGAGTTAGATAATAGTGCAAAGGACAGTGAGCTCCACACCCATTTCAGCTGAGCACAGAAAAATCGTTCATCACTGCTGCATTCTATTCTTGCTATTTTGTGTTCTTTGAATTTGGAATGAACACATGAAGGATTATCTAGGGGATACAAGCAATTTGACGTAGCGCTGTTTCTTGGTATAGAAATAATCTCCCGAAATGAGGGCCCTGAGCTGTCTCCTACTCATTACACGGAATGATTTAATCTAAAGCAAATGATGATCAAATCCTGGCTTAAATATCTTCTTGCAGTAGCTGAGTTACTTCACCCAGCCTGTAAAGCATGTAACTCAAGTCCATGGACACGGGAGGTTACACAGTTTAGTGGTGAGGGCCAAAAGGAGCAGCTGTGGCCATCAGGTTTCTAATTGTTAATGCCACTTTTTCTTCAGGATGTGCCGATTTTCAGTTTCAGTTGCTAACAAGCGTAAATCTGATTGATGCACATCTATAGTGCTGCCCGAGAATGTTCGGATGTCATTGTTAACGTGTGATTTGTAGGGAAATATGATTATTTTTATTTCTTATTGAAAGTGAAAACTAGGCTATGGAGAGAGGCCAGACCCGCTGTTTTTTAAAGGCACAACCGAGTATTTACTTGTTCATCTGCCCACTTAGCAGAATGCCTGTAGAACGCCTGCTGCCCGTTTCATAAGCGCCCAGTTGTTGGGAGGGTACAGCTCTTTTCCTCTCTTGACTCATATTCACCAGGATGAAGGGAGATTCTCACGGAGGAAAACCGACTTTAAGTTCTGTCAAGCCCGGCTTCTCAGTGATTTCGCATTTTACCCGTGACCACTCCATGAGTATTATTTTTGTATTTGTTCTTTTCATTTGTAATTAAATATGCCACTCACTGATGTACCAGGGAACGGTCTTTTGCAATGGTGATGCTGCCATTGTATTCCCACCGTGGACTTTTCCTGTTTTTCGTTTTGCTTCGTGTGTTGATAAGTCGTAGCATGGTAAGCGCAGCAGGGTCATTGAAAGGGAGCGGTCTCCTGTGACGTCAGCACTCACCGGCTCCGATCGCCTCTTGGTTTCTTGCAGACGTCGCTGCGTCGGAGTTGATTGAGGAAATGCTGCTGAAGGCCGAGTCTGCCTGGGAAGGAAAACCGCAGGCGTCTCTCTGTGTTCAGGCCTTGGCCCAAGAGGACCCTTATGAAGAGATCGTCCCTGACCTTCCGGTCCTTCCCAGCAAGCTGTGAGTGCCTCCTCCCCGATCACAAAGTCGTCGACCTCACTCCCGAGGACTCAGTCTTCCTCCTTGGGCATCCTCCCTAGTCACCTGTCACCTTTCAGTGAACGTTAAGCCCGTCTCCCAGCCAAAAGTTAGAGCCTGCCTATCGGTGTTTGCTGAAAGATGCTTGTGGACAGTAAATAAGTCAGGCGTGAAAACCCTCTGATTTTTAAACATTGCCATTTCAGTCCTTCATTCAGTTTGTCATCATGAGACCAATGGTAGTATTTTTAAGTACATTCCATATTTCTAACTGAACCAATAACTATCTAACAAGAAAGCAAGAGATTTCCAGTAACTATCATCATGGCTAAATTTGCTCAAGTAGGGAATATTAATACAAATGAAGTGAAGTGAAGGTCACTCAGTCATGTCTGACTCTTTGTGACCCCATGGACTATATAGTCCATGGAATTCTCCAGGCCAGAATCCTGGAGTGGGCAGCCTTTGCCTTCTCTGGGGGATCTTCCTGACCAGGGATCAAACCCAGGTCTCCCACATTACAGGTGGATTCTTTACCAGATGAGCCACAAGGGAAGCCCTGGAATACTGGAATGGATAATCTATCCCTTCTCCAGGGATCTTCATGACCCAGGAATCAAAGCAGGGTCTTCTGCATTGCAGGCAGATTCTTTACCAACTAAGCTATGAGGGAATTAATACAAATAGTCACTGTTTTCTGTCTTAAGTATAAAACTAATGATTTCTTACTATCTAAAGTATGTCCTAAAGACTGACACATGCTATAAACAAGGGGAAACTTAAAAAATATTGTGCTAAGTGAAGAAAGTCAGACACAGGAGGCCACATAGTGTATTGCTGAATTTATAATGAAATGCCTGGGATTAGCAAATGCACCGAGACAGAAGGTACATTAGTAGTTGGATGAGCAGGGTGAGGGGAAAATGGGAAGTAACTCTGAATGGATATGGGGTTTCTTTAGGGAAATGATGGAAATTTTCTGGAAGTAGATGAGATGGTTACACATTTGTGAATGTGCTAAAAAGCACTGACTGGTACTCCATGAAAGTGTGAATTTTGTGCTATGTATTTTATATCTCAGTAAGATACATGCATGAGGAAAAAATATTTCAGACTAAAGCAAAAATCTGCTGCATACAATCAGTGGGACCTTGAGGAAGGTGCTTCCCATCTCCGAATCTGTTTTGTCAGGTGGTGGAGATTAAGTCTAATGTTAAGACTTTCTTTGGGGATAAAATCTAAAATTATATTGAAGAGCAACTCAAGTAAGATATTTTGTAAAGTTTCTTTTATCATTCATGATTTTATCTTTGTAGTGTTAGAAATAAATATGAACTGGAATAAACAGGATGAAAATAACTAGGTATAGTTATGTTTTAAGGCAAAAATTCTTAATTTGTATAGTTGACTTTCAGACCTTGTTTTAGTGTGGGAAGGGAAAATGTGGACATCTGAAGTCTCCTTGGGCAAACTTTGGGAGATAGTGAGGGACAGGGAAGCCTGGTGTGCTGCAGTCCATGGGGTCCCAAAGAGTCAGACACGACTGAGCAGCTGAACAAAAACAACAACTCCAGCTATAAAGAAGCCCACAAACATTATGAATGAGAACACTTTCTTTAAAGCTGGCAAATGCGTGTATTTTTTAGAGAAAAAATAAGACTAGATGTTGATTTTTAGCACAGTTTCACAGTGGTGATTGATTTGGGCAACAATTTACTGAGCTACGTTGGGACATTTTCAAGTAGAGGCCATTATGAAGTGAATCAGACAACTGACATGATTGACAGGAAACAGAAATGTATTTCTTTAAAAATCTCTTAGGCGTCATTTACAAAGCAGCATTTCTCTCCTAACCACTAGTAGGGTGGAAGTCAGTGGTTACAACACCCAGTGTTTGGGGAGGGTTTGGGTCTCTATCTTCTCTCCTCACTGTTGCTGAGATCTTCTGCAAGCTCCCCTCCTTTTTTTCCCTTTTCCTTATTTTTCCCAGGACAGATCAGGGCATATTCATTGATAGGAGAAGCATAGAGTTATAAAGAACTTAAAATGTCTTCTCTCCTCCATATAATCTACAGTTTTTCTTCTATAATTTTTTCTTCTCCCACTTTTTATCTCTAGTCCTCATTATGAAGATTTAACAAATAAAACCTCATCTGAATTACAGTTGCCCATCTTTCTTCATCATTTAACCCCCCAGCTTCCTATTTCCTTTTAAAAAATTAATTTATTTTAATTGGAGGCTAATTACTTTACAATATTGTGGTGGTTTTTGCCATGCATCGACATGAATCAGCCACGGGTGTACATGCGTCCCCTGCTCCAAAGCCCCCCTCCCACCTCCCTCCCCATCCCATCCCTCTGGGTTGTCCCAGTGCACCAGCTTTGAGAGCCCTGTTTCATGCATCAGACTTGGACTGGTCATCTATTTCACATATGGTAATATACATGTTTCAATGCTATTCTCTCAAATCATTGTGCCCTCACCTTCTCCCAGAGTCCAAAAGTCTGTTCTTTATATTTGTGTTTATTTTACTGTCTTGCACATAGGGTTGTCATTACCATCTTTCTAAATTCCATATAAATATGTTAATATACTGTATTGGTGTTTTTCTTTCTGACTTACTTCACTCTGTATAATAGGCTCCAGTTTTATCCACCTCATTAGAACTGACTCAAATGTGTTCTTTTTAATAGCTTGAGTAATATTCCATTGTGTTTATGTACCAAAACTTTCTTATCCATTCTTCTGCCAATAAACATCTAGCTCGCCTCCATGTCCTGGCTATTATAAACAGTGCTGCAATGAACATTGGGGTACAGGTGTCTCTTTCAATTCTGATTTCCTCAGTGTGTATGCCCAGCAGTGGGATTGCTGGGTCATATGGCAATTCTATTTCCAGGTTTTTTAAGGAATCTCCACACTATTGTCCATAGTGGCAATACTAGTTTGGATTCCCACCAACACACCCTCTCCAGCATTTATTGTTTGTAAACTTTTTTGATAGCAGCCATTCTGACCAGCATGAAATGGTACTTTACTGTGATTTTGATTTGCATTTCTCTGATAATGAGTGATGTTGAGCATCTTTTCATGTGTTTTTTAGCCACCTGTGTATCTTCTTTGGAGAAATGTCTGTTTAGTTCTTTGGCCCATTTTTTGATTGGGTCATTTATTTTTCTGGTATTGAGCTGCATGAGCTGCTTGTATGTTTTTGAGATTAATTTTCTGTCAGTTGTTTCATTTACTATTATTTTCTCTCATTCTGAAGGTTGTCTTTTCACCTTGCTTATAGTTTCCTTCATTGTGCAAAAGCTTTTAATTAGGTCCCATTGGTTTATTTTTGCTTTTATTTCCATTACTCTGGGAGGTGGATCATAGAGGATCCTGCTATGATTTCTGAGCAAGCAAGTGCGTGTTCTGCCTATGTTTTCCTCAGAATTTTATAGTTTCTGGTCTTACATTTATATCTTTAATCCATTTTGAGTTTATTTTTGTGTATGGTGTTATAAAGGGTTCTAGTTTCATTCTTCTACAGGTGGTTGACCAGGTTTCCCAGCATCACTTGTTAAAGAGATTGTCTTGTATATTCTTGCCTCCTTTATCAAAAATAAGGTGTCCATAGGTGTGTGGATTAATCTCTGTGCTTTCTGTTTTATTCCATTGATCTATATTTCTGTCTTTGTGCCAGTACCATACTGTCTTGATGACTGTAGCTTTGCAGGATAGTCTGGAGTCAGGCAGGTTGACTCCTCCAGTTCCATTCTTCTTTCTCAAGATTGCTTTGGCTATTTGAGGTTTTTTGTGTTTCCACACAAATTGTGAAATTATTTGTTCTAATTCTGTGAAAAATACCTTTGGTAGCTTGATAGGGATTGCATTGAATCTATAGATTGCTTTGGATAGTATACTCACTTTCACTATATTGATTCTTCTGATCCATGAACATGGTATACTTATCCATCTATTTGTCTCATCTTTGACCTCTTTCATCAGTGTTTTATAGTTTTCTATATATAGGTCTTTTGTTTGCTTAGGTAAATTTATTCCTACGTATTTTATTCTTTTTGTTGCAATGGTGAATGGATTGTTTCCTTAATTTCTCTTTCTGTTTTCTCATTGTTAGTGTACAGGAATGCAAGGGATTTCTGTGTATTAATTTTGTATCCTGCAACTTGATTCATTGATTAGCTCTAGTAATTTTTTGGTGGTGTGTGTAGGGTTTTCTATGTAGAGGATCATCTGCAAGCAATGAGAGTTTTACTTCTTTTCCAATCTGAATTCCTTTCATTTCTTTTACTTCTCTGATTGCTGTGCCTAAAATTTCCAAAACTGTGTTGAATAGTAGTGGTGAAAGTGGGCACCCTTGTCTTGTTCCTGACTTTAGAGGAAATGTTCTCAATTTTTTGCCACTGAAGATAATGCTTGCTGTGGGTTCATTATAGATGGCTTTTATTATGTTGAGGTATGTTCCTTCTTTGCCTGCTTTCTGGAGAGTTTTTATCATAAATGGGTGTTTAATTTTGCAAAGGCTTTCTCTGCATCTATTGAGATAATCATATCTCAAATTGAAATTTATCTCAATTTGTTAATGTGCTGTATCACATTGATTGATTTGCAAATATTGAAGCATCCTTGCTTCCCTTGGATAAAGCCCACTTGGTCATGATGTATGATCTTTTTAGTATGTTGTTGGATTCTGTTTGCTAGAATTTTGTTGAGGCTGCCATCACCCTAATACCAAAACCAGACAAAGAAAGAAAACTACCTTTTGCCTTCAGGGGAAAGGTAAAATGAACAAGCCAACTTAGCAACACAAAAGGAAATAGGATCTTTGCATCTATGTTCACCAGTGATGTTGGCCTGTAGTTTTCTTCGTCTGGTTTTGGTATTAGGGTGATGGCAGCCTCAACAAAATTCTCGCTCACGGTCCTTGCCATCTTCTATGAAATCGCTTTCCAAACGGAGATGCCCATAGCATTAGAACAAGACGGGGCCACTGTTTTCCATCTGTCCACCATCTTATCCACCCAACCCTTTGACCTGGTTCACTCTGAGCATCTAAAATCCAATGATGCAATTTCAGGATAAGGATGGGAGCTTTGAGCCAGCCTAGCCTCTGTTCCTTGTTGGTAAACATACCGATACACTAGGATGATAATGTGCCCTTGCTCTATGGAAAGAGGGCACAGGACCTGAGTTTAGGGCCCTCCAAGACCTTACCGTGTGTGTCTGTTTATCTTGGTCTGTATACTTCATGTTGAAACTCCCAAAAAGTTGGTTTGGGATGTTATGGGAAAACCCAAATGAAGTTTGTAGCCATGCAGTTTTAAGTATAAGGCTTTCTTGAGTCATTCCAGGGAATCATCTAACCTGAGACAGTTTGAAGGAACACCTGAAATTGTAGCTAGTTGGCTCCAAAGTGCAGGTGGTCTGGGAATGCCCAGACCTGTGGCTGACATGCGAAGTGGGACTGACTTGCTGAGGACGGCGCCCTTACCTTGGGGGTTCATGCTGACTCTAGGTGGTCCATTTGTATCAGAAACACACTGTAGTACAACACAGGATGATGCGGGTGGCCCGTGTCTTGTGAGCTTCTTCTTGATGACTAAGGGACTGTGTAACTCTTGAGGTATTCAGAAACTCCCTTCGTAATGCACAGCACTTCTGGATTCAACTTACTTTAAGAGACTTTTTAAAGTTTCTTTGGTGATAATTGTTGAGAACTCCTTTAAGGTGAATGAGACTATTCTCAGATGAATGTCTTCAGATCAGATCAGATCAGATCAGTTGCTCAGTCGTGTCTGACTCTTTTCCACCCCATGAATCGCCCCGGCCTCCCTGTCCATCACCAGCTCCTGGACTTCACTGAGACTCACGTCCATCGAGTCAATGATGCCATCCAGCCATCTCATCCTCTGTCGTCCCCCTTCTTCTCCTGCCCCCAATCCCTCCCAGCATCAGAGTCTTTTCCAATGAGTCAACTCTTCACATGAGGTGGCCAAAGTACTGCAGTTTCAGCTTTAGCATCATTCCTTCCAAAGAAATCCCAGGGCTGATCTCCTTCAGAATGGACTGGTTGGATCTCCTTGCAGTCCAAGGGACTCTCAAGAGTCTTCTCCAACACCACAGTTCAAAAGCATCAATTCTTTGGTGCTCAGCCTTCTTCACAGTTCAACTCTCACATCCATACATGACCACAGGAAAAACCATAGCCTTGACTAGACGGACCTTTGTTGGCAAAGTAATGTCTCTGCTTTTCAATATGCTATCTAGGTTGATCATAACTTTCCTTCCAAGGCATAAGCATCTTTTAATTTCATGGCTGCAGTCACCATCTACAGTGATTTTGGAACCCAGAAAAATAAAGTTTGACACTGTTTCCACTGTTTCCCCATCTATTTGCCATGAAGTGATGGGACCAGATGCCATGATCTTTGTTTTCTGAATGTTGAGCTTTAAGCCAACTTTTTCACTCTCCTCTTTCACTTTCATCAAGAGGCTTTTTAGTTCCTCTTCACTTTCTGCCATAAGGGTGGTGTCATCTGCATATCTGAGGTTATTGATATTTCTCCCTGCAATCTTGATTCCAGCTTGTGTGTCTTCCAGTCCAGCAGTTCTCATGATGTACTCTGCATATAAGTTAAATAAGCAGGGTGACAATATACAGCCTTGACGAACTCCTTTTCCTATTTGGAACCAGTCTGTTGTTCCATGTCCAGTTCTAACTGTTGCTTCCTGACCTGCATACAGATTTCTCAAGAGGCAGATCAGGTGGTCTGGTATTCCCATCTCTTTCAGAATTTTCCACAGTTTATTGTGATCCACACAGTCAAAGGCTTTGGCATAGTCAATAAAGCAGAAATAGATGTTTTCTGGAACTCTCTTGCTTTTCTATGATCCAGTGGATGTTGGCAATTTGATCTCTGGTTCCTCTGCTGCCTTTTCTAAAACGAGCTTGAACATCAGGAAGTTCATGGTTCACATATTGCTGAAGCCTGGCTTGGAGAATTTTGAGCATTACTTTACTAGCATGTGAGATGAGTGCAATTGTGCGGTAGTTTGAGCATTCTTTAGCATTGCCTTTCTTTGGGATTGGAATGAAAACTGACCTTTTCCAGTCCTGTGGCCACTGCTGAGTTTTCCAAATTTGCTGGCATATTGAGTGCAGCACTTTCACAGCATCATCTTTCAGGATTTGGAATAGCTCAACTGGAATTCCATCACCTCCACTAGCTTTGTTCGTAGTGATGCTTTCTAAGGCCCACTTGACTTCACATTCCAGGATGTCTGGCTCTAGGTCAGTGACCACACCATCGTGATTATCTGGGTCATGAAAATCTTTTTTGTACAGTTCTTCTGTGTATTCTTGCCATCTCTTCTTAATATCTTCTGCTTCTGTTAGGCCTATACCATTTCTGTCCTTTATCGAGCCCATCTTTGCATGAATGTCTTAAAAACAGTATTATTTCAAATCCAACCACAAGTGACACACTGAAATTTTTATTTTTGTTTTAGAGACAAGTGATATTTTACCAAAGTGGTTTTTTAAGTTGTAGGTTTTTCTTAAAAAACCTAAGGTTGATTTTTTTTGTTGTTTTTTTTTTGGGGGGGGGTGTCAACAATAGCAATAAATTGAAACACTTTCCAAAAAATGTTTCATTCCACATTAAGCTTTGGTTAATTATTTTACTTCATTGATGCAGAATAACTCCAATTCCCTGTAATAATTTATGTAGCTATTTTCCTAAGATTAAAATCGGGAACTATCTACTTGGTCCATTACTTTAACCATCAAAATAACTGAATCACATTTGCCATTTCTCGACATTTGTTTCTATTAAGTTTTCTTCCCTTATGGGTCAAATGTATCTCAATATAGTCCATTTTATTTCTTCTCTTTAGTTTTCTAAAACTGCCTGAGTTATAATGGGCAATAATTGTTGCCTTCATTACTTTTATGATGTTCCTCTTTCAATTTTCAGAAATAGAATCCCAGTTCCTCCAGGCACACTTGCTCTGCATGAAATGCCTTTTATGTTTATAGAAATAAGTAAGTCTTGAATAAATCTAGTCGAGTTCAGAAATTGGGTGTGTGCTGGTGTAGTCCCATCTAATTTCTTCCACAGTCGAGTTAAATTTACCTCTCCTGCATTAATCTAAAGTACCCTTGGCTGGTAGCTCTTTCATTTTCTTGATGTTTATGGAGGCTGCCTTACCAAAAGCCTTCTTTTAGAAAGTAAACTATTTAATCCTATTTTTTTTTCTCACTGATAAATGTCTAGCCATAATTTTTTTTGTAATCAGAATACTTTTTCATTGAAGAAAATATGGAGAGTGTAGAATGATATATATAAATATGAAATGGTATGGACCTAACAGAAGCAGAAAATATTAAGAAGAGGTGGCAAGAATACACAGAAGAACTGTACAAAAAAGATCTTCATGACCCAGATAATCACGATGGTGTGGTCACTGACCTAGAGCCAGACATCCTGGAATGTGAAGTCAAGTGGGCCTTAGAAAGCATCACTATGAACAAAGCTAGTGGAGGTGATGGAATTCCAGTTGAGCTATTCCAAATCCTGAAAGATGATGCTGTGAAAGTGTTGCACTCAATATGCCAGCAAATTTGGAAAACTCAGCAGTGGCCACAGGACTGGAAAAGGTCAGTTTTCATTCCAATCCCAAAGAAAGGCAATGCTAAAGAATGCTCAAACTACCGCACAATTGCACTCATTTCACACGCTAGTAAAGTAATGCTCAAAATTCTCCAAGCCAGGCTTCAGCAATATGTGAACCATGAACTTCCTGATGTTCAAGCTTGTTTTAGAAAAGGCAGAGGAACCAGAGATCAAATTGCCAACATCCACTGGATCATAGAAAAAGCAAGAGAGTTCCAGAAAAACATCTACTTCTGCTTTATTGACTATGCCAAAGCCTTTGACTGTGTGGATCACAATAAACTGTGGAAAATTCTGAAAGAGATGGGAATACCAGACCACCTGATCCGCCTCTTGAGAAATCTGTATGCAGGTCAGGAAGCAACAGTTAGAACTGGACATGGAACAACAGACTGGTTCCAAATAGGAAAAGGAGTTCGTCAAGGCTGTATATTGTCACCCTGCTTATTTAACTTATATGCAGAGTACATCATGAGAACTGCTGGACTGGAAGACACACAAGCTGGAATCAAGATTGCAGGGAGAAATATCAATAACCTCAGATATGCAGATGACACCACCCTTATGGCAGAAAGTGAAGAGGAACTAAAAAGCCTCTTGATGAAAGTGAAAGAGGAGAGTGAAAAAGTTGGCTTAAAGCTCAACATTCAGAAAACAAAGATCATGGCATCCGGTCCCACCACTTCATGGGAAATAGATGGGGAAACAGTGGAAACAGTGTCAAACTTTATTTTTCTGGGTTCCAAAATCACTACAGATGGTGACTGCAGCCATGAGCTTAAAAGACGCTTACTCCTTGGAAGAAAAGTTATGACCAACCTAGATAGCATATTGAAAAGCAGAGACATTACTTTGCCAACAAAGGTCCGTCTAGTCAAGGCTATGGTTTTTCCTGTGGTCATGTATGGATGTGAGAGTTGAACTGTGAAGAAGGCTGAGCACCAAAGAATTGATGCTTTTGAACTGTGGTGTTGGAGAAGACTCTTGAGAGTCCCTTGGACTGCAAGGAGATCCAACCAGTCCATTCTGAAGGAGATCAGCCCTGGGATTTCTTTGGAAGGAATGATGCTAAACCTGAAACTCCAGTACTATGGCCACCTCATGTGAAGAGTTGACTCATTGGAAAAGACTCTGATGCTGAGAGGGATTGGGGGCAGGAGGAGAAGGGGACGACAGAGGATGAGATGGCTGGATGGCATCATTGACTCAATGGACGTGAGTCTCAGTGATCTCCGGGAGTTGGTGATGGACAGGGAGGCCTGGCGTGCTGCGATTCATGGGGTGGCAAAGAGTCAGACACAACTGAGCAACTGATCTGATCTGATGTGATGACAGTAATCTCTTGTTAGCATCAAAGAAAAAGTGCACCAGAAAAGTCAGTAAATACTTAATTCAAGAGGATGGCAGACTCACTGGATAAGGAAATGGCAAACCCATTCCATATTCTCTCCTGGGAAATCCCATGGATAGAGGAGCCTGGCGAGCTGCATTCTAGGGGGTCACAAAGAGTGGTACACGATTGAGTGGCTGAGCGCACACATGCATAGCAGTCGGGAAGAGAGATTGAGAGTAAGGGCCAGAAAGCTTGTTAGTGCTGGGCTTAGAGGAAAAGTGCTGGATGAAGTTAACCAGAACTGGTCGGAGTGATGAGGCAGGAGTTTGCTCGCTGGTGTTTATGGAAGTCAGGCTCCTGCCCTCTGGCAGTGACAGGGAGACCAGGGGCCATCTGTCATGATGATTGCATCTTGGAAGGGTGGCTGTCAGTTCCTGCAGACAGAACCCCTGGGTTGTAAGCCTGGGCATGCGTGGGTGCTAAGTCGCTTCAGTCGTGTCTGACTCTTTGTGACTCTATGGACTGTAGACTGCCAGGCTCCTCTGTCCATGGGATTCTCCAGGCAAGAATACTGGAGTGGGCTGCCATGCCCTCCTCCAGCGGATCTTTACTGGGGAAGCCATTCTTCCTAGGGACTGAGCCCTGTCTTTTACATCTCCTGCATTGGCAGGCAGGTTCTTTACCACTGGAGCCACCTGGGAAGCCCTTGGAAGCCTAGGAGGGATTTACATCTCAAAGGCAGGCAGAGAAAAAAAAAATCATAATCTTAAGATCTTTAAAGTAATTTCTCTAAGAAGTGAAGGGTCAGGGGTCCAGAGCAGGGAGATGCTCCGTTGGAATGAGAGGAATGTTACTGCCTTCTTCAGCATGAGTCTATCTTTTTGATGCAAACTGCTATTCACTGGGCATATTTCTTCATATGCTTTATATGTTTCTTGTTTATGAAGCTGAATTCTTCTTTCTATATAATTGCAACTTATTTTTTAAATTAATCTTATATCAAATATTTTGCCATAATTTATAAAGGTTTAATGAGCATTAAAATACCCATGATTATTTTAAGAGTCTTCCTTTTTCTAAAAGAATAGAATTTTAATGTATGTTTATATTCTACAAATGGATAATCAGTGAAAAGCTAAATATATAGACATTAACAGGAGGATGCTATTGTTAACCACAGTGATTGTGGATAAAACGTGTTCTGTTTAAAAACTAGAATAGAAACCTGAAGAAAAATTGCTCCATAGATGTCAAAACATTAACACATGCCGTGAACCTAAGTACATGGTTTTCACTTCCTTACAGAAAATATCTGCCTGACTAATTAATATGCTGTCTATCAGCCCAACCAAATCTTTCCAAGGCATTATTCTCACACGAATGAGGGTGTTCGTAACTAGCTGCTCATAATTATTGTTGGTAGTAAGTCATAGGGTTTATAACCTGTGATCTTATTGAGTGTATACATGATATTTTAAAACGCAGGTGAGTGTGTTAACATTATTGAATATTTGGACTTGAAATACATTTAGATATTGTAATTCCTGCATTTGGCAAAGGTGGAACTGAGGCTCAGGGATGGTCTTAGAAGGTCAGGTAGAAACCAAACTGAGGCCCGGACTGACGTAGAATGAGGTCACTATACTGTTCCTGGAGCAGTCTTCTTTTCAAGTGTACCTTTCAAAGAGCCTTCTGTTAACACTGCGATTAGATTTGGGATGTGAAAGAAGTATTTCAGCTGTTTCAGTAAACTCACCAGTTCTTCCTTTTCTACGCGTGCGTGCTCAGTGGCTTCAGTCATGCCCAACTCTTTGTGACACTGTGGACTGTAGCCTGTCAGGCTTCTGTGTCCATGAGATTCTCTAGGCAGCCATACTGGACTGAATTGCCATGCCCTCCTCCAGGGGAGCTTCCCAACTCAGGAATCACACCCACGTCTCCTCTCCTGCATCTCCTGCATTACAGGCAGATTCTTTACCACTGAGCCACGGGGGAAGCCCCATCTTCCGTTTCAGTCACTTCAGTTCAGTCGTTCACTTGTGTCCGACTGTTTGCGACCCCATGGACTGCTGCAAACCGAGCCTCCCTGTCCATCACCAAGTCCCAGAGTTTACTGAAACTCAGGTCCTTTGAGTCCGGGATGCCATCCAACCATCTCATCCTCTGTCGTCCCCTTCTCCTCCTGCCTTGAATCTTTCCAGCATCAGGGTCTTTTCCAATGAATCAGCTCTTTGCATCAGGTGGCCAAAAGATTGGAGTTTCAGCTTCGGCATCAGTCCTTCCAATGAATATTCAGGACTGATTTCCTTTAGGATGGACTGGTTGGATCTCCTTGCAGTCCAAGGGACTCTCAAGAGTTTTCTCCAACACCACAGTTCAAAAGCATCAGTTCTTCAGCACTCAGCTTTCTTTATAGTCCAAATCTCACATCCATACATGACTACTGGAAAAACCATAGCTTTGACCAGACGGACCTTTGCTGGCAAAGTAATGTCTCTGCTTTTTAATATGCTGTCTGCTTTGGTCATAACTTTTCTTTGAAGGAACAAGCATCTTTTAATTTCATGGCTGCAGTCACCATCTGCAGTGATTTTGGAGACCCCCAAAATAAAATCTCTCAATGTTTCCATTGTTTCCCCATCTATTTGCCATGAAGTGATGGGACCAGATGACATGATTTTAGTTTTCTGAATGTTGAGCTTTAAGCCAACTTTTGCACTCTCCTCTTTCACTTTCATCAAGAGGCTCTTTAGTTCTTCTTCGCTTTCTGCCATAAGGGTGGTGTCATCTGCACATCTGAGGCTATTGATACTTCTCCCAGCAATCTTGATTCCAGCTTGTGCTTCTTCCAGCCCAGCACTTTTCATGATGTGCTCTGCATATAGGTTAAATAAGCAGGGTGACAATATGCAGCCTTTTTCCTATTTGGAACTAGTCTGTTGTTCCATGTGGACGTGGAGCAGTTCTAACTGTTACTTCCTGAACCTGCATACAGATTTCTCAAGAGGCAGGTCAGGTGGTCTGGTATTCCCATCTCTTGAAGAATTTTCCACAGTTGATTGTGATCCACACAGTCAAAGGCTTTGGCATAGTCAATAAAGCAGAAGTAGATGTTTTTCTGGAACTCTCTTGCTTTTTCAATGATCCAGCAGATGTTGGCAATTTCATCTCTGGATCCCCTGCCTTTTCTAAAACCAGCTTGAACATCTGGAAGATCATGGTTCATATACTGTTGCAACCTGGCTTGGAGAATTTTGAGCATTACTTTGCTAGCGTGTGAGATGAGTGCAATTGTGTGATAGTTTGAGCATTCTTTGGCATTGCCTTTCTTTGGGATTGGAATGAAAACTGACCTTTTCCAGTCCTATGGCCACTGCTGAGTTTTCGAAATTTGCTGGCATATTGAGTGCAGCACTTTCACAGCATCATCTTTTAGAATTTGAAAGAGCTCAACTGGAATTCCATCACCTCCACTAGCTTTGTTCGTAGTGATGCTTTCTAAGGCCCACTTGACTTCATATTCCAGGCTGTCTGGCTCTAGGTTTGTAATCACACCATCTTAATAATCTGGGTCATGAAGATCTTTTTTGTTTAGTTCTTCTGTGTATTCTTGCCACCTCTTCTGAATATCTTCTGCTTCTGTTAGGTCCATACCATTTCTGTCCTTCTTCCTTTTAGAAATCCTTTAGATTTGGTTTTACATTTTTATAAACTATCATTCTAGTTTCTACCTTGACTAATCTAACTATTGGTTTATTAATTACTTTGTACTCAAAAGGTTCAGTATATGCAAAAACTCTCTTTACTTTTTATTGTTGTTTTTTTTTTAATTTCTTGGCAATGCAGAAAAGGGAGACAGCGAGTATAAAGGGAGATAAGGAAGGAAGTATTTGGGGAGATAAATGAATGAAAGCATTTGTCTTACATCAGCACAGACACCTGCACATGAGTGTGTGTAGAGGCTCCGTTCATAATTGACAAAAACTGGACAATCCCAAAGCTTTGAAGGTCAGCCAAAGTGCAGCGCGTCCTACAGGAGGACACTGCTCAGTGATAAAACGTGAAAAACTTGGTATGTGTAGCAGCTTGAGTGAATCTCAAAGACATTAAGTAAACAAAGCAAGGCACAAAATGCTACATGCTCTGTAATTCCTCCCATATGTCATTTTAGAAAACGGGAAACAATTACCCATGCTTATAAGGATCCAACCAGTCCATCCTAAAGGAAGTCAACCCTGAATATTCACTGGAAGTACTGATGCTGAAGCTCCAATACTTTGGCCACCTGATGCGAAGAGCCAACTCATTCCCAAAGTCCCTGATGCTGGGAAAGATTGAGGGCAAGAGGAGAAGGGACCGGCAGAGGATAAGACGGTTAGATAGCATCACTGATGCAGTGGACATGAATTTGAGCAAACTCCGGGGGATAGAGGAGGTCAGAAGAGCCTGGCATGCTGCAGTTCATGGGATTGCAAAGAGTCGGACTCGACTTTGCAACTGAAAAACACCACCACCACAGGGCATGGGTTTGTGGAGGTTGATGACTTTACAGCCGTGTGCAAAGAGCCATTTGGGAGCGATGAAGATCCTAAGTGTTGCTGGTTACATGGGTTATATGAGTGTGTGTGTGTCTATATATCTAACCAACTATATATAACTATATATATGTAGACAAAACTCATTGAACTGTTTATCTACAGAGTGAATTTTGCTATTTGGAAATCCTCCTTAAAACTAAAACTTTCTAAAACAACAAAATGCATTATGCTTTAATTAGAATCACAACTACGACTGTAAAATTCATGAAATAATTATATTTATATATGTTGCATTTGAGTAAATATGTACTTCTGCTTTATAGTCACAATTAGGGAAGTACATTTTTAAATTTTACTATACTAAAATGTTACAAATTAAGCATTCAGATTGTGTTTATATTTTATGAACTTAGCTCTCTTAGCCTGGCCCCAGGTAAATAGCAGGGACGGATCACAGCTCCAACCATCAACAGAAAATTGGATTAAAGATTTACTGAGCATGGCCCCGCCCATCCGAATAAGACCCAGTTTCCCCCTCAGTCAGGCTATCCCATGAGGAAGCTTCCATAAGCTTATCTTTCTCCATCAGAGAGCAGACAGTCTGAAAACCACAGTCGCAGAAAACTAACCAATCTAATCACACTAGGACCACAGCCTTGTCTAATTCAATGAAACTAAGCCATGCCCGTGGGGCAACCCAAGACGGGCGGGTCATGGTGGAGAGATCTGACAGAATGTGGTCCACTGGAGAAGGGAATGGCAAACCACTTCAGTATTCTTGCCTTGAGAAACCCATGAACAGTATGAAAAGACAAAAAGATAGGATACTGAAAGAGGAACTCCCCAGGTCAGTAGGTGCCCAATATGCTACTGTAGATCAGTGGAGAAACAAATCCAGAAAGAATGAAGAAACGGAGCCAAAGCAAAAACAACACCCAGTTGTGGATGTGACTGGTGATGGAAGCAAGGTCTGATGCTATAAAGAGCAATATTCCATAGGAACCTGGAATGTTAGGACCATGAATCAATGCAAATTGGAAGTGGTCAAACAGGAGATGAAAAGAGTGAACGTCAACATTCTAGGAATCAGCGAACTAAGATGGACTGGAATGGGTGAATTTAACTCAGATGACAATTATATCTACTATTGTGGGGAGGAATCCCTTAGAAGAAATGGAGTAGCCATCATAGTCAACAAAAAGTCTGAAATGCAGTACTTGGATGCAGTCTCAAAAATGACAGAATGATCTGTTTCCAAGCAAACCATTCAGTGTCATGGTAATCCAAGTCTATGTCCCAACCAGTAATGCTGAAGAAGCTGAAGTTGAATGGTTCTATGAAGACCTACAAGACCTTCTAGAACTAACACCCAAGAAAGATGTCCGTTTCATTACAGAGAACTGGAATGGAAAAGTAGAAAGTCAAGAAACACCTGGGGTAACAGGTAAATTTGGCCTTGGAGTACAGAATGAAGCAGGGCAAAGACTAATAGAGTTTTGACAAGAGTAAGCACTGGTCACAGCAAACACCCTCTTCCAACAACACAAGAGAAGACTCTACACATGGACATCACCAGATGGTCAACACAGAAATCAGATTGATTACATTCTTTGCAGCCAAAGCTGGAGAAGCTCTATACTGTTAGCAAAAACAAGACCAGGAGCTGACTGTGGCTCAGATCATGAGCTCCTTATTGCCAAATTCAGACTTAAATTGAAGAAAGTAGGGAAAACCACTAGACCATTCAGGTATGACCTAAGTCAAATCCCTAACGATTATACAGTGGAAGTGAAAAATAGATTTAAGGGACTAGATCTGATAGAGTGCCTGAAGAACTATGGATGGAGGTTCATGATACTATACAGGAGACAGGGAGCAAGGCCATTCCCAAGGGAAAGAAATGCAAAAAGGCAAAATAGCTGTCTGAGGAGGCCTTACAAATAGCTGTGAAAAGAAGTGAAGCAAAAAGCAAAGGAGAAAAGGAAAGATAGATCCATCTGAATGCAGAGTTCCAAATAATAGCAAGGAGAGATAAGAAAGCCTTTCTCAGTGATCAGTACAAAGAAATGGAGGAAAACAATGGAATGGGAAAGACTAGAGATCTCTTCAAGAAAATTAGAGATACCAAGGTAACATTTCATGCAAAGATGGGCTCAATAAAGGACAGAAATAGTATGGACCTAACAGAAGCAGAAGATATTAAGAAGAGGTGGCAAGAATACACAGAAGAACTATACAAAAAAGATCTTCATGACCCAGATAATCAAGATGGTGTGATCATTGACCTAGAGCCAGACATCCTGGAATGCAAAGTCAAGTGGGCCTTATGAAGCATCACTACAAACAAAACTAGTAGAGGCGATGGAATTCCAGTTGAGCTCTTCCAAATCCTAAAAGATGGTGCCATAAAAGTGCTGAATTCAATATGCCAGCAAATTTGGAAAACTCAGCAGTGACCACAGGGCTGGAAAAGGTCAGTTTTCATTCCAATCCCAAAGAAAGGCAATGCCAAAGAATGCTCAAACTACCGCACAATTACACTCATCTCACATGCTAGTAAAGTAATGCTCAAAATCCTCCAAGCCAGGCTTCAACAATACGTGAGCCTTGAACTTCCAGATGTTCAAGCTGGTTTTAGAAAAGGTAGAGGAACCAGAGATCAAATTGCCAACATTTACTGGATCATTGAAAAAGCAAGAGAGTTCCAGAAAAACATCTACTTCTGCTTTATTGACTATGCCAAAGCCTTTGACTGTGTGGATTACAACTAACTGTGGAAAATTCTGAAAGAGATGGGAATACCAGACCACCTGGTATTCCCTCACCTGCCTGCTGAGAGGTCTGTGTGCAGGTCCGGAAGCAGCAGTTAGAACTGGACATGAAACAACAGACTGTTCCAAATAGGAAAAGGTGTACGTCAAGGCTGTATATTGTCACCCTGCTTATTTAGCTTATAGGCAGAGTACATCATGAGAAATGCTGGGCTGGATGAAGCACAAGCTGGAATCAAGATTGCTGGCAGAAATATCAATAACCTCAGATATGCAGATAACACCACCCTTGTGGCAAAAAGTGAAGAGGAACTAAAGAGCCTCTTGATGAAAGTGAAAGAGGAGAGTGCAAAAGTTGGGTTAAAGCTCTACATTCAGAATATTAAGATCATGGCATCTGGTCCCATCACTTCATGGCAAATAGATGAGGGAAACAGTGGCTGACTTTATTTTTTCTGGGCTCCAAAATCACTGTAGATGGTGATTGCAGCCATGAAATTAAAAGACACTTGCTCCTTGAAAGGAAAGTTATGACCAACCTATACAGCTTATTAAAAAGCAGAGATATTACTTTGCCAACAAAGGTCCGTCTAGTCAAAGCTATGATTTTTCCAGTAGTCATGTATGGATGTGAGAGTTGGAGGATAAAGATGAGCACTGGAGAATTGATGCTTTTGAACTGTAGTGTTGGAGAAGACTCTTGAGAGTTCCTTGGACTGCAAGGAGATCCAACCAGTCCTTCCTAAAGGAGATCAGTCCTGAATATTCATTGGAAGAACTGATGCTGAAACTGAAACTCCAATACTTTGGCTAGCTAATGCCAAGATCTGACTCATTGGAAAAGACTCTAATGCTGGCAAGGATTGAAAGTGGGAGGAGATGGAGATGACAGAGGATGAGATGGTTGGATGGCATCAAGGACTCAATGGACATGAGTTTGAGTAAACTTCGGGAGTCGGTGATGGACAGGGAGGCCTGGCATGCTGCAGTCCATGGGGTCGCAAAGAGTTGGGCATGACTGAGTGACTCAACTGAACTGACCAAACTGAGCCATTTTGGCATGAAGTCAACGGAAGAACAACAACAAAATGATACAGGTTTTATTTATTTACTTTTCCCTAAATTGAATGGTAAAGAACTAATAGAACTTGTTTATCACAATGCAGCCCTTTATTGCGTCATTCAGTTTTAATTCCCCTGTTAACATTTCATCACAAACTATTTTAACTGTTTCCTATGATTCTTTCAAGCTTTCCTGATGACTCAGACAGTAAAGAATCTGCCTGCAATATGAAAAACCTGGGCTCGATCCCTGGGTTGAGAAGATCCCCTGGAGGAGGGAACAGCTACCCGCTCCAGTATTCTGGCCTGGAGAATTCCGTAGACTGTATAGTTCACGGGGTCACAAAGAGTCAAATACGACTGAGCCCCTTTCACATGATTCTATAATATATTTTTAATCCTATAATTTAATCAACTGTAGAATGTTGCTTTCACTTGTTTGTAGTTCATTTTCACATTTAGATATTTTGCTTAGTTCAGTCACGAGTTTCAACCTTAGCTTTTAAAGTGCCCATTGGTCGTCTGTTAAGGCCTATGTACTGTACATTCATAACCATTTTCTTCTCCAGTTGAAATAAGTATATGTTTCTCTTGGAAGTAAAGTTGAAAGAAATTTGGAGCTGATTGAAAAGCTTCAAGTTTCTCACGGATTTTCCCTGCAGTGTTGAGAGTGTTTCTTGGGTGAACCAGACTGAGCTGTTTGGTCATGGTAGTTTTTGATTGAGGTGGCAACTTTAGGAGACTAATTATAGCATGGATTCTTTCCTACAGCAGTCCCCTGGTATTGCCAATCGCCAAGCAAGACAGCCTGTTGGAAAAAGACATTATGTTCAAAGATGCAACAAAAGGTCTCTGCAAACGACAGTCTCAGGACAGCACAGTGGAGAACGCCCCCATGCACGGCCCCGCCAAGCCTGAGCAGGTAATCACACCCTCCTGCGTGTCCGCCACAGCTGCAGCTACGAGTTCATGCCTTAGGGCCAACTTTTCAGAAGCAAGCTCCCACTAATTTCCATTCAAAGAAAAATTAATAAGTGCATATGTTAATATTTTGTGAAATGCCCATATTGTTATGGTATTATACTGACCATTAACAAAAATTGCTGTTGTATTTCACAAGGATTTGAATTTTATAATCTTGACTTAACCAGGAATGGACATTCAGCTAATACGCTAAATTTCTGAATATTTTCAGTTATGGCATTAGTCATCATTTTGATTATTATGTAGACTGTGTTTTTTGTTTCTTACAAATATCAAATATTTTACCTAACACAGAAAAAAAGCAAGTCAGTCACTGGGTCACTTGTTAAATGCAATTGTGTTGGTGTATTGTTTGTGTGTGTTTGTGTGTGTGTGTGTGTGTGTGTGTGTGTGTGTGTTTGTCCCAATGTCAAAAAGATGGGAGATTACTTTGAGGAACTTAATAGATATTAGTGTATTTGTTTGTCAATTCCACAGAAATAAATGACAGTTTTACATTTCATGTTTTATAAATGACAGAGCATTTTTATAAATGTCAGAGTAATCTCTGAAAGTGTTTTGTTTTTCTACTGTGTCTAATTTCGATGTTTTAAAGACAGTTTGTTGAGGTTTTCTCAAGAACCTCTACTTTTAGTTTCATTCATTTTTGTTATTTTAAAATAACAAATTCAGTTTTGTAATTTTGAAATATCTTCAAATTTTAGTGGGTGTAGTCACCAGCTTAGGCTTCCAGAATAAAATACAACACACCACTTGCCTTAAACACCAGAAAGCTTCTTTCTTGCGGTTCTGGAGACTGGAAGCTCAGTGTCAGGGTGCTGGCTGACTCATTTCTGGTGAAGGTCTTCTTTCTGACTTGCAGACAACTGCTTTCTCTCTGTGTCCTCACATGGTAGAGAGAGAGAATAAACAGCCTTTTTGGTGTCTCCTTTAAGGACACCAATCCTATAGATTCAGGTCCCCACCCTTTTGACCTCACTTAACCTTTATAATTTCATGGCTGCAATCACCATCTGCAGTGATTTTGGAGCCCCCAAAAATAAAGTCTGACACTGTTTCCACTGTTTCCCCATCTATTTCCCATGAAAGGATGGGACCAGATGCCATGATCTTAGTTTTCTGAATGTTGAGCTTTAAGCCAACTTTTTCACTCTCCTCTTATACTTTCATCAAGAGGCTTTTTAGTAGTCATGTATGGATGTGAGAGTTGGACTGTGAAGAAAGCTGAGCACTGAAGAATTGATGCTTTTGAACTGTGGTGTTGGAGAAGACTCCTGAGAGTCCCTTGGACTGCAAGGAGATCCAACCAGTCCATTCTGAAGGAGATCAGTCCTGGGTGTTCTTTGGAAGGACTCATGCTAAAGCTGAAACTCCAGTACTTTGGCCACCTCATGCGAAGAGTTGACTCATTGGAAAAGACTCTGATGCTGGGAGGGATTGGGGGCAGGAGGAGAAGGGGACGACAGACGATGGGATGGCAGGATGGCATCACCGACTCAATGGACGTGAGTTTGAGAGAACTCTGGGAGTTGGTGATGGACAGGGAGGCCTAGCGTGCTGCAATTCATGAAGTCATAAAGAGACGGACATGACTGAGTGACTGAACTGAACTGAACTGAACCTTTATAACCTCCTAAAGGCCCTATAGGGCTTCCTTGGTGGCTCAGTGATGAAGAATCTGCCTGCGGTGCAAGAGACATGGTTTGATCCCTGGATTGGGAAGTTCTCCTGCAAAAGGAAATGGCAACCCACTCCAATATTCTTGCCTGGGAAATCCCACGGAGAGGAGTCCCATGGACTGTAGGAGCCCTACGTCCATAGGGTTGCAAGGAATTGGACATGACTTAGGGCCTTTTCTTGTTCTTAATCACTATCTCCAAACAGTGTCATATGCTGGCTAGAGCCTCAGCATGTGAATTTGGAGGAGGGGAACCATTCAGTCCACAGTGACAGGCAAATTGAGTGTTAGGTGAAGTTTAAGACAAAGCTTTTTCTTAACAGTTTTAAAGATCCTATGAGCATTCTGTAGCCTTAAATACATATTCTTAAGTGACAGAGGCTGGTCTGAAAAGGCTATATACTGTATGATTATACTATTTGACATTCAAGAAAAGATCAAACTATTGAGACACTGGGAGAAGGCAATGGCACCCCACTCCAGTACTCTTGCCTGGAAAATTCCATGGATGGAGGAGCCTGGTAGGCTGCAGTCCATGGGGTCGCTAAGAGTCGGACACGACTGAAGTGACTTAGTAGCAGCAGCAGCAGCATTGAGACACTAAAAACATTAGAGGTTGCCAGGGATCAGGGCGGGGGGAATACATAGGAGGAGAAGGGAGTCTTTAGGGCAGTGGAGCTTCTCTCTGTATGACCCTGTCATACCTGATAGATAGATACCTGATGTAACACGTATGTCCAAATCCAGAGAACATGTAACACCAAGAGTGGCCTTGATGAAAGGATGTAAGAGTGGCCAGGCTGTAAGGATCCGGCCTCACATCCTGATCCTTGATGTGAACCGTGAGCCTTGGGTGATGATGACGTTTCAGTGGAGGTTTGTGATGGTAACAGAAGAGCCACACTGGAGAGGGATATTGATAATAGGGAAGGCTATCCAGGAGAGGGCTGGGGTATATGAGAAATTCTGTCCCTTCCTGTCAGTTTTGCTGTGAACCTAAAGCAGCTCTAAGACATAAAATCTGAAAATAATGAAAAGACATTAGCAGCATAATGTCAAATGTGATCCTTGCGGAAAACCTTTTCAATTTTTTCCTGTTAGCTCTTTATAAATGTGTCACAGGCATTGAAAGCAACTGTCATCGTGTTGTGTTGATCTGGTATTAAACTAGGAGAAATTAGTGTTCAGGTTTCATGTGCTTACGTTATCTGTGGAATCAGTTCAGTCAGTTCAGTCGCTCAGTCATGTCTGACTCTTTGCGACCCATGAATCACGGCACACCAGGCCTCCCTGTCCATCACCAACTCCCAGAGTTTACCCAAACTCATGTCCGTTGAGTTGGTTATGCCATCCAACCATTTCATCCTCTGTCTTCCCCTTCTCTTCCTGCCCTCAATCTTTCCCAGCATCAGGGTCTTTTCCAATGAGTCAGTTCTTCACATCAGGTGGCCAAAGTACTGGAGTTTCAGCTTCAGCATCAGTCCTTCCAATGAACATTCAGGACTGATTTCCTCCAGGATTGACTGGGTGGATATTCACTCATATCTCCCACTATGAGCATCACGCCATCATCGTCATCGTTCGTTCTTGGTCTCAAGGTGCTTGGTTTCTTGGCAGGAATATCCATCAACTGGATTCTTCACCCACACTTCCCAGGAGGGCTTTAGAAAAGCCTTCTCAGAGCAATCAAGTTTTGACTCACGTTTTAAAGAGAAACATATCATGTGTAATTCAAGTTGAACAAAATCCACAGCATCTCTCCTTCCAGATTTTTAGAAAATGTAGGTCTTATCAAATGATAACTACATAAATGGGACTTCCCAGGTGGCTCAGTGATAAAGAACCTGCCTGCCAAGCAGGAGACCTGAGTTTGATCCCTGGTTCAGGAAGATCCCCTGGAGGAGGATATGGCAATGCCCTCCAGTATTCTTGCCTGAGAAATCCCGTGGACAGAGGAGCCTGGCGGGCTACAGTCTGTGGGATCACAAAGAGCAAGACACAACTTAGTGGAAACAACAGCAAACTACGTAAATGAATATTCAAGGCTTGATTTGAATGTTTTTTCCCTTGATTCTGATAGTGACCAAAATTCACATTAGCTTGATCATATCTCTGAGAATGTAGAGTTTTGTTTTTGTTTTTTAAGATGGTTAAAAATGTGCGGTATTTTCCTTCTCTTTCACTTTGTACTGCTCTTGCCTCCCATCCCTCCTCTCTCTGCCTGCCTGCTTCTGTGCTCTTTTTAGTCTCCTACCTGCTTGGCTTCTCCCTCTTCTCTTCTCTCTCCTTTCCTTTCATAGTATATTTATTTAAATTTGGCTCCAGCTTAAAATTCAGGTCATTTTATTCTGTTTAGTGAAGGTGCATTTTCCTAGGGGTGAAGAGAGAGGAGGATGCGGTCATGCAGACTTGCTCTGGTTCGGGCCTGCTTTTGGAGCTCTGTGCTCTGGGAGCCCCTTAACCTCAGTAAGCCCTATCTGTAAAATGGGTATATAGTACTCACCTTACTTGCTTGTTTTGAAGATGACAAAGGCTAAGCTTGCAATATGACAGCACAGTTACCAAGCATGAATAAAAACTCTGTAAGACACAGTTACTGTTTTTATGATTGTTACTTGTATAGACTGACTGTAAGGTTTTGCCCCAGTAGCTTAGTCTTCTGTCCATTCATTTGTCTGCTCTTACTTCATGTAATTCCTCTTTTTTTTTGCAGTGTAAGGATAGATTACTTTAAAAAAATAATAATACAAAATCGTACTTTAAGAGCTTACAAAAACACTTTCACATATATTATCTTAATTCTCAAAATTCATTTTCACTTCTCAACTGACACTCAAGTTCCAAATTGAGTATTTCAGCTGACCAAACAAACTCAAGATGCCTAGAATCACAAGTGTTTCTTTTACAGTTTCCGGTGCTCTTTGGGGAAAACACTGCAAGCTCCAAGTTTATTTCCCACAGCCGGACTGACCTAGGACAGTTCTACGCATGGGAGACAAAGCGTGTGTCCCACGGCTCCTTGTGCACAGAGGGCTTTTGAAGGTTGGCAGTGGTTCTCCTTCTGTACCAGCACCCAGGTACACAAAAGCATAAATCCTCAGCAAACACAGGACCTGATAAACCGCGCTCTCTAAGAAGCGGAATAAAAAGCAAGTGTGAAGTGTTAATCGCTCAGGTGTGTCCCACTCTTTGTGAACCCACAGACTGTAGCCCGCCAGGCTCCTCTGTCCATGGAGTTCTCCAGGCAAGAATACTGGAGTGGGTTCCATCCCTTCTCCAGGGGATCTTCCTGACCCAGGGATGGAAACCAACCCTCCTGCATTGCAGGCAGATTCTTTACGGTCTGAGCCACCCCGGGGAGCTCTGATGCTTCTGCTGCTGCTAAGTCGCTTCAGTCGTGTCCGACTCTGTGCGACCCAATGGACGGCAGCCCACCAGGCTACCCCGTCCCTCAGATTCTCCAGGCAAGAACACTGGAGTGGGTTGCCATTTCCTTCTCCAATGCATGAAAGTGAAAAGTGAAAGTGAAATCGCTCAGTTGTATCCGACTCTTTGCGACCCCATGGACTGCAGCCTACCAGGCTCCTCTGTCCATGGGATTTTCCAGGCAAGAGTACTGGAGTGGGGTGCCATTGCCTTCTCCGCCGGGGAGCTCTACAAAGCAGGAAATGCCAAACAGCTGAAGTTAAGAGTCTTTGCAGCTGAGCTCTCAGGGAAGCCCCCAGAAGCAGGTAACAGCAGTTACAGTGCTGTGCAGGCAGGCTGAGGGCTTCAGCTTTGGGGAGCATGGTATTTGGTCAGATCGTCACCCCTTTCCCTGGTAGGACCATCCCAGGCAGATCTTTTGTTCTTTTTTTAAATTTCCTCTTTCCTCTTCATTCATGCATCCTTGGTTCTTTCCTCCTAGACAACCTTTTCCTCAGGGTCTTCTTGTACTTATTCCATTTGTCAGAACTCCTCTTTGCCCACTGAAGTTCTGGTTCCTTGACATACACTGCTTATGTCCCATAGAGAGAAAACACCGTCAAACAAAAGAGAACAAAGCAATAAATCTGACAGCACTCACAGCCCTGTTGACAAACAGGAAACAGGAAGGGGTGAATTCAGAGTATTTCCAAGATGTAAATTCCTTTTGGGTCTTAAAACATTTATCAAAACGCTTCTCTAATTTCTCCCTGACTTTCTATCCTGAATTATGTATGTTTTGTGTTTGAGATCTCTATTTTGGGAAATATACATGTATATAAAGTGTGCATGCTCAGTCGCTCAGTCATGTCTGACTCTTTGCAACCCCCATGGTCTGTAGCCCGCCAGGCTCCCCTGTCTATGGTATTTCCCGAGCAGAATGACTGGAGTGGGTAGCCATTTCCTTCTCCAGGGATGTATAAAGAGGAGAAAATATATGTGTGTACACATATATATCCTGGAGGAGGGCATGGCAACCTGATCCAGTATTATTGCTTGGAGAATCCCCGTGGACAGAGGAGCCTGGCGGACTCCAGTCCATGGAGCTCGCCAAGAGTCAGATACAACAAAGCACAGCAGTGCGTATGGAAACGTGCATATCTTCATGAGAACCATGATGATCAATCCTAGTGAAGATGTTAATTTTTTTTTTTACATATTTATGCTGTCTCTGTTTTGACTGTAGTTGTAATTGTTCGGGAGACATTGGTAGCGTACACTAAGCCTTCCACTCTGAACATAAAAATATCCGCAGACATACTTCTTGTTTTTCTTTCTACTGGTTGTCAGCTGTCACAATGCTTTAGGAATCTTTATAAAGTATGTGTCCCTTGGGGAGCCTTGCTTAAGACTGATTATCAGAGCTTCATTCCTGATCAGTCTGGAATGCGACATGATAAATACAAGGAATTCTTCCCTTGATCTACCCGAAGACTGTATTTTCATGTTTCATCACGGCAAGCTGGCTGGGAAGTCTTCACATTTTTACCGTCAGCCTGGTACTTTCTCTCACCATGGAGCAGCTGTGACTGTGGATGAAAATCCTCAAGAATTCCAAGGAGATGCTGCAATAGCTCTTACAGGCTCGTTGGGACAAATGTGAAACTTCTGTTAGTGCTGTTCATGCTTTTTTATTTTTTTTCTAAACGTGCACTCAAATTTGCATTCTGCTCCTTAGACCAGTGACTGTAAGAGAATTTTATTATTTTAGTGTAAATCATTACTCCTAAAGGAAAAAAAAAAAAATCCTGCTCTTGGTTTTTCTCTTTTATGGTTGCTTTGGAAGTTCAACATGTATGGTAACTTGCTAGAGGTGTTAGTCTGTGTCTATAAAACTAAACATTGTCCATTTCTGACTTGTAAATGATAGATTTTCATCTAATTAAATAATTCAAATTCATCTCTTTTTTTATTTGAAGTGTTTTCCAGTTTTTCAACTCTGTCACTCAACATTAAATTGAGTGGGAAAACAGTTTTTTCTCTTTCTTTCTGGCAGAATTACCTTAACCTCACCACTGCCTTAAGAGTAATGTAGGGCAGGATGAAAATTACAAGCCAAAATTCTAGAGTCTGTTGTAGAATTCCAGCATCCTCCTCCACATGTGCTGAAGCTGACGTCTGTGTACACTGCTTTCTTCCTATTTCAGTTTCCTGAAAAGAGTTTTCCTTTAGTTTTGGAAGCACTGCAAACGTGAGCGTTTTAATAGCTGGCCTTACAGAGGGCTCAGCGCAGTTCAGAGCTGTGTAAATTAGACAGACTTCAGGGTGTGGTGGATGCTGGGCCACATGAGGCGTGTGTGTGTTGGTGAGTGTGTGCGTGTCCATGTGCAGGCTGCGGGGCACAGGAACAGATTCTCCTCTGAATACATTGCTACGGTTGGTGAGTTTTTTTTGCTCCTTTTAAGTGAACCGTATCATCTTTTAATAACAGTTTCACAGTCATGTGGTCTGTAAACTTTTGACATGTAATTGAAACTGGAACATCCAGCTGTGAGGACAGTTGATTGGGAAGTAGAATTCATCTTACCTGGTTTTTCCTCAGGTCAAGCTGATGCCTCCCGCTCCCAATGATGACCTGGCGACGCTCAGCGAGCTCACAGACAGCAGCCTGCTTTATGAAATTCAGAAGCGCTTTGGGAACAATCAGATTTACGTAAGTGCCCTTGAAATTGCCTTTTGCATGGCTTTGTCTTGTGTGTATATTCACCCTTCCGTGCTGCTAATATTACAAGGAGAGGGCCCTTCCGTGCTGCTAGTATTACAAGGAGAGGGCTCTTTGTTACTTAGGAGCATCCCGATAGCTTAAGGTGGATTTCTCAGGGTTCAGGTCAGTTCTTCTGATTCAGGTATGAGGCAGTTTCAGCAATGACCCACACTTCAGCGTGGTTAAAGTTGTCTGCCTGAGGGTAGACAACTTCCTGTTGTCAGGTTTGCTGGAGGAGAAGATCCTGCTTAGATCCCGCAGGATCTGCAGGTCAGTTATAAAAATGCTGCTTGTTTCATCTGCTTTAACTCGGCCACTCAGATCTGGAAAAGGAAGCCAGAGAGGAAAAGCTAAGTGAGCCTTGAGGGCTTGCCTCTGTCTGCATGAAAAAAGATACTGTGTTTCCAAATTATCAAGAAATGTCTTTGTTGAGTAAGTAATTTATACACATATCTCTGATAATAAGATACAGATATCTGACTTAGATGACAAACAGCACGGAGGATTGATTTGCTTGGTTCTACTCTGGTTTATATGTGTTATTTCTTCCAGTACGTGGATCGGTTTTGGCAGTATGTAATCTCAGACTCTCTTTCTCTCTCTCATTGATTTCATTAAATTCAACTCAGAGCAATTCAATCAGAAGGTCTACAGAGAAATCTGATTATGCACATGTCTGCTATGCCTTTTGGATCACACCCTTTTTTTTTTTTTTTTTTTTTCCTCCACTGAGCAATTGATTAAGTAATTTTCATGTAAATGTGAAATCTGAGATTTCTTTACAAGTAATAAATTGTCAGGTGCTGATTAACCTATGAAAATTCAGGGCAGCATCTTAACACTTGGATAAATTGCCTGCCACTGTAAATACACTTAAAACTAAATACTTCTATCAGAATTAATGGAATTGAGTCATCAGCATGAAGAGGCAGAGCCTGATTACTTTGGTCTCTGCTGCTGCCTTGCCACTTGTGTGGTTTGTGCCATTGTCTCTCTTTCCATAACGTCTTGCTGATTCTTCTTCCTGTTAACGTCTTAGTCACGTTATCGGTAGACCACTGAAGTTTTTATTTTATGCTGGAGTAGAGCCGATGAGCAAGGTTGTGATGGTTTCAGGTATGCAGTGAAGGGACTCAGCCATCCGTATATGCGTATCCATTCTCCTCCAAAACCCCCTCCCATCCAGGCTGCCACATGACATTGAGCAGAGTTCCGTGTGCTACAGGGCAGATGCTTGTTGGTTATCCATTTTGAATCTAGCAGTGTGTACGAACTCCCTCCTTCCTTCATCCTTCCCCCCTGCTAACCATAAATCTGTGTTGAATGGTTCTGATTTCCTTTCTTTCGTTCATGCCTTTCAAGTGGCTTTTTCTCCCAAATATCATTTAGTCCACAGCTTCCCTGGTGGCTCAGCTGGTAAAGAATCCCCTTGCAGTGAGGGAGACCTGGGTTAGATCCTTGGGTGGGGAAGATCCCCAGAATCGGACACGCCTGAGCGACCTTCACGTCCTCTGCCTCCCAGTGCTCACCACCCTCATCGTCCTGGCCCCAGCAGCCTCCTGTCTTTCTAGAGGAAACTTCACCCCTTTTCAGTCTGATCTCACAAGGAACTAGGGCCATTTTTATGCAGAAGAAATGTAATCTCAAAACTCCCAGTCTTAGAACTTTTCGGTAGCTTGTCATTTTTCGTGGAAGGATGGCCACATGTCCTTATTCCCTGTCTGGCCCCTAAACATGATCATTGGTGATTCCTAGTCACCCCCCTCCTTCCTGCATCTGGGACTCCCCTTAGAATTTTTCCCTGGAGTTCTCTTTCTCACTCCATGAAGTGCAAAGCTTTATAAACTCCCTCTAGGTACTTTTTCAGTCTCTAAGTAAACCTTCCCAGAGCTTCCAGATTAAGTTACTTTCGACCATCTTTCTTTGGCTTTTCTGCACACACCACTAAGTGGGAGCCAAATAATGGCTTTCATGTTTATCTTTGAAACCCTGATAGATCCTTACCTTTTCTGCCTTGTTTGATAATATATGTGTGCGTGCTAAGTCATTTCAGTTGTTTGCAACTCTGCAATATGGACCATGGCCCTCCAGGCTCCTCTGTCAATGGGATTCCCCAGGCAAGAATACTGGAGTGGGTGGCTGTGCCCTCCTCCAGGGGACCTTCCCAACCCAGGCATTGAACTGGTGTCCGGCAGTGGAAGGCAGATTCTTTACCATTATCGCCACCTGAGAAGCCCCATTTGATGATATAGGGGCTATTAATTTAAAAATTTGGCTGGAAGTCAGCATATTACACATTTATGTGCTGTTTCTGATCCTTGCAGAAAGCTGTTTTATCATTAAAATTAGTGTTTTATCATTAAGCAAGTTATTACCACATGTAATTACTTTGTATAGATTAAGAAAGTTCCGTTATATTAGTAGTTTTCAAAGTTATTATTATTTTTAATCAAGAGTGGGAATTGACTATTATTAAATGCTTTTTGCATTTATTAAGATAATCATATAAATTTTATTCTTGACTTCTTAGTAATACAAATTACAAGAGTTGATTTTCTGATATGAAGCCAACCTTGAATTACTAGAATAAAGCCTCTGGTTGAAATTTATTATTTGTTGAATGTATTATTGGATTCAGTTTGTCTGTATTTTTCTCATTATTTTAGCATGTGTTTTAATGAAGGAAAACAGCCTATAATTTTCTTTCAATATATTTGTTTTTAATACTAAGTTTATGCAGACCTCTTAAAATGAAGTGATTCATGTTCCCTCTTCTGCTACTTTCTGGAATAATTTGTATGAAATTTGTTTATTTTTACATCAGTGTTGGCAAGAATTCACTGGTGAATTCTTAGTTTTCTTTGTGGGAAGGTTTTAGACATGGATTCAATTTTTTACCGAAAATAAATCTACTTAGATTTCTGACATCTTATTGCATTTATCTTGGTAAGATTGTGGATTATTGTCCACATCATCTAAATATCCCTCTTCATCTGTTCCCACTTCAGTGGGATCTGTAGTGATGTCTTACTTGGCATATTGGTGGTCTGTTTCCTCTTCTTTCCTCAGTCGGTCTCGTTAGGACACCAGGTTTTTATTTGACTTTTCCAATGATCGCCTTTTGCTTTAGTTTATTTACTCCATGGCTTTTGTTTACTAATTCCATTCATTTCTGCTCATATGTTGGTTACTTATTTCTGATAATTTCTTGTAAGTTGATGAGTTCCTAGAAACAGGTACTTAGATCATTACCTGCCTGTATTCTTTTTTAACATATGTTTCAGGCAATAATTTCATATCAAAAAATAATAATAATAATTTCATATCTAGTGTATCTTTAGTAGCATCTCACATGTTATGATATATCATAATTAAAATGTTTTCTCATTTGCATTGTGATTTCTCTTTTTGACTCATAGGTTATTTGCAAATGTATAATCACCACACATTTGGTGATTTTCTAGCTATCCATGGTTAATTTGCATCATAATCCGTGATCAGAGAATGCACTTTATGTGACTCAAACCCTTTAAACGTACTGGAACTGGCTGGTGTTCAATTTAAATGAACATACATTGTGCAGTTCTTGGTAATAGTGTTCAATGTGAGTTAATTATTCCACTTGGTAATTACTTATTTCAAAATTTCATCCATGTGTTCAATTAATTACTTAAGATAGTCATTTCACTTGTGTGTTCAGTGGGACAAGCTTATTGGTTTAATTTTATGTGAATTTGACTTTTTATTTACAAACTTTTAAAACAATTCACAAAATGTTAAAGTGTGATTTTTATTTATTCTCTATAGTTTTCTCAGTGATTTAAAAATTATACAATATTTAACTTTAAAAGTGCTATTTATATGGTCCAATAACAATTTCTATCCTTTTAATTTAATAGACTTTTATTGGGGACATTCTCCTGCTGGTTAATCCATTCAAAGAGATTCCAATTTATTCCACCGTGGTGAGTATAAAATTTTAAATGTCCTTTAATGATGTAGAGTAACCACTTTCTAGACATACCTATTGTGTCAAATGATTAAGAAGAAAAAGCAAAACTGGAATTAAAATCAAGCTTCTCAGAAAATTCTGCCCTGAGTGGTTACATAATAGTGACTTTATTTTCTTTTGAGAAAATATTGAAAAGGAATGTTATTTTATCAAAAGAGTCCCTTGCAGTTGTCATGTGTGGTTCTTATGACTGTGGTCCCTAGACAGACTTCTAAAATCAAATATTGTATTAACTCTGTGTTCCCATGCATTTTTGACTAGTTCAAGGTCGGTTGGTTTAGAATTCTTCTCTGAACACTTTCAGAAGAGCCCTGTGATGTTTAGGCAATTGGATCAGACAGGACGGTGCTGCCTTTACACATTTTCCGAGCCTTTCCAGCTTTAATCATGAGAGTCAAAATTAAAAGAGAAGCTGCTTTTGAAAAAGTATTCCAGGCAACTGAAAGCACAGTATGATTTTTGCCAAGTGTTTTGGGATCAAAATGCCGTCGTGGGAACTCTTTTTCTTGTGCAACCACAGGCTGCCTCCAGTGTGAAGCAGAATCCTTGGTGGGGGAGCAGGAGATGAAAGGAGGAAGCCTGTGTTCTTGAAGCAAGGATGCCCTTTAGATGCTGGAGGTGGGGTGGAGGCAGGGAGGGAAAGAGAGAGAGAGAGACATTCCTGTCTCTGAACTCCCAACGAATCAACCAAGAATTAGCACAGAAATACTTTTGGGTAAAACAGGGTCCCTCACCGCCCAACCCTCCTCTCTTCTTAGCAAAAGTCAGTTCCACTGCTGCTTTAAAGCTGCCCTGAAACATGCCCACCCTCCTCATCCCACCCAGCCCGACCCCAGTCCCACCCCTGGGCTGTCTGCAGATGTATGGAAGTAGGGTTGACTAGAGCAAAAGGAATTACCCGTATTATTTTGGGGGTTATAGGTGAAGATGAAGGAGAAGGGGGGTGAGGAGGAGGAGAAGGTTTGGGAGGAAGGAGAGGAGGAGGACATGGGCATACTGCTGTGTATAAAATAGATGCCCGAAGCAATAAAGATCCACCATGTGGAAGAGGGAACTCCACAACACTCTGTACTGATCTGTATGGGATCAAGTGATTGAGTGAAAGTCGTTCAGTCGTGTCCAACTCTTTGTGACCCCATGGACAGCAGCATGCCAGGCCTCCCTGTCCATCACCAACTCCTGGAGCCTACTCAAACTCATGTCCATCAAGTCGGTGATGCCATCCAACCATCTCATCCTCTGTCGTCCCCTTCTCCTCCTGCCTTCAATCATTCCAGCATCAAGATCTTTTCCAATGATTCAGTTTGTCACATCAGGTGGCCAAAATATTGGAGTTTCAGCTTCAACATCAGTCCTTCCAAAGAACAACCAGGACTGATCTCCTTTAAGATGGACTGGTTGGATCCCTTTGCAGTCTAAGGGACTCTCAAGAGTCTTCTCCAACACCACAGTTCAAAAGCATCAATCCTTCGGTGCTTAGCTTTCTTTATAGTCCAACTCTCACATCCATACACGACCACTGGAAAAACCATAGCTTTGACCAGACGGAACCACCATTAGAGATGCTTAAAATGTGCTGAGGAGGGCATCATTGCACAAATGGTTTGTGTTTACAAGTGAGACTCAAGATTAGAGATTTATGTGCTTTTGTGTATTGGAAATGTATCAGTGTCTTCGTGGGGCAAAGGACCCTGAATCCTTTTGACAGAGGTGCCGGCCCTGTTCTCCAGGTCTCTGAGCTGTACCTGAGCAGCACTGGGCAGCCCAACCCCTCCCTGCCGCCTCACATTTTCTGCTGCGCGGAGAGAGCCTTCCACCAGCTTTTCCAGGAGCGGAGACCTCAGTGTTTCGTCCTCAGGTGAGCCCTTCACCCGCCCCAGCCCCAGGCTCGGCTGTGCCCCGGGAGCTTGGCGGTAAACCTGTCCACATTTCTTCTGCTTTATGTTTATTGACTTCCTCATCGGTTTGTGTCCCTGTAAGTCTTTGCAGGGGGTACACTTGACTCGCTACAGAGGAGAAACATCTTTGTTATTACAAACGGCCCCGGGTGTGGCTGGAATATTTCAACAAACTTAACCTGAAGCTCAGTTCATTTTGAAGATTTATGTCTTAGAACCAGAGCGCCTTGCTTTCAAACCTTAGAAAACACAGGGAAAGAAGGGCGCCCGCGACTAGTATTCCACCTTTCTCCAAAATGTGGTGCTGAGCGAGACACCATGCAGCAGCTTGCAGAGGTGAAATTTCCCAGCTGCTTCTAGGTATTTACCTTGGCTCATGTCACCAGAATTATACACCCGAAGTCATTTTTATTGGAATGCAATGGCAGTGTTAGCTCCTAAATGTCAAGATGCTCAGGAGGGTCATTTACATTGGAGCGAAAAAAAAAAGTGTATCGTAAGAAGTAAGGGTGAAATGTGAGTGTGTACTGATAGAGAATTAAATAAATATTTAGGTATCAAAGGACAGTTGAGAATTATGTTGTATATCAGGCTACACCTCCTTGAGAGGGAGACATCCATGAATACCCCTGTCTTTGCATAGTTATCCTCAATAGCATCAGTTGAAGACTGAACATGTAAATAAAGCTTTGCACAGCCTGAGTCAGAGCGAGATCAAAGAGTGAAGAGGGAACCCTGGAAAGAACCCAAGTAACATTAAATCTGTAAATAAGCACTTCTGTATACACTTTTATATTATTAACCCCATCAGAGTCCCATGGACGGTCAGACCGGCGTGTGGCAGACGTTGGTCATGTGGTTTCAAAATAGCTGCGAGTGGTGGTTTTATACCTGCTCTGAAGGGTCCCCCAAGTGGAAGTTAGGGGACCCTGGCATTCTTGAGCCAAGAAATGCTGCTTTTATCTGCTTTATCTATTGGGTTTCCTGGTCCTGGTCTTGCTTAGACAAAAAGGGAAACTTAAAAAAAAAAAAAGGGAGATGGCAAGGAGTGTGTAGTTGTGTTGACAGTGATAACAACCAATATTTTTGAGAGTTGCTGGTATCAGGCCCTCCCCTAGGTACCGTCCACGTGTTATCTTGTCCATCGCTTTAGTGATGTTGTAGGATGCGTGTTACTATGACCAGTGTTAGTGCTGTCATTTTATGTGTCGAGGGCTGAGTGTTAGAAGGGTTAGCTCCTTAGTGTGGGGTCTCCCTGGGATGTGAGTCCAGCAGCCTCGCTCCGGAGCCTGAGTGCCCCCTGCCCACACTCACAACCATGCTCATCCACTGCGGCTCACCTTGGGGGGCTCTCGGAGGTACCCCCAGCCTAAAATGACTGTCACAAATCCACGGCCGTAACTAAACTCTCACTGAATGCACTTAATTCTTGTCAAAAATTGTGGTTCTTAGTGAAGCTCTGAAGAGCCAATGACATCTTTTGGGAACCTGCCAATTATAGAGCTCCCAGTGCCAAGCATGTTCCATCAGTGAAGAAATTGCTTGTTTCTACATACCCTTGCGCATGGGATTGTTCTTCTATCAATAGTAAGATTTGTTTATTTTCCGCAGAACTAGTATTCCTTTGGGACATCTTTAAAGGCTAATGATGCCATGTATCAACTCGTTACTCAGAAAAAAAAAACATTTTTTTCATTCAAGGGTCAAGAAATGAAGAGCAAATCAGGGACCGCAGGGATCTGGTGATGCTCGGTTGAGGCGTTTTCTTTCTTCTTTCAAGACTGGTGTTTGTGCTGATGTGTAGCTTCCCTAGATTGTCTTCCCTACCGCGCAGCTTTCTGCATTTTCACTAATGAGTGAACCAAGTGGGAAAGTCAGACGATGGCATGTTCTCGTTGAAAGTTAGCTTACCTTCTTTGCGTCTGAGAATTACTGTCTGGTTCCTTTTTTACTATATTTGCCAAAACAGTAAACGTATATTTTTTCTGTCTTATTTTAGTGGAGAAAGAGGATCTGGAAAGTCTGAAGCCAGCAAGCAGATAATGAGACACCTCACCTGCAGGTCTGGCTCCAGCAGACCTATATTCGATTCCAAATTTAAGCATGTAAGTCACTGGTTTCAGTTAGAGACTATGATGGGATCGGAAAAACCTGATTGCAAATAGAAGGGGAGACATCTTCATAGGCTTTAAGTTGAACCATAGGACTTCCCTGGTGGCTCAGATGGTAAAGAATCGGCCTGCAATGCAGGAGACCTAGGTTCCACCCCTGGGTCGGGAAGGTCCCCTGGAGAAGGGAAAGTATTCTTGCCTGGAGAATCCCACAGAGGAGCCTGGTGGGCTAAAGTCCGTGGAGTCACAAAGAGTCGGACATGACTGAGTGACTTTGACTTCACTTTAACCATAAGTTGGTCAAAATTTGTGAAAATAAAGGAAAAAAGATGGAGGCTCTGTGCAAATGAACACTGTTGAGGTTGAGCTTTGTTTTCTTGTGTGTATTTTAATATATTGGGGACATACTCTTTTGTATTCACTCAGAACAGTTGAGCTGAAAATATGTAATATAATTAGAGTTGATTACTTTTACTGATAAAGAGACAGTTTGGGGTGTACATAGGATATATCTGTGGGGATTGACCAGATAAGCATCTTTTGTAGGGAATCACTGAAAGCTGATTGAGAGCCTGTTGGCAGCTCAGAGAGGGGTCCAATTTCACATAGTAAAATTCAGTGTATTCAAGGAGACCCCTGAAGTAGTCTGATTCTCTTGTCTTCACACTGTTCTAGCAAGTTCTGTTAGCATGTTGATCAGATTATAAGGAGAAGCTCTTCTCAGTTTTTCACTTTACAAAAAACATACTATAAATCCCTCTGCAGTGTATCTGTGGTATCATGTGTTCCTTCACGACGTTAACTCACAGCCATTTATTACGCTTGATCTGTACACTAGGCACATGCATAATTCTACAGCACAGCTCAAAGTAATCTGACATTTTAGGCCAACCTGGGAAAAGTAGTGTGGCTTTGAGTCCTGTCGCTATAGACATGGCTTGTGTTTCCCTTGGCAACTTCAAAACCGCTGAGATCAGCTAGAAGAACAGTTGTTTCTAGTCCCTGTATTTGAACTTCAAGCTGTGGAAACAGGGACTTTCCACGCCGGTAGGTTTATTGGCACATGAAATTCATGTTTTGGGAAAAAACACCATTGCCTGGGACTTTTCTTCACTAATTCTGGTCCAAATGAGTTTCAACTTTGAGACATTCAATCCCATTTAAGTTCCTTAAATCAACATTTATTGAGCAACTCTTTGCACAGAGCAGAGTGATGGGGTCGCCCTGATTAAGCCATTATCTTTTATTGAGGAGGGTACAAGTCTTTACTTTTAGAAAGGCCAATTGGTTACCTACTACCATAATATATGGCACAGCTTTTAATGGCAGAACTACAAACATGTTATAGAAAAAAAATCCAATATAAATAGGAACAAATCATGCCAATAAAATGTGAGTCAGTGAGTACTGAGGAAATACGTATTTACCCTTGCCTGTATTTTTATTTAAAGTTTTATTATGACACAGTCTTCTCATTATTTTGTTTTAAAGTTGAGTAGCAGAACATCCCATGGACAGAGGAGCCTGGTGGGCTGCAGTCCATGGGGTCGCAAAGAGTCGGACATGACTGAGCGACTTCACTTTCACTTTTCACTTTCATGCACTGGAGAAGGAAATGGCAACCCACTCCAGTGTTCTTGCCTGGAGAATCCCAGGGACGGGGGAGCCTGGTGGGCTGCCGTCTATGGGGTCGCACAGAGTCGGACACGACTGAAGAGACCTAGCAGCAGTAGCAGTAGCAGAGCAGTATCAATTTGCTTTTTTTTTTTTGCAGTGTTTCTCTTAACACATTTGTTTGGTGCCACCTATTGGCCAGGAGGATGATAAAAGATGAAACAATACCACTCATTGCTTCAGTTCACTCTTGAATCACGGGTCAGCCGTGCGCAGTGAAGACATGCATATGTTTATATTTTGCTCAGCGGCTCTCGTCACTTGTATATCTTTACTGTTATTCTGTTACAGTGACTAAACACACCAACCCAAGACATCACTCAGGTTTTAATCCCAGCTCCACTATTTATAAGTTTTCAATCTTGGGAAATTTTCCAGATTTGTCAGTTTCCTTTTCTATAAAATGGAGACTCTAGTTGTGAGGATTAAAAGATGTAATAAACACATACATGCATATACAGTCATACATATGTATGTATGTATGTATTTACAGTTATATATAATTTTACATATAATGACATACATGTACAGATATACATATAAATGTACATTCATGTATGTGTATATATAATTGTGTGTGTATATATATATATGGTTCCTGGCACATAGTCAGTACAATATAATGTGCAGTATAATTGTTCTCTACTATTATTAACAAAAGCAAAAATAAATTCTGCTGTTTGTTGAATACTTACCATGTTACAGGCACCAGGCTGAACACTTCGTACACTGGACTCTGATCATCACTGAGTTGTTCTATTTAGAATAAAAGAAATGAGGTTTGGAAATTTACAAAACTTGCTCAAGGTTATAGCATTTGTCATTATCAGAGTTGGAGTCTGAGGGCAGGTGTCTCTTATTCCAAGGCACATGCACTGAATTATTTACCCTATAAGGAAATGGCAACCCACTCCAGTGTTCTTGCCTGGAGAATCCCAGGGAGGGGGGAGCCTGGTGGGCTGCCATCTATGGGGTCGCACAGAGTCAGACACGACTGAAGCGACTTAGCAGCAGCAGCAGCAGCAGCAGCATACTTCCTTTCTAGGTGCATGTCATTAATTACCTTTTATATTCATTTTCTATTATAATAAAAATTAGTGTATTAGCAGATACAATGCCAATGTATGCTATGCTATGCTATGCTATGCTAAGTCACTTCAGTCGTGTCCGACTCTGTGTGACCCCATAGAGGCAGCCCACCAGGCTCCCCCGTCCCTGGGATTCTCCAGGCAAGAACACTGGAGTGGGTTGCCATTTCCTTCTCCAATGCATGAAAGTGAAAAGTGAAAGTGAAGTCGCTCAGTTGCTCAGTGAGCCCATGGACTGCAGCCTGTCAGGCTACTCTGTCCATGGGATTTTCCAGGCAAGAGTACTGGAGTGGGGTGCCATTGCCTTCTCCGATGCCAATGTAACTAGAAGCCAAAAAACACTTTAAAAATTTTATTAGATTCTTTTTTATGAGTTTTAAAACGATTATTTGAAGGAACTACTATAAAGGTTTAAATGTGATATAATTACAGTATAATCTTGCTATATATTTATTTCATATTAAGTTGTTGGGGAAAAGGGAAAATATAGGACCATCATAAGTATTATTTCAAATTATTTTTCAGAAATATTTCTGCTATTACTGCTAACAACGCACTGTTGTGATCTTTAAATTTAGGTTATTATAAAGTACTCTTGCCTGGAAAATCCCATGGACAGAGGGGCATGGTAGGCTGCAGTCCATGGGGTCGCTAGGAGTTGGACACGACTGAGTGACTTCACTTTCACTTTTCACTTTCATGCATTGGAGAAGGAAATGGCAACCCACTCCAGTATTCTTGCCTGGAGAATCCCAGGGACGGAGAGCCTGGTGGGCTGCTGTCTATGGGGTCGCAGAGAGTCGGATACGACTGACGCGACTTAGCAGCAGCAAAGAGACCTAAATCACAGAGTTTGTGTAAGGATTCATTGTTTCTCTCCAAAAGTTCAAACTTCAAAAACAGACACTTTCATATATTTCACTGTTTGCCCAACATTTATTTAGTACTTAGACCTGTGATTAGAATTAATGTTGTTTTGTAATCTTTCACAATATAAAATACTTCCAGGTGAATTGAATGCCTTAGTAGAGCAGTATACAGAAAGTTAAAGAGGAGCTGAAAAATTTTTAAATTTAGAATAAAATTCTTATACTGTCATCAGAAATTGTAACCACCACTTGGTGTATCAATAAGGTGTTATTGTGGCCCTCTTGTGGCTGATGGAGGAACTGCATGTAGCTTGTCAGTACCTTGAAAGATGGCTTCCCTGGTGGGTGCGGTGGGAAAGAATCCACCTGCCGATGCAGGAGACACAAGAGACGGGGGTTCGATACCTGAGTCGGGAAGATCCCATGCAGGAGGGTATGGCAACCTACTCAGTATTCTTGCTTGGAGAATCCCATGGACAGAGAGAACCCTGGTGGGTTACAGACCATGGGGTCACAAAGAGTTGGATACAACTGAGCAGGCATGCACATCTTGAAAGATCCAGAAAAATACTTTTGAACCTTCCAGCTTTTCATTCTTTCAGGAGTATTGCTTGGTCATCTTCTTTATCGCAGTTCAGTTCAGTCACTCAGTTGTGTCTGACTCTTTGCGACCCCATGGACTGCAGCACGCCAGGCCTCCCTGTCCATCACCAACTTGCGGAGTTTGCTCAAACCCATGTCCATTGAGTCGGTGATGCCATCCAACCATCTCATCCTCTGTCCTCCCCTTCTCCTCCTGCCCCCAATCCCTCCCAGCATCAGGGCCTTTTCCAATGAGTCAGTTCTTAGCATCAGGTGGCCAAAGTATTGCAGTTTCAGCTTCCACATCAGTCCTTCCAATGAACACCTCCTTTAGGATGGACTGGTTGGACCTCCTTGCAGTCCAAGGGACTCTCAAGAGTCTTCTCCAACACCACAGTCCAAAAGCATCAATTCTTCGGCGCTCAGCCTTCTTCACAGTCCAACTCTCACATCCATACATGACCACTGGAAAAACCATAGCCTTGACTAGATGGACCTTTGTTGGCAAAGTAATGTCTCTGCTTTTTAATATGCTGTCTAGGTTGGTCATCGGAGAAGGCGATGGCACCTCACTCTAGTGCTCTTGCCTGGGAAATCCCATGGATGGAGAAGCCTGGAAGGCACAGTCCATGGAGTCTCTGAGGGTCAGACATGACTGAGGGACTTCACTTTCACTTTTCACTTTCATGCATTGGAGAAGGAAATGGCAACCCACTCCAGTGTTCTTGCCTGGAGAATCCCAGGGACGGGGGAGGCCTGGTGGGCTGCCCTCTATGGGGTCGCACAGAGTCGGACACGACTGAAGTGACTTAGCAGCTAGGTTGGTCATAACTTTCCTTAAGGAGTAAGCGTCTTTTAATTTCACGGCTGCAGTCACCATCTGCAGTGATTTTGGAGCCCAGAAAAAATTAAGTCTGACACTGTTTCCACTGTTTCCCCATCTATTTGCCATGAAGTGATGGAACCAGATGCCATGATCCTAGTTTTCTCAATGTTGAGTTTTAAGCCAACTTTTTCACTTTCCTCTTTCACTTTCATCAAGAGGCTCTTTAGTTCTTCACTTTTTGCCATAAGGGTGGCGTCATCTGCATATCTGAGGATATTGATATTTCTCCTGGCAGTCTTGATACCAGCTCGTGCTTCTTCCAGCCCAGCATTTCTCATGATGTACTCTGCGTATAAGTTAAATAAGCAGGGTGAAAATATACAGCCTTGACATTCTCCTTTTCCTATTTGGAACCAGTCTGTTGTTCCATGTCCAATTCGAACTGTTGCTTCCTGACCTGCATACAGATTTCTCAAGAGGCAGGTCATGTGGTCTGGTATTCCCAGCTCTTTCAGAATTTTCCACAGTTTATTGTGATCCACACAGTCAAGGGCTTTGGCATTGTCAATAAAGCAGAAATAGATGTTTTTCTGGAACTCTCTTGCTTTTTCGATGATCCAGCAGATGTTGGCAATTTGATCTCTGATTCCTCTGCCTTTTCTAAAATGAGCTTGAACATCTGGAAGTTCACAGTTCACATATTGCTGAAGCCTGGCTTGGAGAATATTGAGCATTTTAATTATCACAGGTACAATTAATTGTGAGAAAAGAATAGCATTAGTTCTATAGTCAATTTTTAAGGATATACGTCAAGAGAGAATTTCAGAGGCCAGAGTTTTCTGAGGGTCTGTGGTAACAACACTTTAAAGCTGCAAACAGCTGTCTCTGTAGTAGCACCTTGCGATGAGACACACTGGGTCCAAGGCTTCATCTAGAATTCTAATTCCTGCTCCTACGGGGAGAATGGTTGGCGTGGAGTGAAACCAGGGTGTGGGAGGGTGACCCGGGCGGTGGGTGCAGAATGGTACCTATTCGCCGGTCAAAAAGCGGGTTGTAAACAGATGTGTAAGTGAATATGTTATGTTTAAAAGAAATTCTGATCATTGCATATATTAACTCTTAATTCCTCCTTCCAAAGCTACTGAAGCACTTTACTCTTAAGTTGGAAAAAACCAACAGTACGTGCTGAGTTGTGTGTGTGTGTGCAGGTGTGTGTGTGTGCATGTGTGTGTGTGTGTGAAGAGAATGCCATCCTCCACTTACCCTGAGAGGGTAGTGTGAGGAAGGCAGTCGTGTGCTCTGTGCATCACTATCTTGTTACCACTAGTTACCCGTAGGGACGAAGGACATTAACAGTTTGCACTTGAGGAAAGAGTGACCTTAAAAATGCAATATTGTGTCGTATGGGCAGTCGATGACCTCTTAGCTGATGGAATGTTCCTGTCTCTTTGCTATAATCATCCCATTTTATTTAAGCACATTATTAGCACAGTAACTGTTTCCCTTTTTCTACAGGTCATGAGCATCTTAGAAGCATTTGGACATGCAAGGACCACTCTTAATGACCTGTCCAGCTGCTTCATAAAGTATTTTGAGCTACAGTTCTGTGAGAGGAAAAAGCACTTAACTGGAGGTAAGTGTAAAATTAACAAGGAGGCCTCAGGAGCTACAGGAAGGGGCCAGAGACACACTGAGCATGGCAGCAACAGTGACAGGTGTGTGTGTGTGCGTGTGTGTGTGCACGCATGTGTGCACACGTGTGTGTGTGCATGTGTACGTGTGTGTGCATGTGTTCGCGCGTGTGTGCGTGTGTGTGCATGTGCGTACGTGTGTGCATACATATGTGTGTGCACACGTGCGTGCATGTGTGTGCATGCGTACATGTGTGTACATGTGTGTGCGTGTGCACATGTGTGTGCGTGTGTGTGCGTGCGTGTGTGTGCGTGTGTGCACACGTGTGTGCATGCGTGCGTGTGTGTGTACTGTCTGTATACAGTGTGTGTATGGTGCGCATGCACCTGTGTGTGTGTAGTGTCTCAGCGTGCACATCGAGGGTGTCGAGTCATGAGTTCTGAAATGATTGCAAATTGAAAACTCTTCTGAAATGTAAGGTGAACCTTTTACAGCAGTGTTTGTACAAACTGTATCATATGAAACCAAACCAAAACCAGTTGAAATGAATCACACTTGCCAAACAGAGAAACAAACTAAAATAATCAAAATAAAATATAACTTGAGTATATAATTCCTTCATGCAACATACATTGAAATCTATTTTTAAGAACAGTGAATCTGTATTTTAAAATGATTGGATTAAAACAAGTCAAAAAATCAAAATAATCACTCCACTAAACCAAACTGAACTGTTTCTAATTTTATTTATATATTTAATGTATATTTTAAACTAGGGGTTTCTGTTTAAAACCCAACTAATTTAAAATAAACATGATTTTATATCTTTCAAATCAAAAGAGTATATATGCAAATTAGTAACATAAATACAACTGTATATAGAGTGCCTGAATCTACTTGGAAGAAATATTAATTTTCAAAATTTTGTAACAGCGGTCGGCATGAAAACAATTGCTAATTGTAATGACCTTTTAAGTAGACCGATTTTATTTGGCATTTTGAATTACCCTATCTTCCTTTCAGGAAACGATGGTCACTTCTGACCAAAGTTTAGAAACAAATAACCTGTATTCTCTGCTTCCCAGGTGTCTCGATGATAAAGAATCCGCCTGCCAGTAGCGGAGATGCTGCTTCCATACCTGGGTCGGGATCCCCTGAAGAAGGAGAAGGGAATGGCAACCCACTCCCTTCCCAGTATTCTTACCTGGGAAATCCCACAGACAGAGGAGCCCAGCGGGCTACCGTCCATGGGTCACACCTAGTTGGACACAACTTAGCGACTAAAGAACAACAAGCCTGTATTTTGCAGTTAGCGTATGTCTAAATCCCATTATGGCTAAATGAAATTTGGTTAAAAAAATGCATAAAAGGAGTAGGAAAAGATAATTTTAGCTGTTAAAGTTAGAGGTTTAAATTTTGCAATAGGAAAATTGTTTTGTTTTGTTTTTGATTTTTTAATCCATGGCTAAGAGCTCTACTTGAAGGTCTACAATTTAGGAAAACCTCAGAGGACAAATGTCTTAAGCATCAGACTCTTGTTTTCACAGCTTTGCTTGTGACAACCCAGTCAGAACATCCCTCCAAGTGAAGGGATCACTTCATTTAGGAGCATTAATTCCTCCTGACCTTTTCAGGCATCAGGGGTTGGAGCCACAGAAGCTGGGAGCTCGGGGGGTTCCAGAGGCCCCATGTTCCAGCCCCTTGTCACTCCAGGGGACCCAAAGATAAGTACCCAGTGTAATCAGGGAGCTTGTTAGAACTGCAGTCTCATAATCCACCCTGAACCTCAGGACTGGGAATCTTCAACAGGATTCCCTGGCAGTTCCGACAGACCCTGACATCTGGAAGCAGTGGTTCTAACCCAACCCGACTACAGCTGGACGCTAGGGTTTCTACAGGATTCCCTTGGAGGAGATGCAGCTTGTTCTTGAGTCAGTATTCCCGTGGCCAAGACAGAGACGCACTAAGTGGCTTCTGACGGACTCATTATTTAGTTGCTCAGTCGAGTCCGACTCTTTGCGACCCCACGGACTGTAGCCCACCAGGCTCCACTGTCCATGGGATTCTCCAGGCAAGAATACTGGAGTGGGTTGCCATTTCCTTCTCCAGGGTATCTTCCCGACCCAGGGATCGAACTTGGGTCTGCCGCGTTGCAGGCAGACTCTTTACCATCTGAGCCACCCGGGAAGTCCTTCTGACGGTCTTATCCATTCCTCACTTCATTTACTTTTTTTATGGATAGAGTTTAAAATGTCCTCTTCAGGCATGTTAGTTTAGAAAATTAGCGTATGCCATACAGAAAGCATACAGAAGCAGGCTTTCGAGGGGAGCCTTGTGTTACTGAGCCAGCAGCCCCGCAGAGCCGCCGCACAGTCAGACCGCCTTCCGGGCTGCAGGCTGTAACTCGAGGATGATAAGTACTCCTGCGGCGAACCGGAGGCACTCCCAGATGCTGGGATGCGCCCGGCGTAGGTGCTGAGCTGAGGGCATCAGTGTAGTCTCAGCCTGGCCTGCAGCTGAGCGCATCCTCTTAGGAACGTGCTGGTCCAGGCTCCCACGGGGCAGGGCGCCCCGCATGCTCCACTTGCCCTGTGGTTCTCCCCCCATCCCCTTCTCCTGAGGATCACCCTTCATTCAGGTCCTGTCGCCTATGTTTGCTGGGCAGCCTCCTGCTGTGCTCTTTTAAAAATGTGGCAAATTGATTTTGAAGTGGTTTTATATATATATACATATATGTATTTTTTGATTTGAAGAATAGTACAACTGCTAATAAATAAAGAAGCATATAACGTTGGTGCTCGTTGAGGCTACACTAATTGACGTGTAATGCCTAGGACATGAGAGGTTGGGGGAGGCTAACGGGAGCAGTCTGTGGGCTCAGATCTTAGTTTTACTCTGTTTAAGAGGAAGACAAGGAATGTTCAGAGGATGCTTATTAGGAGAGTGAGAGTTCAAGGGCACTTTCTTTGGAGTGAACTTTGAAGAAACTTCAAAGTGTACACTGCAAAGCTGAAGACTTGAGTGAGATGTGACGAGTGTCATCAAATATTCACCCCCCACGGGGAAAGCGTCTTGAATACAAAGGCGGATTCTTTGTGCAGCAGAGAGTTGGCTGAGGTTCCAGAGAAGGAGCCTGCTCGTGACTACACTGTGCTTTCTCCCACCCCAGGCAAAAGTTCAAGCAGGATGCAGAGCAGGTGCTAGCATGCTAAAGACGGTCCAACCTGCGATGCGGAGCTTGGACCAGAGGGTGCTACAGACCTTCCCCCTCGTCCGTGTTCTCTGGGTCCAAATATGTGCCCTGTGTTAACACTGATGAGATCTTCCGATGCCGAGAAGGGTGGCTCGTTAGCACTGTGGCCTCCCGGTGCTGGCAGCACAGGGTACACAGGGTCGACAGGAGGAGACGAGGGCATCAGTGACCGGCAGCTGCTGTAACGGAGCACCATGCCCTGGTGGAGAGCTATCCTGCACAGTTCTGGAGGCTGCAAGCCCAGCATCCAGGCGCAGCAGGACTGAGCCACCTCGGGTTCCCGGGAGAGAGTCTGTCCTCGTTCTTCTGGCTGACACTTGACTTGTAGAGACATCGCCCTGCTCTGCTTTGTCACGGGGGTTCTTCCTGCGTCTCTTTTCTTCTTACCGAGACACCAGTCATGTTGGGTTAGGACCCATTCCACTCTGTCCATTTTATCGTTTTAAAAAACAGTTATTCTACGTTTTACTAGATAATTCTGTTTATACTGTTGTGTTGGGTGTTCACTTTGAAGTCAGTTGGAGTGCGTCCTGCCTGCAGGGTCATCCAGGGCTAAGACGTGTCTTTCTGACCTGCTGCCCCCCCAATGTACCGCTGTGTACCGCATCTGCAGGGTCTGGCACTGCATCTGGCAGAGTCAGTGGACAGTAGATACATGGTGAGCAGATGAATCAAGGGCGGAAGGAGGCTACAGAAGAAACTCTAACAGAGGACAAGGACTAGAAAAGCTCTTGAGGAACCCGGGCTTCCCAGGTGGTGCAGTGATAAGGAATCCACCTGCCGATGCAGGAGACACAGGTTCGATCCCTGGGTCAGGAAGATCCCCAGGAGTAGGAAAGGGCAACCCCCTCCAGTATTCTTGCCTGGAGAATCCTACGGACAGAGGAGCCTCTGCGGGCTGCAGTCCATGGGGTTGCACAGAGTCAGACACTTCACAACTGAGCATGCACACAAAGGAATGTGAGCCCAGGATTGGCAGCTCTGAGTGTTTACAAGTCTTTGTTGGATTCCAAAGAGGGGCTGAAGCTGATGGTCTCACTCTGAGCTCAGATTCCCAAGTCCTGGGCCCAGGCTCAGTTCTACCTCTGTCCCTATTTCTATGACCTGGATCAAACACCATAGAGGCTCTAGGCTTATTCGTAGGATGGAGAAGTTAGAGCTGAGACCAGGCAGAGCTTGGACGAGAATGGAGTGGAGTGAGTGTGAGATGCCAGGCCCGGAGAGGCTGCTCTGATCTGGAAACCCCATCCTGCTCAGTGTGGCCTTGTCTCGGCGTGAGAGCACCTGCCAGCACCCGCTTTCAGATGGAACCTCATGCCCAGGGGTCACCAGTCACAGGGCCCAGTGCTTAAGTGTTTTCTTTTGTGTGTGAGACGTGATTCACCCCACAACAGAGACTAGGGGCAGATCTATTGTGTTCGTCTTTACTTTTCAAAATTATTTTCAGTCTAAGAAAAAGTATCATCATCACCTCAAAAACAGGCACTCTCTGAACGCTTCAAGGAGCTGTAAGATCTGACTTCTGAGTTTTGAATAACTTCATCACCAAGAGCCCTTTTTCTGAATGAAAAATATAAAAGGTATTAATTTAACTCACTTTACATAGTTTTTAAAGCGAGCTGAGTTATCAAATTAGTCCCAGGTAAAAGCCTTCTGAATTTTAAGCATTTGCGAAAATAGTTAATCAAACCGGAGTAAGGTTTTTACACCTCAAATTAGGTAAAATATATGTAGGTTACAGGTTCATTTTGTGCTTTATAGAGTCAAACACAGCTCAGCAACTGAACAGCAGTGTCCTTAAATTATGAACACATATAATAGTTGTGATGCTTTTATTGTGGTGGTTGTTCTTTAGTTGTTAAGTTGTGTCCGACTCTTTGCAACCCCATGGGCTGCAGCACACCAGGCTCCCCTGTCCTTCACCGTCTCCTTGAGTTTGCTCAAACTCATGTCCATTGAGTCGGTGATGCCATCCCCATCCTCTGTCGTACTTTCTCCTCTTGCCCTCCATCTTTCCCAGCATCAGGGTCTTTTCCAGTGGGTCAGCTCTTCACATCAGGTGGCCAAACTACTGGAGTTTCAGCTTCAGTATGTCCAGTGCATATTCAGGGTTGATTTCCTTTAGGAGTGACTGGTTGGTTCTCCTTGCAGTCCAAGGGGCTCTCAAGAGATGTCTCCAGCACATAATTCGAAAGCATCAGTTTTTTGACGCTCAGCCTTCTTTGTGGTCCAGCTCTCACATCCCTTTGTGATTTTATTATACTGGGAATGCTATCTTACTCATTTAAGGGTGACAGATGCTGTATGTTTCCTTTATTGATACTATTGCTGATACTTTGATATAATGCCAACTCCTTGATCAGGCATTCAAACACAAATTGTAACATAAAAAATACAAGTATCAGTTTTATGAACCATCTGCTACAGTGAAGTAAGGATTGTTTCTTAATTTGAAGAAATTTTAATCAATAAATAACATTCTAGCCTGGCTTTTAGCCCAGGCTTCCCCTTCTGATTACTTATTTGACAGTATAACCTTTCTAGGTTGCCCAAACCCTTCTTCAGTCAGTGGCTCCCTTAACACCAAGGGCTCCTTCCTTCTTGAAGGAGAGGGAGTGTTCTCACCTCCATCTCCTTTCATCTTGATCAAAAATGCGTCCAGATCTATAAGACGCTTTCACAGCATATTATATATAATCTGCCAAGGTGTATATTGACATGTATGTTTTCAGTTGTGAAACTTTCTGGGAGATATGTTCACATAGGGTTCTGAAAATGTGGAGGATCACAGACTTATTTCCAGTCAAGACTGTTTCTGACATGAAACACTTTTTAAAACATACACGTCTTGAAAACTCGAGAAATAAGTAGGAACTTTCTGTTCATGGTCACTTGCATGAATGAGTCAGAAACCTTTCTGGCTCCAAAACCTATCCTCTTCCTTCCAGTGTCATTTCAGGCACAACAGAAAGTCCTGCACTTCCCTTGTTTGGAAGAATAGTAGGGTCTCATGAAAATTTGAATTTTTGGTTGTTTTGTCCATCTTCAAGATGGATTTTTAAAAAAATCTACTGATCAGAATTCTGCTAATCCACAGTAATTTTATTCACTGCTGGAGATGAGCTAACTAGGATGATTACTAATTATTCCATTTTTGAAAGATGAAGTGTATTGATGTCGCTCTATGATGTGGAATTTGATTAGTTCGGAATGCTGCTTTAAATTAAGCTTGTGTGTTGGCTTGAACAAATGGGCATCAAGTCAGTCTTTCCTCTGAGGATAGAAGCTTGATGATCAGAAGGATGAATGAAGGTCCTCCATTTCCACCTGAGATGTCTTTAGTTAGTGAACAGAAAACCACAGTAGGGACAACTCTTGACAGTTCATTTCCTAGGAGTGCAGATTTTAGCAGTTAGCTACTTCAGGGTCAATACTATTAATAACAAATGGAACATGTTTTCAGCATTTTGCTTAAGAAAGAAAAGTAAAATTTAATAATTTAGACCTCAACTTGAAATTTACCAACTGATTCGATGCTTATGGAAAAATGGAAAAGAAATTATACCACCTCTTTCTAATTTTATCACTTTGGGGCTTTAATACCACTAATTAAAGGGATACTTTGAAAGAGTCTTTCTTTATGCACTCATGGCAACCTTTCTAGAAGGTGTCCAGTGAGAGAACTTTTCTTAATAAAATTTATGAATTTTGAGACTTTTAAAGCACTGATCATCATTCTGAGACTAAATTGACCACTCACAAAATTTACAGGTATAAAGCACTGAAGAAGTGATTGCATTGGTTCCCTGAGATTCACTGTATAAAAACAAGCTTGGAGACCTCACATTTTTGCTTTTAGAGACTGGACTCTAGAATAATTAGTTGCAAACTCATTACATGAGTTGTTTATAGTTCAAATGTAGGGAAATTGAATTTATTTGCCTTCCTAAAACTGCTGTTAGGATCCAAAAAAATTATTGATCAGAAATTTTTGGTTCAAAGTGGAAAACTATAGTTATTTACAATTGCAGCTAAAATTGAAATGTGTGACTATTTTCTGCCATTCACATGGATAAGAATAAACCTAGATGCAAATGAAAAGCATACTCCAGAAACAGCAGAATTTCCAACATGTCAAATATATGTCAAAAGGTCTGACCAACACCAGAGTCTGAATTCCCAGCCCTCTTTGAAGCAGCGCCAGGGTTGTCATTTCCATGCTACATACTTTCATCATTTCCCACCTACTTTAAATGGAATTTCATCATCTACAATCCATAAAAGAAATAATTGATAAGCTAGACTTCATTACAATTAAAATTTTCTATTCTATGAAAGACATACGATCCATGAAGCATGTTCCTTGGCACTGACTCAACTGAGTTGAAAACTACATCTCCACGTGGTGTAGGCACGAATGTTTATAACTGCTTCATTCATCATCCCAAGAACTGGAAGCAACCAAGATGTCTTTTAATAGGTGAATGGATAAACTGTAGTACATTCATTCTGTGGACTAGTATTCACTAATAAAAAATGAGCTATAAAGCCTTGAAAAAACGAAAAAGTACCCTTTCGTATCATTATGTGAGAGAAGGCAGTCTGAAAAGGGTTCTTACTGTGTGACTCCAACCATATAACATTCAGGAAGAGGCGAAATTACAGTGCCAGTGCAGAGATCGCTGGTTGCCGGGAGCTGGGCAGAGGGAGGAGCAGGCGTATCAGTGACTTTTAGTGCCATGGAGCTGTTGTGTATGATGCCGGAAGGGTGCACGCATGACATACCGTCGTTCAGTGGCTCAGTCGTGCCCAGCTCCTTGCGACCCCAAGAACTGCAGCACGCCAGGCCTCCCTGTCCTTCACTGTCTCCCGGAGCTTGCTCAGACTCATGAGTCCATTGAGTCGGTGATGCCATTCAGCCATCCAATCTATACACATGATGCATACGTTTCTCAAAACCCATAGAACCGTATAACACAAAGAGTGAATACCAACATAAATTACAGACTTTCGTCAATAATAGTGTATCAGACTTGGTTCATTCATTTTAACAAATGCACCACTCTAATGCAAGATATTAATAACAAGCGAAACGACTTATTAGGGAAGGGAGAAGGGATATATTGGAACTCTCAGTAATTTCTGCTTAATTTTTCTGGACTTAAAAGATTTCTCTGAAAACAAAGTCTATTATTTTGTTTTTTTAAAAGTCTGTTTGAAAGGAAGCTGCATTCTTTTCTCTTCTGATAATACGTGTAAATGTACGGAGCTGAAACTAATAATGCCATTTAACAGAATTCCTCTTCTTTTCTTTAACCAGCCAGAATCTTCACGTATATGCTAGAGAAATCCAGACTCGTTTCACAGCCCCCTGGCCAGAGCAATTTCTCATCTTCTACCTGCTGATGGACGGATTATCTGCTGAAGAGAAGTATGGACTGCACCTTAATAATTTACATGCCCATCGGTAAGTGATTATGTGTTTTCAGTTTGATAGTTCTGCCCTCAAATTGTGGTTGTGTTTTAGCAGTCTTAAAGTTTCTTCTTATTTTTCAGAGAAGAAATGGTGACTTCTTTTAGGAGAATAATTGGATATACTGTTAGGTTTGAACTATCTGTGTATTACCATTTATTGAGTGTTTAGGTGAAGTTTGTTGTGTGTGTATTATCTTATATTTTTCTAGTTTTCAGATCAGAATAATGGATTAGCACATTTCTAAGCATTTGTGTTCCCTTGGATATTTTGGATGTAACAGTTATGAATTCCTAATTTGGGGTTGTCTTTTGAAATAATGGGACATGGTATTTGAGCAATTATGGTGCATTAGGAACCGATGAGGTTACATAATGGCTTCAGATGAACCATGCACACAGGCTGGGGGCACTGACTTTCTGCAGGGGAGGCAGACCGTGTTTGTTAGAAGGAGGGGGCCTTGCTCACAGGATGGCCGTGCAAGGGGTCACTTGGCGACGTATGCGTTTTTGCCGACCACCTGACCCTGTGTGTCTCCCTTCATGGACGGGTCCACACTTGGAGAGGATGAGAATGAGCCAGCAAGGAGTGGGAACCCCACTCAGACGAGGAGTGGGGGAGCCGGGGGGAGAGGGTGGCGGGTGGGCATGTCCAAACCCAGTGGTGAATTCCTGGCCGAGCAGCGAGGAGGGGCCGCGCTCTGATAAAGCTGTGCGTTAACTTCAAACATTCGCTGACCCCTGACAACTGGCTGTTGCCGGATTTAAGAAGAATGATGTACTTGTGATTTTATGAGAATTTTTGTGAGAGAAAATAAAGGATGCATGAGGGGGAGGAGGAGGGCCTCCCAGGTGGGGATGGTGGTCAAGAACCCGCCTGCCAACGCAGGAGAGTCAAGAGACGTGGGTTCGATCCCTGGGTGGGGAAGATCCCCTGGAGGAGGGCATAGCAACCCACTCCATGTTCTTGCCTGGAGAATCATGGACAGAGGAGCCTGGTGGGCTATAGTCCCTGGGGTCGCAGAGAAGCAGACATGCCTGAGCGACTAAGCTCACACGCACGGCAGGGTGGAGCGTGGCCAGAGAACTGGTCACGTCTGAGAGCTGAAGGCCACGCTGAGCGGACAGGGAGGTGGAGGGGTCCAGTGCCGGCACTGAGAGAGGGGCCTTTTCCAGCCCCCTGGGGTCTCCATGGAGCTGAACCCCCAGACCTGTCCAGGCGGGGACAGGACCACGTCTGTGGTCACCACGGCTGCAGAGGGGAAGGAGGTGGGGCGTGCGCCCAGGGGCGAGGAATGAACTGGCCTTATTTGAAGGCCCCCTTAGATGATTATTTAATTACATTATTTAATTATTTAATGACAACTCACTCGGTTTCCTTGAAACTATTACAGCCAACAGTACAGATCCCGTTTATCATGTTGATAGAGACTTAAAGTGAAGAAGGCCTTAGCAAAATTGTTGTTCAAAGTGAGAGGTGGTTTGGAGATTTACTGTCCCCCAAACAAGAGAAATTCAGAAGAAAAAGAAAGCACTGATACTGAAGAATCATAGCCCAGGCAAAAGCAATTTTAAAAACAGAGATTCGAACCCCAATACTTTGGCCACATGATCGAAGAGCTGACTCATTGGAAAAGACCCTGATTCTGGAAAAGACTGAGGGCAGGAGGAGGAGGGGACAGCAGAGGATGAGATGGCTGGATGGCATCACCGACTCAGTGGACACAAGTTTTAGTAAAGTCCAGGAGATGGTGAAGGACAGGGAAGTGTGGCATGTTACAATCCACGGGGTCACAAAGAGTCGGACACGACTGAGCGACTGAACAACAGCAAACCTACAGGTGCGCTGGCATTTTTATTTTTTTATCAAATCACCTCATTTCCTAAAGGAAGAGATCAGATCTGGAGGTACAGGGAGGTCTATACCGAAGTGAGTACAACAGCAGAAGTGGGATGACCCGGTCTTGAATCACTCTCTGTTTTTCTGCATCGGGCGTCTCAGACAGGAGGGAAAGCATCCGATTGGGGGCTGTTGGGGTGTTCTGGGCAGCCTGTGGGGAAGAAAAGTCTCGGTGGCTTGCATTCCTCATCTTTCCTGCCAGCAAAGGCTCAAAGCTGGCGGCAGAGCGTTGCGTTAGGTGCTGCGTCTGCACGCGTGTGTGTGCGTGCTTGTACACGCGTGTGCCTGGCCTTGCAGACGCAGAGCCACTGAGGAACAAAAGGCAGCCGTCTAGTCCAGCATTCAAAGACACGATTCAGCCTCTTGGGCCACGGTTTGGACCCCTCTTTTGAAGTGTGAGAGCGTGTGGGAGAAAACAAGTGTTTCTCTATTGACCTCCGTTCCAACATCCGTTTCTCTTTGCGAAAGAGAGCTTGGAAGCGCTGAGGCCATTTAGAAAGTCAAACGTCAGGGCTTGCTTTGTGAGAAGGCCCAACAGGAAAGAGCTCAGCAAAATCATGAATAATTCAACTCTCTTGAACAAAGAAGTTATTTTATTAAAATGAATTATAAATATCTAACGAGTGCAAAACAACATTCCTCAGTAAAAATGTACACTGCCACTCCAGATTCATAAAACATATCCATTGGAGCATTTGTACCATGACAGTTCCACAGACAGAGTATTCTTTAATAATAAAACCAGCAGTTTTGCAAGTTATAATGTCTTATACATCCCAATATTTCTGTGATTTGTGTCCTGTGGGTCTTTTAACAGTCACAGCGTTTGTGGGTTTTCTTGCCTTTACAGTCCTGGTCAGCCTTGAGGAGCTTATATTTGTATTGGGGGTATATCGTCCTTGCTTAGTCATTACATACATTAAGTACTAGAGTTTTGTAAATTGTTTGGCTTGCTCACAATCAGTAGTATTAATAACTTATTAGCTTTCTAACCTTTCACAATTTGATGATCTTTCTGAGTTTCCTCCTTAAGGAATTCATAGGTAAAGGATATCACTATATTTATATAACTATATATTGTTACATAAACAATATATAAATAAACTACATATTGTTTATATGTAAACAATATTATTATCACACATACTTATCTGATTTTAAGAGATATTGATATATTATCAGGTAGAACAAGTAAGCATCTACTTTACCATCTAAATGTCCCTTTGCTTATTCAATGCTTATTCCATAATGCAACTTGTCTTGAGATTTTGATGATGTATAGTGAGTCTTTAAAGCAAACATTACAAACGTTTGCAAACCTGCCTCCTTAAAATGCCTCTTTTCTTTATTACTACCAACTGGTTACCTACATGAAACATGTAAATAAACATGGAACAGGAATTGTAAGCTGAAGACATATCCAAGATTCATCACATGTCCCTATGTGATCAGAACTCCAAAGAGAAGAAAGGATTATTGTAACTAGTGCTATGCTACTGCAGTTAAAGCTACAGAAGTGTTTTTGTTTTGTTTTTTTAACTTTGACTCTGGTTTGGAACTAAAAGTTTTCAGAGTCTCACATGAAAATTTATGGAGGTTTATTTTAGTGTTAAATGCACCTAAAAATACTCTCTTGTTTGTATAATTGGAACAGTATCTAGAACAAGCAGATAGGACTCTTGTTTATAGAATAGAAATGGAGCAGATCTAGACATCAAATCTTATAGCTTAACTGCATGAAAGCAATATTTATAACACTTTGCCTAGAATCTTCCTGGACAGATGGTTTAAACAACGACCACAGGAAAAATGTCTCTGGGTCCTGACATTTTGAGCAGCAGCAGTAAGTTGCATTATAGAAAACCACCACTAGATGGCACACTCTCCACAAAATCAGACGGCCAAAATACGTCTCCATCATTAAAGGTTTCTTTTTTTCCACCAAACTTATTTATTTCTAATTGAAGGAAAGTTGCTTCACAATATACCTACGGCTTCCACATGAGTCAGCCATAGGTATCCGTGTGTCCCCTCCCTCTGGGACCTCCCTCCCAGCTCCCACCCCATCCCACCCCTCTAGGTTGCTGCAGAGCCCGGGTTTGAGTCGTACAGCAGATGCCCGCTGGCGTCTACGCCACACGTGCTGCTGTACGTGCTTCCACGTGACTCTCCATTCCCCGCGCCTCTCCTTCCGCCCCCACTGTGCGCACCAGTCTCTTCTCTGTGTCTGTGTCTCTACTGTTGTCCTGTAAATATGTTGGTCAGTACCACGTTTCTGGATTCCATATATATGCATTAATATATGATATTTGTTTTTCTCTTTCTTACTTCACTCTGTATAATAGAGCCTAGGATCATCCACCTCAGTAGAATGGCTCAAATATGTTCCTTTTATGGCTAATACTCTATTGTATATACGTCCCACAGTTTCTTTACCCATTCATCCCTTGATGGACGTCTAGGTTGCTTCCGTGCCTGAGCGTTTGTAAGTTGCGCCGCAATGAGCACTGGGGTACATGTGTGTTCTTTAATTTCGTTTTCCTCCGGGTATATGCCAAGTAGTGGGGTCGCTAGGTCCTCTGGTAGTTCTGCTCCGTTTTTTGAGGAATCTCCACAGTGGCTGTGTTATTTTCCATTCCCACCAACAATGCAAGAGGGTTCCCATTTCTTCGCACCCTCTCCAGCATTCGTCGTTTGTGGGGGTTTTTGATGATGGCCATTCTGACGGGTGTGAGGAGATATTTCATTGTAGTTTTGATATGCCTTTCTCTAATAACGATTGATGTTGAGCATCTTTTCATGTGTTTATTAGCCATCTGTATGTCTTCTTTGGAGAAATGTCTGTTCAGGCCTCTTGGCCACTTTTTGATTGGGTTGTTTGTTTTTCGGTTACTGAGTTGCCTAAGCTGCTTGTATATTTTGGAAAGGGATCCCTTGTCAGTCTCCTTTGTCCAGGCTGTACGGTCGTGTTCCTTCTTCCGTTTGGCTTCTGTCCGTGATGGTACGGTTGAGCCAGTGTTTCATGTAGGCTTCATGTTGGGAGTGATCTGTGTTTGCATTCTGGTGGGGGGAGGTGAGTTTGGGGGTTTTTTTTCCCCCTCTGATGGGTAGGGCTGTGTGAGGCCTTATGCTTTGGGTGCCCCTGGTAATCCTGGGCTGTGTGAGGCCTTATGCTTTGGGTGCCCCTGGTAATCCTGCCCACCGCCGGTTGGGTTTGGGTCCTTGTCTTGCTTGTTGTTCAGGCGGAGCATCTTGCCCTGAGTGCTGGCAGCAGTTGGGTGATGCCAGCTCGTGTACACAGGTGGAGGCCTTTGCCAAGTTCTCACCAATCAGTGCTCCCTGGGTTGGGAGTTCCTGGCAGTCTAGGGTCTGGGACTCACTGCTCCCACTCCAGAGGCTCCGGCCCGGTCTCTGGCCAGGGGACCGAGGCTCCGCAAGTCATTTGTTTTGGCATTAAAGGGGATTAAAACAAACATACCGAGGCACTAGCAGTGAAGAACTCGCCTGCCAGTGCAGCAGATATAAAAGACGTGGGTTCAATCACTGGGTCGGGAAGATCCCCTGGAGTCGGAAGTGGAAACCCTCTCCAGTATTCTTCCCTGGAGAATCCCATGGACGCAGGAGCCTGGCGGGCTACAGTCCGTGGGGTCGCAAAGAGTCAGACGTGGTTGAACTGACTTAACATAGAAACAAGAAACAAAAGATAAACCCCAGACAAATGGCGAGTACAAAATCAAGCAAATAATAACAAAAATAATGGAACATGCACACACCCATACAAAACCAAAACAGTCCAAAGGAAATAAAGTACAAGAGACTAACCCAGTAAGAAAGGAAACCAAAAATGATATCGGCCAATTAAAAAAAACGATCTAAAGCACAAACCAGAAAACAAAATCAAAGCAAGGTGCCAACTGGGGAAGAAAGCAGAGAAGACAAAATAAACTAACAAACAGGATGAAAAAAAAGAAAGAAAAATAGGAAAAGAAAGGGAGAATAGAAAAGCAAAGTTAAATAGAGTATATAAAAAAGGTCTATATGTATTAAAGAATATCTACAGCAGGAAAAAAGCAGTAAGAAAACAGACGAAAAATAGTTTAAAAATAAATTTTGAAAAATTCGAAGAAAAAAAAAAACCCACAGAATTGCAAAAGTCCAACAGAGAGGCAAAAATATATAAAGGAAATAAAAAGTGGGATTAAAAAAAAAGTCTTAAATAGAGTTATTAGTGTTAATAAAACCAACAACTGCAGCAACAGAGGAAAAAAAAGAAAAAGAAGAATAAAAAAATCCAGAACCAAACAGAACAAGTCAAAATGAAGAAGAAGAAGAAACGTCTGTCTCAGCTCTCGGCTGCCCGCATCCTTCCCCTCGCTGTGAGTCAGAGTCCACCTTCAGCTCCTAGGGTGCCCTCCAGCTCCGCGCGGGTCTCTGGACCTGCTGTGAGGCAGCGGGGACTCTCATCTAGTCCTGCTACTGCGTGTTCTTGCCTCCGACGTCCTTGGCTGCCAGAGCTCCTGAGTTTTCTTTTGCGGGAACTCTCTTTGTCCTTTTATGTATTCAACAGGCAGAGTCTGCCTCGTTGATCGTGTGGACTGCAGCTTGCACAGCTGGTGGGAAGGCCTCTGGCCTCTGGGCCGCGCTGCCCCAGCTTTCGGTTGGCTTTCGGTTGTGGCTCTATGTCCACTGCTGCCTGTGTCGCCCACTGGGGCTCCCTCCTGAGGCGGCCCTGGAGGACCGGGGTCTGCCCCAGCGGGGCCTGAGCGTGGAGGGGGCACTGCTTGGATCCCCTGCTTGGAACCAAGCTTGGAGGTCCCCTGCTTGGATCCCGGGGACGCTGGCAGCACCGGGCACCCAGCGGAGCTGGCGGCTAGGGAAGAGGGAAGCACGGGGCTCTCAGGGTTCTTCCGAGCCTCTGGCAGCTCTGTGCCAGTGGGGACTGAGCGTGGAGTGGGCGCACCTGCTTGGATCGCGGGGACCCTGGCGGCACCGAGTGTGCAGGGACGCCATCTGCCTCGGTCGCGGGAGCTGTGACCCGACTGGAGCCTCCTTCCAGCCTCTGGCCGCTGGTGTTCAAATGATCCTTTTTGGCTGCTCCTTCTCTGTGGCTCTGCGTGTTCAAGGCACTTAAACATCCCCCCTGGCTGGGGACCTTCTCTGTCACTCAGTGCATCAAGCACGTAAAGGCCACCTTCCTCCAGGGTCCTTCTCGATTCTTCAGCTGCCAGTACTGGGCGGAGAGGCCCCAAGGATGGCTCCAGCTGCCATGTGGGACTCAGCAGTGTCACCTCGTGGCTGCCCATTTCCCCGAGGCGTTCCCACCGCAGAGCCCTCCCTCACGTCTTCCTGGGCCCTCTCCCCACAGGCAAAGCAGACCTCGCCCTAGGATTAAGCTCCGATCCGATCCCCACAGCCCAGCACCCAGCAGCTGCCCTTTTTAGGGTTCGTGCGTCCCTGTCCGGGGTACACAGAGCAGCAGCAGGAACTGTCCACATGGTTCTCAGTCCTTTTAGCCTCAGCCGGTCACGGGTGAGCTGCTGCGCTCTCCAGGAGCCTCTGATGCCAGCCCTCTGTCCCGAACAATCTTCCTGATGGGGGATCGGACCCCTGCTTCGGTCCCCCCAGCCCCACCTGCTGTCTCGGGTGCAGGCCTGGTCCTGCTCAGTCTCCTCCTGCTCCCTCCTTCCTGCACCCTCCCAGGTTTTGCGTGGATCTGTACATTCCTCTCCAGTGTCCGGGGATGCTTGCCAGCTCTCAGCTGGTGCCCTGTGAGATCCTTCGCATCCGAGGATGTGTTCCTGAGGCATCCACGAGAGGAGCTTCACTCCAGCCCACCCACCCCACCCCTATCCTGTCTCCAAAGGTCTCTTTTATTGACGGTTCTTCCTATGATTCCCTGTTTCTTTTTCTTGGCTGTTTGTTTCTCAGATTTTATTTCAAAACATTTTAAGTGATACCAACACTGCATCTGGAAAGTAAATACAGTGTCTGTTCCTGGGAACTGAGATTTAAAGAAAGTCAGAAGTAGTCATCAATTGCTCATCTTCAGCCTGCTTTGCACAGCTCTTACGGGGTTAGTCCCAGAACAGCTGGGCTCTGAAATCTAGAGAATTGATTCCTCACCTCCCTTCATGTTGATTAATGATGGAAATGACTGGGATGTGGCCTCAGAGCATTCTCTGCAAAGGTCAGGTTTGAATTATAAACTGAGAGCAAGCAATCATTTGACTCAGCGAGTGTGACCTGCTTCTAACCTTGTGTGTTAGTGAAGGGAAACTCTGACTCACCGAGCACTTGAACTTGAGAGGGCTGCCCCAGTACACCTGTCACAGTAGGTGAGGCAGCTCTGAACTCTCAGTGAACATGCATTTTTTTTCTTGCTAAGGGTTTATTATGCGTGTTGAACTTAACCTGAGAAAGACGCACACAATTTTAAGAAGTTAAGAGTAAATTTAAATTTCTTTGAGGATGATTTTTAACGATGCTGTGATATAATCCACAGTTTACTCGATGCACATTTTATGCACCCCAAGCTTAAAGATGGTCCCGAGACAAAGGTTTGAGGCAGGAGGTATTACATTCAGTTTCTGACTGATTCTGTTATTAATTAAATGATGATCACAACTGTGATAAGTGCAACTTACAGAGCACTTACCACAGTTGGGGTCCTCTCCTGGGTCTCCCTTGTCATGTTGAACGCCCACCTGTTACGGGGCAGAGGGCGCGGGACCACAGCCTCACCAGACGGTCCAGGCCGTGAGGATGGGGAGGTTGGCCAGGAGCCGAGTCTGCCTCTTGGTCTTAAACCTGTGTTGTCTCTGCAGCAGCGCTGCCTGTAAAATATCACCTCCTGCGTTTGCAGCTTTGCATCCAGGAGATTTCAAAGAAGCTGAGAGGGAAAGCGCAAGGCCAAGTGTGTATGTGCGTTTTTATCAATATTTACAGTCAGTTAAGCACAACTAACTCAGGGCATTTCTGGAGTCTCTCCCCCTCTAACTACCAGAAAAAGCAATCCTGGCCCGTTTCTTTATCCAGGAGCGTAAGAAAATGTTTGAAGCGCATTGATCACCTTAGCTGAAGGTCCTGTTCAAAGTACAAGGAAGGTTGGATCACTTCAGTGAGTGGGCCGGTACACTTCACTTGTGAAAAAGGCCAATAGGAAGAAGTTAGGGTCCGTGGCTTTCTTACTTCCATCTGTGAGCGATGTCTGCCCGACAGTGGAGAGGAGAGAGGAAGGAGCACACAGACGTCAGTTACTCGCTCTGCCCCTTGGGCTCATCGGCGCTGTCCACAGGCACACCCCCACCATCTCCCAGATTTCCTTTGCAGTTCACAGAGGGACAGAATTGACAGGGCTTACTGGAAAATAGATGGGGAAACAGTGGACACAGTGGCTGACTTTATTTTTTCTGGGCTCCAAAATCACTGCAGATGGTGATTGCAGCCATGAAATTAAAAGACGCTTGCCCCTGGGAAGGAAAATTATGACCAACCTAGACAGCATATTAAAAACCAGAGACATTACTTTGCCAACAAAGGTCCATCTAGTCAAGGCTATGGTTTTTCCAGCAGTCATGTATGGATGTGAGAGTTGGACTATAAAGAAAGCTGAGTGCCGAAGAATTGATGCTTTTGAACTGTGGTGTTGGAGAAGACTCTTGAGAGCCCCTTGGACTTCGAGGAGATACAACCAGTCCATCCTAAAGGAAATCAGTCCTGAATATTCATTGGAAGGACTGATGCTAAAGCTGAAACTCCAATACTTTGGCCACCTGATGCGAAGAGCTGACTCATTTGAAAAGACCCTGATGCTGGGAAAGACTGAGGGCAGGAGGAGAAGGGGACGACAGAGGATGAGATGGTTGGATGGCATCACCAACTTGATGGACATGGGTTTGGGTGGACTCTGAGAGTTGGTGATGGACAGGGAGGCCTGGCGTGCTGCGGTCCATGGGGTTGCAAAGAGTCAGGCTACTGAACTGAAATGAACCAGTGGATAAGATGCTGTTCCTCATCCTATCGAGGCAGTTGATAGCTTACAGTCAACAATGTTGGATTTGTGATCTCTGAAGAAGAAGATTTAGCTTTGGGACCAGGGACCAGGCTTGATCACTCAAGAGCTTTGGTGTAGCAGAGTTTTATGAAAGTCGGAAAATGGAGAGAGAAAGCTTCTGACATAGACATCAGAAGGGGGACGCAGAACATCCCCCCACCCCAGCTAGTTTTATCAGGACCTTATACACTTTTTTCAGACCCACTCCCACAACATTCATCTTAAAGGAACAAGATTAGAATGAACAATAGAAAGATCTTACCAGACCCACTCCCATAATAGACATTTTAAGATGACAGGATTAGTCAGAAGGTTCTTGTTAAGGAGAAACATGTCCTCGAGCCAGATACATTGTTATATTGACTAAGAAAAGCAACGTAGAAAAGAATGTTTGTCTTTTTCTCCTTGAGAGCCCCAGCCCCCTTTCTCCTCGTCGGGAACCCTGGACTTCTTATCAGCCTACCTAGGAATTGACTCTCTCACAGTCACATCATGGAATCAGTCAACACGAGCAGCTGTGAGCAGAGGCTCCTCAGAAGGCTGTGATGTCAAGTCCTGCACCTGCTGGCGTGTGGAGGGACTTGCCTTCCGTGACAGGTGACTCTCTTTTTCGTGTCCCCGATATTCGTTGGCAAACATGCACGGTCTGCTAAGAGCAGTACGCTTGGCTGAAAGGACACAGTTTAAAGCCGCCTCTCGAGAAATGATAACCCAGTCCAGTCTTCCTGCCTGGAGAATCCCATGGATGGAGGAGCCTGGTGGGCTACAGTCCATGGGGTCACAAAGAGTCGGACAAGACTGAGCCGCTTCACTCAACTGCTGGGCAGTTGGGGAAAATCGGGCAACCTGTGTGTGCGTGTGGGTGAAGCAGGGCTGACCTGCGGGCACTGCTGTGACTGAGGACGGTGCGGGCTGCCTCGGGAGCCCTCCACAGAAGGTCCCAGAACGCGCTGTAGAAGGACCAGCCAAACTATCACCATGATTATGGGGGCTCTCTCCCACCCAAGTCCCTGAGACCCGCCGAATTGGTAATTGTTCTGAAGCGGATGAGGGGTTTGCATCAGAGCGCTCAGAGGAGCTCTGGGTGTGGGCCGCCCTCCCTCCGAGCTCTGACTCTGCCTCTACGTGGCTGCTCCCCCGCACCTTCCCCGGTGTCTGCTGTGCGACTAGGGCTCTGAGTCTCTGGTCCCCTTGATGAATGACTTGTTTCGGTGATCCACGCGTAATTGGATCTTTTGATGGAAGTCCGTGCAGCCTTCCTGAAGAAGTGAAGGATGGAAAGGGGGACCAGGGGCCCCTCGGCGGCAGCAAGGGCTGGGAAATCGGGGGTCTCCCATGAGCCCACGGAGCCCACCTCCGCGGAGAGCATTGCATTGCTGAGACTGAGACACGGGGGAAAGCGCAGCCCTGGGCAGAACCTGCACACTCATGGAGACCTTCCTGTTCACGTTTTCCCTGCACCAGAAAATCCATCCGTGTGCCCCAGATTCTTTGCCTTTCTGTACCAGCTATAGTAGGGGGGGGAAGAAAAAAAGAACATAGATTTTTAAATCCAAAAACCTACACTTACTTCTCAGAGAGGACAATGATCCCAATGAGATTTTGGAATGCATGCTTCTTTCTTGATCACCTGTCTCCCCAAGTGGGTTCTGTCAGTTCACACCACACGTGCGTTGTGTCCATCACGGGGTGAGTTTGGAGACTGATAACACGATGTGGATATTTGTGTAGAATCCTACAGTGAAACATTTGTGTGCGTGCGCACGCACAGATCTAAAATGACATTCCAGGCGGTGGTAAGAAGGACTGCTTTTCAGCAAAGGCTGTTTGTTCTTGCGAATCCACAGTGGAGTCTAAAAGCACGTGGGAGGCATAATTAAAATCAGAATAACCAACATTTGCTCATGCTAAGAACTTGATGCGTATCATCTCACTTTATCCATAGCCCGGCCTGACAGGAGGTTGAGTGAATAACACCCAAAGTCACATCCCAGGAGTGCGGGAGCCTGTCTTAAACACCTCATGTCTTTGCCTCTCAAACCCTAATCTCTAGAAACACATGAGAGATTCTGTGGAAACACTTGAAGCCACAAAAGACCAGAGCACCCAGAGGAAGGCTGTCCAACACCCGAGGCGGGGAGGCCGGGGTCCCTGCGGGCAGAGATCCCAGCTGCTCCTCCGTCCTGGTGCCCGCCAGCCCCTGGGATGGTGCTAGCTGACCAAAGGGTGCAGTGAAGTGTGGTTCAGACTGATGTGCACGTCCCTGGTGGCCTCGCCGGTAAAGAATCCGCCTGCAGTGCAGGAGACCCCAGTTCAGTTCCTGGGTCAGGAAGATCCCCTGGAGAAGGGAAAGGCTATCCACCCCAGTCGGAGAAGGCAATGGCACCCTACTCCAGTACTCTTGCCTGGAAAATCCCAGGGACGGGGGATCCTGGTGGGCTGCCGTCTGTGGGATCGCACAGAGTTTGATACAACTGAAGCGACTTAGCAGCAGCAGCAACCCACCCCAGTATTCTGGCCTGGAGAATCCCATGGACTGTATAGTCCATGGGGTCGCAAAGAGTAGGACACGACTGAGTGAGTTTCACTTCACTTCAGACTGGTGTGAATTCGGACACAGTGAAGAGTGAGGAGTTGCAGGAACTGGTGGTCAAGTGCAACTCAACAAACTTTGCTAAGAGTCTCTGACTCTGGTAACACCATTGCACAGGACGGGCTGCTGACTGCTGAGAGCTGGTGGGGGTACTCTGGATTAGGTGACTCAGGGCTGTGGGGTTTCCTTCCCAGTGAGGATGGAAAGGGAAAGAGAAGCTTGGTCTCTGGCCTGCTGGGCCCTGCCTCACCGACCCCTCTCCACCCGTCCACCAGCCTACCACACGCCCTTCCCAAACTCCTTTCAAACTGTTCTTTGCTGAGTCCTTCACACGTCGCACGAGGCTTCCCTGGTGGCTCAGACGATGAAGCGTCTGCCTGCAACGTGGGAGACCTGGGTTCAACCCTTGGGGCGGGAAGATTCCCTGGAGAAGGGAATGGCAACCCACCGCAGTACTCCTGCCTGAAAAATCCCATGGTCGGAGGAGCCTGGTAGGCTACAGTCCATGGGGTGGCAAAGGGTCAGACATGACTGAGCGACTTCTCTCCAAGGCATCCTTATCTTATATGTGTTGGCCAAAATGTTCGTTAATTCAAAACATCTTATGGAAAAACCTGAGTGAACTTTTCGGCCAACCCAGTATGTTAGCATCCAAGAAACATGGATTTCTAGGTGAGTGAGTGCCACGTCACAGCTCAAATATAAAGCAGGAGAAATCAGCTTTATTTGTAATGTACATAATAATATGTGGACTTCCTAGGTGGCTCAGTGGTAAAGAACCCTCCTGCCAATGCAGGAGACGTGGGTTTGACCCCTGGGTAGGTAAAAGGGATGTATGTGGGCAGACTGCGTAGCTTATGTGAAGGACCACATAAATCAGTTCTGTAAAGTGAAAGTTCATAGAAAAGGAATTAGCCTAAAGCTGTATTTACTTTTGAACTGAAATAACCTAAAGTAAAATAACAAGCTGAGATGCATCAGGTGAGCAGATGAAAGCTTATAGCCAAGTCTGCGCTTTTCGTGTAAACGCTGTGTTTCAGGCCTCTGTGGCGTACTTATTAAAAAATTGAGCACATCGTAGGCCACAGAGTAAAGTTTAATAAATCCCCCAATTCAGAAATTGTACAGGGTCTATTCTCTGTCTACAGAGTGATAAAGTTAGAAACCAAACGTGGGAGTAAAAGCAAGCAAACAAAGGCCACTAGAAAACCAAATATTGATCCCTGGTGGCAGAGACAAAGGACATAGGATCATGAGGGTGTGACACTGAAGAAACAAAATCCATTGACATTGACTCAAAAAATGAAAAATCAAATGAGATGAAAACCAGAAGGATCCTGGACAACTTCCATCCCCGAAAGAAGGCACACCCAGGAAGTTCCAAAGCTTGTACTTTCAAAGCTTCAAAGAACAGAAAATTGTTTAAAGCATCACAGAAATCACCGATTGCAAACAATTCTTTGTTCCCTTTTCAGAAGGCAGCTTATGCAGAAAGGAAACCCCAGAATTCCAGTGGTCCCGTGAAAGATGCATAGTCTCGCAAGTAATCAAGGAAATGCAAACTGAAAGGATAATTGGGTGCCATTTCACAGTGAAAATATTTGCACCGGTAAAACGAACCAGATAACAGGACCGGCTCCGCACTGACACACTCCCGACGAGAGTTTAGATCCGGACGGCCGCTCTGGGGAGCGGTGTTTGTTCAGGTTGGCCTCGGGCGTAACGTACCAAGGCAGGTGGGTGTTACCCCACAGGCTGCTCTGGGCAGCAGGTGGGCACGTCTTTGGTTCTGGCCCCTTGGGGAGGGGTGCCTCTGGCAGCTCGTGAGCAGAAGCAGTGGGACGGCAGAACCCCCTGCCCGCCGCGGGGTGGCCCACAGCCACGAGTCATCGGACCCCAGCACTCAGTCATCCTGGTGGAGAAGCACTGCTTAGGGGAGCCCCACATACGTGCGTAAAAATCACGGACGTGGACATGAAACGCACCGTTCAAAGAGGCAGATACACAAGTAGGAAAGAAACGACTTTATTTCAGGAAATAAAATAATCAGGTTGTGGTTGTGGTGGAGGATTTTTAAAACGGTATCAACACATGAACCTAAACTCTATGTAAAATAGATCTTATAAATCTAAAGTTGGGTTAAAGTAATTTGCTGAATGATGCATATAATGTACATAATATTTATGTAATTTTAAATACAGCAAAATTACGTATTTTGTAGGTACATACGTGTATTGATACAATTTAATTTTTAAAAACTAGACTGAGAACATTGACACAGAATCGATCATACTTTTTCTGTCTAATAAGGAAGGAAATGAATAGATGGGAATGTGAACTTTGTGAAATTTATTTATAAAAAACAAAGATCTGAAGTAAATATGTCACACTTGCCATTTTCAGATTGTTAAAGAATGATCTATTGGCTCTCTGTATGTTCCACTTTTACAACTAGTCTCACTGTCAGACTTTTTAAAAAATATTTCAAATCCAGAATGTCTATACTGCAATATATCAAAAGGTATACCAACTAAAGAAATGAATACAAACTATCTGACTTTAGTTACATAAGCATAAATAAAATATTAACAAGTAGAGTCTAAAATCCATTAAAAGATACTCAATGATCAGGATGAGGAAATTTAATTATTAGTACTACCCATCGCACGGATAAGTAAAAACAGAAAAATGAATTGACTATTTCTATAGGTGCCAAAAAGATTGTACATTCAAGTCCGAAATCCTTTTTTTTTTTTTTTAATTATAAGTAAAAGGAGTCTTTCCTAAGAAAAAAGAATATAATCCCAAGGCCTAGGTACGCATCATGTTTATTTGTGAAAATGATTCGGGCTCTTTATCGCATTGATCCAAAAGTTATCATAATTGTGATAAGGGAAGAAAATAAAAAGGAATAAACATTATCAAGGATAAGACACAATTACTATTGTTTCCAAGTAAAATGAAAGTTTACCTAGAAAATTCAGTTAATTTATGGCACAGTATTTCCACTAACCAGTCCATTCTAAAGATCGGCTCCGGGATTTCTTTGGAAGGAATGATGCTAAAGCTGAAACTCCAGTACTTTGGCCACCTCATGCGAAGAGTTGACTCATTGGAAAAGACTCTGATGCTGGGAGGGATTGGGGGCAGGAGGAGAAGGGGATGACAGAGGATGAGATGGCTGGATGGCATCACTGACTCGATGGACGTGAGTCTGAGTGAACTCCGGGAGTTGGTGATGGACAGGGAGGCCTGGCGTGCTGATTCATGGGGTCGCAAAGAGTTGGACACGACTGAGCGACTGAACTGAACTGAACTGAATTTCCACTAATAATACATTTCAGTAGTGTTTTGAGTTACAAAACAAACACATGCAAAAATGAAAAGGTCATATATGTACCAGCCGTAACCACTTAGGTAACACAGACGACCAGAGGTAGTTCTTCTAACAGTACTGCTGAAGTATAAAATCTATGTGAATAAGAAAGACCTAGTAAATAAAATGCAGACCTGAGAACAGAGACTTGTGACTCGTAGGGCTCCAACTGTGAACACACCCACACACATACACTCTTAAATGCACTCACACGTGTACACACTCCTCCTCGTCTGAGCAGATCTGAGCATCTCTGTTTTTACCTGTCTTGTGTACTGAAATCCCTTAAGATTCATATTCAAAGTTTTCATGATGGACAAAAATTCTGAAATCATTTCTCTACAGCATTCTGCTCTGCCTAAGAGTCACGTGCACACATCTCCATCTAGTCCTGACCAAGCTGTTCTCCCAGTTCCCACCAATTCTTCTGTCCTCCGGTGGCAAGATTCTGGTTGAGTGGGTTCCGTGGATGAACAAGTGAAGGAGTGCATTAACCAGCGTCTGAATGAATGAAAGGGTGGGTGAATGAATGAAGGAGTGAGTGAGTGAGTGAATGAGTGGATGAATCAAAGCCTTCATGCTCTTCCTTCTTCACAGAAAACACCCTCATTCTAAAAGTTCGTCTCAAGTACTTCCATCCTTTGACGCTTTGCCTGACTCCTTCCAAGGTCCTTCATGATGACAAGGACCACGTGTATTCTCTTGTTCCTAAACTCCAGTATGTCCTGGTTCATCTCTGCCGTGGAGCTCGTCACGGGGTTGTATATATTATGTGACTGCATCGCTGTCTTTGCCGAAGAAGCAAGCATTCTAAGACTTGGGAGCCTGACTTAAGCAGCTTAATGCCTCCGGGTCCTGGCACCATCGTGAGTGCAAAATAGGTGTGCAATCAAACGGATAAAAAAACAAACATTGTTATGTGTGTGTGTGCTGGTGTGTACGGAGATTTCTGATTTTATACCACTGATTCTAGATATAAGTTTCGTTTTGTTTATTCTGCTCGAGACTTTGATTTGCAAATCATCAGAGGCGTATATTTTCCCAAGTTTGAAACATTCTTGGCCAGCATCTCTGTGAATGACCCCCCCCACACCGCTCTCTGGAACTCCTGTTAGATCCATGCTGCTCTTTCTCATTTCCTCTCTCTTTCCCTGACTTCTTTTATGTTTTCCATCTCTGTATCTCTCTGTGCTTCATTCTAGTAACTTTGCAGTGCTTTCTCATGGTTTACATGTTCCTTTGGAGCCGTTATTAATTGGATGTTTAAGGCACACCGTGTGTTTTAACTTCAATGTCTTTTCCCTGTTTCTAAGAGTTGTACTTTGCTCTCTCAAATCTGCGTTGTCTTGAATGCTGCTGCTTGTTCTTTTCTCATATTTCCAGTTCTTTTATTTGTTTCCGACATGCTTGTTTCACTGTCTGTAACCAATCACTGTGTTATCTGAAGCTCTCAAGCTTCTAGTATTGCTGTTTACTGCATCTGCTGACAGCCGCTCAGGGAAGCTTATGTCTCCTGATGTTTGTCCTTTGGGGTGTGACTCGGTGTGACTTGGTGTCCCTTGGTGGCCAGGCTGGGAGAGTCCCGGGTCAAGGGTTGGCTCCCTAGAACAGCGGTCCCCAGCCTCCAGGATCTAATGCCAGCTGCTCTGAGGTGGAGCCAATGTAATAATGACAGAAATAAAGCTCACAGTAAATGTGAAGAATCGGACACGACTGAGCTACTGAACTGAATGAACTGAATAAATGTGATGAGCTTGAGTCATCCCCAGTCCCCACCGCCCCCCGCCCCTGGCCAATCTGTGGGAGAAATAGTGTTGCAGGAAAGCAGGTCTTTCCCAGATGACAAAACCTTGTGGGCCACTGCAGGCTAGAGAGTGTCTCTGGCTTTGGTCAACGCTCAGGGTCTTTTAAGACCCAGGACCATTCTAATGCTAATTCCTTAGTTAAAATGTCCTAAGGGCACCTGTAGCCTGCATGTAAACCCCTGAAACCAGGAAGGATCTGGCTGTGGTTGTGACTTCTGTAGAGTGCCCTTTGCCCTCCCAGAATCCACCCAGATGTGTTTCCATGTTGCTTGTCTGTGTCTATGGACGAGTTTTGTTTTTGTGGTGTTTCTTCCATTGAGGTAGCAGCCTTTGGGTTGTCTGGCTTTGTGTGACATCTAGGGCCAAAACCACGTTCTCCTTCCCACGTGGACCTCAGCCCCCTGGTTAACAGAAGAAACCAAAGTCCCTGTGAACGCTGAGGCTCAGGCCACAGCTGCCTCTGGGGAGCCGAGGAGCCGCTCCTTACTCAGGTTTCAGTTTGTCTGGTCCTCAGGGTCCCAGACGTGCACTTAGAGGTGCTCTTCACTGCTGATATATTCAGGTTGGTACGAAAGCAATTGTGATTGGATTTTAAATCATTATAACTCAGCTTAAGCACGTCTTTATTAATCAAAATAGGAACCATTACAGTGAACTTATTTTTACCAACAACAAATGTTTGCTTATTCCTGTAGCATAAAAATCTGTCCTTTGGGATTTGGCGAACTCTTGGAAAGCACTTCCTGCCTCCTGCTGGTCGTGGAGCCATTTTCCCTGCAAAAAGTTGTTGAGATGCTCAAAGAACCGGTATTCGGTTGGCGAGAGGTCAGGTGAAGATGGCGGACGAGGCAAAGCTTTTTAGCCCAGTCTGTGCAACTTTTGAAGCGCTGACTGTGCTGCATGCAGCCAGGCGTTGGTCTCGGAGGAGAATTGGGCCCTTTCTGTTGACCAGTGCCAGCGTTGAGGTTTTCCATGCATCTCTTCGATTTGCTGAGCATACTTCTCAGATGTAACGGATTCATTACAATTCAGAAAAGTAGTGGCTCAGACTGGCAGCAGACCCCCAAACAGTGACCATGACCATTTTGGGGTGCAAGTTTGGCTTTGGGAAGTGCTTTGGAGCTTCTTCTCTGCCCACCCACTGAGCTGGCCATCACCAGGTTGTCATATAAAATCCACTTTTCATTGCACGTGACAATCAGATCGAGAAATGGTTCGCTGTTGTAACGTAGGATAAGAGATGACACTTCAAAACAACAGCTTTTTAAATTTTCAGTCAGCTCCTGAGACACCCACTAATCAAGCTTTTTCTCTTTTCCAATTTGTTTCAAATGCCAAGACCATAGAGTGGTCGACAGTGAGTTCTTGGGCAGCTTCTCGTGTAGCTGTAAGAGGACCAGCTTTGATGATGCTCTCAGCTGGCCGTTGTTAACTTCTGACGGCTGGCCACCATGCCCGGCATCTTCAAGGCTCTCCTCTCCTTTGCAAACCCCATCGCATTGTACGTTCGTTAGCAGTTCCCAGGCCAAATGCGTTCTTGATGTAGTGAGTTGTCTCCGCTGCTTAACAACCCATTTTGAACTCGAATAAAAAAACTCATTTGAATTTGCTAGTTGTCTAACATCGTTTCTATAGTCTAAAATAAATATAAACAACAAGTGATAAGTCATTACCAGAAAAACAGTAAAGTGAGAAATGTGCATTAAAATGACGTATAACACAGCCACATTTATTTAAGAATATATTCTATTATCAAATGGCAAAGTTCAACAGTGCAAAATTGCAGTTTCTTTCGCACTAACCTAAAATATGGCCTTTTTGGAGGGATGAAGGGACTCTTCCTTCACTACAAATCTAGAGTGAATAGTGGCTTTAGGTTAAGACTTATGAGCAATCTATGTATGTAGACTGGATCGTGCTGACGTGTGTGTGTGTGTGTGTGTGTGTGTGTGTGTGTGTGACTGGACGCATGTTTATATGCACCCAAGAAATGCATATTACTAAATTTGATTGTAGCCAAATATTTGGACAGATTCTAAACATTTCTGTACTTATTTGGGGAATATTGTTAGAGCCAGCTAGTCCAGAGCTTTAGCTTTTAGGCAGATTAATCCAACTCTTTCAAGACAAGTGCTACAAACATCAATGTCAATAGAAGCCTCTGGGTGGCGTGACACAATAGTGACCCCATGCTGATGTTGACAAGTGGTTGGGTCACGCATAATATGGCACGTGTGTGCGTGTGTCCGGGTACAGAAGAGCGTGTCTTGGAATACTGCACTCTCCCACCTGTTTAAATATTTCACAGTAAACAGAACATCCTGCAGTGGCGACGGATCTATTTCTCAATCATCCCTTAGGTCCAGTGCGCTGGCTTCGTAAAATCACCTACATGTCGTACCTGTAAACCCTCACCAGGAAATCATTGCTTGCTGATAACCTTTGCAAAGTGCATTCGTAATAAAAAGAGACCCTGAACACTCAAAATGCACACATTTCCATGTGACTGAGGTGTACAAGATACTGAGGTATACTGGGTATAAATCTGATATCGTATCAAGGTGTTCTTCACAGTGAATTCTTTAAAAATGAAATAAACTCAAGTATTTTGATCTATAGGGGCTTCCCAGGTGGCGCTAGTGGTAAAGAACCCACCTGCCAAGGCAGGAGACGTGAGAGATTCCAGTTCCGTCTCTGGGTCGGGAAGATCCCCTAGAGGGGGCACGGCGACCCACTCCAGTACTCTTGCCTGGAGGATCCCATGGACAGAGGAGCCTGGTGGGCTGTGGTCCATGGGGTTGCAAAGAGTCAGGCACGACTGAAGCGACTTAGCACACATGCACGCACATTTTGACCTGCGTTACACAGAAGAGAGTCTTTCCTTAATGTTCCCAGGAAGGATCACTGGCTGTGTGTTCTACCAGCCTCAAGCCCCCTCCCAGGATGCAGGACTGTCCTGGGGCCTCAGTGGGAGCCATGGCTGGAGATGCTCGGCACAGACACAGCTTCCGCAGAGGATGGGCTCTGTGCCGGGCTGGGCTGGGCTGGGGTCTGCTGCAGGAGTGGTTCTGCGTGATCTGCAGGAGTGAACCCATCTCAGGAATGCGGCAGCCAGAATGGGAGGTCACTGGAGGTCAGTGGCAGGAGACGGGACCTCAAGATAGACAGACAGGGACCCCCTGCCCCTCCATCTTTGAAAAGCTCCTACTGAGAACTCTATCCCATGTTCAGAAGACGCCCTTGGAAAGAGTAAGCCGCAGATACACTCGAAGGGGCCAGAAAATGGACAGCCATGCGCATTTGCCCTCTTATTTTCTTTAAAAATGTCTCCCAAACATTGATTGAATTGAAATGCCCCTTCCTGTAGATATTGGTATGAAAAGCTCACTGTGGCCACCAAAGTTCTAACTAATTCAAAATTAGCATAACATGTTTTACTGCTCTGGGTACTACAAACATATTTTCTTCCTTGTCTCAGAGCAAATTAATTTTGTTCAACTAACGTTGAATTTTCCTTCATATCTCGAAGTCAGTTTAATTATGCATAAATGCAGTAATCTGTTTTGTGTACTAACTGGCAGAAATAGACTGTGTTTTGAATCCGTAAAATAATCAATTCCTCACTTTCAAGGAATACCAGCATGGCTAAGAGGCCTGTGTTTCATGAAAAGTGCTTTGTTTTACCTCATCTTTGATTAGAGTTTTGTTTTGTTTTGTTTTTAATCCTTCATTATTGTTTCAAACAGTAACTCTATTATTTGACAATTTTTCTTTGTCTTACATCATAGAATTACAAGCACATTTCCTCTAAGTATCTGCTTTAGTTCGAAGTTCAATTCCCTTAGACGAGGGATTTTTTTTTTTTTATGTTTGAAGAACCCCCAAGATTATAAAGCCTCTTAGACAGTAGGCTGAGAAGGGCATTTACAGAATTGTTAACATTTGATCCTGTTGCTAATTGAAGTGCACACTGAGAGCTTCTGATCAAACCGATTGTTGATTGAAACATGAAGGAGTATTTCAGGATTCAGAACACCAAAATGTTCACCTTTTCAAATACTGGCTTGCCTCTCAGACTTGGCGGTTTACTCACTAAGTCCTGTCCAACTCTTGTGACCCCATGGACTGTAGCCCGCCAGGCTCCTCCGTCCATGGGATTCTCCAGGCAAGAATACTGGAGTGGGTTGCCATTGCCTTCTCCAGGGGATCTTCCCAACCCAGGGATCAAACCCGTGTCTGCTGCGTCGCCTCCATTGGCAGGTGGGTTCTTTACCAGTGAGCCACCTGGGAAGCCTAAGAAAGCGTGACTGGCATTAAATCAGACACCTGAAGATAACAGAGAATAAACTGATGCATAAACAAAGCTCAGATTATTTGCTGTGATGATATAAATGGTCATCTAGTGAAAGAAATGAAATTTTGGCCCCCAAAAGAAAAAGTACATGAACATTTTTATAAGCACCCATTGTCCGAGCATAAGCACTGCACTTTAGCATCAGATGTTGGGCAAATTAAATTATGGTTGATAAAATGTTGCCTTTAAATTTCTGCTTTAGCTACTCGAATATTATTTACAAGGCTCACATCGCAATATATGGAGGCTGCTGAAATGCAGTGTAACTTAGTAACATATCATTAAACTTCACAGCAATTTCCTGAACTAGGTCATTATAAGGATGCAGTGCACTTGTTTAAATGTAGCATCATCAACATTGTAAATGTCCTACTTTATCTGACCTTTTCAAATGGATCTTGATTTCTCTTTGGCTGATAGTGTGATTGATTCCATTTAGTGGAAGCTTTTCAATTTCAGCAGGAAGAGATTTCTTATCTGAAAACGGAGATTAGTGGGAAGTGAGAAGGAAATTTAGAGCTGTGAGCAAATCAGCTGATTAAGGTTAGAAGCCAGAGGAAGGAAAACAAAGCGCAGAACAGATGAAACATTAATGCTAGATATTTTTTCTTTGTACTCCACCTCCTCTGTTACCGCTGTGCTTGGGACAGGAACATCACTCCTGGAGAGGAGAGGAAAAAGAGAAAGAAAAAAGAAAGACCGAAAGAGGCCATGCCACCTGATTTTCAAATAAAGCTTTCCTAAAATCATCACTGCAGGGAAATAGGCAGTGATCACCCTCATTTTTTTTTTTAATAATGACAGCTATGGTTTTTAACTTTTATTAGTTAATTTGTGTAAGTGAATCCTCTTGTTCTTTAGTCACTAAGTTGTGTCTGACTCTTACAATCCCATGGACTGCAGCCTGCCAGGCTGCTCTATCCATGGACTTTCCCAGGCAAGAAATACTAGAGTGGGTTGCCATGTCCTTCTCCAGGGATCTTCCTGACCCGGGATTGAACTCGCATCTCCTGCATTGGCAGGCTGATTCTTTACCGCTGAGCCACCTGGGAAACCATAATTTAATTCTGCCTTACTGTCCCCCCCCACCCCGCCCCTCAATTTTAAGTTGTATGTCTTCTAACAAATCAGAAGGGAATACCTACTGATTTAAATCTTCCTAGTTTTAGAGCCTTTTACTTTCAACAAAATTTGAGCGTTAAGGTTAACTCTTTGAAGGGTTAACTCTCTTTATATTTCACACCTGAAATATAAATACTAAAGTTGTTAGAAGCAGCAGATTCGGCAGAAAGAAGATACCAGAGAATGTTTATAATGTTTCTAGAATCTTTAAAGGAGAAGGCAATGGCACCCCACTCCAGTACTCTTGCCTGGAAAATCCCACACGACGGAGGAGCCTGCTAGGCTGCAGTCCATGGGGTCGCTAAGAGTCGGACATGACTGAGCCACTTCACTTTCACTTTTCACTTTCATGCATTGGAGAAGGAAATGGCAACCCACTCCAGTGTTCTTGCCTGGAGAATCCCAGGGATGGGGGAGCCTGGTGGGCTGCTGTCTATGGGGTCGCACAGAGTCGGACACGACTGAAGTGACTTAGCAGCAGCAACAGCAGCAGAATGTTTAAAGAATCCACAGTACCCAAAATCCATTTAAATTTATTTCTAAGGAAATGTGCAGTTTTGTACATATGAAAATTTAAAGTAAATCTGATAAGGAAGGTGTATCTGAGCTTCATCATATTTCTCTTTAAAGTGTTACTTATTAACATTTTCAAGAGTAGAATTGGTTTAGAAAACTATCATTATGTCTACAAAGAATGATACTACAGTGATGGTAGTAGTAATACTTGAAGAGTAATAGTTGAAGACCTGATTGCTGCTAGGTCACAGCATCATTTCATTTCCTCAGCACTGGAGAGGAAAGCTGAAGCAGAATGTTTACTATTGCTCTAGATGGATGAACATATGTAGGCATGGAAAACAGCCATGCCTACTGGCTTTGAAGGTTCCAGCATCCTTCTTTGGAAAAACTAGTTTTGAACTTTTTTTTACTTATTCTATACCTCTCGGCATAACTGGTGGCTTTTTAGTATTCTTGTGTAACTTCCTGGATTTCTCATATTGACATATCACAATTAGGCTATTGCATCTGGAGATAAAGAGATAAAGCACGTCATTCTCACCGTCAATGTTTTCAGAACTTTTGACTTTCAGTTAATTTTTAAGTGTCAGGGAATAATGGCAGTTAGGCAACATGCCTGGGCCTCTTCTGCAAATGTTCTTTTCTCACATAGAAGGATTTTGACCTAGAAACACAGTGCAACATTGGGGAGCTCACAGCGATCACTTGTCTGGACTTACTTGAGCACTTGGTTGAACTCAGTTGTTTCGGGAATAGTGTTTTGTTGTTACTAATAAGTAGTTCAAGTTTAGCATTCAGGTGGAAATATTGCAGTAGTTCAGAGAAGTTTTGAACTGAACTGAGAATATGTTAACATTTCATGTTGAGTGCTAAGGACTCAATTCCAATCATTTTTCCTTTAGATGATCTTGGCTCTGATTTTTTAAATTCTGTGTTATAATATTATACTGTATTTTTATATAATGTATTCTTTTATTGAAAATGTGTAGCACATTTGTAATCACAAGGACAGGTTCAACAAAAGTATTTTGCTAGAAAATACTCAAAACTAAGAGCAAAAAAGTACAATAGAATAGTAGGGCTCGGACTAGACATCTCATTCCCCATCCCCTTTTCTAGACATCATTAGGATCAGTTATGAGTTCAGGAGTATTTGTGTGTGTGAACAATTTTATTTAGCTTTTCAATGAGAATTGGTATTTATCAGAAAGAAAAACTGGGATATTTAGTTTAATTTATGAATCTCTCCTGGGATAACCAGTTCTAATATTTCACTTCTGAAATCTTCTAGTTGCACACTTAGCCTTGGGCAAGATTACTTTTTAATGCATTACCTGCACTTTAAGAAGGCATTGTGGTTGAGATTTTCCTGAACTTTATTTTTTAAATCTTCATGAGAGTTACAGACGTAGCATATTTTGACCTTACTCATTTTAACTTCTTTACAAAAATCCCAGCTTGCTGAAAAGGAGAGCCTGGTGTTTCTTATTCAGATGACAGAGACCCGCTATCATGGACGCTGTTCTGATGCCAGGGCAGTGAGCTTCTGCCCACGGGGGGGTGTCTTTCTGCCTGCTCTGGACATGCACTGTTTTCCAGAAAGGGTGCTATTTGTCTACTTACCTTATCCAGAAAGGCCAGCAAACTGATGAAGTGAGCTCTTTTTCTGTTTAGAAGTGTCCTGTTTTCTCAGTCTCCCCTCCCATCTACTTTCTCAGTCCTCCCTTCGGCCCTTCCTTGAAGAATTCAAAGCGGATGCATCGCCTCTGATCATGTACGTGCATGTCTGTCTCTCTTACCCGAAGCTCCTTTTCACTAGAACATTTCCCAGAGAAATTCTTCACTGTAGTATCACTGGGGTTTTCTTTGTTTTGGTTTTTTTTCTGATGAAAGAAGGATTGAGTTTTATGGTCTCGATTTCTCTCTTACTTTTGCCAACCTTTAATCAAAGAAAAAAGTGGAGTTTCTGTTCACTGCTTATGTATCAACCAGTTACCTATGGCCTCTCACAGGCATGTTGGAAACCTGCGGGGTATAAACAGAGCCAAGCAGGTGTGTCTGGAAAACCCAAAGACACATGGAAATGTTCAGGTGTGTGTGGAAACAATCTTACAGTCAGTACTGAGTTAGATTTTATAAGAATCTGAATCAGGAACATGGTTGTCATGATCTCTATCCAAAAAGAGTCAAATTGATGACCTATAAGTTGTAGATGTTAAATGAAAACTATTTACTATTTAAGTGTGTTAATGTGTGAATAAAGTGGGGAAGAATACATTTCTTTATGTATATCATATATGTCTGTGTGTGTATGTAATAGACATGTATATGCATGTGTGTGTTTGTGTGTGTATATATACACACACACATATACATATACACACACACACATATATTTGTTGTTTAGTCACTAAGTTGTGTCTGCCTCTTTTGAAACCCCGTGGACTGTAGCCTGCCAGGCTCCTCTGTCCATGGGATTCCCCAGGCAGAAATACTGGAATGGGTTGCCATTTCCTTCACCAGAGGGTCTTCCCAACCTGGGAATCAAACCCACATCCGCACTGGCATTGGATTCGTTATCGCTGAGCCCAGGGGAGCTCACACATATATACCTGATTGAGTTCACACAGACATGGAGGCTGAGGAGTCCCCAGTGCTGCGAGGGTGAGCTAAAGCCCCAGGAGAGGCAGTGGCTTGAGCTCCAATGCAAAAGCACTCAGGCTCAAGACCCAAGAAAAGCTGGTGTTTCAGATCTGGTCTGTAAAGACGAGAAGATAGTGTCCTGGTTGAAGACAGTGGGGCGAGGAGACTCCTCTTGCCTTTGGGAGGGTCAGCCTTTTTGTTCCATGAATCTTCCTGGGCGCATGGGTGTGGCTGGAAGAGAATCTGGGTGGCTGCTCCCAAGCGCAGATGGTCAATGTCACGGTGCCTGGTGGCCAGCTCCTGTGGGGCCCCCAGGAACAGGACAGAGGGAGGGGTTGATGAGCAGAGCAGTGTTGTGGGGAGGCTGGAAAACACGCACGAGGCTGTCATTAGGGGAAAGTTTCAGCTGAGTAGAGAGTTGACATGAGGCCAGTAAGACTTGGGAAGGTTGATCTGATGGGGGACTCGCCTGTACACTCAGGCTCTTCAGTCCAGAGGGACGGCTCCTTGGCATGCTCCCCCTGGTGGGATTCAAAGACTCGCCTGTGGTGGTCTCTTTGCTGACAAAGGTCCTTATAGTCAAAGCTATGGTTTTTACACGGAGAAGGCAATGGCACCCCACTCCAGTACTCTGCCCTGGAGAATCCCATGGACAGAGGAGCCTGGTAGGCTGCAGTCCATGGGGTCGCTCAGAGTCAGACACGACTGAGCGACTTCACTTTCACTTTTCACTTTCACGCATTAGAGAAGGAAATGGCAACCCACTCCAGTGTTCTTGCCTGGAGAATCCCAGGGACGGGGGAGCCTGGTGGGCTGCCGTCTATGGGGTCACACAGAGTCAGACACGACTGAAGCAACTTAGCGGCAGCAGCAGCATGGTTTTTCCACTGGTCATGTATGGATTTGAGAGTTGGACCATAACGAAGACTGAACACCAAAGAATTGATGCTTTTGAACTGTGGTGCTGGAGAAGACCCTTGAGTCTTGAGCAAGGAGATCCAACCAGTCCATCCTAAAGGAGATCAGTCCTGACTATTCATTGGCAGGACTGGTGCTGAAGCTGAGGCTCTAATACTTTGGCCACCTGATGTGAAGAACTGACTGATTGGAGAAGACCATGATGCTGGGAAAGATAGAAGGCAGGAGGAGAAGGGGACGACAGAGGATGAGATGGTTGGAGGGCATCACCGACTCGATGGACATGAGTTTGAGCAAAGTCTGGGAGATGGTGGAGGACAGGGAAGCTTGGCGAGCTGCAGTCTGTGGGGTCGCACAGCTGGACACGACTGAGCGGCTGAACCACAGCAGCCATCAGCGTGGCACTGTCACACGGGTAACCTTGCACAAACACCCGTGCAAGTCCACAGTGGGTCCCAGCACTGGAATCCCTGCATCAGCAGTAACCGTCCCTACACGCTCATGAGCGGGACTGTCACCTTCTGGAACACTTGCAGATGACCGGCGTTCCCATGCAGGTGTCAACCTCAGTCAGGATTTCAAACCCCAGGGTAGGTCTGAGTTATCCTTCACCACAGTGTTGTGGGTATGACCCTACACAAAGCTTTTTGGTGAGATTTCCCGAGGAGGACTTCTGCACCTGCTCAGCCTGGACGGAGCCAGATGAATACAGACGTACCTGCTGCCCCTCCCCACGTGCAGAACCTGAGCTGGTCTGCTGCGACCTGGACTTGGGTGAAGTATGGAGCCCCCCTACTCCACCCAGCAGATGCAGCTCCCCCAGGCCTTGGCGAGTTAAACAGGTTCATAAAGGCCAGACCCTGACCCTGGCTCTGATCGAAAATGTCCCTTTCTTCCCACCTCACTGAGTCATCCATATAATCACTACTGGTCCTCTATGTCTGTGAGGAGGAAAGGACGCCCCTTCCGCTGGCAAGGAGGAGTCCCGTCCAGACAGAGGGCTGGGGACGGAGTGCAGCCTGGGGTTCGACCCCCAGATCCGTGTCCTGGACCCTTTGTGCTGGAGGCAGCTGCTCTGTTCTCGCGTCTCCACCTCTGTGTTCAAGAACTAAACGACTTTATGAGATGCACCAACCGCCCGCACCCCCACCCCCGTTGGAAAGATGGTGAGAGTTTAGAGTTTGTCCCACCAGATGTTTTGCAGAAATATTCTGACTGATGAGAAAAATATGGACAAACTATTCCGGGAATGTCACAAGACCCGAAGTCATTCTGAATGCGTAATTTATTAAACGGATTCTGTTCTTCTCCTAGGACCACGGGCAGGGTTTCCTCTCTCCAAACAAAACAGTTTGCGGCTAATAGATTAACATTTTCATTGGGGGAGATTTATGGATCTGAACCTGCGGTTAATTAAAAAAAAAAAATCTTATTCATATTCCATGGAGGGGGGATTTAAAATTGGTTAATACTTTCCAGATTGTTTTAAAACAGTCAAGAAAAGAATTTCCTTTGAGGAGCAGGGTGGGGGTGGGGGAGCAGGAAGGAGCGTGCTGCCATCTTCCTCCGTCAGCTGGTAAACAGGGCTGTCTTTGTTGATGCCGACTGTCTGGTTTGGGCCTTATCTGGTTTCTGCTTACATATTAAACTTCCCCAAGTAGAAGGCAGCTTTGCCCACGGTCAGAAGACATTGTTCTTCTGTTGTTTATGCGGCAGATCAAACACCAGCAAAAAATCGCCGTCTGTGGTCTGTGAGCCCCTGGTGAAGGGGCAGGCACGTGGTTTGAAGGAGGGACCCCCGTTACAGCGTTTCCACTGGAGGCTGCTCTCCCCATCTGTGCTGGGCACTCGTGTGGGCATAGAAGAGCCGTCCCCCGTCTGCTGAACCAAGAGGCCTGATGAGCATGGCCAGGGTGGCTGTTTCTGTTTGTTCTTGTGTTTTTAAATCAAGTCAGTTAATTTTTGAGATGTAATTGACATACAGCTTTGTGTGGTGAGCTTGGGCTTCCCTGGTGGCTCAGGCAGTAAAGAATCTGCCTGCAGGGTAGGAGACCCAGGTCCAATCCCTCGGTCAGGAAAGTCCCCTGGAGGAGGGCATGGCAACCCACTCCGGTATTCTTGCCTGGAAAATCCCATGAACAGAGGAGCCTGGCGGGCCACAGTCCATGGGGCTGCAAAGAGCCAGGCGCGACTGAGACTAACACCGCTGTGCCGGTTGAAGCTGGACAACGTGTTGGTTTGACACGTTTACACACTGACATAGGATGTGGCTCTAGTGCTATTTAGCACCTCTGTCACCTCCCGTAATCGTCATTTCTTTTTTGTGGGGATAACTATTAAGGTTTAGCAGAACTTGGACGCATATAGTACGCCTTGGTAGACTGATTCACAATGCTGCACATCACGTCTGCAGGACTCATTCACCCGCCAGTTGCAAGTTCACAGCTGTGCTGTGTCGGGCTGGGCTCTGAGAAGGGAGGTGCAGGTGCCCCGGGGGGTACCACACCCTTGAAATTCTTCTTCTTTTGCAAAAGGTCATTGTTTGATACTCGGATCAAATCGCTGCCGCCTTGAATTCCGTCCCCCTTGTCTCAGCGGTGCCATACCCTGGGGGATTAGCGATTTTAATTTGCCCCTCTACCCATAGGAAGTGTATTCCAGAATCTGTGTCCCTTTATGGCAAAGCAAAAGTTATCAATACACACACACACACCCCCTTCACTCACACACTCACAGGCATATACACACCACAGACACAAGCAAGATTTCTGCCCCACCTTAGAAGATGCGTTCCTGGAATACTGTTCGTTGTCGCGACAGTCAACAGATTGGAACCATGGAACAGTTGATTAGAAATAGCATAAATCAACATTTCTTGTTACTGGCTTACCTTAAATTTAACTTGTAATGAAAACCTTCAGAGCCGAGTGGGATTTTGTGCCGTTCAGTTTAACACCTAGTCACCTGCTTTGCCATTATTTTTAATGTGAGTGAAAACAAAGTCATTTGTTTCTTTGGTACAGATGTGCTTTTCTCATCCTGATCTTCAAAAATGAGATTTATAAACTTAGTTGTTCGGAATAAATCACCATCATGTTTTGTATAAAAAGCAACAAAGGAGAGGGGAGATACCCAAGGAGCCTACCCCAAACAAACAAAACTCTTTCCTGGAACTAGGAAATGAGTTCATCCAGTCACAGGAGTGTGACTGAAATAGCCATTGCTATATCCCATTAGCGTCCAGGCAGCTAAAGCTCACTGGATCCCAATTCCCCAGTGATTTCCAGGGAACGGCTTTTGAAGACTGAGTGAGCTAGAGGGCTGCAGGGTGTGTGATCAGCTCACAGACAGTCTTCTGATTGGTTGGTGGTGAAGTGATCAGGAGCCAATGTCATCAACCTTCTGGTTTCAACCTGTCTGGGGTCTATATATAGAATAGAATATAGTTGTTGAGGGAAGAATATAGTTTACTTCTCCCAACTGGTGGGGGTTTCAGTATCTGCAAAACCGCTCAAGGACATGGCTAAAGAATAATGTCTATAGCTCTTCAGGAGGAACTAAAGGTCCTTGACTTTGTTTAATCATTAATCATTGTTTAATGATTATTGTGTTCAGTTGCTAAGTCGTGTCCAACTCTTCTCAACCCCATGGACTGCAGCATGCCAGACTTCCTTGTCCTTCACTATCTGCTGGAGTAGCTCAAACTCATGTCCATCGAGTCAGTGATGCCATCCAGCCATCTCATCCTCTGTCGCCCCCTTCTCCTCCTGCCCCCAATCTTTCCCAGCATCAGGGTCTTTTCCAGTGAGTCCACTGTTCACATCAGGTGACCAAAATACTGGAGCTTCAACTCTAGCATCAGTGATCCCAATAATTATTCGGGGTAGATTTCCTTTAAGATTGACTGGTTTGATCTTTGCTGTCCAAGGGCCTCTCCAGAGTCTTCTCCAGCACCACAGTTCGAAGGCATCAGTTCTCTGGCACTCTTTGCATAACGATCAAGCTATTATAATTTTGTCTTACTTGACTGCTTTCCTCTGTTTCTGCATGTTCTCATTTCTCTGATTAAGTTTATTCTTTGGAACGTGGGGAAGATCTAGGGAGCTAAACTTGCCCACAAACAAGAGGCAGGTGGAGGTTCAGGGGCATCTGTCCCTGGAAGGTCCCATGGGGTCCTGCTCAGTTACCAGCTACTCCATTTTGTTCCTGTAATACAGTATAGAGTTGAGACAGAATCGAATAATCATAAACTATGCTGTGGAATCTTAAAACCTTGTGAGACTTTGCATTCTGTTTAAAACCCATCCGTGTGTAATAGTAATTCCACGTCTCATTTTCCTTCGCCCACATTTTTAAGCCCAGTTGAAACTTGAGGAAGGTGCCTTGTGGTGCTGTTCAGCCTCTCCTCTCCTCCCAGCCCCTCACAGGAGGGCTGAGAGGCACAGAGGGTGCTGTCCGTCGGCCAGGTGCGGGCTTGGAAATCTTAAACGCGCTTCAGTTCCCTCATATCACAAATGGGCACAACGATAGCTCTGCTTTTCAGGATCAATCTGAAGACGAATGGAAGTGCTTCTGGAACCTCCAGTGAAGTGTCTGACACGTGGTTTCAGTTCTCACCACCTTTCCTTTTGAGTCCAGTTAATCAGAGTATTAACCCACCAACTGTTTTTAACACGGCCCAGCCTCCATGTTACTGTCTTCTGCTCTGTGGCGGGACAACACCCGGAGCGTCCCCTGGTCTGTCCACCTTTTGAAAATAAAACAGCAACGGTTCCTGGTTCCACAAATGACACGTTGCTGATGTTTCTGTCTCTGGTCAGACATGTCCGCGTTGCCAAATGCTACTGTTCCGAGCTCTGTATGAGCTAAGAGGAGATGATACAAGCAGACTGTTTGAGCTATAAGTATATGGCTTTCAAGACATAAAAGATGCCATGAAAGACCCTGAAGATTGATATTCTAAGATCTGAATACTGGGAATTGTGTGTCAACTAAAAATGATGCACAGCGTGAGCTGTGAGTTATTATTTTGTGCAAAATGAGGACTCCAGTTGGGGAGAGAGCACCACAGCTCACTCTGAGAGGCTGCTCCAGAGAGGCACTGGGGAAGGTCCAAATGTGAGATTTTGCTGAAGGGGGAGCTCAATGCAATCAAGCGCCTACTTTACAAAAACTTTTCTGCTAGTCACGAGGAGCTGATGTCACCACAAAGGGATTCAGTGTGCTTCAACATCTGAGGAGATGCGAGGATTAGGATCACAAAATCAGTTCCTGAAAACATCTATCCATCTGAAGACGTCTTCCACCAGTTTCCTTGGAGCACAGAGTGCCTCCCTCTCCTCCCTGAATTCCCCGCGGGGGTGTCGAAGGTGCGCAGCTGCAGCAGTACAGGGTCCGATCTCCGCAGAGGCAGATGGCAGAGGCCCTTGTGGTCATCGCTGTTCAGTTGCCGACAAGTGCTCTTGGCACCTGCCAACCTGTCGTTGACGTGTGGGACCGTCAATGGATAGGTGACAGAGTCCGAAGCTATCAGACAAAACACTTGCACAGATTCGTCCGGGTGGGTCTCAGCCACGGTGCTGAGATCGGGGGAAAGCATCAACGCAGCCTGGCTCGTCTGCAGGGACGTCGGTCAGCCGTGGCCCACGGTCATTCCTGCCTCTGTTCATGTGTTAAAACCGCGTGGAAACACACATGTGATTGTCAACCTTCAAGTGACTCACGCTGGGGGAGAAAATGATCAGGAGTGAACATTTGATCTCTTTATCTGTTTATTACTTTTATCTATTGGCGAACAGACAAGTGTATTTTACAGTTTAAAATATTCTACATGCTTAATAGCGTGTGTTGTAATTTCTCAAAATGTTCCGTATTTCGTTTGACTTAGTTATGTATCTTATTAAAGAGGTTCATTAATGACCGAGCACACTGAAAAAGCCCTCCACACATGCAAGATACATTTTTTTCCAGGAAATACTCCTATTCTATGTGTACCTTGCGATCTGAGTTTAGAAAGCATATCACACATAGTGTCGTATTTAATTAACATAAAGTCATCATGAAGGACAAATGAATTTTTTTAATTTCACATTTAACCTACTTTTATTCCATTTTATGGATAATAAAAGTTTAAAATGCCATCAGAAAGGGTCAGACAGAGCTCTGCTGCGTTCTTGGGCGCAGTGTTCTGCCAGGCGTACTTCTCCAGGATTTTCCTGCCTGTGTGACCTTGTCGTTCCCTTGCTCGGTCGTGCCGACTCTTGCGACCCCGTGGACTGCGGCACACCGGCTTCCCTGTCCGTCACCGTCTCCTGGAGCTGCTCTAGCTCCTGCCGTATGTGCGGTTTCATTATTAAATGATTTCAAAGGGAAAAAACGTGCTTTTAATGTCTAAAATGTAGACATTTGATTTTTTTTTTTTTTCCTGATACTCACCTTCCCACTTTAAGATAGAGTTTGGCTGTTAAGTAAAGACCTGTATTTCTAGTGAAATCAACCTTGGCCTTACTGAAAAGTAGAAGGATTGTAAAGTTTGTATAGAAGACATTGAAATCTAGTTGTTGTGTTTTTTTTTGCATTGTCCTCATACCAACAAGTTTTCTGATTATCGAGGAAAACACAGACAGTCTTCAAGCATCATTCCTGCCATCAGGTCAGCTGCCCTGGAAAACCCCCAATTTTGATCTGGTTTCTCATGAGCCATTACAGATTTAATAGCCCTGTCTAAATTACCCAGATTAATTCCAATGGTTCCTTCTGCCTAGAATTTAACTGCTTCATGGAGTAGGTCAGAGCTGCCGTAAATCCCCACCATAAAGACACACGAAGTGGGAGATGCTGAGGTATAAAGAAATACTGAATTCTACATAGGTGGAGTTCATTAACTGATTAACTTGCAAGAATGTGGAAAGGAACCGTGATGTTTTGCATATTTGACTCTGTAATGTTAATGAGAGCTAATTGTTCTTTACAAGATGTCAAATAACCACTCTGAATGGAATTCTATCCTATGTTACAAGCAGAAAAGAAAAGATGACACCAGCAAAGATGGATGGAAAACTTCCGTAAGAACAGGAAGAATTAAGACTGGTTACAGCTTCTAGAATTTTGTGAATTTTAGGCCAGACGGCTCTGACCATCCTAACTCAACCCCTTGCTAGCATGGTAGACCATGACCTTTTCCTTTTGGTGCAAGACCCCAACCCCCAGCTCACCTATCCTCGGAGAAAGAGAGAGCCCCGCTGAAGCTGGCCAGCAGCTCCCTGGGGTCCTCAGCTGCTTCACTAAACCTCCTGTGTCTCCCTGCTTGGCTCCATGCCTGCTGAGTCACTTCAGTCATATATGACTCTCTGTGGCCCTATGAACTGTAGCCCATCAGGCTCCTCTGTCCATGGGTTTCCCAGGCAAGAATACTGGAGTGGGTTGCCATTCCCTCCTCCAGGGGACTTTCCTCACCCAGGGATCGAACCCACCTCTCCTGTGTCTCCTGCATAGGCAGGTGGGTTCTTTACCACTAGCACCACCTGGGAAGCCCTCTGCTTGACCACAGTGTCCCTTGTCCACAGCCAGTGTCTTAGATTCTCAGCCCATTCCTCAAATCCGCTTTGCCTCATCATCTACGTTCCGTCCTAGAGAAACTGAGGCCATAAGCAGGGGTCCCTCTACTCCCTGAGATGTCCAGCCACCGGCCGGTATTCATCGCCTGACCCAAATATGGGGAGGGCAGCATCCTTCCACTGGGCCGAGGGGCACCGAGTCCAGACCCTCTCCTTCCTCCTCCGTCTTTTCGTTTCCTCCAGTCTTAATGTGCTTCTGCCTCACCATAGAAGCCTCCTGAGGTCTCCCCACTCCCCACCCCATCTGGTGGGCTGTTTCACTTTGACCCCCATCCCAGCCAAGGTCAAGGGCAGAGAAGGCCTTTTAGACCCCTCGTCGACACCGACAGAGTCTGCACCTGCCTGCTGTCACCCCCTCCCCTTGCCCTTACGCTCTCTTCTCATCAGCTCTGTCTTCATCCGTAAAATGTGGGCACCTTCTTTCCAGGGCGCTCATCCACTCCTGTGATTTTAGTCATCTTCGTGTTGACGACTTCCAGGGCTTATTTTCTGGACTTTTCTGAATTTCAGATCCTTCTAGCCGATTATTTCTTGGAACACCACATGAACTTCTAGCAAGTAATTCAAAGTGAACAAACACAGCCATGATAAACTCTGTCTTCCTCTCTCAAGAACACACTCCTCCTCTCGAGATGCCCCCCTGACTGACTGAGGCCCACTCCACCCCGCTTCCCCACAGGGAAACTTACAAAGCGCCATCGACACGTCGCCCCCACGGACCCCGTGAACAGCCAGCGCTCCTCTCGCCCACCTGCCTCTCCATCTCCTCCACTTCTCTTCACTGCTGGTCTCTCCCTAGACCTGCCGGCTCATTTCTTTGCCTCATCTCTTCCCAGGCCTTCCTCGTAGCTCAGTTGGTGAAGAATCTGCCTGCAATGCAGGAGATCCAGGTTGGGAAGATCCCCTGGAGAAGGGCATGGCAACCCACTCCATTATTCTTGCCTGGAGAATCCCATGGACAGAGGAGCCTGGTGGGCTGCAGTCCCTGGGGCTGCAAAGAGTCACACACGACTGGGCGACTGAACTACTACAGCTGCTGAGTGCTAATTCCAGGCCACCTCACTGGCTGCGGGGAAATCCCTGCTGAACCGCCAGGCTTTCTTTGCTTCAAGACCCTGGGCACAGCCTCACTTCCACGCCACCATGGAGACTCTTCTGCAGGACCCTGGGCACAGCCTCACTTCCACGCCACCATGGAGACTCTTCTGCAGGACACACGGGGCCCTGGCTCCTTGTCTGGCCTCACCACCCTCCGCCCCTCTCCCCAGAGGCTCCAACTGTGCCGAACAACGCAAGTTTCCAACACACACATCACATATGATCCTGCCTGTGCGCCTTCGCGCGTGGTGCCAGTTATTCTGAGGATCACCCTGGATCTCGGATTTGCCTGGGCGATCCTCACTCAAACGTCAGCTCTTGAAACCGAAGCCTCGTCCTGGCCTGCAGCCTTTCCCCCGGTTCCCTTTCTGCACTCCGCAAACAGGCCGAGGCCTTCTCTGTTACTCTGCTTCCGTGTTGCATCCCAGCCGTGTTTTTCCCTTGCCTCTGCCTGTGGACACACCGTGTGTGCTCTTGGGCCTCCAAGGATAAGCTCTTTGTATCCTCAAGGGTTAGTGTTGTGTATTTGGTGGGCGAGTCCTTTGTGCTTAGGGCTTCCCTGGTGGCTCAGACGGTAAAGCATCTGCCTGCAACGTGGGAGGACTGGGTTCGATCCTGGGTCGGGAAGATCCCCTGGAGAAGGAAATGGCAACTCACTCCAGTGTTCTTGCCTGGAGAATCTCATGGACAGAGGAGCCTAGCAGGCTCTAGTCCATGCTGTTGCAAAGAGTCAGACACGACTGAGCAATTAACACTGTCAACTTCTTTTTTCCTTTTTGTGCTCTTTGAACGAAAGGAATAAATCCATGAATTAATCATCCACCTCATAATTAAAAGATATTGATGAGAAGAAATCGTAGATTGCTCTCAGTTTAAAATCTTGACTACAAATATGAATTACAAAGCGTGCGGTAGAATCTGCTAGATTTCTATATGAAATACACAAAGTACTCATGACCTTCTCTGAGGAGGGGAGCCACTCAAGTGAGAACCAAGGAAAGCAGTGTAAATATGTTCTGGTACAACAAGAACCTTCCTTCCTTGCTTCCGGAAACAGCATGTGCTCTTAGGGACCAAAGCCGTATAAATACCACAGGGACACAGTGTCCAGGTGATGTCCATTATTCTGGAGACCAGACATGGCTGAAGTGACTTCACCGCTGGGGTTTGTTGACAAGCCAAGCCATAAAACTGTGTGCTTTTCCTCCTCACAGGTATTTGCGCCAGACCCTTAGAGAAGATATATCAGCAGCAGAGCATTCTCTGAACAGGGAGAAATTTGCTGTTTTGAAACAAGCCCTCAATGTAATTGGCTTCAGTAACTTGGTGAGTCATGCGGTTAAATATTCCACTGAGGAAATCAACCCTCTCTGCTAGTTTGTAAAAGTTATTCATTCAGAAACATTCCTCTGCCTCGTGGAGCTTGCATGCTAGTGGGAGAGAGCCGTGAGCAAACATCACGCCCAGGGCCACAGGGTACCGTGAAGATGGGCTGCCATCTTCAAGAAGGTGCTTGAGACCTTTTCCCACAGGGACCACATGAGCAAAACAGATAAGAACTGGGCACTGGCTGACTCCAGAAAAATGGCAGACAGAAGGGACTGTCTGCTTCCAAGTACCACTTGGGAGAGTAATCTAATCACTCGATTAAACTATATTCTTGAACGCTATGCTTTTTTTTTTAATTCTTAAAGAATTATCAAATACCTCCAAAGCTGAAACGTACTATTTAAAGTGCATACACCCGCTGATACACAATGGAAATTTCCATGATCTCAGAAATGTTCCAGATTTCACCTACAGTATGGCAGTCACTGGCCACTTGGGGTTGCTGGGCACGGTAGAGGAGGCTGAGGTAGATTGAGGACATGGATTTTTAACTTTTTTTAAAAAATTCTTATTAGTTTAAACTGACACGGTCTTGCATGGTTAGTGTTCACTGAATTGAATAACACAGGTCTAGAGAACAAGAGATGTGAAGTGTGCTCAGTCATTTCAGTCGGGTTCGACTGTGTGCAACCCCATGGACTGTAGCCCCCCAGGCTCCCCTGTCCATGGGATTCTCCAGGCAAGAATCCTGGAGTGGGTGGCCATTTCCTCTTCCAGGGGATCTTCCCGACCCAGAGAGCGAACCTGTGTCTCCTGCATTGGCAGGCAGATTCTTTACCACTGAGCCACCAAGACCTCGGAAATTCCCACAAATCTCCTTTTCCTATGCATCATCTCTGTGTCCCCGACATTCAGTATGGGGTCACTTTAAATGACAGCTAATTCCTCATTAGCAATCAACATAAGACTGCATGGGTAACTGGTATGCCTGTAGTTCATGAGCCAAGATTTAGTGACAGATTTAGTTTTTTTTTCTTAAACTCAGTATACATTGATCGATTTGGGTCCCTGTCTTTCCCCTCGGCTCATGGGGCAGCAAGGGGTGGAAGGAGTTGCAGGGCGACAGCAAGGGAGGGGTAGGAGGTGGGGGCTCCCCCTCAGTGGATGGTCCACGCCAGCCTCACTGCACTCAGGGACTGGAATCCTAGGAGCGAGCGACTGTATGGCGTTTTGCTCTCTGCTGCTCTTCTGTCCATCTCCAATCAGGGAGTGGAATCCTAGGAGGGAGCGACCGTGTGGCGTTTTGCTCTCTGCTGCTCTCTCTGTCCATCTCCAATCAGGGACTGGAATCCTAGGAGCGAGCGGCCGTGTGGCATTTGCTCTCTGCTGCTCTCTCTGTGCATCCCCCTGTTTCTCTCTTTCCCGAACTCCTGCCACTCGCACTCTTCAGTCTTTGCATTTGCTACTTTTTTTTTTTTTGCTGTTGTTACTTCTTTTCCCTTCCTCCATTTATGTCTGCAATCTCTACTCACTTACAGGAAACTGAGATAGAGAGGCGGGTAAGGAATCATTCCACCAAGTATCAGCTCGTTGGAAACGGGGCTGTAGAAACCCATGACTGATCTTCAAAGGCAGGGCACACAGAATATGTCCTCCACATAAGGGGCCAAACAGGGCATTTAACAAGCTTTTTGGTTAAAGAAATTCATGCGATTAAGCCAAGACCGAAAAGTGATCGTCTTGATCCTCAGGTATGACTGAGATGGTGACAGTTTTAGTCCATCAGCAGGAAAAGATCAAGTTAGACTGGGAGGAAGGTACTTCTGGGCTGGCAAGACCCTTGAGTCAGAACTCGTGAGTGTGGTTCCGGGAGATCTGACCATGAAGGTGATCCTCCATCACCAGCAAGATGACAGGGGGCTTGCTCACCGCATTGCTGTCAATGCCTTGACAGCAGCCACCGCCCCCTGCTCGCAGAGCAGCTTGTTAGTATCCCCACACCGTCACTCACCTTCGGGCTGCTTTTCACCGTTCTGTCTCCATCACGGTACGGAACCACAAGAACCTTGATGACGGAACAAAGTCTTCATGTCTGTGTCCAGGAGTGTGTCTCTTTTGGAGCACTGGGAACTTTAATGAGGAGTTACTGGATTTATTTAAAAACGGGAGAGGGAGCTGTCGACTGGATTTATTTAAAAAACAGGAGAGGGAGATGTTGGGTAGCTTAAGGAGCTTGGAAAAGGTTATTCAGACAGGCACAGATCAATAAAATCTGAGGCCCTAATTTGTGATTTGGAGGCTACCAAAAGCATGTCTAAGTAACGCTGAAGTCAGAGAGGATTATAACTGAAAATGGCACATTATCCTTCTCAATGACCTCATTTTAAAGCTGTTAATAATAAAACTACTTGTCCTGAAAGCTGGAAGTTCAGCACAAAATTCACGGATGGCACAGGGACCACACTGTGCAAATGAGCAAATGAGAATTGTTCTTAGAAAAAAACTCTCTCCGGCAGGAGCTTTTCCTGCCCGAAGTACCAATTAGGAATCCGGGAATTACTGGGAATTTTTAAGGCTAACATTGCTTGCCCTAAATGGGGCATGCCCATTTTCACCATTGATCGGTGGTTCCCTTATGGGACATTCTGAGTCGGAAAAAAATCACAGCCGCGCATCATTTTGTTTAACCTACTTGGAGGTTTTCCAAAGGATCGGTCTCTGCATCTTTTCTTCCTAAGCAACGCCCTTTATCTTCTCTGTTGGTCACCCGCGTAGGAGGTGGAGAACCTGTGCGTGATTCTGGCAGCCGTGTTGCACCTCGGCGACGTTGGCTTCACCGCTGTCTCCGAGGCCGACTCCGCGCTGGTGTCTGACCTCCAGCTCCTGGAACAAGGTCAGTGGAACTCATGGACCGTCGATGCCTTGACGTGCAGTTCTCCAGGCTGGCCAGTAGATGGAGACACAGTACAGAAAAGTCAGGGGGCTCACCCCACTTTCTGCCAGAGTGGGATTCAGGGAGGGTGGTGGGGAAAACAAGCCAAGATCCGCTTTCTTCTTTTGTCTTTCTGGTCGTGTGAATTAATAAGATGCACGTTGATGTCCCCACGCTGCCCGCCTGAGTAACAGTGTTGCTGCTCTGGCACGTAATAGGGCTTATTTATATCGTTCTGAGTTTTCTCCACCCCACCCCTCTACCCTGTATATTTGGAGGGCATGTTATTAACTAAACATTTAAACAGAACATAATTACTTCCCTTTAAAGATCTTGCCAAAAACCTCTCTCCTTTGAAGTGGCCTTGTTAGTCACTCCCAGCTTTTTTTTCAAAATAACCTTAACAGACAATGATGGTTGTGGTAACTACTGGTATCTTTACCCCATATCTAAGTGATTTAGCCAGAAATTGGGGAAAAAAGCATCCCGGGCCGTTAGTAAGGGTGAGGAGGGGGAAACTCCTGCAGCAGCTTAATGCCGGAGCCCCAGGAGCTCTTCGACGTTTTAATCAAGCCGTTTCTCTAGTTGAATTTGCCAATTTCAGTGGTAGCTCCGTTTCTTTGAGACACACATATTCGAATGGGTCTGTACACACTTCCCAACTATAAAACGCCATGTTCTCGCTGTCAACATGTGTGCAACTTGATGCTTTCCTCACCGCTTTAATTTCAGTGGCTGGAATGCTACAGGTATCTCCGGATGAGCTGGCATCTGCTTTAACCACCGACATCCAGTATTTTAAGGGTAAGGTTTCCTGTACTTTGCCTTCCACCTTTGTGAACTTTTGAGAGACCATTCTGATGAGCTGCATTTTTATAGGTAATGGGGCATTTTAGACATAAAGTCATCAACCCAAGAGGATTTGTGCAATTAAAACATCGGCTGTGGCTGTGGCCGTGGTAGCATCCCGCCCTCCTCCTTGGCGAGCACCGTTTTCCCTCTGCTTCATCAGACAGAACAAGAGCTGCTGCCTCCTGGGCACTTGTGAACTGAAGGGAGCTGTAGCGGGTGCTATAAGCACTGGATTTTTTAGTTGGCACACATTGCTAAGGCATGGATTTAATTCTTTCCATTTTCAGTTCAGTTGCTCATTTGTGTCCGACTCTTTGCAGCCCCATGGACTGCAGCACACCCGGCCTCCCTGTCCATCACCAACTCCCCGAGCTTGCTCAAACTCATGTCCATCCAGTCAGTGATGCCATCCAACCATCCCCTCCTCTTTCCACTTTAGTGAATGAGAAAACTAAGATTCAAAGAGGCTAGATAAACTTGAGCATCAAATCACTCATAAATGGCATGCTGGGAATTAGACTCTGATGCCATTCAACTCATGGGCTTCCCAAGTAGCTCAATAGTAAAGAACCTGCCTGCCAATGCGGGAGACACAAGAGATGCAGATTCGATCCCTGGGTTGGGAAGATCCCCTAGAGAAGGAAATGGCAGCCCACTCCAGCGTTCTTGCCTGGGAAATCCCATGGACGAGGAGCCTGGTGGGCTACAGTCCGTGGGGTCACAGGTAGACAGTCGGGCGTGACTTGACGAGTGGACACTCCCGAGGTCATCTCTGTGGTGTGGGTCTGCACTCAGTGTGCACAGAGGGACTTCCCCAAACGTCCTTCCCACTGTGTAGCTCATTGCCTCACCAGCCTGCCTCTGGATTGTGGTTTTGAGGGCTCCTCCTCCGTTGGCTTATTTTTTTTTTCTCAAAATCACCGATATGTATTTTTGTAATAACTGGCAGGGGCTGCATTTGTCAGAGTCACAGCATGTTGGTAGCGTCTTCTGATGTGCGCAGATGTGGAGGGATAAACAGCCCAGCTCTGTTGGCTTCTGAACGAGGAACAGCCTCGTGCTCACTTACTCTCCCCTCCTCGCTCTCCCAGGAGAGGTGACTACACGGCGGCACACCGTGGCGATGGCTGAGTTTTACCGGGATCTTCTGGCCAAGTCCCTGTACAGTCGTCTGTTCAGCTTTCTGGTGAATGCGGTGAACTGTCGCCTCCGCGGTGACGAGGAGCCCAGCAGGTGGGTGTGATGGACGCCTCTCACGCGTCCTTCCCGCCAGGGCGATTCAGCCAGGCTTGCTCTTAAAGATGCTTCCTAGTCCAGTGTCACTAAAACATTTCATTTTAGTGAGGTGATTCTACTTTCAGGATTTCAGAGACTATTTTTCTAAGGGATTTGAGCCCCCCACCCACTCCCCTAGGTGAATTAATCAGTCATGTCTTGTGCATAGAGATGCAAATGCCTTCTCTCTGGGCTGAAGCCATACGCGGCCTTTTGAGCACCCAGAAGTATGAAGAAACGTGTACATCTGGGGCGAGGACAGTTTGAGCATATCTGCAGCCCTGCCGCTGTTGAGACGCCCCGTGTCTCTCTAGACCCGATGGGATGCCGTGTTTCAGCTCGGTCATCCCTCCTGTTTCCTTCCTTTTTGGGGGGTTATTTGATGAAGCGTCTCTATGGTAACCACGTTGACTCCTGGCCTCGGTCATCTTTAAGCAGCAGCTTTTCGGGGCTGTTTGATCATCTAAAAACGACAGATCCCCTCGGCACCTTGTCGATGGAAGGCTTTGTCAGTATTCTCATCACTAATGATGACCTTGGGCAGGGCAGGCCCCTGGAAGCGAAATCACGTCCAGGAGTCTTTACACGTCTGCTGGTCTTTGAACGCCGCGTCCTGAGGGTTTCTTTGTTGTCCATACAGACTTCACCAAACTCCTGAGAGCCGCTCCTTTTAGAGGGTCCCCGGAAAACATTAGCACAGCCCTGTATTATCAGGAAAGTTCTTAAACACACGCAGACATCTCAGAAGATTCCAAGGACAAAGGCATACTAAAATTCTCACTAAAATATACATGTAAAAAAAACACCCAGAGCATTGATCGGCATGTTCCATATATGGTCTGTGACTTGAGGGTCACTGTAGTGTTACCTGCATTTAAGCAGATAATCTGTAATCTTGGATGTGGTGAGGACTCTGGATTTTGTCATTATTTCTTGCTACCAGTTACTTTGTGATTTCCCTTTAAATATGAAGACGATTCACAGGATAATACAAGTAGGCTAAGACAACCAAATGTGTCTTGTATGCAATTGTTGGCTGTTCTGCTGAAGCTGACATTGAAACCCTTAATGTATTTAAGTCCCACTGCAGGTAAGAACTTTTGGAGAAGGCAATTGCACCCCACTCCAATACTCTTGCCTGGAAAATCCCACGGACGGAGGAGCCTGGTGGGCTGCAGTCCATGGGGTCGCTAAGAGTCAGACACGACTGAGCGACTTCACTTTCACTTTTCACTTTCATGCATTGGAGAAGGAAATGGCAACCCACTCCAGTGTTCTTGCCTGGAGAATCCCAGAGATGGGGGAGCCTGGTGGGCTGCCGTCTATGGGGTCGCACAGAGTCGGACACGACTGAAATGACTTAGCAGCAGGTAAGAACTTTTAGGAAATTTCCATTTGCCATTTAAATCTTATAGAGACTTAGATTATACAGTTGGAAAAACTGACACAAAGTCTGGATTTTTGACTGCACACATAGGAAAACACAAACCTTGGAAAACACTTTATTTGCCTTTCCGTGGGAGCACGGCTACTGTGTCAGTGTGTGGGTTTATGATGTAAGTCTTAGCTCTGTGTTTATTTACTAAGTGAATGCATAGGGACAGGGATTATTGGAAAATTAGAGATAAATTAGTGTATCAGAAGTTTGACTTCTAAAAGACAGTGTTCTCATTTCAGTCATAACTCCCCTTTTTTTTTTCTCTGTTTCTCCCATGACTCACCCAAACCTGAGTTTCAATACAAATATAATGCATAGAAAGGTTGTATTTGCAGTATTTTTAATTTGTTGAAGTTCATGGAAAGCTTATAGATTTACAGAACCATTTCCTAAGCCACAGAGAAGTCTCAAAACTTGGATAAACTTGGGATAGACTTATTGTTCATGAGTCCTCAACTTGCTAAAAATGTTGTAATTATGTCAGAAAATCTGTATTATCTATATATATCTGTATCTCCCTGTGGTTAACATTGGCAGGCACGCTTTATATTAATAGGACATATTTATCACAGTATATAATTTTTGTAAAATATGCGAGAATAAATATAAATAAGATGTACTCTAACAGGTTGTAAAGGGAAAATAAGTGACATTTAAGTAGATGACATGTTTGTTCCTAGAACGCTGAGTTCATTTTCTGGATCATAGTAGAGTAGGCACAGTATTATAAGGCTATACGTTTAAAAAATTTTATTTTTTCTACCTCGGTTCCAAACAGGTTTATTATCCTTGTGATTATGAAATGAGATACAGATTCTTCCTAAGGTATAATGGACAATAATAACTTGAAAATGTTCAAATGATAACACATTTTTGCATCTCTCATAACTGGACCTATTTCCCAATCTCTGCATTTCATATCCAGGGTTGAATTACCAGTGTTAGACTTTAAGTTTTTTTGTTTTTTCCCTGCACCGACATCGTCAGCAGAGTTTTGGTATTAACATGCCTACTGTAGAGGCACCTGTAAGTTAGAGGGTCTTGGGGAGGCAGAGAAGGTGTGGAAACTTTGGGAAATTTCTTCAGATATAGAAACCTCTAGTTTATTTTTACTCATTTTCACCATGAGTTCTGAATAAAGTGGTTTATATATACGGGGACACCTGAGGAATATAACCTGTGGAACAGCCCCCACTTTTTACCATAGAAGTACCTTAACAGTAAGTATTGATAGATGGAAGGTTATAAGTAGGTGATGTTTTGGAGATAACTCAGTAGAGGAGCAATGAAGACATGCTCCATTCACTCATTCATTTATTCCTTTATATCTGCATGATCTGGAACCCACATTTTTGGAGAGCACAATTTGGCATGCAGATTATAAGACAGTAAATAAACTGAGTTTCAAGCATACATATGGAGACTTTTTTGTTTGTCACTGAGCCTTTGAAGTCTTAAAAATGCTTATATTACATTCTTTTGATATTTTATTTGAGCTAAACATAAACATGTAAGTATTTATGATTAATTACTTCAGTGAATTATAGAAAATTCGGAGAGCTCTCCAAATGTCGCCAGATACCAAACCCTCCAGTTCACTCTGACCCATTTCCATCCTGAGTTCTCGTGTCTCCAAGCCGGCCCCTCTGGTCAGCGCCTGGTGCTGAGAACTCTGCTTGGTTTCAAGCATCTGCTGCTGCTAAGTCGCTTCAGTGGTGTCCGACTCTGTGCAACCCCAGAGACAGCAGCCCGCCAGGCTCCCCCGTCCCTGGGATTCTCCAGGCAAGAACACTGGAGTGGGTTGCCATTTCCTTCTCCAATGCATGAAAGTGAAAAGTGGAAGTGAAGGCGCTCAGTCGTGTCCCACTCTTAGCGACCCCATGGACTGCAGCCCACCAGGTTCCTCCGTCCATGGGATTCTCCAGGCAAGAGTACTGGACTGGGTTGCCATTGCCTTCTCCCTTTCAAGGATCACCCGAGGATAAGAGAGATGGACACACAGCTGTCAGCACAGTGCTGGACACAGCAGGGTGGTTCCACAGCAGCATCTCGGTGGCCGTGGCTGGAAAGAAGCTTTCCTAGTTCATCCGTGGTGATGTGGAGCTTGGGAAAAACAGGCAAATGGAGGGCATGGTGGAAACCCTAGGTGTAGTCCAGACTCCTTGTTTTGTGTGGATTCTGTAATCTTGCTTGTTTGGAGAATAGCAAATAAAGGAAATAATTTAAGAATAGGGATGTTGCTGCTCAGGGAGATCACCTGGAGGAGGGCACAGCAACCATGCCCCCTCCAGTGTTCTTGCCTGGAGAATCCCAGGGACAGAGGAGCCTGGCGGGCTGCAGTCCAGGGGGTTGCAAAGATTCGGACACGACTGAGCGACTGAACTTCAGTAACAAATCGAAATGCATGCAGCGAATGTGCGCTCGTGAGATTGTAGCAAGCAGTTTAAGTTTCATATTCAGAAAAATGGCACTTCTTCATAGGTGAGACTTGTTTATCTTTCCTAGACGCAGCAGGTGTTTCAAATGGGGAAAGAGTAGTGGAAAGAGTAGTGTGGCTACTCCTGTGCACCACTGGGATCTGAGGCGTGACTGTTGGCTGAGTTTAGAGGAAGCAGCGATGTTGGGTTACCTCTGATCAGTACCCACACCCCTCCGCTCCTTCCCTTCTCTCCTGACACGTCTGTGACACATTTGCAGAGCATTACCTGGGGTCCAGAGCGCAGTTTGTGGGCTTTGATTGTTGGAAAAATAAAGTCCATGAGGCTTAGTAATCACGGCATTTCCCACTTGGTAGGGGCTCCTTGAGGAAAAAGTCATGTAGTATCCTTGCATGGACAGGCGAGTGAGTAGATAGAAACTGGCCACGTGGTGGAGGAAGCACTGGACGAGGGGGAAACTTGGGATCTCTGAGATGCCAACCCTGTGAGCACTGGGAGACAGGTGGCTGGTCAAATTGGGATGAAGGCTCCGGGCTTGAAATATCAAAGTGATCCTGCTTCTCATCGGGAGGCAGGGGTCACCATTCCAGGAACTGTCCAGAGGCCTTGTCCTTCGATCTGTAGATTTAGATTGATCCTGGAGAGAGAAGACACAGGAAGAAGTATAGAATAGGTATACCCGTGAGAAAAGCTGGACTATTTTAAACAGAGATTGAAGTTATTTTATTTGTTTTTTTGTTTGTTTTGTTTTAAAATCCACACATCAATGCAATGATTTAATTCTTGAAATTATCAGGAGGATATTTTTGGTATCTTATCCCATTTCTAAATTCATTGTTGTTGTTCAGTCACTAAGTCATGTTCAACTCTGTGATCCCATGAGCTGCAGCACACCAGGCTTCCCTGTCCTTCACTATCTCCTGGAGTTTGCTGAAACTCATGTCCATCGAGTCGGTGATGCCATGCAACCACGTCTTACTCTGTCGTCCCTTTCTCCTCTTGTCCTCATTCTTTCCCTGCAACACAGTCTTTTCCAGTGGCTCAGCAGGCAAAGAACCTGCCTGCAGTGCAGGAGACTCGGGAGATGTGGGTTCAATCCCTGAGTCAGGAAGGTCCCCTGGAGAAGGGAATGGCAACCCACTTCAGTATCCTGGCCTGGAGAATCCCATGGACAAAGGAGCCTGGAGAGCTACAGTCCACAGGGTCGCAGAGTTGGATGAGACTGAGCGACTCACACTTTCACTTCTAAATTCATATGTTTTAATTTATAAGAAAGTGATTTTGTAAGTCAGCATGGAATGCCCTGGGTCTCCAGAGAGATTTGCATCATTGCATTGCCACAAGGCACATGTGTTCCCCAGCAGTCCTGGTGAGTCATTGTAAAGGATGGTGATGTTAACAGCGGGTCCTGGCGTCTCACAACCAGCACCTCACTCCCTGGCCTGAGGCGGAAGAGCAGAGGGGCGTGGATTTGCGGTCCTGTCGGGGCATCAGGTGGGCACGGTCCTCTCCAGCATCTGACAACATGAGATGCATCGGAATGCATGCAGCGGATCTGCGCTCGTGAGATTGTAGCAAGCAGTGTAAGTTTCATACTCAGAAAAATGGCACTTCTTCACCGGTGAGACTTGTTTATCTTTCCTAGAGGCAACAGGTGTTTCAAATGGGGAAAGAGTGAGGATAGCCTTGAAGAACTCTAAAGGCTGGTTTAAAAACAACCCAGCTCAGGATTTGAGATCCTATGTAGCTGCTCTGAAGATTGCCCCCCTGAACTGGAGTGGAAGCAGAGTTTTACCTTCACGCTCTGAGATGAAGACAAGGTGAATTCACTGGGCTAAGTGGATTTATGGCTCAAGTTTTCATTTGGGAATTTTTCTTAGCTTTGTTCTGCTGAGAACTCCTTGTGTGTAGTATTACACACAAGTAATTCATAACAAGTTATGAATAGTCAGTGGTGTATATACACATTGGTTGAATTTCCAAGGATTTTTAAACAGAATTGACTGTTTTGCTGTATATTATATTGAAATGATATAATATACATGATATGATATAATGAATCTTCTTTATGATTTCCATTTTTTTCTCATTGATGCAACCAGATAGCACTTAATGTACTTATGAAATGTTATAGTATATTTAGACTTTATTTAAGGTCAAAGTCCAGTTTGAGAATCTGATGAATGGAATAAATGCACAATTTTACATATAATTTTGGGGGACTCTCCTCTCAAAAAAAACAAAAACATAAACAACAATGTCACTGGACTGTATTAACTTCTTAATGTGTTGATTAAATAACTTAATAAATTCTGAGATAGTACCGCCAATCTGGTTCATAGTCTCCTGCTAGTTTTTGAGGATTTTTAAGTCAAATAATTTGTTTGTAATGATTTTGTTGTTGACTTTCTTTTTAATTAGAAAATTGACTTTGTAGTTTTAGATATAATCTGTGATTGTTAAAAACATACACTGAGATACCCCCTGATAGATGTGATTTTTACTACACTAATATGGGGGTAAGAATGTTAATCTTTTTAAGATTATTTTCAGTAGATTAGATTTGCAGCTATAACTGAGGATTTGTCAAGGATCTCATCCATCAGGGACAGGAAGTCAGCGTCTTAGTTTATGCAACTCTCGGGGCCTGGGGATGGAGCCCTGTCCTCTGCATTGCAGACAAACCATGAGAAACGTCTTCTAGATTCTAGTCCGTGCCCATACTGCTAGCATACGTCACCTGTAAATGTTAATGCTGTACCTAGAGTCTTAGGACAGTTTCCAAATTCTGTCTACAGGTTGTTTTAGCTTTTTGTGCAGCTGGATTTGTCATGCTTCCTGCACCATCTCCTCCTGTTTCCCAGGATGCAAATGTCTAAAAATTCAAATCAGGTGTGTGTGGCGGGGGGCGGTTATTTTTTTTCTTAAGTTGTTTAAACAAAAGATTTTTTAAATAAATGTCTATGAAATGGCAACCCACTCCAGTACTCTTGCCTGGAAAATCCCATGGACAGAGGAGCCTGGTAGGCTACAGTCCATGGGGTTGCAAAGAGTTGGACACAACTGAGCAACTTCACTTTACCTGACTTTTTAAAAGGACTAGAATGTAGCCATCAAGAGTTACAGATGGTTCCTACAAAAGTATCATTTGTTTCTTCTTTTGCAAGGAAGTCAGTTTGGTCAGGTTACTTCTTTGAGTTTAAAATTTGAAGATTAATCTCTTCCAGTGGCCACATCCACTGGTTACATCCCAGGCAACTGTAATCGCTCATTATTGGGACTTGAAACTCTCCAAAGGGCCTCAGAGCATCCGCACGCCTGTCCTGCCCTGCCTCCTCAGAGATGGTCACCTTGGTCTTAGCCGAGGATCTGACATCATTCTCTCCAACAGGAAGTGTTAAGGTGGGCAGTGTTTCCTCTTTCCTGAGTCAGAGGTTGCAGAAAAATTTTATTGAAAAGAAGCAACACACTTTGTCAGATATCTGCTTGCTCCCTCCCCGCCCCCTGCCCCGTGCCTGCCAAATCTGTAATGGAATTCGTGTAACTGTCACCTCCCTCCAGGCTTAAATACTTTTCCTCTTTGAGACCATCCACTAGCTGATCTGTATTAATTCTCAGTAGTTCAGGACAGGGCTTGGCAGGGCTGTGTGACCACTGAGAAGCAGAGGAATATCAAAATTAAATACTTTAACCACACACATCTGTCCCATTATACTCAAGGAATCTCAGTGAGGAAGAATTTTTAATGCTCACTCCAGTATTCTTGCTGGAGAATTTCATGGACGGAGGAGCCTGGTGGGCTACAGACCATGGGGTTGCAAAGAGTCGGACACGACTAAAGCGATTTGGCATGCACACACACAGAATTTTTAAATTAATTAATTTTAATTGGAGGCTAATTTCTTTACAGTATGTGGTGGTTTTTGCCATATATCGATGTGAATCACCCACAGGTGCACACGCACACAGGATTTTTGAGACCAAAATAAATTAACTATCTAATTGATAAACTGGGTGATGAGAAAATGAAGTAAGGAGAACAACGTCTAGAAATTAAATACTTTTCACCGTTATTTTGATAACAAAATTGGAAATTAATTTCCACCAGGAAACGTCTGATCCTTTTGATATATTTAACACCACTTGTGAATCCTGAGTATATCTCATTCTCTGTTTCTCTCGTGTTTACCTGTCCTCATTTCAGACACGCAAGTACAAAGCAAAACCTGCAGCTGAAGCAGAGACTGAATGTGTAAATAAATCTGATTCAGACTCGAGTATCTACTTATTAGTTTTATCTTTCCCTCTTAGAACTTTGTTAAAATGATTATAAAGATTTAAGTTCTCTGATGGATATTGCACATCCAGAAGAAAGATAATCTGAAAATTTATACCAACACTTGTAAGTAATTAAGAGTTGGTAAAATGATGTTTTGTACACTGCCTTGTTAATTATGATGTAAAACACTTCTTAATAAATGAATTTATACTGTTAACTCCCAGATGCCTCATAGAAATACTAAAATACCTGCTGTGCCTTTGTGAGAAAAGGAAAATAGGCTTTTGATTTTTTTCCCCATTTAGCATGTAATACCTTCCTTCATTAAGTGTATTTGGGGGAGGTGAAAGATTATAATCAGGAAGAGCCTTACCTATTATCTCATATGATTAACATTTGCCACTTCTGCTTCAGAATTTTTTAACACAAAAGAAATAGAAAATTGCAGCTAAAAGCTGAAGTTACTTTTGTTTATCCTGCATAAATCCATCCTTCTCCTTCCTGCTCAAACACAGGAAGTCTGTGTCATCGATTCTGTGTAAATGTCCCACAGTTTTAAAAATTCATCTGGATGTTGGTGTTTCATAATAAGTGTGTAACATCATGAGTCATCAAGAAGTAAGGAAATGCTCTCATACAGTACACTTTATGCTGTGCTCCCCTTTTTAACCCCACATGGCTTTTGAGGTTTAACTACATTGATACTAATGAGCTAATTCATTCTTTGGTTCTGCTGCTTGAATTCCCTGCAGAGAAACCACAGTGCCCACATTTGCTTGCATTTACATGGACACTTAGGTCTCCTTTCCTTCTCAGTCACAATGTCGCACCCTGAGAATCTGTTTAGAGTTTTCGCTGGGGTATATATTTAGTAGCAGAATTATGGGGAGAGTATTAACCTGCATTTCTCTGACTACCAGTGAGGTTTTACACGAAAAGCAGGTTCTGCGCTGCCCCCGTGGTGACGCGCTCGTACAGGCGTGGTGGTCTTTGTTCAGGGATTTACAGTGACCTGACTTAGGCACTTAGCATAGTCATTCTTTTCCTACTTCAAGGTCATCTTACATTTTCCCCCCAAACTTTAAGATTTTCCATACATCAGGAATTTATTTTTGTTTATATGAGAAACTGATTTAATGTTATGTTTTAGATGGATATTCAATTATCCCTATCTCACTTATTAGAAATACTTTTTTACCCCCTCCTGATTTTTAATCTATTTGACTTAAACTGTATCAGTAATATATTGTTTTAATAAGTAAGTTCTCACAATATGTTCTTATTTTTCTTATTTATTTTGGTTATCTCTGGATCTCTATTTTTGCATATGAATTTTATAGTCATTTTGATTCAGTCCATTAAAAGATTCATTTGGGATTTTGTGGAGAAATATATTTATAGATTAATATGGAGAGAAATGCCCTTTTTAGACTGTTGATTCTTTGTTTTCATAAATATGAAATATATATATTTTCTTATATATTTTTCTTTCTTCATACATTCTGTAATTTCTTAAATATGTTTGTGTTTTTTCTATCAATTTCTTGCACATTTTTATTTCATTCTTTTCTAATTACTTTGTACTTTCTGTTGCTATGATGAATGCTCTTTCTCTATTATATTTTAATTTGTTTATTGGGATACTCAATCTTGAGTTTCATATGTTGATCTTATATCTAGAAACCCTGCTGACTTTATTAGTTCTAATAATTTTCCAGTGGAATATCTTCATGAAAATGATCATAGTGATCTTGTCTTCTTTGTCTTTTTCGTCGTTCTGTTTATTCTTATTTTATTGCATTGGCCAGCACTCCCAGTACAGTGTTAAAAATTTCTGGTGATAGTAGACTATTCTTGTCTTGTGTCCAAATTAATGTAATACCTCTAAACATTTGTCAGTGAGTAATCTGTTTAGGTAGGAGAAGGCAATGGCACCCCACCCCAGTACTCTCGCCTGGAAAATCCCGTGGACGGAGGAGCCTGGTGGGATGCAGTTCATGGGGTCGATAAGAGTCGGACATGACTGAGCGACTTCACTTTCACTTTTCACTTTCATGCCTTGGAGAAGGAAATGGCAACCCACTCCAGTGTTCTTGCCTGGAGAATCCCAGGGACGGGGGAGCCTGGTGGGCTGCTGTCTATGGGGTGGCACAGAGTCGGACACGACTGAAGTAACTTAGCAGCAAATCTGTTTAGGTAGAGTTCCAGTAGATAATCTTTGCTGAATGTTTTCAACCATAATGGATGCTGTTTTGTTGAATGTTTTTCTTTTATCTATTAAGATTATTTCTCCTTTTTTAGCTTATGTGGCAAATTTTAGTGATGTATATTTTTTTGATGTCGAGTAATTCTTTATTTTCAGGGTAAGTCCTATTTTGGTCATGATGTACTGAATTTGATTCTCTAGTCATTATTTTGGATGTCTGCATTTATTTTCATTAATGAGATAAGATTTTTTTAATAGAATCTTTTGATTTTATGTCTATGTTTCTGCTGTTGTTCAGTGGGGAACTTGTGTCTGACTCTTTGTGACCCCATGGATTGCAGCACAGCAGGCTCCTCTATCCTCTATTATCTTCCAGAGTTTGCCAAAATTTATGTTCGTTGAGTCAGTGATGCCATCCCGCCACGTTATCCTCTGCATCTATGTTTAAGGAAGAATTGAGAGCATTCTGTTTTTCTTCTCTTCTAAGATGTTTTAAATGAAAATTATATATGCCTTGAGTGTTTGGTGAAATTCTCCCAAAAAATTTTTGAGGAGATGAAGGGAGAATTGACCTATGAATACTATCTTAAAGTGTGTGGCTCTAATCAGATTAGTTTCTCTCTTTTTAAGGTCATATATATTTTCTAGAAAATGGCCCACTTTAAGATTTTAAGTACATTCACCAACTAAATCACAGTTTTCTTTTGTTTATAATCTTCCAGTCAGTATCTCTTATAATTCTGGTTTGATAGCTTTCGGGCCTGATATTATTTATTTATGCCTTTGCCCCAGTTTCATTGACACGCCTTGCTTAAGTTTGCCTGTATGAATTGTCTTCAAAACTCAATTTCTTTGCCTTGTTGTCCTTCCTCATGTGTATGCTATTTATTTGACTAATCTTTGCAGGTTTATGATACCCTGTTTTGACTCTGAATTTCTCTTTTTATCTGACTTCCTCACTGAAATGTTTGTTTCATAGTTTCTGCTGATTTTGCTGGCCTGAGTGTATGAAGTATCTCCTGCCTACTTAGTGCATTCCGGGAGATTTGTATGTAGCTCTTTCTTTGTTGTTTAATTCTAAATATTTTGTCTTTATTTTTGTTTCAGAGATTAAATAACAAGCAGTTTGTCAGAAAAATAAATTTGGCATGCCGTGTTTTTCCCTCCTTCATCCAAATTGAGAATTTTTTTTCCCATTAAGTAATGAGATTTCTTTGATTCTTATGGATATGGTAGGAGTGACTTCTATTTCTGCATAGACATTTAAATCATGGTACTTATTGCCATGACAACCAAAACTACACAATTTAGCAAAATATCTAAGACAAAACCTGCTTTCTAAATAATTCTCCTTCTGCTCCATTTCCTTACCAAAACACTCAAATGTATAATGATTTCCTAAAGAGCTATGAACCTTTTCTTTGTAATTGCACTTTTTTTTCATTTTTTTGTGAGATACATTTTTTTAAAAAAATAAAAGGATCCAGAGAAATAAAAAAATGTGAGAGGTTTACCAAAGTTTCATGTATATTGTATTACTCAAAATTTTTTTAAATACTTCGTAATAAATATAAAATGATGGTTAAAAATTACCATCCTTATTATACAAATTACCACATACTATGGACACAATAATGTTTAAATACAAATATTAATCATGATAATATGATAAATTATTTCAATAATAGGTCACTTATCAAACCAACAGAGAGCTGTGTACTTTTCCCTGAGTGCATGTGTTTAGGAGACATGAGGGGAAAAGAGATGATCTTTCAGATCTATGAGACCGTGGCATTTTTAGTATTGAGCACTGGTGCTTTTCCTTTTTGATAATGACTAGTATGTGATTTGCAAATATTATTTGAGGGCCAAATAGATCTAATAATGTATGTAAGAGATTCAGTGATGTATTAGGCAGATAAAAACCCATGAGCCTTCTCCTGTAGCCCTGTCTTGAGCCAAGAGTGCAGAGGCTAAAGCTTGTCTATTTTATGCTGAGGGTGAAACCCATCGCTTTGCTAGCGGTGCCCGCGCTCTTGTTTCATTTCTCGCTGGGGAAATGCGTCTGGCCTCTGCTCCACCCCCGATAACCTGTCCTGCTGGGTAGAGTTAACAGAATCTGTATGCATTCAGCTCCTCCACACCTGTCGTTGGCGCACACTGGCAGCTCTGCCAGAATAAACGATGGCCCAGCGCCGTTCAGAGGCGAGAGCAGGATGCCCCACTCCGGCTCTCGGGGACCCTGCCTCTCCCCAAAGGAAAACCGGGAAGGAAACCTCCCCGCGATTTAAATGGGGTGTGCCTTGTTCTAATATCATTTCCTCATGGAGGAGGATGGGCTTTTCAACAAAAGGACATTTTTAGTTTTCGTCAGCTCCAAGCTTTTAACTTTTCTCTCTTGACACATCGTCTTATTAAAAATACACTTTCCAAACCTGGCTTTTTTCTGGGTGCAGATGTAATAGTAGGTGGTGAGGTGCATTTATTGGAATGCAATAAATTGGAAATAAATAATAAATTGGAAATTACCTATAAACAATAAATTGGAAATTGCCTATAAATGAGCCAGGCTTTGAGCCAGGGATTATTGCAGCTAATGTTGACATTAGCATGTGGAAGGAATTATTGTCTCCTCTCTTCAGATAGGGGCTTCCCAGGTGGCTCAGTAATAAAGAATCCAGCTGCAGTGCAGCGGACTCGGGTTTGATCCCTGGGTCAGGAAGCTCCCCTGGAGTAGGAAATGGCAGCCCGTTGTAGTACTCTTGCCTGAAGAATCCGCTGGACAGAGAAGCCTGGTGGGCTGTAGTCCCTGGGGTCACAGAGGGGCGGACTTGACTGAAGCAGCTGAGCGTGTTCTTCAGATGGTGAACCTGGAGCGCAGAGGGGTTGAGTCACCCAGCTGCGAGGAGTTAGTGGGCTTGGAGTATGAACCCTGCGTGTCAGACTTGAAACCTGAGTTTTCCCAGGAACATCTCCCACATGGAAACGGTCAGAAAATTGAGTTTTTAAAAAAGCATAGTTTTAAAGCTACCTTTAAAAAATGTAAATGGTTTCTTTATTTCCTCCCAAGATGATAATTTAGAGTTAGCGTGCCTGTCCATGGGCGTGTCCCTGAGGATAGCACTGCCCTCTGTCCCTCTGTTCTTTGTATCTGGGTCTCTGTCAGCCAGCAGTGCGCTTTGCAGAACGAGGTGCACTTTTCAAACTACCCGTTTGAAAGGTGAGCAAGCTAATAAGTGAAGTGAAGAAGCGTGGGGCAAAACTGCCCCCGGCTGCTTGCATCTCTGCATCCTTGCCCTGCCCAACCGCTCTGACACTTCTCTCATCAAGAGGTGAGGTCGGTTCTCTCTACCTTGGCGTCTGAGCGGCCCCTGTGTCTTGCTGTAGCCAAGAGAATACAGCCAAGGTGAAGAGGCGCCAACTCTAATGCCTCACAAGAGCCCCCTGAGATCCCTGTCATTGCCCCTCACGCTTGAGCCCAGGCTCTTCTTGGGTGGGGAGAGGTGCTGTGAGCCAGCCAACGGCTGGCCAACCCCAGGGCCCTTGGGGAGGAGGGTGCTGTCTTAGACCTGCCAACCCCCATCAGGCCACCCACGCTGACAAAAGGACCTAGAACCATAATGAGGACTTCCTGTTTTGTTTGGTCAGTGAGTTTGGGGCTGGTTGCTTACCAACAATAGCCACTTGCTGGAAGTCACTATCTAGTTAATTGAATTTTCATGGCGGTTCCTTTGAACCTCAAGTTGCAAGTGTATGTACTTGAAGGTGATCATTAGAAAGACAGGTGTCCATTTCCTGGGTGGTCTGAGGGATTCTGAGATGATTGTTGATCCCAGTTCTTCCAAACATTCTTCTCTATCATCATCTGAGGGGCAGACTAATCACAAACTTTAAGGATCTTCAAAATCTACTATTAACTAGCAAAGATAATCCAAAGTGCTCTTTAAAATTTAAATAGAAGGAACCTCATAAAAAGAAGGGTTTGTATTCAGACAGAATTATTATGGAGAAAAGGAACCCTATTAAGAAAAGCATGATAATTTTGCAGTCTGTGTGTGGCAAGTCAACAGGCTATATACCTTAAGCTTATACAACATTGTATGTAATTAAATCTTAGTAAAATGGTTGAAAAAAGAGAAAAGCATAATAAGTGAAAAATGAAGCAGCACTTTTTACTGTACTTTCGACTAGTGGGCTGAGATGTTATATAGGTCTCATTTTTGTGGATATTCAAGATGGTAGTTAATTTATGAATACAGCAATTTTATCTTTTAACTCGGTTTTAATTTTTTTTTAAGGGAGTTGGAAATCGAGAGATCTGGGTTTCTATTCTAAGCTTGACACTTAGCATTAATGAAATCTTTAGTGAGACATTTATGTCTTGTGAATCTTAATTTGTTCAACCTCTGAAGCTGCGATAATCGCATTTCATTTACTTACAAATGAAGGGTGTTGGCTTATCTCTCTGGCTTGGTTTTGCTTTCAGGACCTAGGATTCTATGATTCCTAGTCAGGATATTTTGGAAGATGTTCCCCCAGTGTCTGACTCTTTGTGACCCCATGGACTATAGCCTACCAGGCTCCTCTGTCCTTGGGATTCTCCAGGCAAGAATACTGGAGTGGGGTTTCCACTTCCGACTCCAGGGGATCTTCCCAACCCAGCGATCGAACCCACGTCTCCTGCGTCTCCATTCTTTACCACCAGTGCCACCAAGGAAGCCCTTGGAAGATGTTGGTCACATCCAAACATCTGGTGGCCCCCTGCGTTCTGGCAGGGGGTGAACTCTGAATCAGCCCTCTACACTGCAGATGATGCTAGGATGTTCATATTTCTTACCCCATCTGGGGTCTGACGTGTCAGCGATCAGCCACAGGGTCTGATTCAGCTCTGGCTCCATCTAAGGGTTTTGTGCCAAACAGCATTCATTTCTTTCCTGAGCTGACTTTGAATTACTTAGGTAACTGTCAGTTCACCTCCTTGCCCAGAGATGACTGAGGACAAAACCTGATGTGGATAGATCCCCCAACCTCGCTGCCCAAATAAAATTAGTTCATCCGTGTTCCAAAGAGGACATGCTCTTTAATTCAGGCTTTCCCCTTTCTCATACCCACGGGCCTGGAAGGCAAATCAAAGTCAGACAGATGCCCTGGCATTTAGCGTTTTGTCTGATATCGAAAGTGGTGTATTTTACTAATGAGTCGATGCGGGGTAGGCATTTTTGTTAACCATTAAGAAAACCCTCAGGAGATTTCCAGGGCAGAATTTGAACTAAAGCAGATCATCTCATTAATATGTTAATTTTGCCTAACGGATTGAATCCCGGTTCATTTGATGACCTCTGTCTGCTCCTCCTTGCTAGAAATTGGATGTTGAGTTAAATGCCTGTGTAATACGAGTCGAGATATCAATAAGTGAAATGACAGCACTGCTGACTGCCGCATGGAACGGGCATTTTGCTGGCTGCAGGCCCTTGACTCCCTCCTGCCAAGGTAGCTATTGCAGTAGCAGTCACATAAAGCTATAGTTTTTCCAGTAATCGTGTACAGACGTTAGAGTTGGACCATAAAGAAGTCTGAGCACTGAAGAATTGATGCTTTCAAAACTGTGGTGCTGGACAAGACTCTCTAGAGTCCCCTGGACTGCAAAGAGATCAAACCAGTCAATCCTAAAGGAAATCAGTCCTGAATATTCACTGGAAGGACTGATGCTGAAGCTGAATCTCTGGTACTTTGGCCACCTGATGCAAAGAGCCAACTGATTGGAAAAGACCCTGATGCTTGGAAAGATTGAAGGCAGGAGGAGAAGGGGACGACAGAGGATGAGATGGTTGGATGGCATCACCGACTCAATGGGCATGAGTTTGAACAAGCTCCAGGAGAAAGTGAAGGACAGGGAAGCCTGCAGTTCATGGGGTCCCAAAAAGTCAGACATGACTGAGTCACTGAACAACAAAATTTCACTCAATCATAAATGATGAAATAGATTTTTGAAAAAAAAAAAAACACACTTTGTCTGTCAGTAGTTGCAAAAATAATCCTTAAAATGCATTAAACCTGGATTAATTTTTTTTTTCCTGAAAATAGTTATTCCTTTTTCTCCATCTTTTTTAAACATTTTATCTGGTAACAAAATGTAGTTTGGAATTTGATACGTATGCAATGTGAATAAATGAAAGGAGTGTTCTTTGAACCAAATACATGCTAGTCTACGTTACTAATTAATAATTTACTTTCCCTGATCGGAACCACGATCAACGTCATGCTCACCTGCGTGCAGCTGGACCGCCTTGGCGTCCTCTGTCCACACAAAGCCCCCGTTGTTACAGAAGGGGAGAGAGTGTGTGTGAGGTCTGGCCACTCGTGGCTGTCACCCTTTCTCCTGACTCCTGTCTACACTGCAGGCTGTCTGGAGGAGGCCCGCTGAGCAGGCCAGTCTGGGGAGTCGGACCTGAGAGCCTGATTGCGCGGTCCTGGTGCAGGGTGGCAGCGACCAGCCGTGCTCTGGGCCGGCACCTGGCCGTCAGGAAGCAGCCCTGCTCTTCCCTGACTCCCGGGGTCCCTGCTGCACCTCCCATGCGTGGAAAAACAGACCCTTGTCCACACCCCCTCGGCTGGGCTCCATTGCCCTGAAGGTCACAGTTACCCTTCCTCCACCAGCTCAGAAGGTGACCACTCTGCATTCAATCACACGTCTTTCCAGCAAAGGCTAATAGAATTGTAATAGCCTGGTGGCTCGGCAGTAACACCTGCAGTGCAGGAGACACTACAGGAGCTGAGGGCTGATCCCTGGGCCGGGAAGACCCCTGGAGGAGGAAATGGCAGCCCACTCCAGTGTTCTTCCTGGAAGATCCCGTGGACAGAGGAGCCTGAGGGCTACTGTCTATGGGGTTTCAAGAGTCGGACTCGACTGAGTGGCTGGGCATCTCACACACATAGGACATTGTGAACAGTAAGAAGTCACCTCTGGGTCTACCACTGAAGACATTTCCAGGTCCTCTTCTCAGGTGGACTGTACTTCTTTCTAGGTCTTCTAGATACATAATAGAGCTTATTTGTACAGAATTTGTGTATTGGTTTCTGTTAACTTGACAGTTTCACTAAATCCCGTCTAGGATGCATGTTTTTAATTAATTGTGTCGTTAGAGTGGGGTATCTGTTACTTCTTTTTGTTGTTTAACTGTAACAATGGGCATCATTCTGTCTTTAATTGCATTTCTGATCATTGTCTTAGTATTGGTTCTTGCTTATGGAAGTCTTGGTTCAAATGATGTGAATATTTCAAAGCTTTGTGCCACGTATGCTATGCTATGCTAAGTCACTTCAGTCGTGTCTGACTCTGTGCGACCCCATAGACAGCAGCCCACCAGGCTCCCCCGTCCCTGGGATTCTCCAGGCAAGAACATTGGAGTGGGTTGCCATTTCCTTCTCCAGTGCATGAAAGTGAAAAGTGAAAGTGAAGTCGCTCAGTCATATCCGACTCTTAGCGACCCATGGACTGCAGCCTACCAGGCTCCTCTGTCCATGGGATTTTCCAGGCAAGAGTACTGGAGTGGGGTGCCATTGCCTTCTCCGTATGCCACGTAAGGAAGTCATTTTTCAAGAAGGCCCTGCCAGTTTCAGCTGCCAACAAAAGTATTCGGGAATATCTTTCTCATCATAATTTTTCAGAATTTTATTTCCTTTGCAATTTTCATGAGATTGACATTTTACTATGCTGATTTGATGTTTATATTTCTTCTGTTAGCCACCTTCTTTACTTTAAGAGCATGTTTCAACAACTTTTCTTAAAACAACTACCAGGGACTGGAGACGCACGGTATACTAGCTATTATTCTAGAACTTTCTTTACCTCACTTCTTACATAGGAAATGTTTAGCTGGATAAATATGATTTGTTATCTTAGATTTACAGATGATGAAACTTCAGCTCAGAAAATTTAAGTATTAATGGCTTTGCCAAAGTTATCCAACTAAAAAGTGTTTGAATCAGGATTCTTGCGAAGATAGAGTAACTCCCAAACTTGACAAGCTTCATCACTAGCCTCCTACAAGAGAAATGATGCAGCTCATTACATGGAAAACACACACGCACAAACAGCAAAGCGACGGGTCAGCCTGAACCTCAGCACCACGGTCCCCACTGAGCGAGCTTCGCCCCCAACGTCCCTCTGTCCACCTTGTAAAGATGGTGGAAAGAGGCGGGGCAGGCAAAAGACGGTGCAAAAGATCTATGAACATGAAAGAGACCGTGCATTTTAAAACAATAGTGACTTCTAACAGAATTTAATTGCATTTAAACTATTTATCCTCCAGAGGAATTTAGTACTTGCATAATCATACTTGTGAATGTTTTCCTTTGACCTTACACAGAACTGAAAACAAGGGGGGAAAAATGGTTACATTTGTTTTCCTGTATGTGTTTATAGCTTCCTGTTCTAGCATTTGACTCTCTAAACCATGTAGAGTTTATTTGGACAGAGGGGGAAATACTTTATTTTTTTTCTCTTCTAAAATACTGAATTAGTTACCTAGAGACCTCCAGTGAATGGTTCTCTGCTTCCTTAACTGACTCACACTCTTTGCCATGCGATGCTTGTATTAGGGCTTTAAAAGTGCTCTCCTTCCTACTTAGGAAGCTCATATTTGTACTACTGGCAGTAAATAGAGACAGGATAGTGGACCCCGCAAGCCATGCGGCGCGGCCAAGCACACAAAAGCAAAACCCGCACCCTCTGCGCCAGCAAGGAGACTGGTGATGAGACAGGGAGCACCGTCGTCGTGAGGGACCGTCACTCCCACTGGCCGAAAATGCGGACCGCATTCCCCCTGCAGATGCACTGGAGAGAGACATTAACATGAGGGGTGGGCTGACCAGTGTTCCAGAAGCATCCAGGCCTTTCTTTGCAAGAAGCTCCTCAGGGGTACCCCCCACCCCACCCTGTGCTGCCCCCACAGCCCCACAGAATCCAGGTTGTCGGTGTCGCCGGTCAAGCACGGTCCCCCTCCTCTCCTCACTGACTCCGTGTGTGGCGTGGAAAGAGGCGGGGCGGTTGAAAGAAGATGCAGGACCGGACACGGGCTGATAGAGCGAGGCTGCCAGCATCTGTGTTTTGACCGTCCGGGACGAGCGAGTTCTGAGGATGATCGTTTACGCGGGAGAATGAAGTCATTACGTGGATCCCTGTCCATTTTGCACCTGCATTTCATGATCTTCACAGTTCTTTATTTACAAGAACACTTTGAGGCTCATTTTAATCTGTGAAAGAACATGCGTGTGGCTTAATGGGGTTAACTCGTGTTGTACTTATGTATGACGGAGAAATTGCTTGACTTGTGGCTGGGGTAGCCTGGCAAGGTACAAGTTTTAGCTGAGGAGACCCACTCAACAGATAGCTGCAAAGTCCTTCAGAGGAAGCAAGTCTGGTTGAAGGAGACGACAGAGAAAGTGTTGCAGAGAAGCAAATGTTAAACCATCCATTTGTTGTTGCAGTTTGTATTTAGATATCAAACGCATTTTTGTTAATGAGTCTGTGTTTGAATCAAAGCATTCAAAGAACATTCTTCCCTCCTAATTTTCAGTTTTTCACCAGGTTAAGATCACCATGTGCATGCTTTTACTTCAGATTATCGACGACGTGCTCAGTGGCCGGGTTCCTCTGACCTGGAGTGGCTGTGGGCAGGGTTAAGGATGCCCATTCAACTGTGTTCTGTTCCATTTCAGCTCACAGACGTGGGGCATTGGGATTCTGGACATCTTCGGATTTGAAGAATTTCAAAAGAATGAATTTGAACAAGTAAGTGGATTTCTTTTGAAATTTTATTAACTTGAATGGTTTTTCCAACAAATAGTTACCTCTTGTGAATTCATTAGAGACTGTCCCCATGATTTCTTGCACACATATAATTAAAAGAAGTACTTAGCCACCCTGTTTTAAATTAATGTCCCTGGTTTGTTGACATAGTCATCATTTTTATATGACCTTGTAAACTGGCCTAATCATTTAGTTTTAAACAGAGGCGCTTGTTTTAAAAGACAGTATTAGATGAAGACTGGAGCTGTATTTATGGAAATGCCATTTCAACTGGGCCAGAGACAGTGTGGGCATCTCTGAAACGAGGGTGAAGGGCTTTAGCAAGCCCTGGCCAAAAATCGGAATGGACATACTCTTTCATGGTCAACGATCTTATTTGTAGATTCAGCTTTACGCCATATGCATACATATGACTAATGGCCAACTCATAAAAGGAGGTTAAAGAGGCATTGATTATTTTTAATCCATTTACAATTTAGGGGACTTGAAAGGCACTCAGTTCTTTAGGCATGCTATTAGTATAGTGCAAATAGTTTAATTGAATTAAGTGTATCTAAAAATTAAATGTTAAGAATAGAAATAAAACTTGCCTCAGAAGAGAAGGAAAAATAAACCTATAAAAGGTACAGGTGGAAAAAGGAAAAGCCACACTGCATTGTATTACATGAAAAATGTCAAGCATGCAATGCTTAGGGTGGTTAGTGACACCAGATAAGAAATTAACTAGCATGAGGTTGAAACCCAATTCTGTGACTTTCACTAGCAGAGCTGTCTTGGCTAAGATGTAGAATCTGTAATGAGCTTTGGTTTCCTTATCTGTAATGTCAAGATGGCAACAGACCCACAGAGCTGTGACCATAGACAAGATGCCTATTATGGAGGTTCTGGTGTCATTTTCCAGCTCTCTGCACGTGTGTAAGAAATGGTGGGTAGCTATGATCACCTCTGTAAGTGGGAACACCCAAAAACCTTTTCCAATTCGGCCTTTATCCCCCTAAAAACGGGATGCAAAGCCCTGTGACTAGGTCTTAATCATACTGACTCACTTAATCCAGGGTGAATCATCATGAATCATTTCTCTGCAAAACCCTACCCAAATTCTCCTCTGAAATAATACCAAGGAGACCAGAGATTGCTTCTCCCTTTGTGTTTCTGTGTCCATGGATTCATGCAAAAGGGAGGACTTCGTGGTCTGTTTATTTACTGCTTAATATTAAGAGAAGCAGTGATGCCCGTACAGAAGAAGGCAGTGAAGAGCTGGCAGCAGGCTGTCCCACGAGAGACGCAGGCCTGCAGCCGCCTCCGCCAACGCAGCTCAGCCCCCGTGTTTGAATGTTGATGCCAGTCGTACTGATTCCTTACATTTTTGTCTTAGAAAAAGATGGAGTTCTGGTCTCTAAGGAGACTCACAGTTTCTGCATCTCCTGGTTAGTGATACACAAAAATCACAGGTGGGCAGTGTCCGCACAGGCTGGGCTCCCAGGCTCCACTCTGCGCCCATGCCTGGGCACCGATCAGGCCTGTGCTGGCAGCTGAAATGTGCAAAACATTCATATTATCTTTTCATGAAAACTAACATCTTTACTACAGTTATGTGCATCCCTTACCACTCTTTCCTTAAGTTAAATATTTTAATTATATAGTTAACAACATATACATGGTTTGAGATTTTTATATAACAAAGAATGGCTTTTTTTAATCTAAAAAAACAAGTCTGTTAAATACCAAAAGCTTTAGATACTTAAGGGTAAAAGCTCAAGACGAAGTTTTTTAGACTTAAATTAAGAAAACAGTAAATATTTTGAAAGATGTGCTTTTAGTTTGCTGGGTAGGCCGGCCATGCCGTTTTCGCTGGCTGGCTTAATTACTGGGGCACGATAGTACCCAGGAGGCATCTGAAAAATAAAATTATTTTCTTTGTGAGGAATCATATCTCAACTTACGGTGGATTTAGCAGATTCCTGAATTTGCCTGTGAGGTGTTTTAAAGGCCATTGGTTTGAATGATGCATTTTAGATTCGAAGTTGCTGATAGAATGGTGAACTTCCGCATGTCTTATTCCACTGGAAACTTGCAGCAGAGTGTTTACCAGATCAATATTATATTCAGAACCAAACTCAGAAGGATCTTAATGTCTTTATAAGTATCTGTTCTATTCTGTTTTGAGCTTATTGACCTATGAGCTTCTCACTAGAATGTCAGCCGCCACAGAGTGCAGTCAGGTGTGATACCACTTTATGCATAGAAAACAAGCTTAGCAGATGTGTTTCATCTGAAATTTAAAGAGTAAACTCATAAGAAAAAATCTTGCTCTCCTGGTGGCTCAGACAGTAAAGAATCTGCCTGCAATGCAGGAGACCAAGGTTCAATCCCTGGGTTGGGAAGATCCCCTGGAGAAGAGAATGGTAACCCACTCCAGTATTCTTGCCTGGAGAATCCCACGGACAGAGGAGTCTGGTGGGCTGCAGTCCATGAGGTCACCAAGAGTCAGACACGACTGAGTGACCGGTCACTAACAAATGTGTTTCAATTAAAATTTAAAGAGCACACTCATAAGAAAAAATCTTTAGTAAATTTGCTAGTGGTTCTTCTTGCTCAGGAATAGGAAAATATATATTTATATATTTCTTGACAATTGTTCATCCATAAGCATTTTCCATAAGAAACTTGACATTTTTAGGACAGGGACAGTTTCAGAAGATTCTAAGAAGTGCTCCAAAAATCAGGACCACCAGCCTGGGTATGCTCGAGAAGCTCCCAAAAACTAGCTGAAAGCTTGTGATGCTCTACCTGAGGGTTTGTTTCTGCTACTAGGAAATGTTAGTGCCCATGGACATCGTGGTGCCACTGATGTTAGAAAAGCAAAGGCAATTTAAGGCATGATGTGACAGGGAGAGGCAAAAATACTTTTCAGTCCAGAGATGATTAATATTTAGACAGCTGAAAAGGACGAATGAAAACGTGGCCGCAGACAGCGAGAGCGCCTGGTACATGGCACGTTGTGCATCAGCTCGTCAAACAAAGGACTTTTGTGTGTTCTTAAGGCAGTTTACTGGAATCAGAGGAAAAGAAGAAAACATTTACATCAGCAAAGTTAGCCACTGGCCTAAGTGAGAGCTAAAATGCTCCTGGAAGGTGCATAATCACAGGTGAAAAATGAAAAGACCTCCTGCATCAGTAGAAAGCCTTGCTATTACGAAGATCCGGATTCTCCCCAGGTTAATTTATAAGTATAACTTGGTGCAATCTCACTACAAATAAATGAAGAATGAATGACAGAATTAGAGCAAGTCAGCGTCACCTCTCCTGATAAGTAATGAATCTAGGCGTCTCTGTGATGAGGGCCTATCACAGCTGGCTTACAAAGAAGGCGGACAGTATATCAGATGCTTGTCAAGTGTCTCACCAAGGAAGGTAGGGTGGAAGGAAGGGAGGGCGGAAGGAAGGAAAGGAAAAAGTCCTGAGCGTAATCAAGTGCATTGATGTAACTACTAACTAACAGAAACTGGGGACCGAGGACGAACTTCCCTGGCGGTCCAGTGGTTAAGACTCCACCTTCCTTTGCCGAGTTGTGAGTTCGATTCCTGGTCCGAGAACTGAGATCCCACATGCCTCAAGGCCCTAAAATTCAAAATATAAGACAGAAGCAATATTTATAGCAAATTCAATAAAGACTTTAAAAATGGTCCTCATCAAAAAAAATCTTAAAAAAACAGCTGATGACAGAATGATAAACTGAACTACAAGAGTTCACCCTACAAAATCTAACCTGTAAGAAACAGTGCAAGACAAATGACCTGATTTCTTCAACATATAAAATGCAAGAATAAAAATGTGAAAGAAGAAGGTGACTTACAGATTAAAGGAGCTCCAGGAGACATATAAATCAGTTACATATATAGGCACTATGTGGGTCCTGATTTGCTTAAGTATAAACATTATGAGTTAATCAATGTAATGTGAAATCTGGATATTTGACAAAATTAAAAAAATTATCCTTGATATAAATTACATGTGATATAGATACTGTGAAGGTACTTTTTAAAAGACATTGTAGCTTAGAGAATTATACTCAAATATTTGCAGTTAAATGACACAATGTCTGAGAATTACTTCAGTGAATCTAATTTTGAGGGTAATGGATAAGGAAATGGATAAGGCAGAATTAGCCATGAGGTGGTAATTGTTGATAATTGTTGCAGTCGGTTGACTGCAGATGGGGTTTATTGGGTTATTCTTTTCATCGCTGAGTATGTTGAGAGCGTCCATAATATACAGGTGCCCCTCTGAGATACTGCTGATTCAGCTTCAGACCACAGCGAAAAAGCAAATACTGCCAAAGCTGGTCACGTGTATTTCCTTTGGTTTCACAGTGCGTGTGAAAGTAATATTTGCACTACACTGTGTCTATTAAGTGTGCTATAGCTTAAATCTAAAAAAAAAAAAAACAAAGAAAAACCCGATGTATGTGCCCTAATAATAAAGACTTCGTTGCTAAAAAGCACCATCATCTGAGCCTTCAACAAGTCTTTGTAGAAACACCAAAGATCAATGATCACAAGTCACCATAACAAATATAATAATAATAAAAAAAGTTTGAAATATTGCAAGAATTACCAAAATGTGACACAGAGGCAAGAGTTGAGCAGCTGCTGTTGAAAAGCTGATGCTGGTAGACTTACTTGACCCAACGTAACTCGAGAGTTTCAATTGGTAAAAAAGGCAGTGGCTGAGAAGCACAATAAAATACGATATGCCTGTACCATCTAGAATAAATGAGAAAACTCTAAGATTATATGAAAATTATTTTAATAAATGCTAGAATGTGTTCTCCCAACAGTTGCTATTGCCAAGCTCTGCAGGCTACAGATCTTCACCAAAGTCATAAAGAACCAAGTAGTGGAAGCTAATGATTTAACATTCAGTAATTTCCCCCCATTTCCCACTAGACACATAGCATGCAGCCACATGAAATGAAACTTAAAGCCATGGAGTCTGTAAAACTGCTTATCAGCAATTTGCTATAAGAATACAGAGAATTTGGAAAGATAACACAGTTGTTCAAAGTAAAAGCTTCTGTTGTAGAAGATAAGATAATGACAGCTGACCAGTCGTCAAGTGAGGCTTCGTCTAAGCGGATTTCAGAAGAGTCTTCAAGGATTTGAAACATTTCCCTGCTTACAAAATCTTTTCTAAAGAGTGGGATTTTTTGAAAGTCCTGGTGAACAATAACTCAGATTTGGGCTAAGTGTTCAAAGGTTTGGAAAAAGCCAAATGCCTGGACTTCTAAAGTTCTATGAAATAAGATTATATAGTTTGTCAACCTCAACCTGTAAAAAACCCCATGCAATCCCTAGTTGTGAAATCACTATCTAGATATGATACAGAAAGAAATCAGTGGACATATGGAAAGAAAGTGGAAGTGTTAGTCGCTCAGTCATGTCCACCTGTTTGCCAGCTCATGGACCGTAGCCCACCAGGCTCGTCTGTCCACGGGATTCTCTAGGCAACAATACTGGAGTGGGTTGCCGTTTCCTTCTCCAGGGAATCTTCCCGACCCAGGGAGTGAACCTCGGTCTCCTGCTTTACAGGCAGATTCTTTACTATCTGAGCCACCAGGGAAGCTCAGAGGATATATTAACAGCCATCAATTGAACCCATCAGTTGAACTCAAGCCATTTGCTCTTGATGTAGATAATTCCATTTTACAGATGGGAAAACTGAGAGTACTATGGTCTCTGCTCTGTAAGAAAGTGTTTTCTCGGAACCTGGAAGGGTCCATTTTTTCTGGCTCACTTGCATCAGAGTTCTCTGTGGTTCATTCATTCAACAAATGTTTTTTGTGTGTGTACCAAGTTCCAGACTCTGCATTAGGCACTAGGAAAGGTGGGGACACTACAGCGAGGTAGGGGGTACAAATGTGAGAAGGACTCATTCTAAGTGGATATCTTGGGAGAAGAATTAGGAAAACCTTAGTGAGGAAAAGGCTTCTGTGTTCACCCTAGTATGGCAAGTCCCATGTATTGTTCCTTTGATTTTTTTAATTGAAGTATAGTTAATTTATGCAGTGTTTTGTTGATTTCGGTGTACAGCAAAGTGAGTCAGTTATGTGTATACATAGATTCCCTTTCAGATTCTTTTCCATTATAGGCTATTACAAGAAATTGAATATAATTCCCTATGCTGTACAGTAGGTCCTTGTTTCTAACCTATTTTAGGGTGCCTTTTCCTCCACATCTTCTCCAGCATTTGTAGATTTTTAAATTATGGCCATTCTGACCGCTGGGGGTGTGATACCTCATTGTGGTATTTAATCATAGCACATGTTCTGATAGACTATTAGGTATCAATAAAATCTATTTTCAGCTCAATGAATTGATCTACAAATACAAGAAATATTATTAAGTTGTTTCACATTTAAATTCCCAAATCATGCATTCATTAAATGTCTAGCTCTGAGAACATTTTCTTCTAATTTTCTGAAATCTAATTTTCTGGAATTTTCTGGAATCTTTTCAGGAACTCACCACACTATTGATAATACAATACAAGAAAAAATCAAATGAGGAAATTTATTTTTTTACATAGCAGAACCCTAGTATAGTTCTATTCAGATTCCTATTGAAAAATAAGCAGATTAATTAATGACATGCTATTTTAATGTACTTATAATAATATCGCAGTCTGTGTTTAAAAATAGGTTAACAGTTTTGAGAATATTTCGGGGGGCACAAAAAAAATGAAGCAGAAGAAAACAATTTTGAGCATGGAAAGTGCACATTTAATGAATTTTTTCCCCTCAAAACTTTTTCACTTAACCAACATCTCCATTTTAGAGCTAAAGAAACTAAGGTTCAGATAATTTAAGCGACTCAAGGAAGAATACACAGAACCAGCATCTGATTCCAGAACATTTCAAAGGTTGTTTGAAAGTTAAAGATTCATTATTATTATATTATACATTTCCTAAGCTTTAATTGGTACCTTCTTACGGGTATATTTTTTTGTATTTCTGATACAATGTTTATTTATTTATATTATTTATTCTATTAAATACAGAAGCAATAAACTTTTAATGAATTTGATATGCCGTTGTTTTTTCATAGTGCAGTTTTCCAGCACATCATTTGTTTAACATGAATGAGTGAGCTGGCGAGTGCGGGCGTGTCCTCTCCCTGTAAAGTGGAGGCAGGCCTTCTACTGCGCTTTGTTCCGTTCGGCTTCACACACATTGCGTTGTTTACAAATTAAAGTTTTGGGACAACCCTTCATCAAGCACGCTTTACTGGAGCCAATTTTCCAACAGCATTTGCTCAGCTCACGTCTTTCTGTTGTGTTTTAGTAATTCTCACGCACCATGCTTGTTTGTTACTGTTGTATTTGTTATGACGGTCTGTGATCGGTGAGCATTAATATTACTGCTAAGACATGCTGAAGGCCCAGACGCTGTTCAGTGTATTTTTAGCAGTAAAGTCGTTTTTAATTACGTACATTTCTTTAGACATAATGCTATTGCACACTTAATAGAGCACAGTGTAGTGTATGCGTAACATTTCTCAGTGAATCCCCTGCATTCACCAAGAAGTTTGGTCTGGGGAACCAAAAGATGCGTGTGCCTAGCTTTATTGCCATATTCCTGTTCCTGCCCTGGTCTGGAACTAAACTCAAAGTATCTCTGGGGTGTGCCTGCCCCAGGGTGATTAAAAGGAGGTGTTGCAAAATGTAATAGGAAGAATTAATGTATTTGAAAATATGTATCAGGTCACTTTAGATAAGAGTCAGTTGAGTTCTTTTGATGACAACTGACCAGGAAGAAGCTCAGCTTTACGATAATGAGTCTGCAGATGCAAAGCCCCAGGAATGCAGACTTCGAGCATGGTTCCATTTAGCCTTCTGCTAACAATCAGTAGTGGCTACGATTTCTGGAGTCGCTCCTGTAACCCGGACGTTCTTCCTTTATGATCACTAGCTCTTGCAGCACCTTCTCAGAAAGTTGAGGGGCATCTAGAAACCTTTCCGGGGCTACACGGGAATCCACATGCAAATCCGTTGGGTCCCAAAGTGGCACTTCTGTGCCGCGCTCTCTCTTTCTCTGGCACCTTAGCCAGTGCTCTGACGTCTGTGATGTTTTCAGGATCTCTTTGTTGTTGTTCAGTCGCTAAGTCGTGTCTGACTCTTTGTGACCTCATGAACTGCAGCCACCAGGCTTCCCTGTCCTTCACCATCTTCTGGAGTTTGATCAAACTCATGTCCATCGAATCGGTGATGCCATCCAACCCTCTCATCCTCTGTCACCCTCTTCTCTTCCTGCCCTCAGTCTTTCCCAGCATCAAGGTCTTTTCCAGTGAGTCAGTTCTTCACGTCAGGTGGCCGAAGTACTAGAGCTTCAGCTTCAGCATCAGTCCTTCCAGTGAATATTCAGGACTTATCTCCTTTAGGGTGGACTGGTTTGATCTCCTTGCAGTCCAAGGGACTCTCAAGAGTCTTCTCCAACACCACAGTTCTAAGACATCAGTTCGGTGCTCAGCCTCCTTTGTGGCCCGTATCTCTAGGCTTTGTGTTTAATCCTGGATAAGGAGAACTCTTTGAAAAAGACCTTTATTTCAGTAGTGTTTGTGTGTTTCAATCTGACATTAACAGATTGTGATGCAGAATATGGCCAGAAAATTAGCCAATACGTTTATTGTTGACCAACCCCTAAATATTGGCGAGTCACGTTAAAGGAGATTTTAGGCATGAATTAAACTCATTAAAATGTTGAATTTATTTTTTGGGTTTTTTGTTTGTTTGTTTGTTTGTTTACTTAACAATATTGTATTGGTTTTGCCATACATCACCATGAATCTGCCACGGGTATACACATGTTCCCCATCCTGAACCCCCCTCCCACCTCCCTTGAATTTATTTTTTGAACCCCTGTTGCACTGAATGACAGAATCCCTAAAAGAAATACGGTCGGAAGAGAAAGTGTTTTTGTTATCTGTATAAAAATAGTGTCTCCATGCCTGTGAAGTAAATGCCAGCTCTATTAGCTTAAAACCTATAACACAGAGTTTGATTTGAAATCTCAGTGAGAATCCAGAGAGACGGAAAGGGTGTTTGGTTTCTTAAAGAAACAGTGATCTCCCCGGAAGATGGCCCACATGGCACTACTGGTAAAGATCCCGCCTGCTGGTGCAGGAGACACAAGAGACGTGGGTTCCATCCCTGGATCAGGAAGACTCCCTGGAGGAGGGCACGGCAACCCACTCTGACACTCTTGCCTGGATAAACCCATGGACAAGAGGAGCCTGGTGGGCTACAGTCCATAGAGCTGCAAAGAGTCGGACATGACTAAGCAGCTGAGCCCACATGCAGATATCAAGGACCTTTTGGCGTGGGATGGGCCAAATGTCTGATGAGGCAGATGTCTAAAGGACATTTTGGTGTTTTCTCTTTTTGTTGTTTAATTTATTTTAATTTGGGGTATATTTTCTTTGAGCTTCCCTGCTGGCTCAGCAGTAAGGCATCTGCCTGCCAATGAAGGAGACATGGGTTTGAACCCTGGGTAGGAAAAATCCCCTGGAGAAGGAAATGGCAATCCATTCCGGTATTCTTGCCTGGGAAATCCCATGGACATGGGAACATGGTGGGCTACAGCCCACAGGCTCTCGAAAGAGTTGAATGCTACTGAGCAACTGAAACAACGTCAACGACAAATAGTTTCTTCACAGTGTTGTGTTAGTTTCAGCTGTGCAGAATGAATCAGCTGTAAGTAGGCATGTATCCCCTGCCTCCTGAGCCTCGCTCCCACTAAAGGACACTTTGGACAGAAACAAATGTCCTTTAAAGTATAATGGTATGATATATGTCATGCACATGTGTGTGTGTGTAAATTGATGTGGAAATCAGTTAATGGATTGTGTATGCCATCATCTGTCTCCACGTTCGAATCACCCGGAAAACTTCTAAAATCTATCAATGCCAGGCCGCACTCTGATTTAATTGGTATGGGGTCAGACCCAGACATCAGCCTTTTTTAAAAGCGCCTGGTTAATTCCAGTGTTCAGTAGGATTTTGAATCCCCGTCTAACGCCTGGGGCTCTGCCTTCAGCTGGAGTCAGCTTTAATTAATCTCCACTTTAATTCTGTGATGCATATGTCATGCTTTATTATATTTTTGCTTCAGATAAATTTCACTGAGTAATAAAAATAAAGGGAGAACAGTTGGTGAAAATTTACTCAAGAAATTAAGTTTGTCATTAATACAAATGATGGGCCATCTGGATAAGCAATAATGGCCTGTTACTAAAGAGTGTTTTCAAAGGGTGCATGGTTTTTATTATTAAACCGCTCCACAATGGCACCTAATGTACAAAGCATGTATTTTAATCAGAGAAGGTGCATGCTAATTAAACAGTTCTTAATAATTGTTCATTATCATTTATGAAAACCCACCTTTTACCTACATTAACATCTACTCCAGGGAATACTGGGGGGTTTTAATGAAACTCAAACATAGTTCCGTGGATAGAGTTGAAAAATAAAAATAATGACTGTTTGCATTGACGTCAGTGATATCTCATTACTGATGCAGATTTATGCTTCTAGATACGTAAAGTGCTTTGCCTTTGCAAATCTTTGTGTCTGTCTGTCTCTGACGGTGTTTAACACACGCATGCGTATGCACGTGTAACACAGACAGCTCAGTGAGGACAAACCAAGATGGGCAGGTTCGCGTCCTGGTTCTGGCCACCGTCCCGTTAGTGGCATGCATTTCTTTCTCTTTTCAGCGAGGGGCCTGCCTCAGGGCGATATGTCCACAGCCGTCCCCCTAGCTGCCTGTCCTGGTGGTTCTGAAGTCCATGCTGTTAGCACTTCTTTTATATTTTAACCTTTGCTGAAACAGTGAGTGCAACCAACAATTTAGAATAGGGAAAGGAAAACCGTTCTGGTGAAAATGTTTGTCTGCATGACTTCAAAATGAGCTTGAAAAGCGTCTACTTCTAACCCCGTGTGCTCGCTGTGATTTCCTTAAATGCATTGCTCAGCGCTGTTAGAAATCCAGGCCCACATTCAGTTTCAGGAAGCGCCTCTGTTAAAAAGGCTGCAAGTCAGAAATCACAGGCTATTCACCAGTACGTATCTAACGGAGTTTTCCTTGGGATTTTAATAAAATTTTTTTCTCCCCAGAATACAAAGAACACAGTGTACAATTAAAAGTTCCAATATATGGGAACTTTTAATATATATGGTGGGACTGTCACCGAGTCCCACCCAACACTGCAGCTTCAAAACAGTAACACTCGGGACAGAAGCTGTATGTTTTATGAATCATTTTGACCAGAAGAGCATTCATTTGGCTTCCTCTGTTTAGAAGTGCAATCCAAATCTTTTTTTTGTTGTTACCCAAAGTTTGGTAGATTATTTTAGACTTTCCTTCCTGGGGTTAAAAAAAAAAAGGTAGGGGAAAAAAAGACCGAAAACCCTTTTTCCAGCTCTTTTTAACCACGGTGGCTTTCTCCACATCCACATTTGGTATTGTCATTCTTTCTAAACAGTGAATCAATTTGCTGAACTCCATATTCAGTTCAGTAAAATGTTAGGAATCAAAACCAATTAAAATGTCTAGTTTTTATTATAAAAGCATTTGAGTCAGTTCAAACACTGCAGCCAGGTGTACATATAGAGGTGGTCAGCTATAAATAGTCAGGAGCAAGAGAATTTAGTCAGTTGTCACCAAAAGTAGTTTTTATAACAGAGCTGAAGTCTATTCTGAATGCAAAACGATCAGAGAACTATCATATTGTATGATTTATACATATCATATATTATATAATTTATATAAAATTATTATATTAAATGTTTGAGAAATCTACATCTACCAGTCTTTTTAACAAGAGCATCTCAAAATGAAGGGAAGGATAAGTGTCACATAATTTGGATGTCACTTCTACAGCAGAGAATCAGCCATTGCTCGGCTTATTTCAGAATCCTTTATCAGACTTCTTTTTATTTTTTCATGCAGTCATGGACATCATGTTATTTTTCACAGCTTCTCCATTTAAGTCTTGGGTGATCTATTCCCCAAATGTATAACATTCAGGCACACCTTCTGTAACTGCTTTTAAATCAAACTGCTGAGATGTAGGATCTATTTGTGTTGTCTTAGATGATTCAATGCATATTTTAATGTCAAAAAGTTTGAAAAATTTCAACTGCGTATGTCATCTAATCAAAGTGAATCTTTTCCAATGGCTTCATTTCATAATGGAGCCATTTATTTTCTGTACATTTACTGTAAATATTTCACTTCAAATTGAAGAAATTTCTTTTATAGCATTTATTAACCTTTGGTACAGAAATTATCTCAGGACAAAAGGAGTTTATCACATTATTAGTTTGGAGGAACACCTCAAATTATTATTTTTTTAAGTAAAGTGAAGTATTTTTTAATTTTTGTGTTTTTTACTCTGTCAACAATTTTCAGAAATTTCTGTTATTCGTTTATGATTATAATGACAGTGATAAGAAAATATATTCCTTTCACGGTGAGCTCCTGTTGTGGACAGATGCTGCATTGTTTTACAGAGAAAGATTTGTCTTTCCTGAATCATTCCCAGAGATTTATACCACATGGAAAAGATGAACATAGATCTTGATGTATTGATATCACTTAGTTTTGATGGGACAAGTCAGGGGGATGAATGTGCTAGACTGTATCAGCTACAATCGGAGCTTCCCTGGTAGCTCAGCTGGTAAAGAATTGCCTGCAATGCAGGAGACCCCGGTTTGATTGCCTGGGTCAGGAAGGTCTGCTGGAGAAGGGATAGGCTACCCACTCCAGTATTCTTGGGCTTCGCTGGTGACTCAGATGGTAGAGTCCACCTGCAATGCAGGAAACCTGGGTTCGATCCCTGGGTTGGGAAGATCTGTAGAAGGGAACAGCTACCCTCTCCAGTATTCTGGCCTGGAGAATTCCATGGACTGTATAGTCCATGGCGTTGCAAAGAGTCGGACGTGACTGAGCGACTTTCACTTCACAATTGTATCAGGATTGTATCAGGAAAGAAATATGTTTCAGATGATATTTAAATTCTGAATTCTGTACCTTCCTTTCCCGGCTCTCATATGCAGATTTATGGATCTGTATCTGTATTCAAAATGTTTTTGCCTTAACAACCAAGAGTGGAAACTTCGTTCTATATGGTACGTTCTCAAATAAAGCAACTATATTTTTAATATGTTTATATTCAGAGAATTGATCTGCAAAGTTGTGAGTTAATTTAGGAAACAGTTTTAAATTTAAAACCCTTCCAGCTTTGCATATATCTCATGAGATGTAGTCATCAAGAGGAAGAGAGAAAAGGCTCTGGTTATCTACTGGCCAAATCAGAGAGAAAGAAGAAAATTCAAGAAATTTCAGAGATCCCAGATGGAGTGGTAGAAGGAAGAGGTGATGTTCCAAGTCTGGACAAATTCTCTCTCAAGTTATTTCAATTTTAAAATGATTTCCAAGACAGCAGCAGTCATTCTTACTTTATTTGTAACTCTTTGGGGAGGGGCTTATAAAAAGCCTTGTTTAATCAATTACATAGAAGGATGAGGCTGGGCACGCAGTTGCCCACAAACGTATACCGTGGGCCACTCCCTCTGCCCCTCTCACGAGGCCACAGCTGAATACCCCGAACCAGGCCCCTGTGCCCGCTGGCCCCTCCAGGCCCCTGCCGCTCAGCTCCCTGGGTTCTCAGACCAGAGTCAGCCTGCCGCCTTCAGGCATCAGCCAGGGCTGGGGCAATCCAGGGGATCTTCAGACAGACACACTTTAAAAAAATATTTTTTTATTTCAAACTATTAATTGAGAATAAGGGAGATATTAATAGCAATTTTCCCTCTTTCTTGTTAATTCTTTTTTAAAGGTCTTATTTTGTACTTGAAGCAATAGGGAAGCTTATCCAGTCTATAGATATTCAGTTCAGTTCAGTTCAGTTCAGTCGCTCAGTCGTGTCCGACTCTTTGCGACCCGTGAATCGCAGCACGCCAGGCCTCCCTGTCCATCACCAGCTCCTGGAGTTCACTCAGACTCACATCCATCGAGTCGGTGATGCCATCCAGCCATCTCATCCTCTGTCGTCCCCTTCTCCTCCTGTCCCCAATCCCTCCCAGCATCAGAGTCTTTTCCAGTGAGTCAACTCTTCACATGAGGTGGCCAAAGTACTGCAGTTTCAGCTTTATAGACATTCACTTATCATCAGATTTACTGAAACCATTTTTTACTGTGAAGCAGAGGTGTAAGAAACACTGCTGGAAGCAGAGCAGTCGCCCGAGACCTCGTTTTTAATCCTGTTTTGTTTTTGTTTTTTTTTCGCCTCAGAAATGAGGAGGCAAAAATTGCTCCTCCTTTCTCTGGTTTCTCATTAAAATGGAGCTTTTATCTTCACTTGTTGACAAGGGCCCACATATAATTTCATTTTGGAAATATATATTTTAAATACTGAAGTATATTTTAGACCCCAAATTTGTAAGTTAATGTTGGAATTATACTTCTTGTTGTTTTTAACATACTCACTTTCAATTGCATAATCAGACCATATAAATTCAACAACATCCGGTGAAGCTCTCTACTTTGGCTTCTCAGGGCCGACTGGATGGCTAATTGGTGCTGACCATTCTTGAGTCAGCACTTGGCCCGTCTGAAACGTGGCCTGGAACAACGCATGTGCATGCCGAATCACCTTGTGAATTGTTTTCTTGTTCCCCACAATAGCTCTGTGTCAACATGACCAATGAGAAGATGCACCACTACATCAATGAAGTGCTTTTTCTACAGGAGCAAGCAGAATGTGTACAAGAGGGAGTTACCATGGAAACGGCTTATTCTCTTGGTAACCAGACTGGAGTTTTGGATTTTTTTTTTCAGGTATTCATATAATATAATTGGATAGTTCACAGGATGCATGCATTTCAAAGTACTGGAGACATAGAATTTTCTTTCAAGAAAATTTATAAGAGACTTGATGATTTCTAATTCATTTATAATCATTCAGGGTCAGTTGAGGAGCATACAACCTTTCTCTGAAAGGATGCTTGAAGGATTACCAATTGATTGAAAGAACAAGAAATAATCAGATCATTTTGTTATAAAAATATTCAACAGCAGTTATATCGTTAAAACTCTCCTTCTGGAATAGTTACAATACCCGTTTTACAAATATACTGTTTTATAAATAGTACCAAGACTGACTGGGCTTCCCTGGTGGCTCATCTGGTAAAGAGTCCGCCTGCAATGCAGGAGACCCCGGTTCAATTCCTGGGTCAGGAGGATCTGCTGGAGAAGGGATAAGCTACCCACTCCAGTATTCCTGGGCTTCCCTGGTGGCTCAGCTGGTAAAGAATCTGCCTGCAATGCGGGACACCTGGGTTCCATTCCTGGGTTGGGAATAGCCCATGGAGAAAGGAATGGCTACCCCCTCCAGTATTGTGGCCTGGAGAATTCCATGGACAGAGAAGCCCGGTGGGCTACAGTCCATGGGATTGCAAAGAGTCAGACACAACTGAATAACTTTCACTTCCAAACTAGCAAGATCATAAAATAAATTCTAAAAATCTTGTTTATCTCCAAATTTCTGAGTCTGAATATGGAAAACTTTGGCAGGAAGAAAACTGTGTATACATACATGCCATATAATCTTAGTACTTCTGTGGGTGTTTATGCTTATCTTTATTGTTTGTACCTTATAAAGCAAGAATCTTTGCCTCCATGTCACCATCATAAAATGAAAATCTCTCATATAAACAGCAATCTGTGTCTACTAACATAAGGCATTATATTGCAAATAATATTTTTAAAACACTTGAACATTGTTTAAAACGAATGCCATTTCACTATTGGAAAGAGTAATATATGGCTTTCTACCCTTTATTTTTTAACTGTGCACTTATAAATTATTTTATTTTATTCATTTTCCTGTTAATAACATGCAGAATGGTCTCCTTTCTGTTACTAACTTGTCAGTGTGCTGTGTTTTAATTACAGAAGTTCTTCTCTTCCAGAAAGCCTCCTCTCACAATGACGCACATCATATATAGTCTAACTCTTCATTTAAAAATGGGTTGACAATACATATACTTAACATATACATACACATACGTTTAAGTTAACATATACTTAACCATATGTGGAAAGCCTTGGGTACCACTGCCCTCCTCCTCACTTGCTGCTTTGTCCTTGGCTGCTAAACAGTGGTCAGTGGAACAAAATTAATCTCTTTGGTTACTCTCATCCTTGGGGGTCATCTTTGGAATGGTTATCTCAGTGGAACCCTCGTCATTCAGTTCAATTCAGTTCAGTTCAGTTCAGTCCCTCAGTCGTGTCTGACTCTTTGCGACCCCATGAATCGCAGCACGCCAGGCCTCCCTGTCCATCACCAACTCCCGGATTTCACCCAGACTCATGTCCATCGAGTCGGTGATGCCATCCAGCCATCTCGTCCTCTGTCGTCCCCTTCTCCTCCTGCCCCCAATCCCTCCCAGTATCAGGGTCTTTTCTAATGAGTCAACTCTTCGCATGAGGTGGCCAAAGTACTGGAGTTTCAGCTTTAGCATCATTCCTTCCAAAGAAATCCCAGGGCTGATCTCCTTCAGAATGGATTGGTTGGATCTCCTTGCAGTCCAAGGGACTCTCAAGAGTCTTCTCCAACACCACAGTTCAAAAGCATCAATTCTTCGGCGCTCAGCCTTCTTCACAGTCCAACTCTCACATCCATACATGACCACTGGAAAAACCATAGCCTTGACTAGACGGACCTTTGTTGGCAAAGTAATGTCTCTGCTTTTCAATATGCTATCTAGGTTGGTCATAACTTTCTTTCCAAGGAGTAAGCGTCTTTTAATTTCATGGCTGCAGTCACCATCTGCAGTGATTTTGGAGCCCCAAAAAATAAAGTCTGACACTGTTTCCACTGTTTCCCCATCTATTTCCCATGAAGTGATGGGACCAGATGCCATGATCTTCGTTTTCTGAATGTTGAGCTTTAAGCCAACTTTTTCACTCTCTATTTTCACTTTCATCAAAGAGGATTTTTAGTTCCTCTTCACTTTCTGCCATAAGGGTCTGGAAATGACCCTGGGTATTTCTGCTGCTACTTCTCTTTGATCTCTCTGCAAAGTGCAAGGAAAAGACATACCAAGGACAGAGTGAAAGTTGCATTTTTACATAAATACGTAGGTCTGGGGGCTTCCCAGGTGGCACGAGTGCTGACGAACCCGCCTGCCAGTGGGAGAACCGAGAGACGCAGGCTCGACCCCTGCGTCAGGAAGACGCCCGGAGGAGGGCATGGCAGCCCTCTCCAGTATTCTTGCCTGGAAACTCCATGTGTAGAGGAGCCTGGCAGGCTACAGTCCCTGGAGTTGAAGAGTCAGACACGACTGAAGTGACTTAGCAGGCAGGCACACGTATAGGTCTATATACCAGAAAGAAAAAATACAACTTTTTGGTGGTTGGAAATTCTATTTTTCTTAAGATGAGAATATATATTTGAACAACGCCCATGTTTTCAGGACGTCAAAGCATGCTATTTTATTTATTTATTAATTCCTGATCAAAAAATACTACTGAGGGCCAACGTTACATCAGAGGTTTGCTAGGTGGTGGGGACACAGTGGAGAACAAAAATAGACGTGTATTGAAAGGCAAACTCATGTTCTGAGTGATTGTATTAACATGATGAGGCTGCAAATGGTATGTGTGAACAGTAACGAAAATAGCAGACTGAGGAATGGAAGGGAAAAACAGCTGTCTTTTTAACTTTCAGAAGCCTTCTGGATTTCTCTCTCTATTGGACGAAGAAAGTCAAATGATTTGGTCAGTGGAACCAAGTCTTCCCAAAAAGCTCCACGGTCTGCTAGAATCCTCAAACACAAATGCAGTCTACTCCCCCGTGAAGGATGGAAATGGGAACCTCGCCCTCCGAGACCAAGGCGCAGCTTTCACCGTCATGCACTACGCGGGCCGGGTGAGTTCACAGGACTGAGCACTCGTGGACCGAAGGCCTTAAGGGCAACCCTTTAAGATCTTGACATTGTAGAGTTTTGGTCACTGATACTGGGCGAACAACCCACAAGCTCTTTCTTCCCTGAGCTGTTTCCTTTCTGCCTGATAAGGAGTAGGCATCTTCAGAACATGGGTGATGAAGCGTGCAGTAGAATTCTTTTCATAATGTTGCCAGATTTGTAACTTGGGACGTCCCAGGGGGCGCAGTGGTAAAGAATCCACCTGCCAGTTCAGGAGATGCAGGAGACTCAAGTTTGATCCCTGGACTGGGAAGATCCCCTGGAGGAAGAAATGGCAACCCACTCCATGGAGCTGAAAAGAGTCAGACACGACTGAAGTGACTTAGCAGTCAGGCACATGTATAGGTCTATGTACCAGAAAGAAAAAATGCAACTTTTCTGCTGTTGAAAATTCTAAACTACATACTTTCCCAGGCAAGTATTCTTGCCTGGGAAATCCCACAGACACAGGACCGACTATATAAATTGACTGTCTACAGTCCATGGGGTTGCAAAGAATGGGACATGACTGAGTGACTGAGCTTGCATGCCAGATTTGTAACAATATGAGCAAAAGAGAGCTGGATTTAATGCAGAAGGTCTGCTGTGAACTTCGGGATATTTTCGAAATCCAGCTGGACACCTGAGGTTACTTACCCTCAAAACAGTTGTTGCTGTTGTTCAGTCGCTCAGTCGTGCCCGACTCTCTGCGACCCCATGAACCGCAGCACGGACAGGTCCTTCACCATCTTCTGGAGTTTGCTCAAACTCATGTCTCCTGAGTCAGTGATGCCTTCCAACCATGTTGTCCCCTCTGTCGTCCCCTTCTCCTCTTGCCCTCAAGCTTTCCCAGCATCAGGGTCTTTTCCGATAGTTGTTAGTATGAAATTACTTTCCTGAAGCATGTCTACCTAGGAAAGTTGCTCTCAGGTCCCTCTCCATTCCCTAACCAGGTTTGTAAAGCATGCTTCATGCTTCAAATCCTTCACGGACCAACTCTGATCTGTGTAAACCCGTCACACCCCTGAGGCCAGGCTCATGTTGGGCTTCTCCAAGTGGGTCCATCACTTCCTCCAAGGCTCATGTGCCCAGCTGTCCTCTACAAAACCTCTAGGCAGATGCATTATTCCAGTCCACTCACTGTTTTCCTGCAGCTCTCTATGCACCCCCAGATGAAGCCCCTCACACTCAAGCTAGAAATACCTTCCTGTCTTCTTCTCAAGGGCCAATTGTATCCATCTTTCCATACTTACCTACACATCCCGCTTAGCCATCCACGGTGAATTCTTCCACTTCTGAATCTGTAGCCTCCAGGCTTGCCCCCCATGTTTGGGCTGTAGTACAAATAACCGTTTGGGGGGGGATCCCTAGTTATTCTTTCCTTCTCAGTGTATTTTAGTTCATTTCAACCAGTGGTTACTGGATGCTCCCGTCTGCCACAGCCCAGGCATTAGCGAACCAGAGACCTCAAATATACCACGGTCAAGTAAGGAGAGGCGAAATTAACAAGTGTTTATGCTATAACTTGCTTAGAGTAACATTGGACTGGAAATGACTCTGAGGGTCTCACCCTGTTGACTGATGGAAGGTTGTCATAGGCCAACCAAGAAGGGAAATGCTAGAGGAGAAGGCACTTTGGAAGGAAAGATAACTCAGTTTCAGATATTTTGAATTAGAGATTTTTGAATGGAAACCCTCAGGAGATGCTGAAAATGATGCTGGGAGGTTGGTTGTTTTTAGAAACAGTCATATTTTGGAAAATGTGTATCTGATAATTGAACGTGGAGAAGAGGGAGAAAGATATTAGTAGGAAAGGAAAGTATCACGGAAACCAAGAGGGAAGCAGAGGTCAGGGCCAACAGGAAGTGTGCCTGGAGAGGGTGGTTAGGCAGGACACCTGGGGAAGTTCCAGTGTGATGGCTCGGGTGTGGGGAGGAAGGCAGTGAATCATGTTATATAATGAATGGATGTTCTCAGAAATCATTAGCTATCTTTGTATTTGAGAGAGTTAGCCTTTAAGATTTTTATAGCAGTGACAATCTTTAGTCCTGTGTTTAGATTTTTTATCTATGTTGTCTTTATATTGAGAATTTATTACAGAACATAGAAACAAAGATACTTGCGTAATAAAATACCATTAGAATGCTAGGAAACTTTTCATTTCAAGAAAACTTTTTGCGTCAGAAAAAAAAAGTTGAGGTTTAGTTCATTTACAATGTTGTGTTAGTTTCAAGTGTGCAATACAGCGATTCAGTTTCACATAAGTATATTTATGCGTGTGTATATATGCACACACACACATATTCTTTTTCAGATTCTTCTCCATTGTAGGTTATTCCCAGGTGCTGAGTATACTTTGCTGTGCTATACAGTGGGATCTCGTTCATCTTTCACGTGTAGTTTATCTTTCTGCTAATCCCAAATTCCTCATTTATCCCTCTGCCCTTTTCGGCTTTGATGACCATCGTTTGTTTTCTACGTCTGTGAGTCTGTCTTTCTTTTTGCAGATAAGTTCCTCCTATGATATTTGTCTTTTTCTGACTTACTTCGCTCAATACGATAATCTCTAGGTCCATCCGTATTATTGCAAATGGCGTTATTTCGTTCTTTTCATGGCTGAGTGATATTCCATTGTGTATATGTAGCACATCTTCTTTATCCATTATTCTGTTGATGGACGTTCTATTAAGCAACTATCTTTGTTTCTATATTCTTTCATATCCCCAGTGCCTGGGAGAGTGTCTGGCATGTAAAAGACATCAATACATATTTAATGAATAAATGAATTATTTGATGATTTTAAAAAATAATTTACTGAATTCATAGGATTTAGTTGAAAACTTATTTTTCTGCAAGTTTCATCTTCAGTAACTACACACCTGACCCTCCTGACCTGCCTTGTAAGTCTGTGTTGTATCTTGGGGATATACTAGATGTTCAGTAAATGCTAATTGTATTAAACAATGGTACCAAGCTTTGGAATAATATTTTGCTTGCTAATTAGTTTATGTTTGCATTCAAAAAGTATTACACAAGCACTTAATAAAATTTCAGTTGTTTTAAGAAAATCTGGGGGAAAGCAATGAAGAGTTTGAATGAATACAATTATATCACCGAGCTCTGAGAGCAATAAAGCAAAGCAGAGAAAGCCCATTGATTAATTGCCACATAGCTAAGACCCTGTGGAATCACAAAATTTCCTGTAAAAGCACCTTTATACTTTAAAGCAGGATTTTCCATAATTGAAGTCAATTTTGTGGTTTTATGAAAGTCTTTCATTTCACTGAGATGTACTGATGAGTCTTAGCCCAAGGACTCCCTGAGGACTATTCACATGTTGAAGCATAGAGTCTATGTAATTTGTGGCAGTATGTCAAGCCATATGCCATTCCAATCATCAGATGTAGCTGCATACACTTCAATTCTGAGGCACTGCATTTTCAAGGAAAGCAGCACATTTCTGCATCCTGTAATTCAGAAGTTGTAACAAAGAGCTAATTGGCTTAAAACCAGCAGGCAGGGGTCTATTTTGGATTGTAGGATGAGCAAGCCTGAATAGCTCTCTGATGACCGAGTTGATCCCCAGGGAGACCACGATGGCTTGGGGGGTCGCGGGCTTGATGGGCGTCTCTTCTTAGCCCAGACAGATGTGCTAGAGTCCCTCCCATCACCACTTGTTCCTCCGTGACTCGTTTACCTGGTTTTGTTAGTAGAAGGGTACTACATCTCACAGGAAGGGCGATCATCGCTGCTGGTGATGATTCTGACTCCAGCCGCCTGCCCCCAGGACCCACACATCTGACTGCAGGAGCCCCGACCAGGCTTCTGAATTTCATTTGGAGCAGAGGCTCAGAGGTCTTTTAGAAATGTTTAAGCAACATTATTTAAATTATAGCCAAAGATCTTCCCTAAACACATTTGAATTTTTCATTACTCATAGGAGCGTGATGTATTTTCCACTCTCCGTTTCAGAAATATTTTAAAGTCATTGGGAAGAGATTGTGCATGAAATATTAACAAGGTCTTGTTAGTGAGCATGAATTTGAATTAAAGAAGCTGTGAGTTGTGTGGGATTTTTTTTTAATTGTTGTTATTTGTTTTAGCAAATTTTAAACTGTATATGGAGTTACCTGTTTTAGGGATTGCTCTTAAACTTCTGGTGATTTAAATGACGGATAAGCACTAAATCCGGAAGAGCATCTAATTTGGCTTTTAAAATTAAGAATCTTGAAGGAAGGAGGAATTATGATTTGGCAAAAGACGTTGGCTCCTAGGAAAGCTGAATTGCTTGAAGGTGATTCCTAAACTTTAAAAGAAGTAGTATTTTGAAGTCCCTACACTTTAATGTGAGAAAAGAGGATCGATTAAGAGATAGTAAAGCAATCTGAAATAATAAAACTTAAATTCATGAAAATAGAGATCAGGATTAATAGCTGTCAAATATATGACACTTCCTATAACACCAGGAGATCAGTCCTGGGTGTTCATTGGAAGGACTGATGTTGAAGTTGAAACTCCAATACTTTGGCCACCTGATGCGAAGAGCTGACTCATTTGAAAAGACCCTGATGCTGGGAAAGATTGAGGGCAGGAAAAGAAGTGGATGACAGAGGATGAGATGGTTGGATGGCATCACCGACTCAATGGACATGAGTTCGGGTGGAGTCTGGGAGTTGGTGATGGACAGGGAGGCCTGGCGTGCTGTGGTTCACGGGGTCGCAAAGAGTTGGACACGACTGAGCGACTGAACTGAACTGATATGACACGTATTTGATCCTCTTTGGTATCTACTCAGCAAGTCTTTGTCTGAACATTGTTTGTTGTGATCATTGTTGTTTTTTTGGCATGAAGTGATTCATGGGTAAGTGTCCCATTGATGATTCATGGAAATCAAGCTGGTGATGTCGCTCTTACCTAGGGTGCTGTGTCTGTGTTTCAGCCTCCCTCTCTTTCCAAACACACAAGCAGCACGGTGGGTGAGAGAGTGTCCCCGTCCCATAGGACGGGCCCTGCTGCTCACTCCTGGAGCCTACAGATGGGATCTGATTTGGAAAAGGGTCTTTGCATGTGTAGTTAAGTCAAGAGTCTTGAGAGGAGAAGATCCTCCTGGATTATCTGTTGAGTCCCAAGCCCAGTGACAAGTGTCCTTATAAGCGTGAGGCAAGGGCGAGTTGAGAAAGGAAAGGACTGAAGGAATGCAGCCTGGAGCCTCCAGAAGCTGGAAGAAGCCAGGATGGCAAGCAGGGATGCCTGACTCCAGAGTGGCTGTTGGTTCCAGCAGCTCTGGGAATTAATGCGCCTGTTCCTTGGTTCAGCGTTTACAGATTAGAAAAGTAGTGAGGAGTTGTAACTTGTAACACTGTAGTTTTGTTTTTTTTAAACTACACCTGATTCATTTGAAAATGACGTCCGCGTTTCCCCATGTCTGTCTTTGCTCACGCAGTTTCCTCACCTGGAACACCCCTTTCCTCTTTCTTTCCAAATCTTTCCTGTCTTCCCAAGGCCCCAGTTCTTGCCTCGTCCACGTTACTCTGCTCTCTCTTCGCTCATCAGCAAGCATGCCTGATGCTTGCATAGCCGTTTTCAAGTTGCAAAGTGCCTCTGAAACATTTCCACCCCAACCGTCGGTGTTGATGTTCCAGGGTGGGGGGAGCGGTGTTCTGTGACTTAGCAAATACTGCACCGCTGTGAGTGAGCCTCCTGCGGGCACCATGACAGACTCCCCCACACAGCGTGGCTTCAGACCGTAGAATGTATCCTTCACAGTTCTGTCCACCAGCGTCTGAGATCAAGTGTCTGCAGGTCGGATCCCTCTCCAGGCTTTGAGAAATATCTGTTCCAGGTCTCTCTCCCCCAGCTTCTGGGGTTGCCAGCAGCTGTCATTCCTTGGCTTGTGGACACAGCACCCAGGTCTCTGCCTCCATCTTCATGAGGTTTTCTCTCTGCCTGGGTCTCTGTGTATCCCCTTCTCTTTATTAAGGACACCAGTCACTGCATACCCCCCTGCCCACCCCACCCCCCATGCAGTAGGACCTCCTCATCGTAACTGATTACATCCACAAAGATCTTATTTCCAAAAAAGAGCACATTCTGACATTCTGGTTCTGGGTGGGCATGAATTTTGGGGGGCGTGTCTCACTTTTCTCATTGCTGCCCCCCACCCCCACATCTTTTTCTCTCCACTGTGGTGTGTGGTGAAGTCTATGTTACCTCACCTGATGGAATCTGCGTTGTGTGATAGATGCTCCAGGGTGCTTGGGGTTCCATTGCTGTGACTTTGCGGAGTACACTGACCCTCAGCCGGCACATCGGTGGAGTTTGTGATTAAGAGGAACAGAGCTGTGAACCTCAAAAAAACTCGCTTTGAAGTTTAAGTGGTACGGCTTCTCGGCCTGTTGGCTAAGATAAGTGAAGGTGAAGTGGGAAGTACGAGATCAGTGCAAGGAGGACTGTTGTGCAGCCTTCTGTCAAAGACGCCAGTCACATTTCCCCAACAAGAGCCGAAGGTCTTTCTATGCAGAATCACCATCATATTTAGCACACTTTTAAACTCATCCATCACAGATATCGAGGTCATGAACGTATTTCAGGAGCCATCTAAGCAACTGGCTACACTGAGAATATTAGAGTCCCGAATAACTTTTCTAAATTATTGGTAAAGGTCCTTGATTCATTAGAAAAGATATTTGTTACTTCTTGTATGTTATACATATGCTCGTGTTATATAAATCGATGTTTCTAAGTGTGTTAGAATATTTATGGTATTAATGCAGCTTTAGCAGATGATAAGGAATATATAACCTCCACAGTCATGGCATCATCTTTTCTTACACTTCCTGTATCATTTGAAAGCCTTCAGGGGAACGTTAGTGCAGAAAATTGAGATTTTCCTCTATCTGTGGAAACTATAATATTAAAAGAAAAAGTATTTAGAAATCTGTTTCACCTTATGTTGATGTGACATTCTGTTTTCACTGACTAACTGGTGATTTTTGTGATCGGTAATGCTACCTTGATTAAAGACAATTTTTGTAAAAATTACATTCTTTACCATTTAAGCATTGTGACTAATATTTTAATCAAGCACACACCTGTAAGGTCTTTGAAGTTTTATTGCAGATTTTTAAAGATCCTTTCACTGTTATTTCCCTTAAGAAAATGGAAGCACTCTCTGCAATTTCCATTCGTATTCTGAGATGTCATTTTACGGCAGGAGGAAGAGGTAAAGCACTTAATATGATGTGCTTGTAGGTGCATCTTTATGAGGGTGGGGCGTGACTGCATTCACCGGAGTTCCTTTCCCAGCCCCCTAAGTCACATCCTAGCGAGATGGATAAAGTCGTAATCCCAGACAGTGGACCCTGGCCCTTATCATCATGTCACTCATTTCCACAAGCCTTTCCGGGAACCCAATTACAAAAAGATTGCTGATCGGAGTGATGTGGGGGAGAGACTGATTTGTGGCCAGTCTGTAAAATGCGTAATTTTTTCCCCCCTGCTCCTTGAAAAGGATCTGCCCCTATTGTGGAATAAATTAAGTGTGAAACATGTCGGGTGAGATTTATGGTGTTGCCCAGACTTCTGAGAAGCGGAGATCTTTATCTCACGGAGGCTGCCATACATTACATTCTGGGTGATACGCGGATGACAGCCAACCTCTTTGCCCTCAGACATATTTACATAACATGTGTGCGGAGGAGGGGGGATGCCTTGGTCCCTTCAATCTCCCCAGGCCACCTGTGTCAGGAGCGTCTTCTGTAGCTTGTTGGCTGGCCTTCACCCCCAGAGATTTGTGGGAGACCCCATGTGCCCAAGACAGCTCTGAAAGTGAACCTTTAAATCAGCAGAAAAAGGAGATGCACTAATCAATAAGGAAGCTTCCTTTTATTTCTCTCCTTCTTTTCTCCAGGCAGAATCCCCAGACATAACAATGAAATCTGTCTGGTCTAGGCCAAACTGTTACTATTAAAGGTTATTTGACAAGGATATTTTGACCCATACAGAAAGAGCTTGATCTACATCTGTGTTTGTTCACCTCTTGGGCAGACTTTTAGGAAAGTAAGAATGAGCTCCGCCAGGCTCCTGGTGCCCCGTTTCTTGTGTCAGGACCACTTGTGGTGTAGATTTTTGTAGATTTGATAAATGTTTCCTTATCCAGGGTTTTATTAGGAAGAAAAAAAACACAGGCTTTTATTTAGGAATCTCACTGTTTTCTTTTTTTTTCCAAAGATTTAACTGGTTCCTTCATCTTCGTGGATGACAGACATTTAGAAATAGGAAACTTTAGAATTTCCTTGAATATTGATATCTTATTGTTAGTTGACTGGTATTTTTTTTCTTCTCAAAAGGAACCAAAGAAGCGTGTTCATAAATTTCAGATATGGTAATTTCAATTCAATGCCCATATCCAGATTCTAGATATTTATATTAAAAACACTTAACAGTAACACTATCTGCTTCTAGTAACTTATTTTGTTGATTAGTATCTATCGACTTAAAGTGAATCAGAATGAGAGCAAGCAAAACTGCTGGATGGAATCAGTTAATGGAAAAATAAAAAACAGAAACCTCTGCTTACAAATATTGATGCTATAGAGAGATCAATTTACCACTGCACATGAAATCCAGACTTCTTAGCAAACCTCCGGTAGAAAGCTGGAGCCAGGCATGAAGAATTATCAGACCCATTTACCTTTGCTGAAAAACAATCTTATTTCTTTGGCTAAAATCCAACTTTACAGACATTCTGATGTGGTCTAGAGAATTCGAGAATGTATGTCAAAAGTCTGATTTTTATCAGCTGTTAATCCCATCTCTTTCTCATGGATTATATTTTGCATCATGTAAATATCGTGGTGGAGATGGGGATTGACTGACGAGTGAAATTACTTCCATTCTGTAAATGTTGGTGTTTCCCAAGACAGTATTTTCTGTCTCCTTCGGGGAGTCAATATGCTCTCATGATTCGGCTTCTCATGGGGATGGCTCCCGTCTCTCTCCTGCCTGTGTCTCTATGGGCTTCACAGCTCCGTGTCTACCTTTAATATCTCTGCTTGCATCACGTCTTCACGTTCACAAATCCAGAAGCTCAACTAAACTAAATCTCCGGACACTCCCTCAACTGACTCAAAAAATGTAAATAAATAAATGAAACTGATTTTCCATATTAGTCCCACTTGTCAATTCATGGTGAAACCAGAAGCCCAGTTAATGACTGCATACAAGCGCTTCTGTCCCGTTTACCCTGGAATCCAAACACCCGCTTCCCATTTCAGCCGCCGAGGTCATGTCCTTCTCCCTCTTGGGTCCCTTCAACAGTCTCCTAATTCTCACCGGTAGAAAAATGTGAATTCTCAGTAAAGAGATGGATACCTCTCTTTACTTAAAGGCGTGCAGACTGCCTCTGCTTCATGTATCTTCTTGTTTCTCTGGTAACACTGTCCCGATTAAATGTGATGACCCTGATTCCACTTGCTAATAATAGTCCTGAAACAGAGGTGGTGATGCCTGCTTGCTGGCCACGATTTTCACCTCCCAGCTTACCTCCATGGTGGCTCAGAAGGTGAAGAATCTGCCGGCAATGCGGGAGACTCAGGTTCAGTTCCTGGGTTGGGAAGATCCCCTGGAGGAGGAGATGGCAACCCACTCTAGTATTCTTGCCTGGAAAATTCCATGGACAGAGAAGCCTGGTAGGCTACAGCTTATGGGGTCGCAGAGATTAGACTCAGCTGAGCGACCTTCGCTTCAGATGCTTCATAATTATATTGTATTCTCATCTTAAACTTAGCAGCAGTCTTAAACTTTAGGAGCAAATATCTGCTTTAGTAGCTGTTCCATATTTAAAATGCCCAGGAAGCCTTGATCCTCTGCAGACCTTGTTCCCAGATGCCCCATCTCCTGCCAGCATCACGCCAGAGGCAGAGTTCACAGAGCATCAAGGCAGTAGTCCCTGGAGCCGTGATTCTCAAACTTGACCGTGAACTAGGATCAGCTAGGGGGCAAGTTCAAAGTGCAGATTGCTGGGCCCCGCCCCTCTAAACAATGATCAGAAAGGACGGGGTGGAGGATTTCCTTGGTGATCCAGTGAATCTACCTCCTAATGCAGGGGACACGGGTTCCATCCCTGGTTAGGGAAGACCCCCCCATGCCACAGAATAACTAAGCCTGTGGGCCGCAATTACTGAGCCAGTGAGCCTGAGCCTGCAAGTTGCAACTGCTGAGCGCACTGAACTACTTAAGCCTTGGTGCCTAGAACCCGTGCTCTGCAACACGAGAGGCCGCCGCGGTGAGGAGTCCTCCCTGCTCCGTGCAACTGGAGAAAGGCCCTGCATAGCAATAAAGACCTAGAGCAGCACCAAAAGTAATAATAAGTAAATCTTAGAAAGAAAAAAAGGTCTGGGTGGGTTCCAAGGCGTGTGCATGTTTATTCGACACCAGAGAGTGTGGTCCGTGAGTCCCAGACACACTGTGGGTGCTCACGCTACGGACACGCTGCAGGTCCTCAGTGGATCAGCCGCCGAGTGGGTGCTCCCACGGCACATCTCCTGGACCTCACACAGCCCTCCTCCTGCGTGCCAACATCTGGAGCTGGACTGGGATCACAGACTTGGAGAGTCAGGACCTCGTACTGGAAGACGCCAGGCTAACCACATGGCGTTGCTGGTAAAAGAAACTGCCTGCCAAGGCAGGAGATTTAGAGACACAGGTTAGGTCAGGAAGATCCCCTGGAGGAGGGCACGGCAGCCCACGCCAGTACTCTTGCCTGGAGAATCCCCAAGGACAGGGGAACCTGGCAGGCTGCAGTCCATGGGGTTGCACAACGTGGATACGACTGAAGTGACTCGGTACGGACACGCTGGAAGAGCCCACGCCTTCTTCACCCGGGTGCATAAGCCCGCCGCTCTTGCTTTAACTCAGGGAATTGAGACCAGAGGTGCTGGCTGGAGCTGTCTCCTCGGAGCTCACTCACCTTTGCACCGCAGCTTTCCTTGGCAATTAGCCAAGCCTGAGCTTGACAACCTCCAGTTGGGAAGACCGTGTGTGTGGTCTGGCCTTTTGTAAACTTTTCTCTGTGGACCCAGGAGCCCAGGAACCTTGATGGATAGTGATTCACACCCAGGGTGAAAGTTGTATACCCCTGTTTTTATATACGGCGAACATAATTCATCTTTCAGGGACATGAACTGCATTTACCTGCTATTGTGCTACAGCGAGTACCTCCAAAAAAGGAGCACGCGCGACTGCAGCGCCCAGCTTACGCTGTCCTCCCAGCCTGGCGTCCACAGCAATGCGTTCAGATGAGTGTGCTAACTGCTGAAACGTGGGGGAGAGACTCCGTTGCCTTTGAGCCATTTTACTCAACAGAATCATTCGAGAGGAAACCTTTGACTACATGACAATTTCCTTAAAGATTCGTAGGGGGCCCTGTGCATATAAAGTCTCTATTACATGTGTGAGGGACGCTGTCACTTACAGCATGAATCCTAAGAGGAAAAAAAAGAAAAAAACTAGTTTGAATTTCAATTATGTAAAGATGGAGGGTGGAAAAGAGCATTTAACCTGGCCTCTGTCTTTTGTGACTTTCAGGCTTTCTCTCCTTTCATCCCCTAAGTAATAAACCAGCAGGAAGGGGAAGGGCGGTGCTGAAATCAGAGCCCCAGGGCTGAGTGACCTGGAAAGACCCACGCCTGAAGCCTGCTTCCTGCCATCCAGCAGCACCTGCTCTTCCCCTCCCGAGTGGCCCAGCTAAGCTAGAACAGCCTTGTCTGTTCCCCCAAAAAGAAACACTTAGAGAGCTAAAGCAGTGTTCCCATTGCCACAAAATAATGAAGTTCACCTGCTTCAAGATTCATCGATTTTATATGAAGCAAAAACTTTTGCCCAATCCATGCTTTCTACAGGCATCAAACCGCCCTCCTTGAGTGTCTGCACATGTATGGATTTTGTTCAGTACCTTTTCCGTGTAACTTTGCCAGTTGGAGTCTCCGACTGGCAAGTTTTGAGCTTTTGTTTTGGTGGGAGACCTCTAGCTTTTTCTCTAACTATCCAAATACAATCAGGATGCCATTCATGAGATGTCCTAGAGCGTAGGATCTTGTGTTAATGACATCAACATACTCTCTGAGCTTCCCCTGTAGCTCAGTTGGTAAAGAATCTGCCTGCAATGCAGGAGACCCAGATTCAATTCCTGGGTCAGGAAGATCCCATGAAGAAGGAAATGGCAACCCACTCTAGTATTCTTGCCTGGGAAATCTCATGCACAGAGGAGCCTGGTGGGCTACAGTCCATGGGGTCACAAGAGTCGGACATGAGGGAGTGACTTCACCACCAACATAATCTTAAATAAAAACAGGCAGCGTGATTTTGTGCTGTATGTGGTCACTATAACAAAACCTTTTTGTTCATTTCATTGACTATTTAATGAATCTGCCCGAAGGACAAGACACTTTGCTTGTTGCTGCAGAGGCAGAGCTGAACAATCCGTAGTCACTCCCTCCAGAAACAAGAGAAGGCCCCTCAGAAAACAAGGTGTAACAGGAGCAAAGACAGACAAGGAATGTTTTTAGAGACAATCAGTCATTCACTTGTGTGTGTGTGTGTGTGTGTGTGTGTGTGTGTTCAATCCAGAATCATCAGATTCCCCTGAAAAGCAGAGGTTAGAGTTATAGATTGGGGCTGTAGAGAGGAGGACCCAACACTGCAGGGTCATCTCTGGGATGTTAAATAACCTGCCAAACACCCACCAAATGACCCACCAAATACCCTGCTAAATAACCTGCCATCTACCCAAAGATGTAGATGCCTTAGCTGGGTGTCGGGAGTCTCAGGGGCACCACTGCCTCTAATACAGGAAGGCGTGCAGGAGCCACGCTCCAGGTTGAGGTTTCTCAACCCCAATCCGATAGCATCTGGGGCAGATACTCTTCACGGTGGTGCTTCCAGGGCAGTGTAGGGTGTTTGCAGCATTCCGGTCCTTCCAGCCCCTCAGTTATGACAAACACAGACGTCTCCAGGCACTGGTTAGGGTCACTGTCGCCCTGGGTGAGAACCACTGCTCTAGATGATACAGAAATTTGCTTGTATTCAACAACGTGTAATATATAACATAGCAACCATTCTGACACGGGTAAGCCATGTTTTGGCCTAGGACCAAATTGGGTACTGATTATAGAAGTATCTGGAAGTTGTTTATTTGTCTGCTTTACTGCTTAGCTCAGCTGGTGCTAGTGGGAAGAACCTGCCTGCCAGTGCAGGAGACACAAGAGACGCAGGTTTGATCCCCCGGTTGGGAAGATCCCCTGGAGGAGGGCATGGCAACCCACTCTAGTATTCCTGCCTGGAGAATCCCATGGACAGAGGGGCCTGGCAGACTACGGTCCATGGGGTCACAAAGAGTCGGACATGACTGCCTGACTGAGCATGACTTACTTTCACTTCAGTTCAGTCGCTGAGTCGTGTTGGATTCTTTGCGACCCCATGGACTGCAGGACGCCAGGCCTCCCTGTCCATCACCAACTCCCGGAGCTTGCTCAAACTCATGTCCATCGAGTCGGTGATGCCACCCAACCATCTCATCCTCTGCCGACCCCTTCTCCTCCCACCTTGAATCTTTCCCAGCATCATAAAGACTTACTTCACTCAGTATGGTAATTTTTAGATCCGTCCATGTTGCTGTAAGTGGTATTGTTTCATTCTTTTTGTGACTGGGTAGTGTTCCATTGTGTTTACATACCATGCTTCTTTATCCGTTCCTCTATCGCTGTACATTCAGGTTGCTTCTGTGTCCTGGCTGTCGTACGGCAAATACTGCTGCCATGAACATTGGGGTGCACGTCTCTTTCCGAATTAGAGTTTTCTCTGGATATACACTCAGGAGTGGGATTGCGGGATCACACAGTAGCTCCAATTTTAGTTTTTAATGCAGAAGCCATTCCTTTTCTCATCCTGAGGTGACACTTGCTTCCTTCCCAAGGTGTCGTGAAGCCTTTCTAACTTGGGTTAGAGAGTTTTCTGAGCAGGTGAGAGGTTTTGAAACCAAAGGGACCACAGTGGACATGAATCAGCACCACTTTCTCCAGCACTGGAGGAGGACTCTGCCCGTCCGCACAGGAGCGGCGTCCCGGACTCAGTGTGCAGAGGACAGCCTGGGGAGGGGAGCTCGGAACTGGCTTGGAGCGAAAACTATGACCCGAAGATACTGCTCTTATGAGTAATTTAAAACTGTCACTGAGTCAAGTTGTTCTTTAAAGAAAATTACCTTCATGGTCATGTTTAACCATTAGTAATGATGCTACTTTCTTTTATTATAGGTAATGTATGAAGCTGTTGGAGCAATTGAAAAAAATAAAGACTCCCTTTCACAGAATCTTCTATTTGTAATGAAAAGTAAGTTTCCCTGCTCTTTGGTTAAAATGCCACCCATTCTTTATGTCCCTGTCTCTGAACATGGTCCTGTAAAATATGCCACCAGCTAAGGATAATTGAAATATCTTTTGCATTCTAATGCCCAGAATAATAAGGAATGGATCTTGCCATGCTATACTTTGGTTACAATTTAATTTGGAGTCTAGCAGAAACCATAATTTAACTAAGCTTTTAGCAGATAGAAATATAAAACACCTTTCCCACTCTGGCGGTGTGAATATAAAAAAGCTCTTCTGTGCGGACTGATGAAGATGAATATGGTTTCCAGAGTTATTTAGGCCACAGCAGGGTGAATTCCATTACTTAAGATGACTCGGGAGTACACCGAAGGCTGGTATTTTATTCTCATGCACTTTCAGATATAAAGAGCTGATGTTTATAAAGTAAAATGAGAGTACAAGTTTATATATACACACACACGCATACATGTATATACCAATATAGATTTATAGGCAACAGCTACTTAGTGAACCTTAGTACTTTATATACATAATTTATATATATATATAACCCTATAGTATATGTAAAATGATGTACTGTATTTATAAAGAGTATAGTTATATACATAGATGCCCATATACAGATCTATATATATTACATATAAATTCTATCCCCTCTAGTAATTATTTTATTAATAGCACTTCTGCAGTGATTCACATTTTCCTAATAACCTCTTCAAAGAATTAAAATGTATCATCTTTTGTGCTTTAAGTTGCTCTAAATGAGGTGAAGCCATTTATCATTCCTGGGAAAAGAAGCATATGATAGCCTTTCATGAAATAGCTGGATGCCTTTGAGCTGGAAACAAGACATCCATATCACTTCTGGCTTGAGGAACATCGTTACCTTAAATCAAATAGCAGAGTTGCAATATATTGCTTTTCATGGAGAATGACTCCACTTGCCTCTCAGGATGTATGGTTATTGAGTTCTCTTAAAGGTTGAGGCTAATGATAAAAGCATGGACTTGGAATAATACCATGTAGAAAGAAAAGAGTGAGATAATTGAGCTTATGATCACTGGAAATACCTTCCTTCTGGTTTTCAAATATTTGGACTTTCATTTATAACATACTTCAGTTTAATCCATATACTTTATGAAGGTCTAGTGTACAGCATGTTTTCAAAGTTGGCACAAGAATATGTATTTAGAATGAAAACAAGATAGCTTGTGTTATTGCAATTCTGCTTATCTTAATAGAGGCCTTATATTTTAAAGTTACTCTTTTGTGTATGCTGCCTGACAAGTGCCAAGAGAAAACAGGTGAACCTTATTTTAAATATTTTAGACTATAGATACATCTGAACATGAGCATAAAGTTTACAATGTGTCCTTATATGTTCATACAAGAGGCGGCAAGCACTTTCTGCAAAGGGTTAGAGAATAAATATTTTATGCTTTGAGAGCCATAAGTTCACTGTTACAGCGACTCAACTCTGCTATGATAAGGAGGAAGTGGCTATAGACAATACATATGGATGTGGCTGAGTTCCAATAAAACTTTATTTACAAAAACAGGCAAGGGACTGGATTTGGCACCCAAGCCACAGTGGCTCACCCATTCTGTCGTACAAGCAAAGAGGATTGAGATAGTAGTTTATGAATCTGTGGAATGTTGTGACACTGCAAACAGTTATTAAAAGAAAGTGTAGTTTACAGATAACAGTAATGTTTCCAGACACCTTGCTAAGAACTTTGCTTACAGCACCTGATTTGTATCCTATTATCTAAAAGCTCTGCCTGAGGAAGGAGGTGGGGTCTGTGGCAGGATCCTTGCCAACCTGGCTGGGGCTCTGAGACCCCTGCCCAGTGCAGACCGGGAGCTGGGTGACAACTGCTTAAACAGAAAATCAGCATGGGTCCCTCTGGGTGCCTGAGCAGAGAAGTCAGGTCCACTTGACTCCAAAAGATGCAGAGAAATTAAAATCCAGACTCTTCAGTCTGCTCAGAAGTAGAGGAAAGCTATTTACCGCCGATGATGCTGCTGGCAGTTCTGCATTCCTGCTTACAGACGTTGGGCACCTCCGTTAGCTCATCTCCTTTTCCTGGCAGGAAGGCGCCCAGAGCGTTGTGTGGAGACCCCAGCAAGGGGTGCTTCTCATTGCCGCTTGTGCATATGGGGACCTGCAGGAAAATGCCTGCAGCAGGTGACTCCTAGAAATAGAGTAGGGAGGCCAGAGCTGGCTCTTCTCCAAGGGCTTCCTCCCCAGGTTCTTAGGTGCGACATCAAGGCCGGAAGTCTCAGCGCACGCACTCTGCCTGTGGGCGCGGCTTCACTGTCACAGGATGATGTGTCTCCATCACAGGGCACGGCTTCTCCACTTGACCTTCACACGGCCCCAGCCTGCGATCCAGAGAAGGGACAGACACCGTCAGTTATGTGTTTCCGTTCATACTTACTTCTAGTGTTGAGAGGTTTAGTAAAGACATTTCCCCAATTATGGGAATGACTTGCTGCACTGTTTTATGCGTGGTTCCGTTCATCCACAGACCAGTTATAAATAATATTTTTAGTTAAACAGGTCGTGGCATTATATGTTTACTGTTTCACTGTTGTTTTGAAACGATTTCAGACTTAAAGAAAAGTCGCAAAATTAGTACAAAGAACTCCCATATGCTCTTTTCCCAGACTGACTTTTTTCATCTTCTTCCTCTTTTTCTCTCTTGCTGTCTACTTCCCATCTGTGTGTGTGTGTGCACACATGCTCTGAACCACAGGAGAATGGCCAAATGTCTTTCTGCCCAAATCCTTTGGTCCCTATCCAGAGACCAAGGACATGACCTCCATAACCCCAGGAAATGACCAGACTATTAAATATCGATATGGCTGCTGCTGCTGCTGCTGCTGCTGCTAAGTCGCTTCAGTCATGTCCGACTCTGTGTGACCCCATAGACAGCAGCCCACCAGGCTCCCCCGTCCCTGGGATTCTCCAGGCAAGAACACTGGATCAGACTATTAAATATTGATATGGCACCAGTATCTAATTCAGAGTTCAAATAACACTTTACTGATTATCCCACAAATCTCTTTCAGAATGATTTCCCCCCCAATTCAGGATCATTTGTGAGTTTAGTTGCCATTTCTCAGTAGTCTTCTTTAATCTGGGACCCTTCCTCAGCTTTTCTTCTTGACATTAATATTTTAAAAAGTGGAAGACCAGTTTTTGAAGAATGTCCCTCAATATGGGCTTGTTTGCTATCTCCTCACGTTGGAATCAGTCTCCACCTTCTTGGCAGGAGCCCCACGGAGGTGACGATGTCTCTTTCTTAGCACATTGTGCTCCAAAGCTCATGGTGACCTTCACCTTGATCACTCTGTCCTTCAGAGCTCCCTAACGTCACTGTTTTCGGTTTATAACTGATAAGTCATTTCTAAAGAAGTGTTTGTCACAAGCTTTCACCCGTTAGTTTTGACTGAGGCAATGATTGTTGCCTACATCAGTGATTTCCCTTTTGGTTACAAAAGTGTGATTTTTATAACCCCCGTCTTCAGCAATGACATCCTGCTATAAGAGCTCTCCTTTCTAATAATTCATCCATCCATTTGTTCATTCATTATCAGTACGGACTCACGAATTGTTATTTTATTTAAGGGACACAATCCATTACTGTCGTTATTTTGATACTAAAATTGCCCAAGACTTAGCCAATGAGAACCCCTCCAAGCTGGTTCTTGTGTTCTTTTGACAGGTTCTCTTGTCCTTTTTAAGCACTGTTTTACATGCTGGCTTTCCAAAATATTCTAAGATCCTCTACCTTGCCTCACATCCTAAACTAGCCACTTACCCAAGATGCCTTATTTTATAAACGAATAGTATTAAGAAACTTAGAAATGGGGGCAGGCTGGGCTCATTGCAACTGGAGTCTTACTGCTTTTAGACCCTTTCAGAACTAGAAAATTTTAAACACACACATATATAAAACTGTATATTAAAAGTCATGAGTTTATTGTGATTCCCAAAACTCAAACCTATAACCACAAGGCTCCTGTTTACCTTCCTGTAATCCATAATTGTGTCTTCGCTTCTCTGTCCCTTCTCCTGGCTTGCTGGTTTGTTTCTTTTTTTTTTAATTCTTGCAGTGACTTTTCACTGAATGCACTGCTAGTAAATATATCAGCTGGGCAAGTGAAATAATCTGAGTGTGGAAATGGTAGAAACTAAACCACTTTGCTTCTGCCATTGCTGACTGTCCAGTGGGCTAAGACTGATCCCAAACAGTTTATGCACGTTACATCACCCTTCAGTCTTATAGGAACCCACAAAGTAGGTACTCAGTGGTTATTTTTTAGAAAAGGAAATTAAGGCTTAAACACTGCCTGTATACAGCTGTAAGTAACACGAGAAGCTTGCCTTCTAGGTGCTTAACTGACAGACAAGGTTCTCACTTGACTGTTCAGATTTGCCACCAAAACTCCATTCATTCATGCACCCTTTTCTCCCTGAGGTGTCAGGAAACACGTATGGACCCAGGATTACTAGAATTTTTGTAACCTGACATCTAAAAGTTATCAGCTTGCTTTCACATTTGCAGCCTAACTGGATCAGAAAAAGAGGCACCTCTTCCCCCAACAGCAGAGACAGCCGAGTGAGTCAGGGGCTCCCCCGATGTCTGCAGACACCCTGAGAGCTTCCTCCTGGGGCTGTGGGCTCCTGGCAGTTGTTTTCCTGGAACGGAGAGCTGATAATGGAAACCATAAGTCTTCATGGCTTGGTCAAGTGCCCTGAGGTCTTAGGTCTGAGCAGGTCCGATCTGGTTCTGGATGTTAGGAGAGCAGCAAGTGCCCCTGAATTTGAGAGCAAAGGTTTCAGGGCGCAGGACGAGGGCAGGAGAGCTTGGGATCCAGACTCCGGGTGGAGGGCAAAGAAAGTCAGAATTCATCAAACGGTGTGATGAGTAGTGGGGAAAATGAAAGCAAAAAGGACAAGGAAATGTCGATTCCCTCCCCGCACAGAATGCTTTCATGGTGAGAGCGCTAGGATGAGGGGTTAGCTTAATGCTTGCGTAAATTACGATTCTAATGCCACTTACAGTATTCATTTATTTATTTCCTAGCTAGTGAAAACGTCGTGATCAATCATTTGTTCCAGTCGAAACTGTCACAAACAGGAGCCCTCGTATCGTCCTCTCCTTCTTTTAAATTCAGAGGACATAAATCTGCCCGGCTCAGTAAGAGAATGACAGCATCTTCAATGATGGGAGAAAACAGGAATTATCTAGAACTTAGTAAGGTAGGAGTTTTTATGATTCGTATCTGGTGGTTTTTAAATTTGCTCAGCACGTTTGCTGCTTCTTTTAAAGAACAAAAAATGTACAGTCCTCTATGCTAATGGAAAGAAATTGGTATTTTAATTTAACAAAATTAACGGAAAGACTGCTTACCCAAAGTATAACCCTTGGAGAGAGGATGGTATGAGAGCATGCAGTGGAGTGAAAACTTGATAGCAAATACAGGCTTAGTCATTTTATTGGTTGTCTTTGCAACACCCTTTTTAAGTCTCATCTCTGCGACTGTGTTTTTGATGAATGGGAGGTTTCAGGGACAGAAGGTTTAAAGGGAATACACTTAGCTACCTTATTCCGTTGCCATTAGTCACTTCAGAGGTTTTAGGTCTCTAAACAATAAATTGTAGTTTCTCACACAGACATCATGTATTTTTCAGGTCCTGGAGTGTTTCACTGTGCGTTTTGTAGATTTTTAATTTGTTTCTGCATTACGCTAATTTTTTAATGTGTATTCGTTCCACACCCGCGAGGTTGTACTTACAACCTAAAGATTTTGATGATTTGTAAAAACAGAACAAAAATGTAGTGAAGAGTTGTTTCAGAAGTGTACTGAGTTTATGCATTCAGTGCCAGTGTGTTTTGCTTGCCTTTACAGAAACTTTAAAAGACGAGAAGTATGGTTGGGAAGGGTCCAGGATGATCCATTTTAGAAATTCAGTCGTTGTAGCCTGCTGGAATGCATTTTTGCTTACCAATTAAAATAAAAGCATAATTAAAATGAGCTCTATTACAGAAGAGTGGCAGAAATGTGTACAGCCTATTAGAGATGTGTGTGTGTGTGTGTAGCCGGTAGACCCTAGAGTTACGAATCTTTTGATATAGCTGTTACATAACTGGAGGATCACAGGAATTCCATCTCACTGCATATTAAAATGGCATCTTTTACATAAAAAAGACAAAGAGTTCCCCTTTGTAAGGAAGATCTCTATTCCCAGGGGTTTCACTGAAACTTCTGGCCCCTGCTTTCTCAATCATCCTGGAAATCATGAGCAAGAAATCACCACACACCTCCAAACTGTAATTTTTAACCTTAATTATTAAACATTACCAGGCAGAGATGCCATTAGCCTTTCCCCTAAAGGACTGCAAAAGCGAGATAATTCACAGCCGTTCCTCCACCCAGAAAGGGAAATTGAGTGTTCAATTTCACCAGATGAAGATTTATTTATTATGATTTTTCCTTAAGTGTTCCATCCTTCACTTCCCTCTGAGGGTCCTCACCCCTGCACACCCACCCCTGTGACCAGAAGGCTGCTCTCTACCCACCCTTCAACTGAGCGTCATGCCCAGCTTTGTGTTTATAGAAAACAGTCTGATCTTCGACCAGTCACTTCATTTTCCCTTCCCTTGTCAGTTGCACTTGATCATTCCAGCTTGACACTTCATCCTAATGCAAGGAAATGAGCTACTGCCTTGATAGCAGCACCATATTGACAAGAATGTTTCATCCAATTTTTCTTCTATCGAGACCTTTTAGTTTAAGATAAGTGATTCTGGATCGATAGATCCATTGGTCGCGGTGTATATGATGCTGTGAAATGTAACAGAACGTTAGTGGCTGAGGTTCCTCTTAACCCCTGGTAGAATTTAATTAATTACCTTCTGCTCTTTCTCTCTTCACCCACTGCCTTCATTTTCACTTAATTCTTTTATATCCATAATCATTTCATCTTTGCTGCATGTGAATTCTTTTCTTTAAGAGCTGTATATAATTACTTATCAAAAAAGTCTACCATCAGTTTTCACAGGTGAGTAGTTTACTAACCCTTGTAACATTAAAAAATGAAGAAGAAGGAAAGGAAGGGAGAAAATGAGTAAGACACCGATGGTAGTTAACTTAGGGAACAAAACAATGGTTATTAAAACATCAGATTTTTGTAACATAAAATAGCATCCTTTTACCCCGGAATAAGCTGCATTTCATGACAAACAATTAGTAATACAATTAAGAAGACCAGGGTCAGTTTCTTGTACCACCAAGCTAGTCAACATCTGTTTATTCTCAAATTAAAGTAGTTGCACATTGGTGGCAGCCACGGACTTAAAAGGACGCAGTGAAGGTTATTTTACATGTAGTCGCCTATTTTCCCACCATTGCAGAAAATCATTTGGCACTGATTTTTATAGCCTCTTTTAAATCTCCATCTGCCTGTGAGTGAACGTACATGCATGGGAGGGTTAATTTTTTTTCTCCTACACGGGAACTTAGTAAAACAAACCTGCTCACGCTTTCCTTTTGTTTTCATTACAGTTATTAAAAAAGAAAGGAAATTCTACATTTCTTCAAAGACTCGACCGGGGAGGTCCAGCCACCATTGCATCGCAACTCAGGGTTAGTGAAGTTTTCAGATTTCAAAATTTTCCGTTTTGATTGTATCGACTGTAAAGGTTTTACATGGAATTTTCTTCCATTTTGACCACTTAAGTAACTTCAGAAAAGTAAGCATGCACACACATGTACACACACACAGTGAGTGAATGCATAATACATAAGAATCATGGACTGAAGATAAAAGTTTTTATTTACAAATTGCCAACCTTTATTTAAAATTCCCAACCTTGTCAGTTGGGGTCTTCTCTGGAGAATCAGTTGTGTTTTACTTCTCTCCTTAGAAAACTCTGACGGATATTACCGGGAAACTTCAGAAGTGCACTCCACACTTTATTCATTGCATCAAGCCCAATAACTCAAAGCTGCCAGACACCTTTGATAACTTCTACGTGTCCGCTCAGCTGCAGTATGTTGGGATCCTGGAGATGGTGAAGAGCATCCGACACGGGTACCCTGTCCGCCTTTCCTTCTCCGATTTCCTGTCGAGGTAGGTTTTTCTCTCGTGTCCACCATCCCCAGAACCATACTGGTGTTATTGTAGGTGGACCTTCTGATTGCTTTTCTGGCATTTCTTCTATTCTTCATACTCTTTTACCATGAGTAAACAAAATGCTCTGGGAAACCATGACTTATATAAAAACTTATATAAAAAGCTTTTAAATTTACTGAGGACAGTCACTTGGAAACAATTTTCATAGTTCCTTAAATTTAGGTTCCCTTGGATTTAGAGATTTATAAAACTGTTGCTTATAATATTGACTTAAAATTATAATTGAATATAAGAAGCTATGTGTGGGATTATTTTCTCCTTAAATGTATGAACAAAATATTTTTTAGGTGAAGCATTGGTACTCATGGGCCAAATTTAGCCCATTACCTATTTTTTTGTAAATAAAGTTTTATTGGAACACAGGCAGTGGACATAATGAGAGTATCTGTTTTATAGGCAGTCAAACAATAAGAGCAGTGTGGACAAAAAAGAAAGTATTTGGTAATCGTATATAAAAACAGGAAATTTAAAGTGATATTGATATAAAGTAATATCAATATTATGAGCACAAAATTTAACATTAATGGATAAAAACTAGAGCAACAGTAGTGTGGTGAAATCTATTTGGGAAACCATTTATCTAAAAGAAGACAGTTTAAGACTTTGGTTGAGCAGCAATGCAGTTTGGGCCACTGGTATGAAGAAGCTGCTAAACTCAAACAACCTATCAACCAAAAAACTTAAATCACCCAGTTGGAAATAGTCATAACAAAGGGCATACTATTTAAACTGTGACTAAATTTAGCGTTTCTAACCTTTGTATTTTCCAGAGGACAGAAATAGAAGTTGTTTATTGTGCATTTTAAATTTCCCAAAGACACAAATAAGAAAGTAAGCATCGTGTGAGCCATTCATTGTTAAAGAAGTGATCGACTGTTCAGAAGGGAGAAGATAAAATTCGCCACATTTAGGGATAAAGTATCTGGAGAATGAATATGTTTAGCCTGCAGAATGTGTAGTGCAGATAGACAAAATATTTGATTTAAACGTAAAAGATGCTTATTCATGAGTGAAGAGACACACTGCCTCCTATCTATAGAGAGGAACTGCAAAGTTAGGCAGGACACAGGGCTACATTAAGAATTAATACGTGCTGAATGAAAGAATTATTTGTGCTTTTGTTGGGTGGGGATGGTGGTGTTACCATCACTGCTCATTCTACACTGAGAGGTGTCTGGTAGTTCTGATCTGCCTCTTGCTGTTCCCCAATGGACAGCTGTTTATAGTCCCCAGAAATGTTTGGTCTGTTCATGAGTATGTATTTGTCATGCATAAGAATTTAAGTATTAAAAGTCAGCCTTCCCACCCCTTTCAATCCAAGTCTTTGGATCAATGAGTTTGAAGCCTGCCCAATACAAGTTTAAAGTAATAGATCCCCATATTTACCCCAGACCTTCTGGACGACAGTCAACAGAGAGTGGGGTCCCGGGACCCCTGGTTTCTCTGACGGAGAAGGGTATGGTTTTGTTATCTGCAGACATCATATGATCTCAGAGGGTCCCCAGCCTTGATGAATTGTAGTTCATTCAGCAGTACTGACTCCCTTCCCAAGTTGTGCTGAAAGCAGTGGTTCTCCAATGTTAGCGTCCATTTAGGCGTGTTAAAACACAGATTTCTGGGCGGCAGCCCCAGTGTTCTAGATCAGTCAGCTGGTCTAGATGTGTTGTGCTGTGTTTAGTCACTCAGGCATGTCTGACTATTTGCAACCCCGTGGACTGTAGCCCACCAGGCTCCTTTGACCATGGGGATTCTCCAGGCAAGAATACTGGACTGGGTTGTCATGCCCTCCTCCAGAGGATCTTCCTGACCCAGGGAATTAAACCTGGGTCTCCCACATTGCAGGCGGATTCTTTACCAGGTGAGCTACCCGGAAAGCCCCTGGTGTAGATGAGTTCCGCAAATTACCATCTTTAGCGAGTTCCCAGGTGAAGCTGGTGTTGCTGGTATGTGGACAACCTTTAGAGAATCACCGCCCTAGAACATCTATTCACTTGGAGATTACATCTTTATTTTATTTGGTTTGATTTTCTTCCACCAAGGATTGGAAGTATGTGAGTGCCTTGATGATTATCAAAGGGTACTTGCTGAGGATGCAAAGTGAAAGTGTTAGTTGCTCAGTCTTGTCTGACTCTTTGCGACCCTATGGACTGTAGCCCACTAGGATCCTCTGTCCAAGGGATTCTCCAAGCCAGAATACAGAGTGGGTAGCCAGTCCCTTCTCCAGGGGATCTTCCCGACCCAGGGATTGAACCATGGTCTCCTGTGCTGCAGGCGGATTCTTTACCACCTGAGCCACCAGGAAGTCTCAGGCATTTACTGATTTACTGGACTAAAACTTTGCAAATTTGTTGAGATTTCCAAGTGATCTGTGTACATTTGAAGTTTCTGGAGCACTGTAAATGGATTCTGTATTGGATATGAAATAGGATTAATCTCACTTTATAAACAATTTTTTAAAGCTCATTCAATGCATTCTCTGCTCTTTATTTTGTTAGAGTGTCTTAGACTCATGCAATCAGAGAAAGTTGGCTTTAAAGTGTCCCTCAGAGTTTCTCTGGAATAATTTTTAATAGCTGCATGGATCTTCCTTATAGCTACTCCAGCAAGTAGTCACTTAAACTGTCCTATTTTCCCAGAAGAGGGTGGAGAACACGAGTCTGTGTGTGTATACAATACTATATGGCATAATAATTAGAAAAATGTTTGACCTTTATTTTTGTCTCATTTAATATATATACATATATACTTACCAAGACTTATCTCTATTAAAATAGTATTTGTAATGATTGTCTTTTAAAATTAAGTACCCTTTTCCACATATATACATTTCTCGCTGTATTCTGACTTCTAGACAGAGACTTTCTCTTATTCAATCACAGTGCCTGTGCATTTGTCTGTTTAGTCAATGTTTCAGAACGAAGCTGGCACTGGAGGTTAATAGTTTTTCAATTTAAAGTACTGTTTCTGCATAACAGAGAGCATAGCTATACTATATTTGTCTGGAAAAATGATGCTTTTTGGTAAATCTCTGCATTTCTTAACTGGCCCCTTACATAAAAGGAGATGTGAGTTTCAATTTATCATCCTTATTTATAATTGCATATCAGTATAAATGGAATTGAACTTCCCTGGTAGCTCAGATGGTAAAGAATCTGCTTGCAATGTGGGAGACATGGGTTTGATCCCAGGGTTGGGAAGATCTCCTGGCGGAGGGCATGGCAACCCACTCCAGTATTCTTGCCTGGAGAATCCCCATGGACAGAGGAGGCTGATAGGCTACGGTCCATGGGGTCACAAAGAGTTGGACACAACTGAGTGACTAAGCACATACATGAATGGAATTATTAATGTATTTCAGTGGAAATTTGTCACCATATCGCTTGAATAAAGGACACCTGTCTGGAATATTATCACAAAAACACTGATCCATAGAGAGATTCTCAGTTTCTATAGAACTTGAATAAAACACAATTCACATCAACATATTTATTCATAAAGCTCATCGGAACCTTGAAGTTCCCCCAGGCAGTCAAGCATTGTTGTATAAACAAAGCCTCAATGTACAAATTAGTAGAAGTCTTTGGTTGCCAGAATATCATATAACAATTCCTATGTAAAACATTTCTATTCATATCACCTTGTCTTACGTGTTAGAGGACCGAAACCCATCAAACCAATTATTTTGTTTAGTTTACAAAGAGGAGTATGGTTACTGGAAAAATACTGGACAAAGAAAACCATGTCCAGTTTTGAAACAAGCACCTATTCATCGGACCTGCATTTATTGCTTCTGAAACCCAGCAGGACAGTGGATGTGGATAATGGATATTCTGTGGAATCCAGAGGCGACACGATGGTATTTGCAAACGTGCCTCCTGATTTCTTGGCTTTAATAGCTGTCCATCATTCTGAGACTTCCTAATCAAAAGTGGAGAATTGTGTTTGTGGAGAAATCCTCTTTTGATTAAATAAGAAGCATGCTTGTCGAATTTTTCCCCCTAATAGCAGCAGTAGCTTCTGAGTGGGGTAATAAGGCAAGATACTGTCTCCATGGCAAAGACCTCACAAGTTTAGGTCCAGAAAGAACAGAGCAATAGAAGTAAATTATTAAGTGCAAATCATGACACATCATTGGATCACGTACTGTGGACTGAATCGTTTCTCCCTAATAGTCGTATGTTAAACCCTAACCCCTGATGTGACTGTATTTGGAGATGGTTCTGTATGTGTGTGTGTTAGTTGCTTAGTTGTGTCTGACTCTTTGCAATCCCATAGACCATAGCCCACCAGGCCCCTCCATCCATAGGATTCTCCAGGCAAGAACACTGGAGCACATTGCCATTTCCTTCTCCAAAAGGAACTACGGAAAGAAAGAAAGTGAAGTCACTCAGTCGAGTCCGACTCCTGGCAACCCCATGGGCTGTGGCCTACCAGGCTCTTCCATCATGGAATTTTCCAGGCAAGAGTACTGAAGTGGGTTGCCATTTCCTTCTCCAGGGAGATGGTTCTATGAGGAGGTAATTAAGGTTAAATGAGGTCATAAGGGTGGGGCTCTGAACCAATAGGATTAGTGTCCCTATAGGAAAAATCGCCAGAGAGCATCTCCTTCTCTGCTCTCTGAACTTGCAGTGGGAAGGCAACGTGGTGCTGGGTTAGTCGCTACGTTGCGTCCAACTCTTTGCGACCCTGTGAACTATAGCCCTCCAGGCTCCTCTGTCCGTGGGGTTTCCCAGGCAAGAATACTGGAGTGGGCTCCCATTTCCTTCTCCCTGGGATCTTCCCCACTCAGGGATCGAACCTGGGTCCCCCTGCACTGCAGGCAGGTTCTTTCCTCCTGTGCCACCAGGGAAGCCCAGTGGGATGGCATCTGTCTGCAGACCAGGAGGAGACCTCAGTAGAAACTGAATGAGCCCACACCTTCATGCTGTACATCCCAGCCTCCAGAACTTTGAGAAGACACACTTCTGCTGCTATAACCCTCCAGCTCTGTGGTCTCCTGAGCTGGCTGAGGCACCTGTGTTTGTGGGTATGTGTTTCTATGGGGTCAATAGATAGCAAACCTGTTACACGGGGGTTTGACTGAGAAGTTTTGGATACCTTGTTTGTGTTACATGATACCCTTGTGCTGATGGGAGGAAGTCAAGTTAACATGTACATATCATGGGGTTTCAACAACTTGTGTCTCTGCTCACGTAATCACATTTCTACTGTTTTGTCTATTTACTCAGTGACATTTACTTGATATTTAAGATTCACTCAGCCATCCTCTTATTGAAAAATCATTTATAAAATCCCCAAATGGTTTGTGTCTCTTCTCTAAGCTTCAGAAAGACCTTATGTATTATACTTGTTATACATGCACTGGAAATATTCATTTATTATGAATATTTATGAGTAGTATTTATGAATAATATTATATCCAAATATTATTTATTAATATTTATCAAATATTCACTGGAGCAGAGGTTAGCAGACGATCAGATCGGATCTGGCCTGCCACTTACTTGTGTTATGACCTGAGAGATAAGAATGTCTTCTACATTTTAAAATTGTCAAATATTAAATGGTTACCTACATAATATCCAGTAGTCATGAATGGACGTAAGACTGGACTGTGAAGAAGGCTGAGCGCCGAAGAATTGATGTTTTTGAACTGTGGTGTTGGAGAGGACTCTTAAGAGTCCCTTGGACTGCAAGGAGATCCAACCAGTCCATCCTAGAGGAGACCAGCCCTGGGTGTTCTTTGGAAGGAATGATGCTGAAGCTGAAACTCCAGTACTTTGGCCACCTCATGCGAAGAGCTGACTCATTGGAAAAGACTCTGATGCTGGGAGGGATTTGGGGCAGGAGGAGAAGGGGACGACAGAGGAAGAGATGGCTGGATGGCATCACCGACTTGATGGACGTGAGTTTGAGTGAACTCTGGGAGTTGGTGATGGACAGGGAGGCCTGGCGTGCTGCGATTCACGGGGTCGCAAAGAGTCAGACACGACTGAGCGACGGAACTGAACTGACATAATATCCTCATTTTTGCCTCTTGACATACAAAGATGAAATACTTACTCTCTGGCCCTTTGCAGAAGAAAGTCGCTATGTCTCCGCTAGACCACAGGCTCCGTGGGTGAGGGCGGGTTTCCCTGTGTGCATGGACACCATCGTGAGCACTGGGCTGGGCTGCCAGCCACCCCTCGTGCTTCTGGGTCTACGCTCGAAACTGAACAGGAAAGATCTGCCATCGTCTTCCATTTCAACAGCTATCTCTAATGTTAGTTGGATCCTTCAGTTTGTGAGAACTTTCTGATGGCTTTGTAAAAGACAGACACACCAGTACATTCTGTAGAACATAAAATTCCAAGTCAGTGGCTTGCAACAACAAAGGTTTCTTTCTCTTTTATATTTGACTGTATTTAGAAGTCACACTGGAGAAGGCACCCCACTCCAGTACTCTTGCCTGGAAAATCCCATGGACGAAGGAGCCTGGTAGGCTGCAGTCCATGGGGTTGCTAAGAGTCGGACATGACTGAGCAACTTCACTTTCACTTTTCACTTTCATGCATTGGAGAAGGAAATGGCAACCCACTCCATTGTTCTTGCCTGGAGAATCCCAGGGATGGGGGAGCCTGGTGAGTTGCCATCTGTGGGGTCGCACAGAGTCAGACACGACTGAAGTGACTTAGCAGCAGCAGAAGTCACACACTTTAGCTTGAATCATCTCTGATTTGGGTCTCTTTTTCATGATGCACCCCGGGTTAAGGAATAGCCCGGGTCTAGGACATGTCCTTCCTGTATCAGGGGAGAAGAGGCTTGGCTGAGTGGCTGTTACAACATGTACTGAGATTCAGCATCTGTTGCTCTCTTATATTCGATTGTTAAAGCGGCCACCTGGCCTAGGCCACCACCTGTGGTTTGGAGAATCACCTTACTTACTGGAGGTAACCCAGGTGATGGTGGTGGTGGTTTAGTTGCTAAGTCATGTCCGACTCTTGCAACCCCATGGACTGTAGCCCACCAGGCTCTTCTGTCCATGGGATTCTCCAGGCACGAATACTGGAGTGGGTTGCCATTTCCTTCTCCACAGGATCTTCCAATCCAGGGATCAAACCAGAGTCTCCTGTATTGCAGGCAGTCTCCTGCATTGCAAGTGAATTCTTTACTGCTGAGCCACCAGGGAGCAGGTAAGAAAGAGTGGGGGTGTGTACACTTCTGGCTCAGTTAGCAGTTGCCCCAAAACTTAGTGCCATGAAACAGCAGTTTTATTTCTCCCACTTCTGTGGGATAACTGGGCTTAGTGGGGCAATACTTGCTTGGGGTTTCTCCAGCCATTGTGGCCATATAGCGGGAGAGGTTGGCCTACGATGGATGGACAAGACAGCTTCTCATCCCTGTGCCTGGCGCCTCAATGTTCCTCCATGTGATCTTTCTCCAGCAGAATAGTCTTGACTTCTTGCCTTGTGGCTCTGTTCCCAGGGGCAAGAGAGGAAACCTGAACTTCTCTTACAAGCTGGGCTGGAATTAGCACAGCATCACTTCCTCTGTATGTTACTGGTCAAAAAAGTTGCAGAGCGGCTAAGATATTTTTGTTAGGAAGCAGGCGATTGACAGCAGCCAACTTGGGACAAGCTACCACATCCTCTTGGGGGCTTCCCTGGTGGCTCAGTGGTAAAGAATATGTCTGCAGTACAGGAGAGGCAGGTTCAATCCCTGGGTCGGGAAGATCCCCGAGAGAAGGAAATGGCAACCCACCCCAGTAGTCTTGCCTTGGAAATCCCATGGACAGAGGAGCCTGGCAAGCGATGGTCGATGGGGTCACAAAAGACCCAGACGTGACGTAGTGACTAAACAACAGCAACAACATCCTCTTAAAGGGATAACATGCAAGTAACGAAATGACGCCGAAAGCTCTGCCTTTGTGCTCTGGTGCAAAACTGAATCTCAGAGACAGAATTTTAAGTGAAGTGGAAAAGAGCAGCTTTGTTGCTTCGTGGAGCAAAGAAGGATACAGTGGGCACATTGTGCTTCTCAAAAACTGTGGATCCCAACCACCCGGGGGATTAGTGGGGGAGTTTTATCCAGTGTATCCCAACCACCCGGGGGATTAGTGGGGGAGTTTTATCCAGTGTATCCCAACCACCTGGGGGATTAGGGGGGGAATTTTATCCAGTGTATCCCAACCACCCAGGGGATTAGGGGGGGAGTTTTATCCAGTGTATCCCAACCACCCAGGGAATTAGGGGGGGAGTTTTATCCAGTGTATCCCAACCACCCGGGGGATTAGGAGGGGAGTTTTATCCAGTGGTGCAAGGGCAGGGATGCTGATAAGGGTCTGGATGTATGCAGGGCCTGCATTCCTTGAATCTGGCCTCAAGTGGTCTCTGATGCAAAGAAAGAGCTGACCCATTGGCCACCTGATGCAAAGAGCTGACTCATTGGAAAAGACCCTGATGCTAGGAAAGATTGAAGGCAGGAGGAGAAGGGGGCAACAGGGGATGAGATGGTTGGATGGCATCACTGATTCAATGAACATGAGTTTGAGCAAACTCCGGGAGACAGTGAAGGACAGGGAAGCCTAGCATGCTGCAGGCCATGGGGTTGCAAAGAGTCGGACACGACTTGGCAACTGAACAGGGAACAATGATGCTTATGACATTATAGGTAACGTGGCTTTTTAATGGTCATGCAAGGGCATACCAGATTTTAGTCCTGTGCATCTCCACTCTTCTCAGGGTGCTAGCCTTTTGAATGGTAATCTTTTTCCAGATGTAAAAGGCACATCTTTGAGGATCTTGCTGTGGGTCTTGGGTGGCAGACTTGGAAGGGTCATGCACGTCATTTGTGTATGGACTTCTCTGTGGCTGGAGGGGAGAGCAGGACAGTATCCCCAACACGGGGAGAGGTTGACCCTTTAATGAGGTGCCTTATTTGCAGAAGACAGAAGGGCTTGTCCAGTAAAAGCACTGCAGGGACTGGTATTATGCTTGGCAAGGTGAGGACCTGTGATCTCTGTTTTGAGATTGTTCCTGGATGAGATCCCTCATAGAAATAGAGTCATTTAGCTTGTTTAAATGACACAGTTGTTGCTGAAAGGTCAGGCCGTGAAGGCACACAGCCATGACGTTAAATTGGGTGCGTGGAGACAGATGAAAGGAGATGCTCGTCAGCTGATTGGGTTGAATGAAAGGGCCAAGGCCACCCCGCCGTGCAGCACTCACCAGCTCCAGGTCCAGGCTGGGATCGTCTGAACGTCTTCCTTGTTCCTTGGAAGTGATGTCAGTTACTGTCAATACATCTTTAATAGAAATGAGAATTAACATGTTTAGGAGCTGTTAAATATTCTAATGTAACTGGCAAGGGATATAGTTTCTTCAGGGATAATTTTGCCAAGTCTCAGCGTATTCTTTCTGCTAAAACCCTTCTGCAGGGTTGGCTGATTGTCTAAAGTTTAATGAGGTTGGGGAGGAATGAGGACCTGTTATTTTTCAATGAAATATAAAGATAGGAATGAGAAGTATAATAGATTCTTGAGGCCATTTCAGTTTAAATACAATTAGGTTTATCTTTATTGGGAATTTTTTCTACTGCTCAATGGATTAAGAATCATAAAATTCCCTTCTAATCTACTGGAGATCTGCAAATTTTTTCTATAAGAGGTTTACAGGCCACAAGATCACTGACATAGCTACTCAGCTCTGCCTCGTGGCAGAAGGTAGCCACGAGGTAGCCATTGACACGTAGACAGCCTGTCAGTGAACAAGTGAGGAGAGTTTATTTATCACGTGCACGACCTTTCCAAGTCTGCCTGCCAAGACCGCAGCTAAACTGTCGGCATTAACAGAAGGTGGGTGGTTTTGACCCATGGGTGCCTAACCCTTTATCTAGTCTTGTCTTCTTTCTGATAGAATTTGGGGCATGTTTTTCCATCGAAAAAGGGACAGGTTGTGAAAGGTGACTTTGATGTTTGCTCTTTTATCCCCAGTATCTGGCCTTGATCCTAATTTCTACTCTAATAAGCTAGATGGTCTCCCATGAAAGCATTAATTTACTCATTCCTTCACCACTCACTTCTTTGTCATTATTCCATTCAGTCTTAATTTATTCTTGGAGAAGGAAATGGCAACCCACTCCAGTGTTCTTGCCTGGAGAATCCTAGGGACGGGGGAGCCTGGTGGGCTGCGGTCTCTTGGGTCGCACAGAGTCAGACACGACTGAAGCTACTTAACAGCTTAATTTATTCAGGCGTTTTACTGACTCAGAGTGCCCTTACGCCTCGGGAAGTTGCCGTCAGGAGTGCCTGGGGCGTCACTGATGGGTGTTGTTGAATTCCCGCCGTGGGTGAAGCTCCAGATCTGCATGTTATACGTGACTCTGTTCCTCATAATAACCTTTTTTGGGGTGACTGCTCTCACTACACACCTGTTAGTACGATATAACTAATAATTGCGGGACTTTTGCCTTGGGTGAGATTGATCAGGACTGACCGAAAGCATTGTCTCATCAAATCCTCGCAGCGTCCCCACGAGCTGCATTATCAGTCCCTGCCCGCTTTAGAGTTGAGAAAACCGAGATCCCAAGGAGCGTGCTGGTGGTCCAGAGCCTCACACACCTCAGCCCTGCGGATTTTTACCTGCTCCTCCGTCAGCCTTGGTGCTGATAGTGGCCATGTCCTCAAGGACCTGCTCCTTCTACTTTTTCCACGATGTGTGCTGTCTCTTTAGGCGTGACTGCCTTTCGCAGCCACAGGCCAGACCACAGGGATGCCCAAACAGCTATATGACGTTAGTGGGGGCAAAGAAACCCAGCACTAGACTCTTGACCCTGGATGGCCTTTGCTCGGTTTCCTGATGAACAGTCCGGTTAATTCTGTGGAGTTTCCTGGATAGAAGTTACTGCCGTGTTCACTAGAGATCACACGCACCACAAATCTGTGTGGTGCTGACACAGCAGCAGGTGACGACCTCCGAAAATCAGCTCAAGAAGAGTGAGAAAAATGGCGCTTGAAAATGGAGAATGTTTTCCTTAAAAATCATATGAAAATTGAAATCAAAAAGACTTCACTTTCAAACAACATTGGAGATGATACCCAAAACTGACCAGTCTAAATGATTCAAAACCAAGATATGATTCCACTTAGTCAAGGCTTCCCAGGTGGCTCAGTGGTGAAGAATCAGACTGCCAGTGCAGGAGACAGAAGTTCGATCCCTGGGTTAGGAAGATCCCCTGGAGAAGGAAATGGCAATGCACTTCCGTATTCTTGCCTGGAGAACCCCATCGACAGAGGAGCCTGGTGGGATGTAGTACTCGGAGTCTCAGAAGATGCAGACAGGACTTAGCAACTAAACAGCAACAAGAAAGCATTCAATATGAAACAACCAAAATCAGGGAAATAGACCAGAAGTTATTTTCAAAGGGTGAATTCAGTATATTGAGAGCTATACTTTATTTTTAATAAAATTTTGGGAGTACATCCAAAAAATTCCATCCCAGAATTCTGAATCTTATTGATTATTTGATTTAACTGGGCTCCCCCATTTCCAGCCTCCACCGATACAACTTAATATTTTTAATTATAAGTTATGTCAGGTAAAACATAATTGCAAAATGACCTTGCTTGCAGGGCCAAACCACTCTTAAATAATTACCTAAGTCGCTTGTTTCATTCCTTATGAATTATATGATTCTCTTTATAGGAGAGCTTTATAGGAGTACTGTTGAATGAGACATCGGTGATAGTTTTCATTCATAGTATCTAAATGATCTTAGGAACTCAGGAATCCACAAAGAAGCTCCAGTTATCAGTAGTTCATTGAATTGGACCTGATTCCTATCATTTTACTTATCTAGTTCTTGACCAAACTGAGAAGACAAAAACGATCAAAATGTTACATTTCTTGCATAAAGTCTAGATTGAAGGACACTGCTTAGCATGAGAGGCAACAGTGTCTGCTAGTGGAACCCCAGAATTGGGCAGAATTACCCTCCTCCCCCAATTACAGACAATGTGGGCTTAGGCAGACCATCCAATGACAGATGCTGCTCAGGTAAAGCATGGACCTTGCAGAAAAGAAGGAAGACAACTTTTCTTCCAAACAGTTCTCAAACAGCTGAGAATCCTGTCTTTCTTCTCATTAAAATTACTGGTTAGATTAGATTAGCTAGCCACCTCCCCTCCCCTCGAATCGTGAAGGATCAGAGAGTGACCCAGAGCATCACCCTACCTCTGACTCTAAGGAAGCAGCAGAGACGAGGAAGTGTCCTCGGCCAGCCCCGTGCCTTGTATCGTGTTCTGACCACAGATCTCATCCAGGAAGCCTGCAATAACAGGGGGACTGGCTTTGCTCCTGGGGGACAGCTGAGGCTTTCAGAATATTCTTTCCTTTGTCTTTACCCACTGCTTCCCTGCATGTCTTTCTGAGAAGCAATATAGATTTTGTACCCAAAGATTTTGAAGTGGGCCAACAGTGCATTACTTTAATTGATTTCAAGGCCACTCTGTTTTCAAGACTATAATGCATTTTATCTCCCATCTCAAACCCCGTTCTGACACATTGTGCAACAGAGCCCATCAGAGATTCTGCAATGAGAATAAGTGAAAATATTAAAACAAAAGAGTAACTCCAGTAATAAAATCCCAGTGCCTAAATATTCCCAAGTGTTAGTTGCTCAGTTGTGTCTGACTTGGCAATCCCATGGGCTGTAGCCCACCAGGCTCCTCTCTCCCTGGGATTCTCCAGGCAAGAATAGTGGACTGGATTGCCATCTCCTTCTCCAGGGAATCTTCCTAACCCAGGGATGGAGCCCAGAACGCCTGCATTGCAGGCTGATTCTTTACCGTCGGAGCCACCAGGAAAGCCGTAATGTTCTCAGATTTGACTATAAATCTTCTTCTGTTATTATGTTCCTGGTGAGAAGGATTAATACATATTGCAAATGAAAGTCCAGAGATATTCAGTCCCAAAGGAATTGAAAGCCCAAATGTGACTATCTTGACTTTCTGAATTAAATGTCCCAAATTCCATATGCATAAGTGAACTGGCTGTTTCTGAAGCATTCTTTCCATTTTTCTGACTTGGCTCAGACTTAACTAAAAAGGTTCCAGATGACTTGCTCGGAGCTGAGGGCCCTTCAGTGTAACATTCTGAGCGGTTAGTCATTGTATTAGTCTGTTTGGCTGCCGTAACAAAATACCGTAGTCTGGGTGGCTTAAACAATTGGCATTTGTTTCCTTACAGTTCCGGAGACTGGAAATCCAAGATCAAGGTGCCAGGGAGATAGAGAGAGACAGTAAAAATTCTAATGCCTCTGGCTCAAAGGACAGTAGTTCTTTTGAATTAGGGCTCCATCCTGATGAATTCATTTAACCTTAACTACCTCCTAAAGGGTCTAAAGGTAAATGCAGTCACATTGGGCATGAGGGTCTCAATATATGAAGTTTCTTTGGGGGGGGGGGCAGAAACATTCAGTGCGTGGTAGTCACATTAATGACGTGCCTGATTTAGAGCTTGTTTGTGGTGTGTGTCAGTGCCAAGTCTCTCATCAGTTTCCCAGTGAGAGTCCAATGAGTAAATACTAAACATAAGGTCATTTGCGTATTAACGTCATATGCACAAAATTTAGAACTCTGTCCCTAGTCTCTAAGCAGTATATTACAGCAAGAATTCTAGAATCTAATATTTTGTTTTTCCAGTGATAAGAATGATCATGTGCATGTTGACCAAACCAGGGCAAGTTTAAGAGTGAAATAGGGCCACTGTTAATAATCTTGCCAGAAATATAGGTATAAACTGGGACTGTCCCTGGCATACCAGAAAATAGGTCACCAAAGCTCTCTTTAACCTCTACTTATCTGAGTACCCTTGCATTTCATGAGTCTTTAACCTCTGTCATTCCCAGTAGACTAGAAGCCCTGTTACAGAAAGCCTTCTTCTATACACACATAACGGGGCTTCTCAGGGGGCTCAGCAGTAAAGAGCCACCAATGCAGGAGACATGGGTTCGATTCTGACGTGGGTCAGAAAGATCCCCTGGAGAAGGAAATGGCAACCCACTCCAGTATTCTGGCCTAGGAATCCCATGGACAGAGGAGCCTGGTGGGCTACAGTCCATGGGGTCACAAAGAGTCGGACATGACTTAAGGACTAAACAGCAACAATATGCATATAATAGGCGGCTGAGAAACATTTGTTCAATAAGCTGGGACATGAATAGCCTTTTAGTTTCCTGTATCATCTTATAACTGAGCCCTAAATTCTGTGTCCAACAAGTAATATTCATTAGTATCATTCAGCGCATCTATATGAGATGCGTTCCGGGGCCAACCAATTAAAATGTATGGTGTCATCATGCCTTTTTCTTGGCCATGCCATGCAACATGGAGGGTCTTGGTTTCCGACCAGGGATCAAACCCCCTGCAGTGGAAGCATGGAGTCTTAACTACTGGACTGCCACTGTGTGTGTGAGTGTGTGTGTGTGTGTGTGTGTGTGTGTGTCTGTGTGTTCGTTGTTCAGTTGTGTCTGACTCTTTGTGACCCCATGGACTGCAGCCAGCCAGGGTCCTCTGTCCATGGGATTCTCCAGGGAAGAATACTGGGGCAGGAAGCCATTCCTTTCTCCCAGGGATCTTCCCAACCCAGGGATCGAACCCAGGTCTCTTGCATTGCAGGCAGATTCTTTACTGAGGCACCAGGGAAGCCCCCAGACTGCCAGAGAGGTCCTTAAAAATCCCCATTTTCGGGTAGCCATTTAAACTTTAGTATGAGATAAAGATCCCAGGCTTGCCTTTTCACAGCTTAATATTATTCTCACTCCTCAAAAAACACTGAGTCCTTCTCTGAAATTTCTAGTCGTATTATAATTATACAGCAGTGCATGGGTTAGCATTCTATATTGATTTTTAAAATGGCTTCATTTGATGGATCTTTCTTTGTTCTTTGAAATGCTCTGTTAACTGAAAGTACTCTCCATAATACTGTAAAGTGGAGGATCAATTTACGTGGTAAAAATACTTTTAGGAATAAAAACATCACAATAGACACTGGTTTCATGATCTATATTTAAAGGAGAAGCTATTATTAACTAAGAGTTAATTTATAGGTAGAGCTGACCCACTTACTACTATCTTCACAGTATACTCACCTGAACCATTTCCTACATCATTGTGAGACCCTATTACTTACAGCTGAAAATTCACTTTTGTGGCAAGTTAATAAGTGAAATAAAGATTTCTGCATTTAGTGGAAATCACTTTTGGAGGAATAAAAGTAATTTGTTTTATTATTAGTAAATTCTTACTTTTTTTTAATTCATGGTTTTAAAAGTACGGTGAGGACAACTTTTTTAAACTAATATTCTTACAGATCTCTCTCCACTTACGACCAAAAAAATTCCAATGTATTTCTGTACATAGTTCTCAGCTATTTTCTTCACAGTTGTCAAAAATGGGATAACTTATATTAGGAAAGAACTTCTAATGTATTCAAAACAATGAAGTTTGCAGGAAAATGAATCATACAGAGTGACCTGAAAATTATCAATGCACATAGTGAGAGACTCAAGAAGAAATACTTTAATAGGAATGAAAATCTTTTTCAACCACTGCCAGATGGTTAGAGATGGGGCAACATGACTTTGTTCCAGCTCTGACCATCATGACACTACAAATCAAGAGTCCCACTCAGGAACTAGCACACCAAGTGTGGCACTCAGCAAAATTACATCCTTCACTTTTTTTTTTAAGAAACGTCTATTAGAGCTCTACAAAGCTGAGGAATAGAAGCAATCATTTACAGACTAGATTTAATAAAGCAATGGTTATTTACCAAGATAGTAAAACAAGCAGGTTGTACCTATACATTTCCCATTAGAGACTGACGTACATGCCGCTTCTACATTAACGTTGATAGGATTATCAGGAAGAAACTTATTAAAAGGAGTCATTCCTTGGGCTTAAAAACCTACCTGTGTTTTTAACCTACCAGTTAAAAACCTACCTGTGTTGTCCCAATGAAAGGTGTATTTGGAACAGATTTAGATGCAAGAAAATTTTATTTTTGAAAGAAATAAAAGATGACACAAACAGCTGGAGGGATATACCATGTTCTTGGATTGGAATAATCAATACTGTGAAAATTACCAGAGCAATCTACAGATTCAGTGCCATCCCTACCAAATTATCAATGGTATTTTTAACAGAATTAGAGCAAAAATATTTACACTTTGTATGGAAACACAAAAGACCCCGAATAGCCAAAAAGCAGTCTTGAGAGAGAGAAACAGAGCTGGAGGAATTAGGCTCCCGAACTTCAGGCTATACTACAAAACTACATCAATCAAAGCAATATGGGACTGGCCCAAAAAACAGAAATACAGATCGATGGAACAGGGTAGGACGTCCACAGGTAAACCCACACACCTGTGGCCCCCTAGTCTCTGACAGAGGAGGCGAGACTATTCAGTGGGAAAGGCAGTCTCTTCAGTAAGTGCTGCTGGGAAACCTGGGCAGCCGGCATGCAGGGAGTTCATTTTCTGTGCCCAGTGCGCCCATTTCAGCACCAGCGTGGACACCATAAACTTCTTCCTGCACTCGGACTGAGCGGTGCAGCACAGTGTAATTAGGTTCTTTTGTATGTTGACTTCTAATTCGTTGTTGTATTTCGATCCTTACTCCAAACAAAGCAAACGCATTCTGCTAACAGGGTCTGCATTTCCTCCGGTGCCTAAGCCAGCATCTTTGGTTCATGGCAAGTGACCGACGGGCTCATACGGCCGCAGCTTCCGTGTCCGAGTTGTGTTTCTTGTTCTACAGCGCAGGTTGGGCCTCTTAGTGAGTACACCCCCTGGGGCATGCTCACTGAGAATGGTTCATTTCTTCACACCTGCTATAACGTACCTTAGAAATGCAACGTCAAAGGCATCTTTCCCCAGCCCAACTCTTTAGTATTGGAATAGGAAATACTGGGAATAAAGCAGTTTGGTCTTCCCACTCTATCGTAATATCTCCTTACTACATGATCTAGATGTGACTTTAGTGACATATACCAGTTTCCTATCATAGATTGTGTCCCGAGTACCTAACACAGGACCAGAAACAGGACTGGTGGCTACTACTTAAGTTGTTCAGTTCAGTTCAGTCGCTCAGTTGTGTCTGACTCTTTGTGACCCCATGGATTGCAGCACGCCGGGCTTCCCTGTCCATTATCAACTCTCGGAGCTTGCTCCAACTCATGTCCATCGAGTCGGTGATGCCATCCAACCATCTCATCCTCTGTTGTCCCCTTCTCCTCCCGCCTTCAGTCTTTCCCAGCATCAGGGTCTTTTCCAATGAGTCAGCTCTTCGCATCAGGTGGCCACAGTATTGGAGTTTCAGCTTTAGCATCAGTCCTTCCAATGAATATTCAGGACTGATCTCCTTCAGAATAGACTGGTCGGATATCCTAGTGGTCCAAGGGACTCTAGTCTTCGACCCCACAGTTCGAAAGCATCAATACTTCGGCACTCAGCTTTCTTTATAGTCCAACTCTGACATCCATACATGACTACTGGCAAAACCATAGCTTTGACTAGATGGACCTTTATTGGCAAAGTAATGTCTCTGCTTTTCTGGCATATTGAGTGCAGCACTTTCACAGCATCATCTTTTAGGATTTGAAATAGCTCCACTGGAATTCCATCACCTCCACTAGCTTTGTTTGTAGTGATGCTTCCTAAGGCCCACTTGACTTCACATTCCAGGATGTCTGGCTCTAGGTGAGTGATCACACCATCGTGGTTATCTGGGTTGTGAAAATCTTTTGTATAGTTCTTCTGTGTATTCTTGCTACCTCTTCTTAATATCTTCTACTTCTGTTAGGTCCATACCATTTCTGTCCTTTATTTAAAGAGCCCATCTTTGCATGAAATGTTCCCTTGGTATGTCTAATTTTCTTGAAGATATCTCTAGTCTTTCCCATTCTATTGTTTTCCTCTATTTCTTTGCATTGATCACTGAGGAAGGCTTTCTTTCTTTGGGTTAAAAAAAAATTATGGATATGTGTCTTAGGGCCCTGGGGAGTAGGTAAGATTGCCAGATAAGATACAGGATATCCAGTTAAATTTCAGATAAACAGCAAATGTTGAATCTGTTTTCCTTGCTTTTTTTCCATCAAGAGGAGATATTCCTCTGGTGTTTACTTAACATACAAACTAAACATCAGAAGAAGCAAGAACGTTGGTTTCTATTGTAAGCATCCAGAACAGATTTTTTTGTTGTTTCTCTGAATTCTCTTTATGAATGTGAATTTACTTATTTCTCAAAAATTTAACAGTTTTAATAAATGATGATTGGCATGTGGTAAACGGCACCTGTTTTTCGGTTTAAAAAAATGACAAGTTTTGACATAAACCTACATCTCAGAGGGCTTCCCTGGTGGCTCAAATGGTAAAGAATCTGCTGACAATGCAGGAAACCTGGGATTGATCCCTGGGCTGGGAAGATCTCCTGGAGAAGGGAATGGCTACCCACTCCAGTACTCTTGCCTGGAAAATCCCATGGACAGAGGAGCCTGCTGGGCTACAGTCCATGGGGTTGTACAAAGTCGGACACAACTGAGTGAGACTGACTTTCATTTCACATCTCAGAAACCCTTTCACAAATCAACTCGGTGAATGTGCCCAGTGGCCCCAGAAGACTCCTCCTGCCCGTTCGGTAGTCTCACCTCCTTTCCCATCTCTGCTTCTTCAGCCCCAAGCAAGCACTGATGCTGCTGCTCATTGTAGATTTGTTTCATTTTCTAAGGCATTTTACAAATGGGATCATAAATTGTGTACTCTTTGTTTTTAATCCGGCTCCTTTGATTACCATAATAATGCTGACATTTCACCGTGTGGTTGCGTGTCATCCGGGTTTTGCTGGGTTGTATTCCTTTTGACTGTTCACTCACCTGTTGGTCGGTATTTAGGTTTCTCCCAGTATTTGCTATTATAAGGAGAGCTGCCATGAACACTTGTGTCCCAATCTTTGCATGCATGTTTTCATTTTAGGGATGGACTTGGGGGTAGAAATATAGGAGTGGGATGACTCAGGCATATGGGTAGCATATGTTAAACTTTTTAAAAAATACCGAACTCTTTTCCAAAATGGTCATACCATTTTGTATTCCCACCAGCAGGGTATGAAAGTTCTAGTCACTCACATCCTCTCCAGCTCTGGTGTGATCAGTCATGTCGTTTGTGACATTCTAATGAATATAAGCAGCATCTCACTGTGAGTTTGCTTTGCACTTTTCTAGCGACTAACGGTGTCAGCCACCTTCCCATGGGCGTGTTTGCTACGCATCCATCTTCTCTGATGAATTTTCTGTTCAGATGTCTTGCCTAATTTTGCTCTGTGCTCATCAATTTTTAGAGTTCTTTATAGATTCTGAAGACACGTATGTATTAAACATTTAATTAGCAAGCATTTTCTCCAGGATTATATCCTGTCTTCTACATCATGAAAAAGGTTGCAATGAATTGGTGTTAATTATTCTTTAAATGAAATGAAGTGAAAGTCGCTCTGTCATGTCCAACTCTTTATGACCCCATGGACTATACAGTCCATGGCATTCTCCAGGCCAGAATACTGGAGTGGGTAGCCTTTCCCTTCTCCAGGGGATCTTCGCAACCCAGGGATCAAACCCAGGTCTTCCACATTGCAGGTGGATTCTTTACCAGCTGAGCCACCTGGGAAGCCCAAGAATACTGGAGTGGGTAGTCTATCCCTTCTCCAGGGGATCTTCCTGACCCAGGATTTGAACCGGGGTCTCCTGCATTGCAGGCGGATTCTTTACCAACTGACCTATCAAGGAAGCCCATTCTTTAAATATTTGGTAGAATTTACTAGATATACCACTTAGGTATGGAGATTTCTTATTTGGGAGAATTTTAAGTATGAATTCAATTCATTTAATAGTTCTAGGAACATTCATGTTGCCTAGTTCATCTTGGTTGGATTTCAGTAATTTGTAGTCTTAAGGAGTTGCACTGTTTAAATTGATAATTTTTTTTATTAGTATAAAGAGTTGTTTGTGACATTCCCTCACTACACTTTTAATATCTACAGGGTCTGTGACAGTATTCTGATAATTATTTTTCATTAGATATCAAATGTTGTGAATTTTACTTTTTCAGGTGGTATTTTTTATTTCAATAAATATTCTTGTATTTTGCCTAAAAAGCAGTTAAGTCACTTGGAAAAGGTTGTTGTTTAGAGTTTTCTCTTACATGCTTGGTTTGTTAGAACCAAATCAGTGTGTAGTCTGGGCCTAATTATTTTACACTGCTGATGCAAAACAACTGAGTTCTTTTGCTGCTGCTGCTGCTGCTGCTGCTGCTGCTAAGTCGCTTCAGTCGTGTCAACTCTGTGCGACCCCATACACGGCAGCTCACCAGGCTCCTCCGTCCCTAGGATTCTCCAGGCAAGAGTACTGGAGTGGGTTGCCATTTCCTTCTCCAGTGCATGAAAGTGAAAAGTGAAAGTGAAGTCGCTCAGTCGTGTCCAACTCTTCGCAACCCCATGGACTGCAGCCCACCAGGCTCCTCCGCCCATGGGATTTTCCAGGCAAGAGTACTGGAGTGGGGTGCCATTGCCTTCTCCATCTTTTTCTGGTGCCCGATGAATTGTGGAAGTTTTCACTCTGGCTGATGGGAAGAGCCCTACACCCTTCCTCCCTTTGTTGTGGGGCTGGTTTCCTCTCCTCCACGCGGGTGGTTCTTTCTCGGGCCGTAGATGGTTTCTTCCCTTGCATGTGGTGATTGCTCTTCTGCTCGAGACTTGGGGCGGCCCTGGGACTCTCTGGCGTCTTCTCTGGTGTGGCTCTGTCTTCTTGGATAGATGGTTTCTTCCCTTGCATGTGGTGATTGCTCTTCTGCTCGAGACTTGGGGCGGCCCTGGGGCTCTCTGGCGTCTTCTCTGGTGTGGCTCTGTCTTCTTGGATAGATGGTTTCTTCTCTGTGTGGTGATTGCTCTGTCTTCTTGGACTTGTGGCCTTCTCTGGCGTCTTCTCTGGTGTGGCTCTGTCTTCTTGGATTGTGAATTCCAGTTGCCTTGGTGGCCCTCTTCTTCCAGCGCCGTCTCCTGCCCTCGGGGAGAGCCTCAGGCATCGCTTGGGATTCCTCTTTTAACCACAAACCCCCTTCCCAGGCCAGGCCGTAAGCTGGGGGCTCCCAGGCCCTCATGCATCTGTTTCCGGTCTCCCAGAGGTCACTGCCCTTCCCTGTCGAGTGTCGACTGTTTCACACGTTGTCCAGTTTTAAATTGTTTGAGGAGGGAGAGTCAAACTGGCCCCTGTTTCTCCATCTTAACTGAAAGCAGACATTTATAAACTTATTTTTTTATATTGGTTTCCTAATAGATGGGAAGTTTCTCTATTAAATTGTCTCTGGGCTAGCTTGTAAGTACCTGTAATCTCTTCTTTCAACAGAAAACTTCCTAAAATGAACGCTATTATTTGAAAGCTTCTGTATTCTAAAGGTAATTCTTGATAGCCTGGATAATGGTACGCTTTTCTCTTTTGATCTTCAAATTATGTATACCAGTTTTTCCTAAACATACTTGTATCTCTGAATAAAAATTAGCATAGAGCAGCTGGTATTTTATAAAATGATGCTAGACAAGAGTTTGGATAGGAAGTGGAGGCGAATACTATATTTGTTTGAATGTGCATGGGATTTTAATTAAGCTAAAATTAAGCACGTTAGAAATTGTCCAGGAAGCTGATGACTTTTTTCTTAGGCAATTCATGGCTTGGAAGCTTCTATGACCAAAATGGCCAGAAATGCATATTTATGTGCAGGGCCCTAAATAGATTTATGAACGTTCTGCCCCCCATCCCATGCAAAAAAGAAAAGAAAAAAAAAAAAAAAACCTTCGACTCAAGAGAAAAATTTCACCTGCTTTGCCCACAGTAGAATTTTATGAGTTCACAGGAAATTTCTCATTCTCTAGTAGATGACCTGCTAGCAATTTAACCCAGGGAAACTCTGAGACATAAAACGATCCTTAAAGCATTTCAAAAATTAATAAGTAACAAGGATAGGGAGATCTGCTTTTTTAGAAGTACCTTTTACTTACATTTCTCATATGTTATCTCACAGATCTTTGCAACCATTGCATGCAAATATTGCTCTACCATTTATCAGCCATTTATCAGGTCAAGAATAGGGCTCAAAAAGTTAAGGTTTAAGCAGATACCTCTGGCCTTTACTGTGTACTGTTGCCTTCCATTTCAGTGGTCAGGGAATCCCAAAGAAAGACAATGCCAAAGAATGTTCAAACTACTGCAAAATTGCACTCATCTCACACACTGGCAAAGTAATGTTCAAAATTCTCCAAGCTAGCCTTCAACAGTACATGAACTGAGAACTTCCAGATGTTCAAGCTGGATTTAGAAGAGGCAGAGGGACCAGATATCAAATTGCCAACATTTGTTGGATCGTAGAAAAAGCAAGAGAGTTCCAGAAAAATGTCTACTTCTGCTTCATTGACTACACCAAAGCCTTTGACTGTGTGGAGCACAACAAACTGGAAAATTCTTAGAGATGGAAATTCTAGACCACCTTACCTGCCTCCTGAGAAATCTGTATGCAGGTCAAGAAGCAATAGTTAGAACAAGGCGTGGAACAATGGACTGGTTTCAAGTTGGGAAAGGAGTATGTCTAGGCTGTATATTGTCACCCTGTTTATTTAACTTACATGCAGTACATCATGTGAAATGCCGGGTTGGATGAAGCACAAGCTGGAATCAAGATTGCCAGGAGAGATATCAGTAACCTCAGATATTGGCAGAAACAACACCCTTATGGCAGAAAGTGAAGAGGAACTAAAGAGCTTCTTGAAAGTGAAAGAGGAGAGTGGAAAAAACTGGCTTCATCCACTCCCATCACTTCATGGCAAATAGATGAGGAAACAATGGAAACAGTGTCAGACTTTACTTTTTGGGCTCCAAAATCACTGCAGATGGTGACTGCAGCCATGAAATTAAAAGACATTTACTCTTTGGAAGAAAAGCTATGACCAACCTAGACAGCATATTAAAAAGAAGAGACATTACTTTGCCAACAAAGGTCCATCTAGTCAAAGCTATGGGTTTTCCAGTAGTCATGTATGGATGTGAGAGTCGGACCATAAAGCTGAACACTGAAGAATTGATGCTTTTGAGCTGTGGTGTTGGAGAAGACTCTTGAGAGTCCCTTGGACTGCAAGGAGATCCAACCAGTCCATCCTAAAGGAAATCAGTCCTGAATATTCATTTGAAGGGCTGATGCTGAAGCTCCAATACTTTGGCTACTTGATGTGAAGAACTGACTCATTGGAAAAGACCCTGATGCTGGGAAAGATCGAAGGCAGGAAAAGAAGGGACGACAGAGGATGAGATGGTTGGATGGCATCAACGACTCAATGGACATGAGTTTGAGTAAGATCCAGGAGGTGGTGAAGGACAGGGAAGCCTGGTGTGCTGCAGTCCATGGGGTCGCAAAGTGTCAGACATGACTGAGTGACTGAACTGAACTGACTAATATACATAACATATACAGTAAAATATATAATAGGTATATAATACTAGAAACAGCTGATCTGTTTCTAAGAAACAAAAAGGCTAGTTAACACAGGCTTTGAAATGTGTATATATATATGTGTGTGTGTGTATAAAAAATACATAAATATATTAATACAATGTGTATATATTTATATTATTTCCTCAGGATTTTCACATCATTCATTCATTTCATTAAAAAAAGTCTTATGAAACTGCAGACATATCACTCATTGAAGTATTTAACATTAAGTAGCAATCACACATGCAGCCTAGTGAAGTGCAACATTACATGATGCCTGTCCTTTATCTCCCTCTGAAAGTTATTTTATTTCTTGCCCTAAATCTTACCTAAGAATTCTCTAAAGACCTACAAGCTTGGGTGCTCAAAGACATCTCTATAAAAGTTATCCATCAGAGTTAATAGAGTTCCTTCAAACGACCTGAGGCTGTGCTCCATGTTAAGGATACAAAGATGAGTCTGTCTTGGCCAAGTCTGACGTGTCTCCCAGGTTGAGATGGTACCAGGGTTGTTGTCGGAGCCTAGAAGTGAAGCCCGTGACCCCACCAGACAGAATTCTGAGAGGACTCCTGGGTGATGGTGACGAATGAGCTCCTTGCACGAGGTCATGGAGGAAACCCCAGACTTGGAGCGAGACCTAAGGATCTGATTTGAATAAAGAGAGGCGGTCAAGAGCATCCGAAGGCATCCCGGGAGGATATTCCCGTTGCAGGAGCCTGAGTACATCAGACAGAATGAGAGCCCAGAGGAAGGAAGAGCTGTGTGTTTTAGGCACAAAACTCGGCTACCCTGTGCCTTGGGTACCCTTAGCTACCCTGTAGCTAATAAGCATTAAATGTTTGAAACCGTGTCATGATGTGGTTTTACTCCCCTTCACGCTGCATCGGGCCACACGGGTTGGTAGCCTGGTTATTAGGGAAAGTGTCATCAGAGCACGGCACCCTGTGTGTTCACGGGCTGCCTGTGGCTCCTTTCATGTTGCAAAGGCAGTAAGTGTGTGTGTGTGCTCAGTCATGCCGAACTCTTTGAGACCCCATGGACTACAGCCCACCAGCCTGTGCTGTGCATGGGATTTCCTGGGCTAGAATACTGGAGTGGGTTGCCATTTCCTCCTCCAGGGGATCTTCCTGACCCGGGGTCTAACCCTCATCTCTCGCGTCTCCGGTATCGGCAGGCGGGTTCTTTACCACTAGTGGCACCTACAAAGGGAGGGCTGAGCCTAAAATATTTGCTTTGGGGTGAGGTCATTGTCATGGTGAGCTGACCCACACACGGTAGGCTGGTTAGCAGGATCCCTGGAAACGACCACCAGATTCCAGGACCATCCCCTCCCCTGTCATGACATCAAAACATGTCTTAATTCAAAACATACTTAGATGTTGAAGATATCTCAAACAGCGTGCATCTTATACCATTTGGATTTATTCAGTCAATATTTTCAAATAGTAATAAGTCATCAAGATTTAATATGACAATTACATGCACCTCTTATTTCCCTCAAGCTATGGGTGTGCTGGGTTCCGATTCAAAAGTGCTAGTTACTCTTCACTATCAAAGCATCCCTGTTATAGCCTTCAAGAGTAGCATATCTGTATTTAAAGTGTCTCATTGAAGAGGAGGCTTCCCTGGTAGCTCAGCTGGTAAAGAATCTGCCTGCAATGTGGGAGACCCCAGTTCGATTCCTGGGTCAAGAACATCCCCTGGAGAAGGGTTAGGCTACCCAGTCCAGTATTCTTGTGCTTCCCTGGTGGCTCAGCTGGTAAAGATCTGCCTGCAATGCGGGAGACCTGGGTTGGATAGATGCCCTGGAGAAGGGAACGGCTACCCTCTCCAGTATTCTGGCCTGGAGAATTCAGTCTTTGGGGTCACCAGGAGTTGGACACAACTGAGTGACTTTGACTTAACAGTTGAAGAGGAAAGAAATTAGATGTTAAATGTAGCATTTTGATCCCATGTTTTTAAAAATGTGCATTACTTGCATTTCTTGGCTCAAGATGACAACTCAGTTAACTAACATTAGAATTTACTACTTGCTAATTTTCCATGACTCACCACAATGCAAATGTCAATTTTGCCTTTTTTTTTAGTTTCTCGTCTTTCTTTTCATATAATTTTTGAAGGCTGCCTTCCATGTACAGTTATTACAGATCTCTGCTGTGTTCCCCGCATTGTGCGCCAGCGTCTCCAGAGCCTGCCTTCACTGGGTAGTCGGTGCCTCCCATCCCCTCACCCCTGCATCGCCCCGCCCCCCCCACTGCTAAAACTTTGTTCTCTGCATCTATGAATTTGCCTCTTTTATGTTATAGTCACTAGTTTGTTGTAATTTCTGGATTCCGTGCATAAGCAGTGTCACACAGCATTTATCTTTCTCCATCTGACGTATTTTACCTAGCATAATGCCCGCCAAGCCCATCCATGCTACTGCAAACGGCAGAGCTTCTTTCTTTTCACGACTGAATAATATTCCACTGTATGTGTGCACCACATCTTCTTTCTGCATGCGTCTGTTCATGGACACTGAGGTGGTTTCCATGCCTTCTGCAATTTTAAATAGTGTCTTTTCAAATTTTTGGTTTTGTGCTTTTTGGATATATACCCAAGAGCAGAACTGCTGAGTCATCTGATACCCAAGAGCAGAACTGCTGAGTCATCTGGTCGTTGTATTTTTAGTTTTCTGAGAAATTCCCATACTGTTTTCCATATGGGCCACATCCATCTATATATTCCCACCAACGATGTATAGGGGTTCCCATTTCTCCACGTCCTCACCAACATTTGTTATTTGTAGACTTTTTGATAACAGCCATTCTGACCACCGTGAGGTGATACCTCACTGCGGTTTTGATTTGCTTTTCCCTGATATTTAGTGATGCTGAACATCTTTTCATGTGCTTGTTATCCATCTGTATTTCCTCTTTGGACAAGTTAAGAACTTGTTCAGTCGCTCAGTCTGATTATATGATGTATTTTAAAATTAATGCTTTTTTGGATGGTACTTACATATAATATGTATATTCCATTGTAGGTAAGCCTTAAAAATAAAGGAAGTTCTGCTTGATGAATTGCTTTGGTGACAACATAGATGAACCTAGGGGACATGATGCTGAGTGAAATAAACCAGACCCAGAAGGAAAGATGCTGTATGATCTCATTTACATGTGGCCCTGAAGTAGTCAAAAATCACAGAAACAGGGAGTGGGGTGTGGTTGCCACAGTGTGGAGGAGGGGCGAGCAGGGAGGTGACGGTCAAGGGGGACGACATTTTCGCTCCCCAAGATTTGTAAGCCCTGGGGGTCCGTGGGCAGCATTCGTCTGTAGTTACTGGTGCTCTCTCGTTATCTTAAAAATGTGCCAAGAGAGTAAATCTTATGTAAGTGTTCATATCACAAGTAAGTAAATGAAACTTTAGAAGTCAAAAGGAAGCTTTTAGAGGTGATAGTTCTGTTTGTGGCATCATAATGGTGATGGTTTCACAGCTGTTGTTCAGTCACTAGGTCGTGTCCCACTCTTTGAGACCCCATGGATGGCAGCAGGTCAGGCTTCCCTTGTCCTTCATCAGCTCCCAGAGTTTGCTCAAACTCATGTCCATTGAATCGGTGATGCCATCCAACCATCTTCATCCTCTGCTACCCTCTTCTCCTCCTGCCCTCAGTCTTTCCCAGTATCAGGGTCTTTTCTAATGAGTCAGATCTTTGCAACAGGTGGTCAAAGTGTTGGAGCTTCAGCTTCATCAGTACTTCCAGTGAGTATTCAGAGTTGATCTCCTTCAGAATGGACTGGTTTGATCTCCTTGCAGTCCAAGGGACTCTCAAGAGTCTTCTCCAACACCACAGTTCAAAAGCATCAGTTCTTAGGCACTCAGCCTTCTTTATGGTCCAACTCTCACTTCCATACATGACTGCTGGAAGAAAACACAGTTTTACTATATGGACCTTAGTTGGCAAAGAAACGTCTTTGCTTTTAAATACAGTGTCTAGGTTTGTTGAAACTTTTCTTCCAAGGAGCAGTCATCTTTTAATTTCATAGCTGCAGTCATTTCACAGAGGTACAGTTATTTCCAAACTCACCCAGTGAATGTAGTAAATATGCACACACTTCAGTAAAGCATTTTTTAGATAATTAATATTTTCCAAAGTTAGCAAACATAATTGGGTTCAAATACTGAACCCCAAGTCTTCTTTCAGCTCTCGTCACACAGTTTCTACAGTATATATTCAGAAAAGAGTTTCATCTCTGTGGGAATCGTGAGAGCTTGCTTCAGTGCAAGGCTGCTCCTTCAGAGATCAGAATAAGTTCATTCCTCTTCATGATCTGCTAACCAATTGTAATAACAATGATATTCAGAGCAGCAGGTTTCTATGGTTGTAAGTAACTCAATTCAGTATATGAACTCGACATAAACATATTGAAATCATAAAATAACTGGCATTCGCCACCAATCTCCATAAAATGCTTCAGCCATTTTCAAGGAAAAGTGCCTTCTCTGTTTAGTAGGGAGAGAAACAACTCTCTACTGTTCAGAGAAACAACAAGTAAAGCAACAAATATCTCCAACAAGTAAACCAACCTGCCTCGGTTTCCTGTTCCTACTCAAGCATAAGAGGTCAGACTGACCCCAGGGGATGTTTGATTAGGGAGTAAATTGATTTAGGGACGAGGTAATTTTACTTAAGCCACAAAGCTTAGAGAGGACTCTCATTTCGGCTTAAACAGCAAAAGAACAGCTGTTCTTTTCAGTTTAGGGAGACAAGCTGTTCTAGTACCTGATAAATACAGGCAATGGCTCAGCCAGTACATTCTGCAGAGCAGGGATGAGGGGGCAGGATGGAGCCCGGCGGCCTCCCTATCCACCAGCAGGGCTCAGCACCCTCCTGGCCACGTGTGACGAGATCGGAAAATGACAGGCTGGGCGTCCTTGGCCTCAACGGTTATTTCAGCTCCGTCACAGATCCCAGCTTTGAATGTCCCCACAGTAGATGGCCCTGCAGTGTGGCGTGTGCACGGGTGGGAATTCTCTACATAAAGATAAACTCAGGCTGGGTTGGACCCACAAACCTGACCAAGAGAAGATGCCCTGAGGCACAGACTGTTCAGGAAACAGAACCCTGTGTGTGTTTCACACCAGGACACTTCCGAGTGTTTCGCTTCCATCCTCTTACTGAAAATCCAGCATATCGTTCTGTTGTACAGTTCAGATGAGATGGTGGGGCCAGCTTGAAGTCAGAGAACTTGAGAGCATTGTCATGTAAATTCTAGGCAGGTGCTCTGAATTCATTTTTTATCTGCAGATTGGTATACTGGCTTGGTCCCAGGAGCCGAGGTAGAGTTTCGCATTCTTTTTTTTTATTATTATTATTCGGCTCCCATATTGTCCGGGATGAGAACCTCTGGCTTAATTATATGTCTTGCATGAATGGACACTGCAGGATTGAGGCAGCATCTCCAGGCGGGCTGCGTGGCCACAGGATGAAAGGGGAGATGCGCCAAGGAAATGGCTAGAGTGTCAGTGGACTTGCTTTTTCGGTCGTGGTGCGTGGTACCCGCCGCCTTCGCCCTGCCAGATGCTCAGAGGCTGCAGCCAGTGGACGCCTTAGTGACCACAGCCAAGGGACAGAGCACACCAAAGGGGGCAAGGGAAGAGGGCTTCGCCCAGGCTCTCAGCTGGCTCAGTGGGTTGGGCCCAGAACCCCCCCCCGTCTCCTCCGTGTTATCTCCTTTCTCGTGCGTCTGGATCTCCGCCAGCCATGACGCAAAGCAGGCCCAGAGTTTGAATTTTGAATGCTGTGTTTAAGAATCGTAACAGATCAATGCCTAGTAAACATGCATGTGATAACATTAAGATAATCGCCTAATAATGTTATTAAAATAAGAGTCACAAGAGCAGTACCCTCAGCTTAACGAGAGGGGAAAAGGAGACAGAGAGAAGGAGAAAACAGCCTTGATTTGGAAGGCTTGGCATTGAAGGCAGTAGCATGGAGTCTGGCTCTTGCCATTTCCTGTTGCTGATACTCCTCATTTATCCATTCATCTGTACCATGGTTACCTTTATCCTCTCAAGCTGACTGGAGGCCGAGGAGGGGAGGGAGGGGAGCCCACTGGAAACTTTCAGGCTGAGGAGGTCCAGCCACCGGGCGCAGCAGAGGCAGAGAATTGAGGGGGGTGGCAGTGGTTCGATCGGCTCAATGCAGAGGGTTGTGGGAGCTGATAGAAGGGGGGCCAGTGCAGCTGGGAAAGGCTCCACGGGACCCGATAAGCGTCTCAGGCTTTGTTCTGCAGAGAGGGCCTGGGGGGTGCCAAAGGGCAGAGCCCACCCAACACACGGGCCGCCCCTTGAGTGGGGATAAACCTCAGACCAACCTACAGCCCGGGAAGGGGACTTCTGAACCTTAAATGTCACAGAAGAAGAGAAAGAGGAACGGGCAACACTGAACACAGATTTTTGTGCGAACTAGAGGGTTTTTTGGACAACTTTCTCTCTTTGCTTTCGCATCCTTTTCTTTAAACGGAAGAACAAGTGATCCTCTTCAGTTGGAAAGCACTTGTGTGAATCCTCTCTGTGTGTGTCTCATCTCTCCTTCTCATCCTCCCCGCAGCCTCCACGCTGAGATAGATTTTATTTCTCTCTCAAGCCCACTTGTGCTCCCTCATCTTCGTACTTCTCACTATTTTCATGATGCGTGTCAGCCCCGTTGCTAGGCAGCTGTTACCCTCAACCCACCACTCAGCCTCCCGATGCTGGAAATTAGCCCCAAATAGCTAGAAAATCACCCTTCCGCACCTGCACTGTGTTTACCGCGAGAGCAGGAATACGCGGAGCAAAATGGCAATCCAGGCACGCGTGTAGAAGGGCGAAATGCATCCTGCTTTCCCCCAGCCAGACAGCTACGACTGTGCTGGACGCCAGGTAGAGAAACCACGCAGGGCCCTGTATGAGAAATATCAAGGGAATGAATGGTTAGAGAAGAAACTGCATCCGCATCGTTCTGGAGCTAAAAATTAATGGACACGTTAACCTGGAGAAAAGCAGAAATACACAAAAATAAGCATGGGGAGAATGTAGAATCTGTAGATTTCTACCAGCGCTGCCTGTGAGGTCCGGCTGCTCTTCCTTGGCTCTAAGAAGCAAAACACTCACCTTACCTGATGTCTTCTTCCGTCTTCCCCCGAGGGCAAGCTCCCTCCAACATCTTCCCCTTCCTGTGGATTATCCAGGCCTTTTTCTGGGAGAATGAAGTGATCAGGAATCCTCAAACATCCTTTCATTGTTCTCAGTGAAGTAATTAAAATAAGTCCCTATTAAGAGAAATGTAATCATCAGGTCTTGAAATAAAAAAAAAAAAAAAAAAAAACACATCTTTCCAGAGATATCATTTTAGCCAGAAAAAGGCGTGTTTCATCTTTGAGCATATGCAGTACTTAGAACACATCTTGGGCTTCCCTGGTAAAGGATCCACCTGTAATGCAGACCTGGGTTCGATCCCTGAGTTGGGAAGATCCCCTGGAGAAGGAAATGGCAACCCACTCCAGTATTCTTGCCTGGAGAATCCCAGGGACAGAGGAGCCTGGCGGGCTGCAGTCCATGGGGTTGCAAAGAGTCGGGCATGACTGAGCGACTTCACTTGGTGACCAGTGCATTCCTTGGCAGAGTATGCGGCTCGTAACAGGTGCCCAAAGAATATTTGCTGAATAGAATTAAATTTTAAGGGCTTTTGAGATTGAAACTTCCATGAAAGAATTTTCTTTGAGAAAGAAGAGAGGAACATTCAACAAACGATTTCAGGAGATTGCATCTAAGTGTTTTTTTTAAGCATTAGCTTAATATATATCCTTTGTATTTTTCTAAGGCAGTGATTCTACAATTTTATGAGAGTCAGCTAAGAGTCTTTACAATGTTTAACCAGATTCCTGCAGTTACTGAATGAGCTCTTTTTTTGTTTCTAGGACCATGAGGGATAGAATCTCAATATTGTTCTTGAAACTAGGAGGAACAACCCATTTTGAAAAGAGGAATATTTATTTCATCACTTTTCCTAGATTCTACTTTGCATTTCTTAATTGTTAGCTTCTTCTCTGTTACTGCAACTTCACCCTAGCCCTCTTAGATAGAGACCCCAGAAGGAAAGGGCCAGTGATGTGGTTTTTTCGCCCACACTTTCGTCAGTGGTGGTCACATCTGTTACTATTCCATCATCGTCTTCTGTGAGTACACCGAGGAGAGTTTTCATGAATCCTTGATGTAGAAAGAGCACTTAATGATGAGTATGGGCGCCGTAAAATTTTTCAGTAACTGTGGTAGGCCGTGAGTTTGAGTAAGCTCCGGGAGTTGGTGATGGACAGGGAAGCCTGGCGTGCTGCAGTCCATGGGGTCGCAGAGTCGGATACGACTGAGTGACTGAACTGACTGACTGAACTGTGCTAGAACTTGCTGGGAATTTAGCTTGTAGATCAGGAGGAAGGGGAAGTTGAAAGTCATCAGAGACACATTTCACAAGAGACATGAGACAGATGGAGTGTCTAACACAGTTTTAGCTTTCAACCCCAAGAGAACCCAGAGTATTATGCATCATAAAGGAAACAGACCCAGTTTCCCGCATGGCCAGTACTGTCCTGCCAGTCAGGCAGAAGGTCCCGACAGAAAAGAAGCTGACCCCAGCTGAGGAATGGACAACCAGGGGGGCGCCAAGTCTGGCCCGGGGGAGTTGGTGACATCTGGTCCACACCTCCTTTGGGTGTTTCGCCTCCACTCCCCTTCTGGGTCTCCTGAGTTGCACGACTGTTTCCTTCTGTTTATGGAGAGTTCCTCCAGGAAAATAAGTTATCTTCCCAGACTTCTCCATCTCAGTCAATGCCAACTTCATCCTCAGTCTCCTCGGTCAAGATACTTGGGGTCATCCTCTCTTTCCTTCCCGTCCACATCAGTGCGTGGCAGAGCTTATTGGATCTGCCTCAAATATGGACCGAGTTATCAGTTCCCATCGTTTGGAAGAGCCACGTCCTGGGAGGCTCTCCCCAGCCCCCTGCTCATTCCCTCTGCCTGCTCTCTGCCTCGCAGCTTTTATGATTCTTCAGGTGTCCACTGATGTGGCTCATCTGCCCAAAGCCTTGCTCCCTAGGACTCTCCGAGTCCCAGATGAAGCCCTTCACGTCACCCGTGGGGGTCCTCGTCCCCCCGTGTGGTTACCTCTGGGTCCATCTCCTCCGTATACCCTCCCACGTGCTCCAGCCGCCCCGCCCCCTTGGTTCTCTGAGCATGCGCACACGACCTGCCCCAGGCTGCCGGACCCCACACGTCCAGTGTGGATCCTGTTTACCTGAAAGGGCCTTGCCCCTTCCCGATGGGCAGGAATCTGCTCACCCTGAAACCTCCCCTGCTTCGTTTTTCTCCATCTCTCTTGGATCTGACCTCCTTCCTCATTTACATTTCTATTCTCTGTCGCCATCATGGAACAGAAGGGCTTTTGTCCGTTTTGCTTCCTGCTGTGTTCCTGGAATCTATTGTGTGCTCTCAGACGATAAAGTCCACCTGCAATGCAGGAGACCCGGGTTCGATCCCTGGGTCGAGAAGATCCCCTGGAGAAGGAAATGGCAACCCACTCCTCCCGTATTCTTGCCTGGAGAATTCTCTGGACAGAGGAGCCTGGCGGGCTACAGCCCATGGGGTTGCAAAAAGTCACACATGACTGAGTGACTGACACACTTGTTTTGTTTCCCGCTGCGTTCCCGGGATCTGTTTTGTGCTGAGTCAGTTTTGGTTGGTTGATTAAATGATCCCGAATGAATGAAACAGAGGACGCGATTCTGGACATGGAACCAGATACCAGTCACGTCTCTCATCCCAGATGGGGCTGAGACAGGAGGGGGTCAGCTGGAAGAGTGAACATTGACTTCTTATGGTTGGCTGGTCTCTCTGGGGCCCAGAGCAGGTGTCAGCCTGGGTGGATGGAGGTGACCACCTCCTGGACCAGAGGCCAGGGATGTGTGGGAACAAGGGAGGAGAAGCCCCTTCTCCAGACCCCCCACCCCCTGTGCTCAGGACCATGTGCGGCTCTGCGGTGGTCATCACTATTCGGTCTGGGATGGAAGTCTCCCAGAGGCCAAGCTTCAGTGCAGGGGTGGACCCGTGACTGCATCTAGAGGTGACACTCAGATTCCAGAGACAAGATGTTTTTAATTACATTAAAATAGAGTACCTCACCCTGTCTAAGATGACGCTTTTGTCTTTTCGGTTGAAATGTCAGAATTATACCACTTTAAGTGTCAAAAGAACGATATAAAATGAGAAGAGAAAGGCACCGCGTGTTAAGACTTTTGTTCTGACTTGTTAATACTGTATTCAGATACTTGAATTATGTCAATTCCATTCTCCGTGATAATTAGCAGAGTTCCAGAATGAGACAATTATAAAAGAATAAAGAGATAATGTGAGTGATTTCATTTCATTGTGTAACCGGCTAAGTGGTGGAAATGCGCTGATTTTCCTGAGTGTTTGAATGAGTCTGTATTTCATTAGGAGCTTAGTTTACTGCCAGAGGAAGGCCCAGTCACCCAGAGGTCAGAGAAGCAAGGAGTCCTGTCTCTGAGAGTGCCATCCGCTGGGGCCCCCGGGGGTTTGGCCGTTTGAGACGTTTGTGCCCAGTTTCGTCGTCCCTTTTACTCTGGAACCGCCTGGGGCCGGGGAGGCTTCCTCCATGCCTCGAACGACCGACGCTGGTGGAGACACCGGCTCCGGAGTCAGGCCGCCCCAGTGCAGCCCGGCTCAGCCCCTTTCACGTCTGTGTGAGGTCTCTCGGGGGGGCTTTGAACCACAGAAACGAACTCTCTCACAGTCCCGGAGACGCCAGCGGGGCCCCAGCCCTCTGAGGCCCTTCCTCGCCTCCTTAGCTTTGGGGGTGGCCCCCAGTCCTTTGAGCTGCATCACCCCACTCCCGCCTCCCTCGCCAAGTGGTGTCTTCCCTGTGGCTCTGTCTTCACACAGCATTTCTGCCTCTTGTCAGGACACCAGTCCTGTGGGATTCAGGCCCTGCCTGCTGACGTCATTCTAACTGCATTGCTTCATTCAAGCCTTTATTTCCAAATCAGGTCACATCTGTGTATCCCCTGTGCTGTGCTTGGTCATCAGTGGTCTCTGACTCTTTGCAACCAGCCCGCCAGGCTCCTCTGTCCATGGGATTCCCCAGGCCAGAATGCTGGAGTGGGTTGCCATTTCCTTCTCCAGGGGATCTTCCTGACCCAGGAACTGGACCCGTGTCTCCTGTGTCTCCTGCATTGCAGGTAGACTCTTTACCCACTGAGCCATCTATCTATTCCGGGCAGCGGAGGGTCGGTGAGGGGGACACAATTCAACATCATCCATGTCAACTTGGGCAAGGGATTTCATTTCTGTGACCATCAGCTTCTCACTGTTGAAAGAGGGTAGTCATCCAGACGTGCTGCACCTTCAAGGAGCGTGGGAAGCAGCAGGTGAAAATTCCTGGCACTTGTTCGGTGCCCGAGAAATGTTCTTCCCTGTCCTCCACTCCTCCAGCCCAGCTTCTTGGCCTCCCATCCTTGATCGGGTTGCTCACAAAGCTCCTGTGGATTTTTCCATACCACCTCATGGGAAAACCTCAAAGAACTTTCTGGCCAACCCACGAGTTACTTTCTCCACACATAGACAATTCTGTAGACACCATGCAATGTACAGAGACAACCCAGTGCCCTGGGGAAGATCACACTCTTCAGGGACAGATAAAAAGTAAATTCACCTTTACAGCACAACACAGAATTTGTGTCACATCCTGAGAAGCACGCAGGTGCAGTACCGAGAGGGGGGAGAATTCCTGCTCGGTGTCTTGCCAAGGACCTCACAGCAAATCGCTGCAAAGCTGAAACCTGAATCTGGGTTTAGGTCCCCAGTCCAGTTTCTTTCCTATTCAGAAACATTATACAATTATGTTAGGTATCACCTTTGAACCCCTCGAACGTGGTAACGCATCATCCCTTTTTGCCCACTGATGCCCTCAGGTCATATGCCAGCATCTCTGGGGAATGCCCATCACCTTCAGGTGGTCCCTCCACTGCCCCCTGCAGCTTCCTCCTGCTTCCCAAGCCCCCACACACAACCTCTGTTATCCCTGCTTCCTCTGCTCTGTGCCAGCCTGGAAAGACTCTCTTCTGCAGCAACCACAATAAGACCAGCTTAAAAAATAAATACAGCAGATACCAAGTCTAGTGCCTACTGGGTAGGAAAGCATATTCTTGCCTCTTATCAAAAAAAAAATAATAATCACTGAATATCATCCACAGATCGTCTTAGACCATTCGGTGTGATCAAAACAATGAGCGAGAGCTTTCAGAGCCTCGCCTCTGGCGCTCCAAATGCATGTTCAGTCTCTGCTGCTATTTTTACTCCCTTCTGTACCCTGAGTTAATACATGAGGAAAATCTAGGGTTGAGAGGGAAGGGATGTTGCTGATGCTGCCATATTTATTTTGCCTGACTCATGGCTAGCAGGACGATGACGATGCTCAATCCAGGGCAGATAAAATGGTGAGTTGTGGGGGACAGCGCTAAAAGGATTTTAGAGAGGAAACAAAAGTCTGCTGTTGAAAAGGTCACACTGGTGTATCTTCTCAGGGTTTATGCTGTGCCCCAGATCCATAGTTCCTGCTGCACTGCCCCCAACCCCTGACCCCACACAATGGACACCTCATTTCTCTTCTGTACTTGCAGAAATGAAGAAGTGGTGTGGCTGCCAGTGGGGCTTCCCAGGTGGCTCTAGGGGTAAAGAATCCACCTGCCAATGCAGGAGAGACATGGGTTCAACCCCTGGGGCAGGAAGATCCCCTGGAGGAGGGCATGGCCATCCACTCCAGTATCCTTGCCTGGAGAATCCGCAGAGGAGCCTGGTGGGCTACAGTCCACGGGGTAGCGAAGCATCAGACACAACTGGGTGACCGAGCATGCACACGTGACCGCCAGCAGGACACATCCAGCCCTGTCAGTGCTCGGGTGGGAGGGTGGGCGGCCAAGGGTGCAGGGAATTCACTGCTTCCCTCGGGAAGCAGAGCACATTGTAGAAGATGCCAGATTTGCTGCAACAAACTTTAGATGGAAAGCTAAGATGTTCCACAGAAACTGACAGAATTGCAGTGACTTACTGATCGGCAGTAAGTTCCCAGGGTGGCCCAGTGTGAGGATTATAAACACCAAGATGCAGCCCCTGTGCTTCTCTCCTTCCTCCTGTGCTCACCCTCCCCGCCCCTCCCCTCCCCTTTCTCCTCATGCTGTGTTGCTCGCATGTCGGGTTAAATGCCTTTGCACCTTTTTTTTTTTTTTATGGGTCATATAATCTTTAAAGACATTTTTTTTTTTTTAAGAAACCCAGAGGAAAACTTTATATAGCCATGAATTTCAACCAGAGAGTGAAATTTAATTATTTGGAAGAATTTTCCAAAAATAAACGGTCTCTCTAGAAGATTTAAAGCACTCAATCTCTACTCTGTGGGGAGGGCACTTCTCTACCTCTCATTTAAATAAGACTTCTGGGCGCTTTGGTCTGCCTTTATTATAGATTCTAACTTCATCTAGATTCAGTCTCAAACATTGATAAAGAATGCTGGAATATGTTAAAGGGTGTATTTTAAGAGTATTCTAAAAATCTAAATGAGAACTAATAAATTCGTATTTTTTCTCTTCGAACGCGCTTTTGATAAATGGTTTGCATCTCTCCTGGTAATATTAAAGGTACATTAGAGGACTGAGAAGTATATTTGGTTCCTTTTAAAATCACATCCATGTAAAGGACAAGGGCCGTTCCAAGTGATCCAGGGTGAAATTCACGACACACAGAGGTGTGAGGGCACAGAGGACACAGTAGGAAAGGGGAAGGATTTAAAAACTGGACAGCAAAGGCAATGCTGCTGAGAAAAGTCGTTTGCTTGACCGGTTCGCTCATGGCTTTCCTGTCCCTGCTGCTTTTTGCAGGTACAGGCCCTTGGCCGAGACCCTCCCTGGCAACGAGAGGACACTGCCCGCCGAGGAGAGGTGCCGGCTGGCCCTGAAGCACTGCCCGTTACCAGGGTGGCAGGTGGGTGACTCCCAAGCTCCTACCAGAGCAGGTCAGGGTTGCCAGTAGGTGAGCTGAGTCATTGCAGGAGCTGCCCAAGTGTGTGTGTGTGTGCTCAGCCGCTTCAGTTGTGTCTGACCCTGTGGACTGTAGCCCATCAGGCTCCTCTGTCCATGGGATGCTCCGGGCAAGAATATTAGAGTGGGTTGCCGCTGCCTGAGACTCACCAGCAAAACCAAAGTGCTGGGATGTGTTTGGCAAAGAGAGATGGCAAGCGTAGTCCCTGAACACACAGCAGCCCTGATTCACCAATTTCATCAGCAAACACAGGATGAAGGAAGCCCGGAGCCAATGTTCATGACTCGGGGAAGAGTTCAGGATGGAGTTTGCCTGCATCTCAGACCCCAACATAGGCAGCAGAGCCTTCTGGAGTGTCTAAAAGGGGAGAAGTCAGAGGAACCAAAACAGGGGTGGTTGACAGAGCCCAGGGTTCCCTGGGGTGGTAGCCATGCTTCCGGAGGAGGAAGGAACAGGAGATGAAGAGCAGGGAAGTGCTCTTCAGAAACCCAGTGGCGCAGCCTGGATTTTGTTTAATCCCTGAAGCAACTCAGAAGACTGCCGTGAGTAGTGCCAGGAAGAGGAATGTGAGATGTAAAAGAACTGAGAAACAAAACTGAGCAATGATGGGAATCAGGGTCCTTGACACCAGGAACTCCTGCAAGTTTCTAGCTATAAAACATCGGAACCTGCACAGGAGGCAGAGAGTTTGGTAGCCAGTAGTTTCAGCAAACGGAGAAGGCAATGGCACCCCACTCCAGTACTCTTGCCTGGAAAATCCCACGGGTGGAGGAGCCTGGTAGGCTGCAGTCCATGGGGTCGCTAAAAGTCAGACATGACTGAGCAACTTGACTTTCACGTTTCCCTTTCATGCATTGGAGAAGGAAATGGCAACCCACTCCAGTATTCTTGCTTGGAGAATCCCAGGGACAGAGGAGCCTGGTGGGCTGCCGTCTATGGGGTCACACAGAGTCGGACACAACTGAAGCGACTTAGCAGCAGCAGCAGCAGCAGCAGTTTCGGCAAAACAGAACAATTACGGGAAAGCAGACATAAGTCTCATCTTTCAAAAATGATAGGGAGATATAGTGCCTCCGAGGGAAAATATATGATGGTTGATGAGGCCAAAAAAGGGTGCTTTAGTGCAGAAATGGCACGAAGAGGAGGTGCAGACTTGCTGGTGTGTCTTAAAGGGGAAGACAGGGTGGGTAAGGCAGGTGTTGAGCCCTGGGTTGACACCAGCATCCTCAGCCGTCTATGACGAAGAACCAGGAACCCAGCATTTTAGCATGGATGAGTAACGGTTTAATTGTCGGTGCCACCCAAGCACTTTCTTTATTATCCTTTCTCCTGTTCTTTCCCTTTTTTAACTAATAACGGAGTTGAACTTTAAATAGCGGTCTGAAGGAGGACGCGCACACAGCCTGTAGTAGGCACAGATGCACATCCGTGCCAAAAGACAGGATAAAAAAGGAGGAGGAAGGAGGAGTTGCTAACAGAGAGTGAAGTCAGCGAGCCACGCAGGACTCAGCGGCATCAGACGTGGGGCTGGCGTGCTGACTCACTCTCAGAACTTTAAGCCAGTGTCTGGGGAAAGACAGAGGGCAAGAGAAGGGGACGACAGAGGACGAGATGGTTGGGTGGCATCACCGACTCAACAGACATGAGTTTTGGAGTAAACTCCAGGAATTGGTGATGGACAGGGAGGCCTGGCATGCTGCAGTCCATGGGGTCGCAGAGAGTCAGACACGACTGAGCAACTGAACAACAACTGAACAGAAGTGAATGCAGAACACAAAGATTTTCCTGTTGCATTTTGTTGCATTTTACTCTTTAACAAACATAGATAAGAATGATGTACTTTATTACTGTTGAGAAAGAATGTTGAGTTGTTGAGGGATCTGGGAAGATTCTTCCACTGAGAGAGGGACTGGCAGGAACCATAACACCTGACCAGCCTTCGGTCCTCCAAGACACCTGATTGGAGTCTGGGGTCAAACGAGGAGGGAGGGGACAACCCAGGGCAGCCAGGCAGCTGTCCCTTCCCCTACGTGTGCTAGGACACTTTTGACTTTGCCGCTGGGTATGGTGTGACGCTGAACCACACACACACTGGGCCTTTGAAAAAGTACATCAAAATAAAACACGGGGAAGAGTTCCCATTTCATTACACTAATTTATTTTCCTTGGCTTTTTTTTTTTTTTTTTTCTCCTAAAGGAGGCCAAAGAAAAGAAGAAACGTATTCATTTGCAGATCGTATTTGCTTATGCGTTCCATCTTGAATAGTTAGGAAAGGTGGCTTTCTTCAGCTTCTCTAAGATGTAACCTTTCATATTCTCTATGCTATAAGACGAATTATTGACTCTAGAGAAATAAAGTGTATTCCTATTTCACTCTTGTACTAGTCCGAAGGCAAATGATCGGAAAAAAAAAAAAAAAAAAACTTACCTAGAAAGCCAGACCCCTCAGTTTCAGAAGTAAAGTGTTTGTTTGAAATGCGTTGAAAGTTACAGGCAGAGTTGTTACCAGTCTCTTGTGGGAGGTGAACAAGGACGAGGATTAAGTAAGAAATGTTTGAAGCAGCAGCAGGTCCTAATGGGCGGTTTTGTTCAGGCACCATGGTCCACAGATTGCTAAGAGGCCAACATATTTTCCATGAAGCAGCCCTTGTGCGTCCTCTGGCTCCGAGTGGTTAGCATGAAACTGATGGCTGTTCTCTTCCATTGCACTTAGAAGTGATGCTCGAACAGGAAGAGACTGGAGTCATCCTTGGCTGTGTGAATCTGCGCGGAGTGTTAGCGAGAAATTCTGTTCTCTGAACTGAAAAGCGGGTCTTTTCTCGTGGCTCCCGTGGGTCTTGAGGATCCTGTGAGATCACTTCCTCTCTCCCCGACAGCCATCACAACCCATGCAGGAAACCTTCACCGCATCAGCATGGGGGCTGTAGCTCCATCGCTCCTGTTCTTTTGCACATTAGAGCAATTCCGTACGCGCTACTGAACCCTGGGGTCTGCTTCTGTTGCACACGAGGAGAGAGAGTTGTCTTTCCTTCGGTGCTGTGCGTTTGTTTAGTGATCCGCGGGTGCTGTTTACTGTTCATGTAGCCGTGGGTTTCCAGTCAGTATTCGAGGCCTTGGAATTTCTGAAGTCTCACCAATAATGATTCCTCTCATCCTGGAAGTCTGTTACAACAACTCCGAGGGTGTTTTTATTATTTTGCTTTGCTCTATCCAAGTTAACCCTGATAGCTAACAATGCCATGCAGAAGAAAGAAAGGAGGCAGGGAACAGGAATAACCTCACTGCAGACATGAGGAAGTCGCCGTAGAGATCAGATTCCTGATCAAAATGCAAGGTGGGGTGAATATTTCGTCTGGGCCGGAAGGCCCTTTGCCGGGACCAGACCCGGCTCTTCGGTGGCGGGTTCTTTCCGCTGCACTCGCTCCGATCTGTATCTTTTAATGTAGCCACTGAAAGTCCCTTTACTCAGACGACACAACTTGAAAGGCACAGATTATGCTTCCAGACCAGGGCTTTGATCAGAGGCACTGGGAGCTTCCTTGATGAGCCTAGCAGATTGCTTCCCGTGGTTAGTGTCTTTTTTTCCCGTTTCTCATGCACCCGGTAGATGGAGATAAAACACGCTGGCTGCTTGCTGTTGCTGCCAGTTCTGATTGGAATCTTTCTTAAGTGAGCGTCAGCCCCCTGACCCTTCTACAGCCACGGCTTTGGGAGGCTGGGTCCTGACTTAAGGAAAAAGGAGGAGAAGGAGAAAAGGGAGAAGCAGAGGAACTGGGCTCAAGGGAGGAAATGTTTGGTGCTGTCCCGTGTGTAATGTCCGTTCTAGTCTGAGAGTGGAGACCTGGCTGCTCCAGGCACCCAGGGATGCCGCAGGGCTGGCCAGCATCCACGGTCCAGGTGCCACCCTGGGAGTGCTCACCTCGCCTTGACCCCGTGGGCAGAGGCAGGCGGAGACCCGTCCTGCTGAACCAAGTGGCAGCACCGCCAGCAGGCGGGTGGCCAGGCCTTGTCCTCGCTCCTGAGGTCACCCAGCCCGTCTTCTGCTGCGCCGCTGCCTGTCTGTCCCCCAGCAGTGGAGCAAGCGCGCTGCGGAGGCCGTGTCCGCCCTGTGGACTGCGTGTCTCCAGCAAGGGCGTCTCACAGGCAGGTGCTTGGTGCACACTTGCCCAGCCAGTCAATGAGTCTTTATCGATAAGAAACCACCAAACGACTCTATATACGCAGACGTGGGCTTCTCAAGTGGCATGGTGGTAAAGAACCGCCTGGCAGCGCAGGAGATGTAAGAGACTCGGGTTCGATCCCTGCGTTGGGAAGATCCCCTGGAGGAGGGCATGGCAACCCACTCCAGTATTCTAGCCTGGAGAATCCAGTGGACAGAGGAGCCTGGCGGGCTACAGTCCAGAGTCGCAAAGAGGCAGATACGACTTAGAGGCTAAGCACTCACTCACATACACAGACATATACGAACCTTTAAAATCTGGAATAATTCACAGAAACCTAAGAGCACTGGTATTTGAAGGATGGTTTCGAGATGAGAGTCAAATGGAATTTTAGTGTATGTCTATATTTAGAAGGTGAAATGAATTCGTGGATTACTTCTGTAATTAAAGATGATGTTTAGAATTTGTAATCACTACCTAAATACAGCTTAAGTGGAATATTGCATGGGGCCAATTTAATTATTTTAAGCATGTATGAAAGAATTCTAAGTCACACAGACAGTGCTTTTTCTAAAGCACTTTTGTTTCTGAAAGAGCAATTAGCCTGCTGGATAGTTCACACCACCAGCCCTTACTTCTCCAAGGAATCTTCACAGCATTTGAGCTGGTCACCACAAGTTTGGGCAGACTCAGTCCTGCCATTGCTTCCTGTGCATTATCAGCATCACTGCCTTAATAGAAGGTAGTTTTAACTTGATGAGAAGTGAAGGGAAATTGTGAGGCTAGAAAGGCATCAGTGCTTGGCGGTTTCTCGTTCATGTGCATGAAATGACAAATTTTAAAAACACGCTGGACGAGCTTTATCCTTATTTCAAAGCAGAATTTAAGTAAGTTGCTCAAAAAGCAATTGAAGTTTCCTGAAACGATTCGAATACACTCTACAGGACTGAATTCCAGGACAGTTTTGTGTCTCACCAGAGGTATTTTTCTTCATGAAACAAAAGGTCTGTGGATTGCTTCTTTTGTGGGGGGTAAAAAAAATCAAACCATTTTGAAAATAAGTTAAATGAAGCTACTAGTTATTAACTTTCTACTATCTAGTACTTTTAAAAATTATTCAGGTATTTCATTTATTTAAATATATATATATTTTTAATTCGGTCCCACTTTAAAAGTTACCTTTAAAAATAATCCCTCCAGTCTGTGTTCATTTATCAAACCCTTTCTGCCCGATTTTCACAGCCATACACCAGCGACGGGCAGGCCTGCTGTAGCCATGCTGTCACTTCCGTAGAGGGGGAAACTTCTGAAACTAAGTGGAAAAATAAGTGGTATCGTCTGATTTTCACACATTTTATATGAATCAACTGGGTAGGGGATGCTGTCTTCTGTGTAGTTCTTTGAATGCTATATTCATTTTCAAGCCATCTGGAGGGTGATGAAGAGAGAAATGGATCTCTCTGTTCAGGGGCACCGGGCAGCCCCCTGCTTAGCAAGGCTTCCACAGGGATGGCTTTTACTGTCCTTCCAGACAGTTCTGGGACTCTGGGGTGAGGGGAGCCTCGTGGACGAGCAAAGGTGTTCCGTGCGCATCTGTCACAGGACATCATGGAAAGAGAAGCTGAGATGACAACCTCAGGGAGACTTCCTGCTTTCCCTAACACTGTGAGGATGGGGAGTCAGACACAAGAGGGCTCCCGATGACTTGCTAAGGTGGCACAGACGGGAAGTAAAGAATCTGCCTGCAATGCGGAGGACCCGGATTTGATCCCTGGGTCGGGAAGATCCCCTGGAGGTGGGCCTGGCAACCCACTCCAGTATTCTTTCCTGGAGAATCCCACGGACAGAGGAGCCTGGTGGGCTACAGTCCGTGGGGTCAGAGAGTCAGGCACGACTGAGGGACTAAACAACAGCAATGTGTAAACCAGATGACTAATGAGAACCTACTGTGTACCGCAGGGGACTCTCCTCGGCGCTCTGTGGCGACCTAAATGGGGAGAAAATCCAAAAAAGAGGGGATACATGTATATGCACAGTAGAGGCACACTGCTGCACAGCAGAAGCTGACACGACATTTAAAGCAACTAAACTCCAGTAAAAGTTTTTTAATTTTATTTTATTTTTAAACTTCACATAATTGTATTAGTTTTGCCAAATATCAAAATGAATCCGCCACAGGTATACATGTGTTCCCCATCCTGAACCCTCCTCCCTCCTCCCTCCCCATACCATCCCTCTGGTCGTCCCAGTGCTGCTTGGGGCTAGTAAAACATTTTTTAAATGTAGTTTAAGGAAGAAAAAAGAGACCCCGAAAGAACGAGCAGGAAGCGAACCCCAGGCTCAGTGACGTCTACTCGCCCTGTTTGCACTTATTCGCTACCAGAGCAATCGCAGCCATTGTTTTCTGCATCACCTTCCTCTGAGGCAGGCTTCATCCTCCACATCCTCCCGCGTAAGGCATGGCCTAGATTCCACTGCGTGTCTTTCTGAAATATATGGCCTCGCAAGGATTCACTCTGACAGTACTGAGAATTGCAAGATTAACATTTTACCATAACATTAAATAAAATCAGTTGGATGAAGGATTTATTATTTCATTAATCTAAAATAGTCCAGTAGAGAAAAGATAATAAAAGTAAGAGCAAGGAACTGTTCAAGTTTTAAGCATGCTCCACTTTCTTTACGTCTTCGAAGACGAGACAATTGTATTAGGGCCCTTGGCTCTTATTAGTACAATAAATTAATGGTTTATAGCCTTTGTTTTATTACTGGAGGAGCACTTCGTAAATCAACCACAAGTACAAGCTAGAAAATAGCCTATAAAACTACTCTTTCTCTCATGTTCTTCCTCTTTCTCAGGCATCATTACTGTTGAGCATAATAAAAAATAGGTATCTAAGAGTATCTCTTAGTACTGTGTGCATTATGACTGGGAATTACTGTATATGTGCACATATATTTATTTCCATTTTTCTCAGGTTCTAAACACATTCATATACACACATATGTGATTGTGATTTTGTTACAAAGGGTTCGATCTTTGTAAGAAATCTGAAACATAGAGGAAGAAGACAATATAGATCACACCCATCACTGACTGAACTACCTATAGATAATTACCCCGGATGCTTGGTGTGTATTCACTCGGTTTTTAAAAATAACATTATAGATGTTTGATTCTTGGTCAGTGTGTATCCCTTTATACTCTGAGGACAGATACTACGTCTCTTTTTTTTTTTTTTTACATATTTTCACACACACACACGTGTGTGTTGTGTGTGTTTCACAATCACACCGCCAGGGGTCTGGTCAGAACAGACACTCGGCTTGTGTTTGTTGAATGGCTGAATGAACGAATCTCCTCCTCACCCCAAGCGCCCTTTGAAAATGGAAGCATGCGCAGTCGAGTCTTGCCGTTCCGTGTGCTCGTCTCTCTTTTAAAGCGACTCTACGTTTTCCCTCTCAGCCTCTTTAGGCAGAAAGCACAGGGTAGTAGTGTCTGGCACTCAACCACTGCTAAGCGAGAGCCGGCGATGCCCCCTGCGAACCCGGTTTTTCACGTCTGAGCACTCAGCCCCCTCTCCGCTGACTCCAGGTCTGTCGGGGGAGCGAGTCAGCTCCACTGCTGAGCCGCACTTTGTGTGTGTCCCGTGGTCACACAGGCAGGGGTGCCGCCATCTTGGGGAGGAACGGCCTGTGCCCCTCACGAGGGGAACGGGGAAGTGGACCGTGAGCAGAAAACCCACACAGAGCTACCAGTTAGGGTCCTGCAAGCCATCCGGGGGCCCCGGGGTCAGGTGGGCGGGGACCTGAAGGGCACACCCACAGCCACCGAGTCCAGGCTGAAACGCGAAGGCTGGCGGGGCACGGGCTGGGCCGACGGGCTGGGCCGGAAGTAGCGCGCGGCGAGGCACGGGCTGGGCCGGAAGTAGCGCGTGGGGCGGGCGTGCTGCCCCCCGGGAGGGCGGCCCCCGAGAAGAGCCCCAAGCCCCAGCCGTGAGGGGGAAAGCGCCCCCCTGTGAGGCCATGTTTCTCAGCCTCTGCTCTTCGCCTGTCAATCCCGCTCCCCGGGAAGGACAATGGACGAGGCACTAGGACTGGGGCAGGGGGTACAGAGTCCCTCCGCTGTTACGGGGTTTTGCGGCCCCTCGAGGCTCACCTTCCCGGGTCGGTCCGGCTCCGGCTTACTGCTGCTGGGAGAGCGGGGGTTGTGCCTACGCCCTCCCGAGGTCCGTCTTTTCTCCATCAGTCCTCCGTGTGCTGTGTGCATGCTCAGTCTTGTCCAACTCTGTGCGACCCCACGCACTGGAGCCCGCCAGGCTCCTCTGTCCATGGGATTCTTCAGGCAAGAGTACTGGAGTGGGTTGCCATTTCCTCCTCCAGGGCATCTTCCCTAGCCAGGGATCAAACTTGGGTCTCTTGCATCTCCTGCATTGGCAGGCAGATTCTTTCCCACTGCGCCACCTGGAATGATGTAGTCATTCAGCAGGCCCTTATTAAGCACCTTTTGTATACCACAACCTTGTCATAGCTAAGGGGTTTTGCCCATTATGAACCAGTGTCACCCTCTGGGGCAGAATCGCCCTTCAGAATGGATGCTTAGAGGGACATGGGGTCCAGAGCCCTAGGGACTTATGGGAGCAAAGCTCAGCGTCCTACTTAAGTTCAGTGTGAAGCCATTGAGCTTTAAGGAGAGTGTCACCGTGATCCAATTCAGGCTTCAAACATGAGAAGGAAAAAAAAACATTACTGGAAAGCAAATCTAGGTCTGGGGAGCGAGGCAACAAGCCTTAGGTAGTAACCCACATGAGACAGAGCAGGGCAGGTGGACACAGAGGGCGGCTGAGGCAGAGAAGGGATAGGCCCTCACAGGGACCTTCAGTCAACAAGCATGTGACCTTTTATTGACTCAAAGAGTGAACACTCTTTTAAAACCAGCACATCAGTTTGGGTCAGGAATACGCTCATACTCTTATGTCCAAGTGTGAATTTGCTGCACAGAATAAGTGTGGAGCTCTGAAAGACGGAAAAGACCATATGATATTGCTTACATGGGAAACCTCAAAGAAAAATGGTGCAAATGAACTTCTTTACAACACAGAAATAGCGTCACAGATGTAGAAAGCACACTTCGGGTGACCAGGGTGGAAGTGGAGGGGAAGGGATAAATCGGGAGATTGGGATTGATATATACACATTACTATATATAAATAGAAAAGTAATAAGGCATAGCACGGGGGACTCAACACTCCAGAATGACCTATATGGGGAAAAGATCTAAAGAGTGGGCATATGTGTGTGTGTGTTTATGCACTAAGTCACTTCAGTCGTGTCTGACCTTTTGCGACCCTGTGGATTGTAGCCGGCCAGGCTCCTCAGTCCATGGGATTCTCCAGGCAAGAACAATGGAGTGGGCTGCCATGCCCTCCTCCAGGGGATCTTCCCAACCCAGGGATCACACCTGAGTCCCTGATGTCTCCTGCGTTGGCAGGCGGGTTCTTTACCACTAGCGCCACCTGGGAAACCCCCATGTGTGTGTATAACGGATTCACGTTTCTGTACATCTGAAACTAACACAATGCTGTAAATCAGCTAAATTCCAGTAAAAATCATACTGAAAAAAAGATGGAAAGACCTGGCCCCATAGGCATTGAAAGCAGAAGACAGTTCACAAAATAAACATAGGTGAGTTGCAAAGCAAATATGAATGAACCACAGAAGAAATATTTGTAAAATTAGGAAGCCTAGGTAATCTTTTAAAAATATCTTAGAAGGCTTTCCTGGTGGCTCAGACAGTAAAGAACCTGCCAGCAATGCGGGAGACCCACGTTCAATCCCTGGGTCAGGAAGATCCCCTGGAGAAGGGAATGACAACCCACTATGGCATTCTTGCCTGGAGAATCCCACGGCCAGAGGAGCCTGGCAGGCTACAGTCTATGGAGTTGCAAAGAGCTGGACACGGCTGAGTGACTAACACACTAAAATACTCTCAAAGAAGAATATAAGACCAGATGATGAGGACACAGGCTCATGAAGATGCGCGTCTTTAGCAGTAAAGCCAACATCAGGGCACACAGTGGCAGTAACATGGAGAGTGCTGGTGGTGGCAGGGCTCTCGAGTTTGTGTCCACACCGCAGTGGGGACAACGGCTGTGATTGTGTTTATGCTGCTGTTAATCATTTATAACCTCATTCCACGGGGCAGCGTAACTGTTATTGACATTCAAGGCCCTTTTGTTAAAAAGACAGAGTAAAGGTGCTCCCTGAGAGGATCCGTTAACTTACCAGTGCACTTTTTTGGAGCTAATCAACCTTGTTTGGGTTTGGCTTTGGTTTGCTTTTCACAAAGTGTCGCTCTGGGAGGAAGAGATATGTTTTGAGCACTCTTGACCAGATTGGTATGATTTCCATAATGAAATAATACAAAGGGTCACGTGGTACATAATTCACTCATAAGCTCAAAATAGTGGTTTTTATTCATCACTGCTTGCTATACAGGTCATAGGATTCTGAGTGAGAGTAATTAATTTTTCTTAATCTGTAATTACATGTAATTCAAGCCAAACCACCTTCTTCAAATACCAGAAGATACAGTACTTATTAGAGTGTGTGGCTGTAATTATCTTTTCTGTGTTAAAGTTAAAATTCAAGAACGGTCTGTTTATAAAAAAGAGAAAAGAACTTATGTTTAGCACAAATGTATCCTTTGGTGATGTTTTAAAGTGCAATCAGAGCCAGACTGAACTTTAGGATATCTGTATTAGCCACCATGAAAATGTAAAATATGGAAATACTAATAATAAGTATAAATTCATAAAACAGTGATCTTCTGTAGAAATGTAACAGACCAAAGAAGTAAACAGGGCTGCGCTCACCCTCTGCAATGGCCCACGCTCTGTCTGTGGAGTGTGCTTCTCTCTGAACCCGAATAAATCCATTTCTTACCCCAAAAGAAAAAATGTTTTTAAAAAGAAGTAAATAGGGGAAATATGTGAATTCAGCCTGGAGGAGATGGCTTTTAGTTAAGTGGTTGTTTCACTGAGCTTCCTGAGAGTGTAAGACATATTCCATTCATCCTTGTGGTCTAGAGCCTGGCACAGGGCCTGGTACTAGGAAAGCCCTTGACAAATGTGTGATTTATGAACGGGGTGATGGAGGGAGGGAGGGATAGAGGGCTGGATGTAAAGAGGGAGGGAGGGGTGGATAGGAGGATGGATGAATGATGAGTGAAGAGACAGATAAGACAGATGGTAGGATAAGTGGGTGAACAAACGTAAGAGAGGAAATCCAGGAAAGATACAATACACAATGCACCTAAGTCCTATGGAAAATGACAAATAGCCGGGAACGTGTGAAGGTCTGTTCATAGCGTGCAAGTGCGAATGTAGGCGTTCGTGGGGGACTGTTTCTGTCTTGAAGAGACTACCTGGTAGGTACAGAAAGTGCTTTGCATGGTGAAAAGGAGAAGAACTGTTTTACAGGAGCGCAGTGACATTCTCAGATCAGCAGGGAGAGGAACAAGTCTGATGGGAGAGAGGCACAGACATCAAAACACATAAGACAGTGTGTTGTCCTTGTCGTTGTCAATAAAGCTGTTTTGAAAACTGAACAGGTTGACATTGGGAGGGCACTTTAAATTCCAACATCACAGTGAAAGAAGTTGACTACTTTTAACCCAGCTATGATTTTATATATCTTGCCTTTATGTGGGAAGTTTGTATTTGAATAATGCTAGTGTTTTTAGAGCCAAGGAGATTAAAAATTTCAAAGAGTAATTTTTTATCTATAATAACAAGGGTACAGCATTTTGCAGCAAAAATATCAGCCCCCACAGTAAACTCCTTCTCAGTCAGATCTAACCTGTGCTAACTATTAACAAAAAGCTGCCAGTAATCGCAGACACAGATATACAGGGATGGCACGTACGGAAAAGTGGCCACAGCGGTGACATCGTTCACTAAGAACACTGCTCAGCTGCTGCGGGCCCTTGACACAAGGCTCCCGTGGGTTTCTGCCCTCAGTGCGTGGGGAGTTAGAATCTCAAGTCAATAACGTCTCTTTTAGAGGAGTAAAAAGTGTTAGGCCATCAGAGATTAATAAAGATCATATTATGAGGGCGTTTGAATGCCAAACCCCAAAGCATGCGTTTTAGCTTACAGGCAATACAAAATCAGGGAAAGGTTTCTAGGGTGTTAACAGACTGGAGGCAGTGGCAAGGTGAGCCAAGGGCAGGTAAAGAATTAGAGGATGGAGTCCTAGATTTTGGATACAGTTATCTTATACCAGAATGTGATGGCGCCAGAAATATGACATGGAACATCTGTTTCTCCAGCTGCATTAGACACATTTTTTTCTTAAATGAATGCATTCGCATAGTGTAAATGGATTTATTTTTTTTAAGATTCAATTATTTGAAATAAATAATTTTAAAAATCTTAGCTAACATTGTAGCTACTATCCATTAAAATCATTTTCTTTGAAATTCTGTTTTTTCCATTTTGTCATGCCATCTGCTTTCCTTCACCTAATATGTGTAAATTGTGCCCTTTATATTTTTCCAACAGTATCCTAGCCCACAAATATTTCACAGTCAAGTTGAACATTCCAACAGGTATTCCAATAATGACAAAAATGGGAATTCAGTGGCCTTCCACTGTAGAGATATCTCTAGAAGGTACATTAGAAGATAGAGATATCTACAAGGTACATTACTGACATAGATATATGACTTTAATGATTCATTATTATAAAGTACCCACTAGGCTGAGAGTTCATGAAGCCATCTGGGTTTTGAAGGATGAATAGGAGCCATTCTAGCAGATGATTTAGAGAGAGAGATGAAGAAAAATACAGTGTTATATGTTAAGCCAGAAGGAGAAAAATGTTCCTATTTAGAAACAATAAGAAAGATGATATAATTTGAGAATCAACTCAATTGCATTGGAAAAGGATCTTGTACTATAGAAAGTCTAATAAACATTTCAAGAGAGTTTGAGCATGATCTTGGAAATTATGACCTGCTACTAAATAATTTTAAGCATAGATGCAATGGACATGAACTTGGGCAAGCTTCAGGAGATGGTGAGGGACAGGGAGGCCTGGTATGCTGCAGTCCATGGGGTCGCAAAGAGTCGAACATGACTGGGTGACTGAACCACAACAGAACATAATGAGACTGGTGTTTAGAAAGATACATTCAAAACTGTATCAGTAATTGAAACGTTTGAAGTCATCAATGACAATTTTGTTTAATCTTTTAAAATCTGTCACTTCAGAAAACAAAAACAAAAGCCCTAATGGTTTTCTAATAAAAACAGTGGTGACTCTAATTCACAGATGGCTTTTCTGAAGGTAGTTTTGCCCACGATCTTCCAAACAGCAAGGGGTGATCGGATGGGGGAATGTCCCTAAAAAGGTGAGGCCAGTGATGCAGAAAGGGTGGTGAAGTGTTGAAGGACGCCCCTGAAAAAGTGAGGCCACGGAAGCAGGAAGTGTGGGACCCTCTCCTCTTTCCAAGAAGGGCAGCCCTCCGTGTCTGCCTCTCTGGTTGGAAGTGACAGTCAGAGTTGAGGATGAGGACAGGGAGGCAGGGTAGGGACCTCGCAGATGCCCTCAGCATCTCTAGCGCAGCCTCCAGGCCACCTGCGCTGCATGGCAACCGCCCATCCAGCCTTGTCTCTGTTTCCGTAGCCTGCATCCCTGAAAAACCCCTAAAAACTGTATCAGTCGTTGAAACTCTCAAAGTCATCAATGACAATTTTGTTTCATCTTTTAAAATCTGTCCCTTCAAGAAAGAAAAAAAACACCTAATGGTTTTCTAATAAAAATAGCGATGACTCTACTCACAGATGGCTTACTTTACAGGAGTCAGGATGACATTAAGGTTTTCGTCTCAGATAGGAACACGCTGCCTCCAGGGTGTACATGGGGAGGGCTGGGAGGGAGAACGTGTCAGGCTCTCCTTTTCTCTGGTTGTGAGAACAGCTTTTTAGAAGAGAATGCAACCAAAGTCAAGAGTGGAGGTGCTCCCGACATTTGGTCTCATTCAGATGAATCTTAATTTACTGGATTTGATACAGCGTACCAAGGCACTGATTTCAGAGTAAATGTGTATGAATTCAGCACGCAAACGAAATCAAAATGACCAACACTTTTCTCCTTGTCGGTGTCATTAATAGACAAGGTAAATGCCTGAAAACGCAGGGATCTTGTCTGGGTTTTCCTGATGAAGATAGGTTCCTTGATTTATGTCCTACTAATCCTTAGTATAGATCCTTGGTAGCTCAGCCGTAAAGAATTCACCTGCAATGTAGGAGAAAAAGGTTGGATCCCTGCGTCAGAAGATCCCCTGGAGAAGGGAATGGCAAGCCCCTCCAGTATTCGTCCCTGGGAAATCCCATGGACAGAGGAGCCTGGTGGGCTAGAGTCCATGCGGTCACAAAAGAGCTGGACATGACTGAGTGACCAAACAGCAACAGTAATCCTTGGTATCATTGAGAGCCGAGGCCTTAAGGACTAAAATGTATTATTCGGAATAATTTCTGAAGAAGGAATCTGAAATACTACTAAATGGCTAATTTCATTTTTAAGGAGAAAGAAACATTTTTGGGGTGAATCTGTTTCATATTTTTGAAGAATAAAATTTGGGATATTTTATTTTACAGTCTCTTTGAAATGACTACATGTTTAGTACATTCAGTAATGCTTCATTAAGTTCTTATATCTTATCATAGTGAAAGTGAAAATGTTACTCTATCAGTCATGTCCGACTCTTTGCGACCCCATGGATGTAGTCCGCCAGGCTCCTCTGTCCTTGGGATTCTCCAGGCAAGAATAGTGGAGTGGGTAGCCATTCCCTTCTCCAGGCCCGACCCAGGGACTAAACTCGAGTCTCCTGCGTTGCAGGTGGATTCTTTACCATCTAGGCCACATATCCTAGCATGGTGTCAACAAATAAGATGCTCTTTTTTTTTTTCTCAGTTATACCGTGTGGTTCTGTTCATAATGTCCTGCTTATCACAACCATGGCCCTATTCTCAATTTGCTGTCTTGGGGAAAGCTCCCTCAGCCAGCATAGCCAAGCAAATGCTAACAAGTTTAGTTGTTGTTCAGTCACTAAGTGGTGTCCGTTTGCGACCCCATGGACAGGTGTCCCTGTCCCTCACTATCCCGGAGTTTCCCCAAGTTCAGGTCCATTGAGTTGGTGATGAGCCAGTGATGCTATCCATCTGTCTCATCCTCTACTGCCCTCTTCTTTTGCCTTCAATCTGGAGGCAAGAAATGGCAAACCACTCCAATATTCTTGCCATGAGAACTCCATGAACAGTATAAGAAGGCAAAAATTTCAATGAGCATCTCCAGACATAAGCAACCCATAGATAAGTCATGTGGTTAAACAATAAAAATAAAGAATGACTGAATGAATCTGCCTATTGGATGGTGGTGGTGGTGGTTTAGTTGGTCAGTCATGTCCGACCCTTGCGACCCCATGGACTGTGGCCTGCCAGACTCTTCTGTCCATGGGATTCTCCAGGCAAGAATACTGGAGTGGCCTGCCCTGCCCTCCTCAGGGGACCTTCTTAACTCAGAGACGGAACCCACGTCTCTTACATCTACCTGCATTGGCAGGCAGATTCTTTACCACTGCTGCTGCTAAGTCGCTTCAGTCGTGTCCCACTGTGTGAGACCCCATAGACGGCAGCCCACCAGGCTCCCCCATCCCTGGGATTCTCCAGGCAAGAACACTGGAGTGGGTTGCCATTTCCTTCTCCAATGCATGAAAGTGAAACGTGAAAGTGAAGTCGCTCAGTCACGTCCAATTCCTCAAGACTCCACGGACGGTAGACAGTAGGGCCACCTGGAAAGCCCGCGGTAGAGGACAAAGTGAAAGTGAAAGTCGCTCGGTCATGTCCGACTCTTTGCGACCCCATGGAATTCTCCAGGCCAGAATACTGGAGTGGGTAGCCTTTCCCTTCTCCAGGGGATCTTCCCGACCCAGGAATTCAACCAGGGTCTCCTACATTGCAGACAGATTCTTTACCAACTGAGCTATCCAGGAAGAGAAGGATCAGCTAAATAGCTACATCATCGTGCCCAACCTTCTGTCTTCTGTCTTTTTCATTTAGTCCCTGCATCATTTATTCTTATCACCTACTGAGTCCCAGGTCTTATTTCCAACTTGCTGAATGACTTCCAGTCCTGGCTTATGTGTTCGGTGTTCATCATACCTTCTTTTCATCCTGGAAGACATTATCATCTGTTTCTCTGACTCATCTTTTACCAGGACTTCACAATTCCTCATCTTCTGTTTCTAATCGGTCACCTTCCTCACAACCCTACCACTTGTGAAGTTCAGGAGTATTTCTTCACATTCTTCTGGAAATGTAAATATCCACGTGCAGTGGTGAATACCTACTGCAGCATGCTGAGAGAATCTAAGGGTCATTCATCGGCTACTCTGGGAAAGCAGATGAAGGTCATGCAAGCCCTACCAGAAGGGAAGAAACAGGCATCAAAAATCCACTCCTGAAGGCGGGGCCCAGGACAAATGGAAATCAGCCAACGGACAAGCAGCAGCTGTGGAACCTTCCAAACCTGAATCATTGATCCCATTATAGTGTCCTGCCAAAACCATGCCCAACAATCCATTCTCAAGCCAGGCTTTTCTTGCTTTTTTAATTGGGCTATAGTTGCCTTCCAATGTCGTGTTAGTTTCTGCTGTACAATGAACTGAATCGGCGTTATGCATACATATTTCCACTCCCTCTTGGGACTCCCTACCCCACCATCCTACCCCTCCAGGTCATCACAGAGCCCCGAGCTGAGCTCTCTGTGCTATACAGCAGCTTCCCATGATGACCTGTTTCACACCTGGAAGTGCATATATGTCAATCCTAGCCTCCCAGTTCACCCCACCCCGCCTTCCCCACCCGGCCTCCACATCTCTCTACGTCTGTGTCTCTATTCTTGCCCTGCAAATAGACTCAGCTGTCCCATTTTTTCTAGATTCCACATATATGTGTTCATATATGATACTTGTTTTTCTCTTTCTTACTTTCTGGAACTTCATACATTTCCAGAATAATTGGTACAAAGTTAGATGGCCTCCTCTTCAGTTTCCCAGTGTATGCCCCATGTTCACAGGAAAGTGTCTCTGCTTTCCCTGGGATGTGCCTCCCAGTGTGGCCAGCAGGGACAGGCGTGGCCTCCTCCCTCCTGCCTCTCCACTCAAGCCTATTTGTCGTTTTCTGCTCCTTGCCTAGTGTTCCTGTTCCACTTTCATCTTTTCCCATCATCCCTGGAAATTTTTTTTGTATCCTCAAATCTAGCAAAGTTCTCAAGATCCACCTACTTGGAATTTTTGGAGTGGCTGTTAGAAATATCACTAGAAGAGATCTTCACCATCCTACCCAGCTCTCTTCCCACCCATGGTCTCCACTGAATTAAGGGAGAAGAACTATATTCCAGCCCTTGCATTTCCACTCTGAGGGCTCCCCCATGGCGAGCACCCTGCAGTGGTCATACTGAGGCTGCCTGCTGTATAGCATCGCTACCTATAATGCTTTGAGAGTTTTGTTTCAGAATCCAAGTCTGCATAGATTTTGCTTTGCGGATTTAGTTTCCTATCGTGAGTCACATGGGCTTCCCAGGTGGCGCTAGTGGTAAAGCGAAAGTATTAGTTTCTCAGTCATGTCCAAGTCTTTGTGACTCCAGGGACTGTAGCCTGCCTGCCAGGCTCCTCTGTCCATGGAGTTCTTGAAGCAAGAATACTGGAATGGGTAGCCATTCTCTTCTCCAGGTATCTTCCTAACCCAGGGATCAAACCCAGGTCTCCTGCATCACAGGCAGATTCTTTACCATCTGAGCCACCAGGGAAGTCCCTGCCAGTGTAGGAGAAATAAGAGATATGGGTTTGATCTCTGGGTCTGGAAGATCCCCTGGAGGAGGGCATGGAAACCCACTCCAGTATTTTTGCCTGGAGAATCCCATGGACAGAGGAGGCTGGCAGGTTACAATCCATGGGGTCAGAAAGAGCCAGGCATGACTGAAGCGACTTAGCACACATACATCCACAGTGAGTTACATTCCACAATCGACAATGAACAGAAGATGACATGCCCCCCCCCCGCCCCGCACCGAGTGCCTGTCTCACAGATTTGCTCCGTGGTGCTCACAGACAGTACCAACTGTTCTTCCTGTTGACTGCCAAAATAAGTCAGCAGTTGGGAAGAAAAAAAAAAAAAACACTATGAATTATGGAAAATAACTGGGGAGACAGAATGGCAATACAATGGGGAGAAAAGTACCAATTCTCTGTGGCCACCCACTCAAGTGCCTGCCTCGTACTTCAACCAACAAAAAGAAAAGTAAATGAAGGAGGACATCTAGTCAACCAGGAGCCTCAGAAACAGGAGAGTGGAGAGGGCTTTCCCTGCCCGTTCAAAGAGCTAGCTCAACTGCTGTAATGCAAGATTTAGGTCTCAATCTCTTGCAAAACTGTTTCATGAACACAGCAAACTGGCCTACAGGAGAGCTAGATGGAAAGACTGTTGTTGTTCAGTCGCCAAGTCATGTCAGACTCTTTGCAACCCCATTGGATTGCAGCACGCCAGGCTTCCCTGTCCTTCACTATCTCCCTGAGTTTGCTCAAACTCATGTCCATGGAGTCAGTGATGCCATCCAACCACCTCATCCTCTGTCGTCCCCTTCTCCTCCTGCCCTCAATCATTTCCAGCATCAGGGTCTTTTCTAAAGAGTTGGCTGTTCGCATCAGGTGGCCAAAGTATTGGAACTTCAGCTTCAGCATCAGTACTTCCAAGGAATATTCCAGGTTGATTTCCATAGGCTTGACTGGTTTGATCTCTGGAATGTGACAAAGTATGTCTGGGAGTCAACTCAGCTTCCATGTGAAAAGCTTCATAACATCACCTCAGGCTCTGCAGTCTGATAACCAGTCTGACCTGTCAGCCTCTCTGATACCTAATGGTGTTTAGACCTGTGCCAGCCTCGTGTCCCTGTGAGGTCGGCCACAGGCTTCAAGGGTCAGCGTGTCAGTGCTCACAGCCCATGCTTGGGAGCACGTGTTCCATGGTGCTTGTCTCCAGTGCTAAGGAGATGACCATGAACAGTATCACAAGGTCTGCCCAGGCCGTGTTTTTTCTTATCTAACAGGACATCATCTCTGAGCATCCACAGCCCCTTCATCTTAGTATTTCCCAGGCTCTTCTGCACTGATTCACTTCTGCTTCCCCGAAGAGACTGTAAGCATTTCCATTCTGAAGGACAGTCCTCACACCTACCCCAGTCCTGTGAATTCTGAGAAAATAAACATAACACACCAGAAAATTATCGTGAAAATGCACGGCTGTGGCTTATTGTTATGTGTTTTTAAGAACATTCTTTGGCAGCTGTCTTCATCAATAGTGGAACATTTGGGCCAACTTGTATACCACCAGAGCTTTCAGTAGAAGCTGATTCGGTAATATGCCTAAACTCCGTTTTTCAAACCCTAGATAAGAATGCTCATGGTATGGCTACTGTTCAGGCAGACCTCGAGATTATTGCTCAGAGACGACTGTGTGGAGACGCTTTACTTTTGTGCTGAAGTTCTACAGTTGCAGTTGCGTAAACACTTGGTTTATAATAATACATGGAGTAGTAGGAAAAAACCATTGCCATGAAACAGTTCCATGTGTCAGCTTTAAGTAGGTTTTGTTTATGGTCTTTTTGTTGGTTGGTTTTTTTCCCTTTTCACAGACTTGCCCTCCTTACTGTGAGATGAGGAAAGAAAAGGATTGAAAAAGAGGAAAGATAAGAGTTTAGCTCTGGAACTTAGGAATTCATTCATGGGAATGGTTGTATCTTCCAGTAAAGAGTCAAAACCAGTGTTTTCCTTTCGACTGCCTGGCGCAGCCACCCCAACTGCAGTGGATGGGTATTTGCAAACGTTAGTGACACTGTTTACATACAGAAAACATACTTATTAGGGCAAAAGCTTTGAGATTTTGATTAAGTGGAAAAATGTTTTAAAAAAACAGAGGAGGTACTGGAATTACTTTTGTTAGCTTTGCTCCTGCTAATCCTTTTCTGAAAAGAAAAAAAAAAAATCTCTTGCCTGAATATTTTCCCGTTGTTATTTTGGCATCTTCCTGCTGCTAAATGTCTCCCTGCTGTTTGCGTTTTAGATTGGAGTTCGGAAAGTGTTCCTGAAATACTGGCACGCCAGCCAGCTGAACGATCTGTGCCGCCAGCTGCAGAGAAAAATTATCACCTGCCAAAAAGGTAACAGTCACACATTTCACAGTCACAGTGCAGTCACAGTTCTGAACTTTGCTGAACTGTGAAATACAAACCATTGAGTGAACCCCCACATTTAAATCTTTGGGGGACCTACGTTAGAGAGGACCCTGCCATGGCCCTACGTCTATCCATCCCATGGCACCACCTTTGGGCAAGTAAATAGGTTTCCGGAGTTCAGAAAGCACTGTGGCTAAGTTGGCTGTTTACCTGTTTCTAGATCAGAGTGTGCTTTATTCCATGGTCATTCCATCTGCAGTTCTGTGCCTCATTGTCACCTAAGCCATCATTTGGAAGAGGGAATATACGTATCTTTTAATGGATGCATCCCTCACCTTGAAAATGGGCTTCCCTGTTGGCTCAGTGGGTAAAGAATGCGCCTGTAATGCAGGAGACACAGGAGACAAGGGTTTGATCCCTGGGTTTGGGAAGATCCCCTGGAGGAGGAAATGGCAATATTCTGCCTGGAAAATCCCATGGACAGAGGAGCCTGGTAGGCTACAGTCCATGGGGTTGGAAAGAGTCAGACACGACTGAAGTGACTGATCACGCACACATGCACACCTTGAAAATAACTAGTTTGTTGATCCTGCAAGAAACACAGGACAAGAAGAAGGCACCTCCACACCTGCAGTGGGGGGGAAAAGCCCCATGTGACACTTGGGTGCAGCTCTGCATTCAGATTCCTGGGCTACTCCTGCAGTCAGCCTCTGGCAGCCACTCCTCCAAACCCCAGACCACATGGCAGGCTCTCTGCCTGGTCCCCTGAGGTCACTTTGACCAGCCTGGAGATCGGGGTGGTGGGAGGAGCCTCTGGTGAGGAAAGGGCCAACTCCCAGCTATGTGCACTCCTTGCTTCTGTCTGGGTTAGGCTGGTCTGGCCTCCTTTGCGGACTTCCCTGGTGGCTCAGATGTTAAAGAATCTGCCTGCAGTGCAGGAGACGCAGATTCGATTCCTGGGTTGGGAAGATCCCCTGGAGAAGGAAGTAGCAACTCATTCCAGTATTCTTGCCTGGAGAATCCCATGGACAGAGGAGCCTGGTCGGCTACAGTTCATGGGGTTGTAAAGAGTCGAACACGACTGAGTGACTAAGCACACATATAGCTTATATACACAGTGTAGGGAAAGGCTGGGCTCACAGGTCCACTCTTGACCACCACCTTTGCAGTTCCTGTTTGTGTGGTCAGACCTGGCATCCCCTGGGAGCTGGTGAGAAATGCAGAGTCTCAGGCTCCGCCTGCCCCAGACCCGCTGAATCTGAACGTGTATTTGTAGCCTCGGGCTGGAGGTGGGACTGAGTATGCTAGGCCCTGGGCTGTGGAGTCACCCCCTTGTTATACACATCACTCTTTCAGGGCTCCCCTGGTAGCTCAGATGATAAAGAGTTTGCTCGCAATGTGGGAAACCTGGGTTCGATCGCTGGGTTGGGAAGATCCCCTGAAGGAGGAAATGGCAACCCACTCCAGTATTCTTGCCTGGGAAATCCCATGGGCAGAGGAGCCTGGCAGGCTACAGTCCATGGAGTCTCAAAGAGTTGTATCCGACTGAGCAACTAGCATGAACATTCTCCTGGAACGTGTAATTAGAGGACTGTGCACTCTGCCCTCCAGCAGGTGCCCACTAGAAGTGCCTCCTCGGGTTGGTTACCAGTGTTAAGTCTCTGAGCCCTGCAGAGCTGAAACAAGAAATGAGCAGAACCGTGGTTCTTTCCTTAGCTCTAATGATAAAAATCGAGAATGGGTTTTTAAAAATGGCACCAAGATAAAAACCATAATTTTCTATCGCATAAATGAAATAATGGCTGTAAAAGCATTTTTTTTTAATTTACAGGCTCTTCAATGCAAAGTATTTACTTACTGATTTTTATTTTTACATCTCTTGGAACCATAGCTTCGGTCCTTTTTGCACATGTGAAATTCACTCAGAAGTTATAGCATCTGGAGTCATTTCCAGTTTTTCAAGAGTTCTCAGGTTTTCCTTGTAAATATTAGGTGGAAGAAAGCTGTAACTTCCTTAAGTTTAATCATTTCAATTACAGATTATTCCCAACAGAAATTTTCCTCTGACTGTATACCTTCATTTTACCCTGCATGGAATTGTCAGAAAGAGACAATCAATTACCTATTTGTGGCAGATTTAGTTCATTAGTTGTCTCGTAGTAAAGATGCCACATTTTAGCAACTCCTATAACAATTTTAATAAAATTTTTTGACGATCACTGGCGTGAAGTGCAGGAAAACAGAGTCTGAACAGCAGACAGAGGATTCCCGGGTGAACACAAATCCAGTGAATTGTCCTTCTGTAGTCGGAGGTCAGAAGTCTGGCTTGTCCACGTTAACCATCTCTTTATTCTGAGAGATTAAACATCTTGAATATACCCTTCCCTTCAGCTACCAAAATGTCACAGTCTCTCTTTTTCAAATGAGCAAGTCAACTGGCCAGTTTGAGGCTTTCTGCTTCTCTCTCTCCCTGTGCCTGTCACATGGTTAATATTTCTGCGTTTTATTCTGCATTTTATATTCCTGAAGTCTGATTGTACCTTTCACTGTTTAATCTTTTTCTCTTTTAGATTAGTTCAGCATGACTGTTTCTACAGTTAATACAACCGCATTTCAGAGTAACTAAACATTTAGTATTGCCGTCTGAGAAAAAAGAGCCCTTGAGCATTTTAGACATTTGTGTATTTTTTGCCTCTGAAGCCATAATTGTAGAAAGTTGTGTCCACCTTCCCACCCTTTAAAAATTTTTTTAATTTATTTTTATTAACCAAAAACATTTTGTATTGTGATATGGCTGATTAACAATTTGAACAGAGTCAAGGTATCTCAGTAAATATCCTAGACATATGTAGATACCTACACATTTGTCCTCCCATAGCCAGGAAATATTTTAAAACACTTAATGTTTTGCAGGGTAATTTCCTCCCTACAGAGGAGAATAAAGTGTCTTTATAGCACATTTGGAGAAGGGAATGGCAACCCACTCCAGTATTCCTGCCTGAAGAATCCCAGGGACGGGGGAGCCTGGTGGGCTGCCGTCTATGGGAATTGCAAAGAGTCGGACATGACTGAGCGACTGAGCACATACCCACATTAATTTTCCCTATAATTATAGCTCTTCCTATAATCCAAACAACTCCTTCTAGTCTTAGAAACTTAGACTGGGAAGAGACGCATCTGGGCAACTATTGGAAACCACTCCCCCTCACCCCCCACACCTGTCAGAGCCTCCCTGAGCAGGGCCCATCCTGTTTTTAACTTGCCCAGGGACTGGGAACTGACCCTTTTTCCCATGACATGCCTGATCCATTGACCAGCTTTGCTCATTGTTTGAAATGTCTTCCTTGTATTGATCCCAAACACACTTCCTTACACCTTCCCTGTTGTGACCCATCTGGAGAGCTCCAGAGCATGTCTCCAGGGCTGCATGATGGAGTTTGGCCTCGTAAGAGCAGAGATTCGAACCCTGGCCTCTACTGTTGGTTGGCCATGTCTCCTTGGAGGAATTTTCTTAACCTCAGTAAGCTTCTGTTTCTTTGGGTACGAAATGAAGATTTGTTGTTGTTGAGTTGCTAAGGCGTGTCAGATTCTTTGCAACCTCATGGACTGTTGCCCGCCAGGCTCCTCCACCCATTGGATTTCCTAGGCAAGAATACTGGAGTGGGTTGCCATTTCCTTCTCCAGAGAAACTTCCCATCCCAGGGATCAAACCCGTGTTTCTTGTATCTCCTGTTTTGGAAGGAAGATTCTTTACCACTAGTGCCACCTGGAAAGCCCACAGAATGAAGGGATGGGTACATCAGTGATCGTTGAGTTTGGGCCTTGAAAGATGGGATGGGATCCTGGCATGTGGCAGTGCCTTTGAACAGCGGGCATGATTTTTCTTTGCAAGTCTTACATTTGTTACTGACATATTAGTGATTTCGAAGTGTGTTCACCCACCTGTTTTTCCCCTGATTCTTGCATGTTTTTCTAGCCCTGCTTCCCCAGAAAGCAGAAGGATGCCCCATATTTCTACACAATCTCTTCCCAGAGCCTTAAATGCAGAGCTGGTTTTTCTACGACTTAAATCCCAGTCCTGTGAACAGTATGTGCATGACATTCTCAGAGACTACTTCCAGGGGCCTCAGAGGTTTCTGTTATAATCTGATATAATGCAGTTGGTGCATTGGGACACACCCAGAATTCTCTGGGGTTTGGACTTCCTTCCATCAATGTCCAGACTGTGTTACCATAGAAGGAGGGAGCTTTGTCAGGATATTACCTGCCCAGTCAGGGTAAGGGTTTTTACCTCCATTCCTGTCATTCCTAAAAGTGTGGGTATCTTTTTTAAGACAATATTAGAATGTTTTAGTAAAGTCCTAGACTGGGTGAAGAATATTTTATTTTAGAGCTTCCCTGGTGGCTCAGTCGGTAAAAATTCTGCCTGGAATGTGGGAGACCTGGGTTTGATCCCTGGGTCAGGAAGATCCCTTGGAGGAGGCAATGGCAACTGCACTCCAATATTCCTGCCTGGAGAATCCCATGGACAGAGGAGCCTGGCGGGCTGCAGTCCATGGGGTCACAAAGAGTCGGACACGACTGAGCAGCTAACACTTATTCTTTAGACATGATGTATCTGTGGCTTGTGGGTGTACGTCTGGATTTCTGACCCACCGTTGTGTTCTTTCACTGAAGTGGTCAGAGGATTTTTAGCCCGCCAGCACTTGCATCAGAAAAGGAGCATACGGCAGCAGGAGGTCACATCCATCAACAGCTTCCTGCAGGTCACAGAGGACCTGGGGCTGAAGACCTATGACGCCCTGGTTGTTCAGAACGCCTCGGACATCGCCCGCGAGAATGACCGGCTTCGGAACGAGATGAACGCTGCTTTCCACAGAGAGAAGTTGGAGGCCAGGGGCAAGCAGGAGGAAGGCTCCAAAAGGTAAAGGCGGGCGGTGTCCAGCTCCCATCACCCATGTGGTTCATCAGGGTGGGGGGAGCAAGAAAATGCCCATAGTGCTCTTCAAAATATGGTTTTTTATATGGACCATTTTTAGAGTCCTCACTGAGTTTGTTGCAATATTGCTTCTGTTTCATATTTCGGTATTTTGGCCACGAAGCCCGTGGGATTTCAGCTCCCTCACCAGGGATCAGACCCACACCCCGTGGCTTGGGAAGGCGAAGTCTTAACCACCGGACCCCAAGGAAGTCCCAGTGCTGATAGCTCTTAATGTAAAGTTCAATCACACGTGACCATAGGGAGAAGAACACTCATATACGCATGCCCACTGTGTAAAGTGAAACCTCCTGACATCTGAAAGGATACATTGCCTGGGCTTTCCTTCTAGAAAACGGATGCTCTGTGTGTTAGTTCAGGCCACGTGAAATAATTGCTACACTAATGCCTGTATCATTTGCCACCTCCAGCACCAAGATTTTTTTTTTTTTAATTTTTTATTTCGTTCTTTATCAGCCGTGCTGGGTCTTTGCTGCTGCACTGGTTTTCTCTGGTTTCCGTGAGCGGGTATCGAGAGCTACCCTCGAGGTGCAGTGAGTGGGCTTCTCATCGTGGTGGGTTCTCTAGTTGGGAAGCACAGGATCTAGGGCTCTGGCTCAGTAGTTATGGAGCCCAGGCCATGTTGTCCCACAGCATGTGGGATAATCTGGGACTGGGGACCAAACCCGTGCCCTGTGCATTGGCAGATGAATTCTTTACCACTGGGCCACCAGGGAAGTCCCTCACCAACCGAGTTTTAAGTCCTCTAATATTTCCATCTTAGCAAAAACGTATAGCTGGGATCTCGACATCTTTACGCAAGTGTCATATATATAAATAAGGCTGACTCACAGAAACGTCTGAAAGTTTGACCCCCAAAATGGAGAAGCCACTCTAAAAACACAAAAGCAGTGAGCTTGATCGGTGGTGGCCTGTATTATATTTCCCTTAGGAAGCTCGCTCATCTTCTTTGCCAGTAAGGAAAGCTTCAGGGAAAGCTTTTAGAGTTCACGGTGGATGCTGAGCTGGAAATAAACAAGTGAAGAAATCCAGGTCCTTCTCCACGTCACCGCTCTTGTCTCCCTGTGACAAATGACGATACTCGTGCCTGATAGCCCTCCCTGGTCCTTTCCATCCTAATTTGCTGTCAGGAAGATTGTTTTTCCCCAGACTTTTAACTTTTTATTTTGTATTTGGGACATAGACGATTATCAGTGTATGGTAGTTTCAGGCGAACAGCAGTGAAGGGACTCAGCCATACATATACATGTATCCATTCTCCGCAGCCCCCTCCCATCCAGGCTGCCACGTGACACTGAGCTCCACGTGCTCTACAGTGGGTCCTTGTTGCTCTCCACTTTGAATATAGCAGTGTGTACATGACCTTCCCAAAGTCTCAGGGAGGTACTTTCCCATAGGAACACAGCAATATCTAGTTGCTCCTCACTGCAGATGACTGCCCCCCTTGGCCTTGACTGCAATGTCAAATGATTTTTTATTAAAGTGGAAATGGTGGTGTGTCCCTCACTAATTAGCTTCAACTATCTCAGTGATTAAATGCTGAAAAAATTCCCTTTGTACGGAAAACTGTAATTAAACATTACAGGGAAAACAAATTATCCTCCGAGTGCCACACTTTCATCTTCAGCTCGTTCATTTCCTACACGGGCGTCTGATCTGCCCGGCAGTGGATCCCAGCCCTGTTGGTTCTCTGCCACACAAAGATATAATTATAAAAACAAATGCTCCGAGACTCCTTGTGAAATGAACGCATTGGCATCTCCCTCACACACGATTACATTGACATGTGAAGCCAGAAGGAAATTTTTTTTTAACCAGATAACTATTAATTTTATATGACTTCCAGAATAATATTTATTATTTTCTCTGCTGGAGCTAAACAGCCACCCCAATTTCTCAATTTCATCATGTATTCATTTGCCTGCTATAAAATTAAGTGAAGAAGTATTTGTCTATTTATTTATTGAATACCAGCAGTTCACTTGGCATTGGGCAACCAGATGGAGCCACAGAAGAAAAATAACAATTCTGCACATAATTAAATAATTGCTGATGGAATTTAAATGGCAAGGGAAAGAGAGAGAGAGACAGGGAAAATGAAAATCTTTGATCATTATAAGTATATACTCTTTTGCAAGGATGAGCAGTGATGAACTCCCAGCAATTGATGCATCAGTAACTCTCTATTAAGATGAATTTCCCAGAAATTATCATTCAGATTGAAATTCTGGTTTTTTGATTTGCTTAATAATCGGAGTGTGAAAAATTGACTCAGCGAATGCCTGATGGCAAATGTGGCACTCCTTGAGACGTCTTGGGTTTGGGTGAGATGTTTTTCTGAAGTAATCCTGATGAGGTTCGCACGTGCTTATCTGTGGGGAAGCGGGGCTGGAAGGATGGAGTGGCTGCCTCTAGAGGCCCTGGGTACCGGAGCCCCGCAGGCATCCTCCAGCCTCGCGGGAAGGCTGATTTACCCAAGAGCCGAGATGACGTGTGCTTGAGCCGCTTCACTGCTACCATCTGAATGATGGCTCTGGGTCCCTCCGCTGGGGCTCTGCGTGTTCATTCTCTCCCCACAGAGCTGAAGACAAGAGCAGACCCAGGCGTCTCCACTGTAGCTCCATCTCAGTCCCCGCAGCAGTGGACGGCCTGACCCAGTCCCTGGCCGGTCCGCCCTCCAGGCCCCCTTCTCTGCACTCGGTGTTCAGCCTGGATGACGGCAACGGCCTCCCGTCGCCACGGAAACAGCCTCCGCCCAAGCCAAAGAGGGACCCAGCCACGCGGCTGAGCGCCTCCTACGAGGCTGTGAGCGCCTGCCTATGGGCTGCAGCGAGGGACTCGGCGAATGAAGGTTAGCCCTGGGGAGGGAAGGGGCTGCCCCGCTGGGTCATGGATGCTTGACTTCCGGCCTTTGGGTGCCCCGTGCAGCACTGCCGCCCTGGTATATTTCTAATAGAATTAAATCCATCCTTGGCTTGCCAGGGGCCCCTTAATCATTAAAGATAAAGAATATTAATTCAAATCTCTAAGCCTCTTAGGGAAAAGCTACTTATATATCACTTTCCTTCACTCCTATCCCAACTTCCACATCCAATGAGGAGCCTTAAACAGAACAGTTCAGAAAGTCGGTCGCTAGTCCATGTAAACTTCTGCGAATTAGAAAGCTAAAGAGATTCATCTGGCTTCCCTGTTATCACAACCTAATTAAAAATTAAGCCTGCTTTATCTGCACACAGTAACTGAACCAATTCACGCAGGGGAGAAACATGACTCGGCAGAACTCGATGAGTGAAATTTTGGAGACCAGACAACAAAAGTTTCTGCGTTGGTGGTCTAGACATATTTAGGCAAAACCACAGTTTATTCTCAAGTAAACTTATCATAGGTTAGTTCATGTGGCGTTATTGCTTAATTACTAATTTTTAGAATTATGAAATGCAGAGGCAGTCCTTCTTTGCAGAAAAGTTTAACAAATTCTCAGATTTTAGCTGTCACCCTTGAAATGTGAGGCCCCATTCTAGGCCCAGGAGGATGCACAATATATGAAGCAAACCAAGATACCTTCCCTCCTGGGGCCTGCACTCTAGTGGGGGAGACAGATGGAAAACACAAGAGACAGATAAATACACAGAGTATTTTAGAAGACCACGGCTGCATAGGGAAATAGAGAAAGAGGTGGTGATGCCAGGTGAGAGTCTAGATGAGATGGCTGCATAGGTTTCATTGGAAAATATTACATGAACAGAGGAGGGAACACAAATTCTTTGGTAAATAAATGAGCCAAAAATGCAAAAGCTCAGCAAAGCCATAAGTTCATCTTTGACACCAAGGAGATGGGCAGACCATGGACCAGAAATCTGGTCTGTGAGATCTTTCACAGCAAGGACTTGACCCTAGTAATCTTCAAAGGCGCTCTTCATCCGTTACTTTAGAAAGAATAGATCTTCAGGAGAATTTTTTTTAATTGCTGTTGTCATGTATGAGTCACGTTACAGTAATGCTTAGATGGAGATGAAGGAGAAATTCATTACTTTGGGAGAAGAGGACAAATGTGTGTTTTCAGCATCATGATAATATGGGACATAGCAAAAACATGAGAGAAACCGTCTGGAGGAGAGCCTTCAGGTGGATTTAGATGTGAAAATAAATAGAAAGAGAAGGCCTTCCAAAGGAGCAAGCCCTTCTCCTCTTCTTCTCAGTGTACAAGACAAACTAGAAGGGTCTTATAGTCTCCGCAAGTTGTAAATATGCTCCCTGAGAAGGTAGATCAGGCCCACTTCCCCAGTATTACTTGTAGATTTCTACAGTGGATTATAGAGCAGATCACTGTGGTTGAAACAAAACTGGGGCCGGGGGGATATGTTAGGAAAGGAAGAATAGCATCTAAAAGGCTAAGCCTAATGAGATGGGAGGAGCTTCCCAGGGGCAAAGAACTGGCCTGCCAATGCAGGAAACATAAGAGATGCAGGTTCGATCCCTGGATCGGGAAGATCCTCTGGAGGAGGGCATGACAACCCACTCCAGTACTCTTGTCTGGAGAATCCCATGGACAGAGGAGCCTGGTAGGTTATGGTCCATTGGGTCACAAAGAGTCATATATAACTGAAGCAACTTAGCACAGCACAGCACAATGAGATGGGAAAATGTAAAATATAGACTCAAGACAGCATCATAAATTTAAAAAAAGTACTGAACAAGATGGAAAATTTGCAATCTTGTATATAAGATGGAGCCCCAACCAAATTTGAACACCATCCATGAACTCTATTAATTTGTATAAACAGGCCTTGCAATAGCCTGTAAAGCCTAAACATGCTTTCTGCCTGTGTGTACATGAGAAGTCTACCTGCCCTGGAATTGAGAATTTGGAGAAGTCAGGTGCCAACTCGTCACACAGTAGGGACGGGAGACAAAGTATTGAGGCTGCAGTCGAGAGTCTTTCCTATGTGTAGCAGAAAGCAAATGTCAATTTAAAAATGTTAGTCAAGAACCACAGGGGATAAAAATATACATAAAAGCAAATGACAGGAAAAAAAAAAAAAAAAAGATTAATGAAGAGGAAGCAAGAAAGACCCCAGGTGTAAAACTCTTGAGATTCCTTCTACATGGAGAATCAGAAAGCTGCTAAATGCTGCCTGTTTAAAAAACATGCTGTGATATCATTAATTTGCAAGACTTTTATATAAATTATAGGTTCTTAAAATATAATCTCAGCTCACAGGTGGTTCTGAGATGCTTTTGGTGTCTCCCCACTGCGGCCCACCCCGGGGGGAACTCACATCGTAGAGGCAGGGCCAGTCCATAAATCTGCTGCTTCTTCACGATCCACATTAGTGCTTCTTCCTTAATCCTGAGGGCTTGACAGCCATCACATGTCTCCTGAGGCTCCAGGTGAATCCCTGCGTTCGGCAGTGTGTTTTAAGTGGGTCTTTACAGATAGGAAGAGTAACCTGACTCATTGGGTAGAGCAGGTGTGCTGGCCGGCATCTGTCACTCTAGGACTCGGGCTCACTTGCTCCGATCCACAGCGTCTAGCATGCCGTCCGTCAGCAGTGGCCCTGGTCCTCTTTACGCCATCATCGCAGGAGCCGAAGGTGTCCAGAAAGTGCCCACTCCCCACTAGTGGCTATTTCAGTTCAAAATAATTAAAAGTGAGCAAAGTCTAAAGTTCAGTTTCTCAGTCATCAGTGCCAAGGACTCCGGAGCAGCTGGTGGGAAATTTCTTATCATCACAAAAGTCGATCCGACAGCACTGATGTTTTCTTTAAACTGGAGTCTAGTAGATTTACAGTGCTGTCTTAGTTTCAGGTGTACAGCCAAGTGAATCAATTATACGTGTCCACACAGCCACTCTTTTTAGCTTGTTTTCCCAAGGTAGGTCATTACAGAGCATTGAGTAGAGTTCCCAGTGCTATACAGCAGACCTGTATTACTTATCTCTTGATATACAGTGGTGTGTGTGTCAGTTCCAGTCTCCCAACTTATCCCGCCTTACCTCCTTGGTAATCATAAGTTTGTTGTCTCCTGTAATTCTGTAAATCTACTCCCATGTTATAGGTAAGCTCATTTGTACCCCTTTTTTTCAGATTCCATATATAACTGTTACCATACGCTATTTGTCTTTCTCTGTCTGACTTACTTCACTCGGTAGAGGAGAAGGCAATGGCACCCCACTCCAGTACTCTTGCCTGGAAAATCCCATGGACGGAGGAGCCTGGTAGGCTGCAGTCCATGGGGTCGAGAAGAGTTGGACACGACTGAGCGACTTCACTTTCCCTTTTCACTTTCATGCATTGGAGAAGGAAATGGAAACCCACTCCAGTGTCCTTGCCTGGAGAATCCCAGGGACGGGGGAGCCTGGTGGCTTGCCTTCTATGGGTCGCACAGAGTCAGACACGACTGAAGCGACTTAGCAGCAGCAGCAGCAGCAGCGCTCAGTAGAAAAATCTCCAGGTTCCTCCTTGTCATTGTATATGGCATTATAGACAGCACTGATTTTTTTTTAACTTTTTATTTGTTTAAAGAGAACAAAAAAATTTTTTTATTTTTGTACATTTAAAAAATTTTCATGAACCTTCTAAACACTTTTGTTCAGTTGAACATATACAACTCTTCAAAATAAAGATGCTGGTGATTGTGGTGTTGTTTTGACAGGCATGCCTGTGTCTCTAGTCGTTCAGTCATAACCGACTTTTTGTGACCATTTGGACTGTATCCCGTCAGGCTCCTCTGTCCATGGGGTTCTCTAGGCAAGACTACTGGAGTGGGTTGCCATGCCTTCTTCCAGGGGATATTCCCAACCTAGGGATCGAACCTACAACTTCTGTGTCTCCTGCATCGCAGGCAGATTCTTTATGTGATGAAACAGGAGGGGACTTTAACTCAGAGAAAGTGAAAGTGTGAGTCACTCAGTCATGTCCAACTCTTTGCAACCCCATGGACTGTAGCTCTCCAGGATTGTCCATGGAATTCTCCAGGCCAGAATACTGGAGTGGGTTGGCATGCCCTCCTCCAGGGGATCGTCCCGACCCAAGGATCGAATCCAGGTCTCCTGCATTGCAGGCAGATTCTTTACCATCTGAGCCACCAGGGAAGCCCTTAACCCAGAGCATCTATGCTAATTTACCCGAAGTACCCAAAGGCTTTTAGTGGTGGCGCTAGAGTAAATTAGCACTAATTTCAAATTCATGGTTTTACCACAAGGGGAATACTGAGTTTTCTGCACCTAGAACTGTATCACACCATTATCTGTCTTCTGCAAAAGATAGGAAGGAAATTTGATCACTGCTTGAAATGTTGGGTGAACACCATTCATAAGAACAAGACCACAAATCAACTTCAGGATCTTTTCTTTTATGAAATAAAGCTGCTGAAGAACTCAGAAGGCTGTAGAGTGCAAAGAGATGCAACCGGAGAGTGAAGGTCAAAAATTGTAGAGACGCCAGTAGTTAGGTCCCCCTGAAGTAGATTCCTTTCTGCCCAGTCCTGTTCTTCGCAACATGTGCCTTTCCTAGAGGTTTTCATCCAGTAAACATGGTCGTCTGGCCAGGGCTTTTTTTTTTTTTTTCCTCACTATCTTTGTGCCTGAAAAGCTGGAAACAATCTTGTGAGCCAGTAAATTTTAACATGTGTTTGCAAACTATTAACAAGCGAGAGCCAACTATTTGAAAGTACGATTTTTAGAAGTCTAGGATTGTTCTTTGCAAAGAGAGACCAGGAAGGGAAGAACAGGCAGTGACTTCACTTTTTCTTTGCTGAGAAGCTCCCAGCGGAGAGCTTTTCCCAGAAGCTGAGTTTCTAAACCCAGGAGCTGACATTCCCCTCCCCCAACATGGTGACCACCGGATGGTGAAACAGCAGCACAGGACAGGTTTTCTTGGGCAGCTCTCGGCATCAGCATCTGAGCCTGATCATTTTATTACTGTCTCAGGGTCTGAGCTCATCTGCATGAAGGGCTGTCACTCAGGGTCCTCCATGAAGCCACAGGTGGGAACTGCAGTCACCTGGAAGCCGGTGACTTGCACCTCCGGGGGCCCCTGAATGTCTAAGGACTGGGACTGCTTGGCCGTCTCTGTGTCTAGGGGGTCTCTCCACCTGGTTTGTGCAGCATGACAGGTGCGGGGTGGCTGGGCTTCTCACACAGAGTCAGCGTGTCCAAGGCACATGACCCAGGAAAGAGAACGCCCGGTGGTCAGTACATTCCCTTTGACGAGCCTGCCTTAGAAGTTACACAGCAGCACTCCCACCACGTCCATCCGCCAGGCAGTCCCAAAGCACACCCGGGTGTAGGAAAGATGAGGTAGATTCTGGGGCTTCCCTGGTGGCTCCAAGGTATAAGGAATCCACCTGCACTATAGCAGACTTGCAGGAGACACGGGTCGACCCCTGGGCCGGGAAGACCCCCTGGAAGAGGAAATGGCAACCCACTCCAGTATTCTCGCCTGGAGAATCCTATGGGCAGGGGACTTGGTGGGCCACCGTCCACGGGGTCACAAGAGTTGGACACGACTGAGCACACACATGCGCCAAACAGATTCTACCTCCTGCTGGGACTGGGAACTCGACTGTGGCCAAGTTTTGGGAAATTCAGACTGCCTCTGACTGTGGACAAAACAGCTCACATCGCTCCCACATGGAAGATGCACTCATGTCTGGGTGCATGCTCAGTCACTCAGTCGTGGCCGACTCTGCAATCCCATGGACGGTAGCCCGCCCAGCAACGCTATCCGTGGTATTCTCCAGGCAAGCATATTGGAGTGGGTTGCCATTTCCTTCTCCAGGGAAGATGCATTCAGTTCAGTTCAGTCGCTCAGTCGTGTCCAACTCTTTGCGACCCCATGAACCGCAACACACCAGGCCTCCCTGTCCATCACCAACTCCCGGAGTTCACCCAAACTCATGTCCATTGAGTCAGTGATGCCATCCAACCATCTCATCCTCTGTCGTCCCCTTCTCCTCCTGCCTTCAATCTTTCCCAGCATCAGGGTCTTTTCCAATGAGTCAGCTCTTCACATCAGGTGGCCAAAGTATTGGAGCTGCAGCTTCAAAGATGCACTCACCCCTCCCCTGAACTCCCCAAAGCCTCACCCCACTACCAAGCTCAAGTCCCAGTTCCAGATCCCACCGTGTAAATCCGGTCCACGTATCCCAGCTGCTCAGACCAGGCTCCTTAGGTAGGCAGCTCCTCTAGGACTGTCCTAAACTATTGAAGGCAGGTTACCTGTTCTCCTCACAACTAGCATGTTGCTTGTGGCTTGGTTAGGATTTAGTCCTGGTGCCTAGAAAGTATTTTCCATGGCCATTTGATCCATGCTCTGGAATCTTGGCTTACCTTAGGATATTATTTCCTAGTCTACAAGAGGCTAGTCCTGTTTGGGGGGGTGGTCGTTTTCTCAGCCTGATTCCTGCTCACAGAACTCTGAGGCACCAGAACCTCTTTATCTTGTACTGACTCTTCCTTTCTCATTGCATGCTGATACGATTCCCTTAAAAACTTTGTTGAGTTTCCTGTGAATCAAATTCCACTCCTTTAGTCAAAGCCACATTTACAAATCTCTTTAAGATAACCTCCTCTCTACCTTTTTTTTTTTTCCTGGAAGATTTCTGTAGGGCAATACCCTTAATATTCTTAGACTGTGGTTCTTATATTGTATGGTTATATATCTTATATATACAGTTCTAATATTCTTAGAGTGTCTTGTGGTTTTGTTTCTTTGAAAGGATCCATGAAACACCACCTAGAGTCTTTTCTTGGGTCTTAATAAAGTGGTTCATAGTTACGACCTTGGCTTCACCTTCAGATCATATTTTCTTGAAAATAACCCCGGATTTAATCTGGGCTTACCAGGCATTTCTTAACTTCAGAGTTATCTGCTATCTGGATGGCCCAGTGAGAAACAATCTTATTTTCAAACTCAGAAATCCCAGGCTCCTTTACAGTTAATAGTTGGTCTTTCTTTAGCTCACCGCTTTATTCCCATGTTTCCCACGGGGAAGTGGAGGGACCCAGGAGTCCACTCCTACACACTGACGAGACCTGTCGTAGACCATCCGGCTCCTCACGCGTGTTGGCTGGTGTCGGCGTTGCTCCGGGTGACAGGGCTGCTAAGCTTTCCACAAAGGTGCAAAACCGGCCATGTTCCTTCCGCTTCCAGCATCTTTCTCACTTTCCTTTAAATCTCACCGGGAGCTTTCTTGAAGGTCACACTTCTGCTAACAGTACCGTCAAGATTTCTCCAGTTTCCCAAGGCTCCTGCCAGGCTTTTAAAGTCTGCGTTTCTTGTGAATAGTAGCACTGCATTCCAGGTTCCAGTATCTGCAGTAGCTGTCTGCTGCTATGTAACAAACCTCTCCAAACTTCAGTGCCTTAAAATGGCGAAGACTAGCAGTCTCCTCCCTCCCTCTGTGTGTGTGTGTGTGTGTGTGTCTGTCTGTCTCTCTGTCTGTCTGTCATTCTTTTTCTCTGTCTGTCTCTCTCTTTCTTTCTCTGTCTCTGACTCTGTCTCTCCCTGTCTCTGTCTGTCTGTCTGTCTCTGTTTCTTCTCTGTCTCTCTCTCTCTCTGTCTCTCTGTCTGTCTCTTTGTCTCTCTCTCTGTCTCTGTCCGCCTGTCTGTCGGTCTGTCTCTCTCTCTCTCTCTGTCTGTCTATTTGTCTGTCTCTCTGTCTTGCTCTCTGTCTCTCCCTGTCTGTCTCTCTCTCTCCTTCTCTCTGTCTGTCTGTCTCTTTCTCTCTGTCTCTCTCTGTCTGTCGGTCTGTCTCTGTCTCTCTCTCTCTGTCTGTCTCTCTATTTGTCTCTCTCTGTCTTGCTCTCTGTTTCTCTCTGTCTGTCTCTCTCTTTCTCTCTGTCTCTGTCTGTCTGTCTGTCTCTTTCTCTCTGTCTCTGTCTGTCTGTCTGTCTGTTTCTTTCTCTCTCTGTCTGTCTGTCGGTCTGTCTCTCTCTCCACTCTAGCAGTTGGCTGGCATCAGCTAAGGCCCTGTCCTGCAAGCTGTCTCCCAGCTGTACTTAGACAGCAGCAGGGCCGGGACAGCCCACAGGCTCAGCTCTTTGGGTCTCTGGAGTCTGGGCTGGGGAAATGCAGACAGCTGGGGCCTGGGGCAGACGGTGCTCTGTCATCTCTCTCCTCTGTCTGGCCTCCCCACAGCAGGGCTGCTTCAGCATCCGCAGACTTCTCCCGCAGAGATCAGGGCCACCGAGACACGTGTCCCAAGAGAGGAGGAGCCAGCAGGGCCACACCGCCCCGGCAAGCCTCAGCAGAGCCTCGGCATTCCTTTCGCCATGTTTTATTCATGGGGCCAGCACAGAGGTCCTTCTAGCTTCCAGGCTCTGGAAGAGCAGCAGGGACTAAGAATATTGTTGAAGGCAATTTTGGAAAATACAGTCTGCCACACATCCTTTAAATTATTCAGATCTTCAGAACAACTCTATAATACTAATGTTAAAATTTTGTTTGGTTCATTAACTTTCTGGGAGAAGCTTATGAGTTGCTGTGCTTTAGCGCATTGAAAGCCTTCGGGATAATGCGCATTAATTACAGAATTGTGCATTTGGGGGTATTTTCTGCTCTTAAAAGTTGGCTGCTTTGGTGAACCCTGTATAATACTGGCCTCCAAAGATGTCCATTGAGTTAGAAAATTAACTTTGTTCTTTTCAATTCTCGTCTGGATGTCTCCCATTTGTTTCATGTTTACAAAGTGCCAGCGTCTGAACTAAGCCCTTTGCATACACCATTTTATTTCTCTGAGATAATTACTGATATCACCATTTTATGCATGACTATACTGAAGCTTCCCTGATAGCTCAGTTGTAAAGAATCGGCCTGCAATGCAGGAGAACCCGGTTTCATTCCTGTGTCGGGAAGATCCTCTGGAGTAAGGGATAGGCTACCCACTCCAGTATTCTTGGGCTTCCCTGGTGGCTCTGCTGGTGAAGTATCCACCTACAATGTGGGAGACTTTGGTTCAATCCCTGGGTTGGGAAGATCCCCTGGAGAAGGGAAAGGCTACCCACTCCAGTATTCTGACCTGGAGAATTCCATGGACTGTATATCCATGGGGTGGCAAAGAGTCAGACACGACCGAGTGACTTTCACATTCTGAAGCTTAGAGGGATGTGACCAAGAGGTCTTCTAAAATTATAATTTGCATGAATGCCACAACCACAAGTGTGCACACACACCCAATTCTGTGACCCCCTCTTATGGCCTGTATTTGCCCACCTCATAATATATATCATGTTCTAATTGCTATAGAATTAGAAATAACTTTTTTTTTTAGTTCTCTGACTCAGCTAAGAGGGCAGAGGAGGCAGGGAACATTTTCTGTGTATTCACTGATGTGTCTTAAGAAGTATTGGTTAAACACACAGCTAAATGAATAACAGCGTGGAATGCTGGTCCTGCTGGAGTTTGAATGCAAGTCTGTCTGACTCCAGAGCCTTTCATTTTAACCCTAAAAGTGGAGTTGTTGCCCCCAAAGTGAGGTGGAGACTCTCATATGTGCAGTCATAATGACAGAAAAGCCTGGCTGCCTGCCTTAAATAACTCAGGAACTCAGCAAAATTAGATGTGCTTATTTAGATCAAGACTTCCTACAGATTAGCACAATACCAAATTGGTAAAACAGTTCACGATTTTTGAGAAGTTTTGATATTTCAGCAAAACTGTATGTAATTTTCTAAAATTAGCGTCTCAGTTTCCAGAGAAATTGTATTCAATAAAATCTACTATGATTTATAGTAAAAATATTAGGAAAAGGACTTTTAGAATTTTTAACTTTAATAAAAGTTTTGAGTCATATTTAAATAGTTTTTCTGCCTCTTTCAAAATTAGTTCTAATAGTATGCTCTTGGGCTTCCCTAGTAGCTCAGATGGTAAAGCATCTGTCTATAATGCAGGAGACCCAGGTTCGATCCCTGGTTCGGGAAGATCCTCTGGAGACGGAAATGGCAACCCACTCCAGTATTCTTGCCTGGAGAATTCCATGGACGGAGGAGCCTGGCAGGCTACAGTCCATGTAGCTGTTGCATGTCCAGGTGGGGCTGCAAAGAGTCGGACGGGACTGAGCAACTAATACACAACAGTATGCTCCTTTGTTTTTCTAAATACAGTCCTTCTTTCCAACTTCAGTTCCCGCTTAAGTTCTTAGTGAAATATAACACTCTTGATTTCCCTACTGTTTGTTAGGATTTAAGTATGTTCAGTTCAGTTCAGTTCAGTCGCTCAGTCATGTCTGACTCTTTGCAACCCCATGAATCGCAGCACGCCAGGCCTCCCTGTCCATCACCAACTCCTGGAGTTCACTCAGACTCACGTCCATCGAGTCAGTGATGCCATCCAGCCATCTCATCCTCTGTCGTCCCCTTCTCCTCCTGCCCCCAATCCCTCCCAGCATCAGAGTCTTTTCCAATGAGTCAACTCTTCGCATGAGGTGGCCAAAGTATTGGGAGTTTCAGCTTTAGCATCATTCCCTCCAAAGAAATCCCAGGGCTGATCTCCTTCAGAATGGACCGGTTGGATCTCCTTGCAGTCCAAGGGACTCTCAAGAGTCTTCTCCAACACCACAGTTCAAAAGCATCAATTCTTCGGCGCTCAGCCTTCTTCACAGTCCAACTCTCACATCCATACATGACCACTGGAAAAACCATAGCCTTGACTAGACGAACCTTTGTTGGCAAAGTAATGTCTCTGCTTTTCAATATGCTATCTAGGTTGGTCATAACTTTCTTTCCAAGGAGTAAGCGTCTTTTAATTTCATGGCTGCAGTCACCATCTGCAATGATTTTGGAGCCCAAAAAAATAAAGTCTGACACTGTTTCCACTGTTTCCGCATCTACTTCCCATGAAGTGATGGGACCAGATGCCATGATCTTCGTTTTCCGAATGTTGAGCTTTAAGCCAACTTTTTCACTCTCCTCTTTCACCTTTATCAAGAGGCTTTTTAGTTCCTCTTCACTTTCTGCCATAAGGGTGGTGTCATCTGCGTATCTGAGGTAATTGATATTTCTCCTGGCAATCTTGATTCCAGCTTGTGCTTCTTCCAGTGCAAATATGTTAGTTAATTGTAAAACTCACTCTTGGCATCATTTTCACAAAGTTCTTTTTAGAAAGATAATCTCTCCATGCTGCAGTTGTTTTCATTGGTGGGTTGTGTTCATTTCACCGGGGTGCCTGCTCAGTTGCTTCGATCATATCTGACTTCTTGCGGCCTCATGGACTGTAGCCCACCAGGCTCTTCTGTCCATGGAATTTCTTAGGCAAGAATACTGGAGTGGGTTGCCATTTCCTTCTCCAGGGGTTCTCCCCAGCCCAGGGATTGAACCCCTGTCTCCTGTGTCTCCTGCACTTCAGGTGGATGCTTTACCACTGACTCACCAGGGAAGCCCTAGATTATTTCAACAACCCAGCTTCCGAGGATTTCCTATAAGAAACACCCAGGGGGCACCAAGTCTCTGATTTTCACCTTCTCCCCAGTCTCCTAGAAGTCCTGAGGATCGGTCAGGCCAGTCCTCAGTCCTCACGTGTCAGGCCCTTAGAACCCAGGTGTGAGCAGGCTCCAGGGGAGATGTGCGGTGCCCTCCCCGCCGCATCCCAGGCCCTTCATCCCTGGCATCCCGGGTCTCTTTATGGCCAGTGTACCTCCTCCTTGTCCTCCAGCTCCAAGACCAAAACTGGTTTTCTCCTGGGCAGTCGCGGGGAGTGTGGGGAGACCCGGACCCTGGGGGGTGGGAGGACGGGGCCCCTGGAGGGGGCAGGCCAGCGCGGGTTGGGGCCTGGGTCGCGCTGACGCTCTGGCCCCCTCTCTGTCCCTGGCCCAGCTCTCACCCGGCCCCGGCCGCACAGCGACGACTACAGCACCATGAAGAAGGTCCCCCCTCGGAAGCCCAAGCGAAGCCCCCACACCAAGCTCAGCGGTTCCTCGGAGGAGATCTCGGGCGCCCGGCCAGGGGCGGCAGGGCCCGGGGGCGCGAGGCGCAGAGCGGGCGGCCCGCAGCGCCTCCCGGGAGTCCCCGCGCCCCCCGCGCCCCCGGAGCCCGAGCCCGAGCCCGTCTACATCGAGATGCTGGGCCGCGCCGGCAGCCCCGAGCCGGCCGAGGCGGTGTACGAGGAGATGAAGTACTGGGCGCCCCCCGGGGACGCGGGCGGCCGGGGGGCGGGCGCCGGCTCGGCCTGCGCGTCGCCCCGCGGCCCCCGAGGACGGCGGCGCCGGCGGGGACGCGTGCGGCATCCCCGCGCCCTTCCCCAACCTGCTGGCGCACCGGCCCCCGCTGCTCGTGTTCCCCCCCACGCCGGCCACCTGCTCCCCCGCGTCCGACGAGTCGCCCTTGACGCCCCTGGAGGTGAAGAAGCTGCCGGTGCTGGAGACCAACCTCAAGTACCCCGTGCAGCCCGAGGGCTCCAGCCCCCTGTCCCCCCAGCACCCCAAAACCCCCAAGGGGGACGGCGACCGGCCCGCGTCCCCGGGCGTCCCCGCGCTCGCGGGGCCGCACGGAGCCTCCCCGCCCCCGACGCCCCCGCCCGCGCCCCCCGCCGCCCCGCGGCCACCCGGGCACTTCCCCTTCGCGGCCCCCGCGGAGCCCCCCAGGGTCCCCCCGAAGCCCACCTCGGCCCCCGCAGGCGCGCCCTGCAGCCCCCTCCCCAAAACCCCGTATTCCCCCGGGAAGACGGCCCGAGGGGAGCCCAGGAAGGCCACCACCACTGGCGCCCCCTCCCCGGCCCCCTACAGCCCCCCGAACTCCAGAGCTCTGGGCAGCCCCCTGGACGAGCTGGCCAGCCTGTTCAACTCCGGCAGGAGCGTGCTCCGGAGGTCTGCGGTGGGCAGGAGGATCCGCGAACCCCAGGGTGAGTCTGGAGCACTGAGCTCGCTCAGACAGGTCCAGATGTGAGGGTAGGGGTGCTGTGCAGAGGAATGCGGTGTTAAGGAATGCGCGGGGTCCCTGCAGGGTCCTTCAGAGCAGGTAGCGGCTTTAAGATCATCTTATATGCAACCGGTATGGCCAAGTAGTTAAGAATGCATCTTTCCCATTTTGCAGACACAAGTTCATGATATTAAAAACACATTGCACTAAAACCAGGCTTCAGACAGCCTGGTGAAACGATGGGCATTAGAGCAAAACTCAGCTTGAGCCACTGACTTCCCTTTGCTAACAATATCCGGATATAACTTGGAAATGGCAGTTGCCACGTGCTGTTATATTGAGATGTCCTTTTGGGGTTACCCGAACACCCTCGCCTTACTGGCCGTCTCATTTCCATTCCGTGCCTCTGGAGTGATTACTTCTCAGTTACTCCCTGACACTCAGTACCACTTGGTAGGAAGCCCAGCCCAGGAAGGCCACTGCCGGGGCCCCGTCCCCCGCCTCCTACAGCTGCACCCCCGAACTTCAGGCCTCTAGGCAGCCTCCCCGGAGGAGCTGGCCAGCCTCTTCAACTGTTGTTGCCAGTAAATGATTTGCCTTCTGGTCCCAAGGACCATTTTCACTCCATTCTGTTCTGTCTGCATCTTCTCGCGGAGCATCTCAACTACTCAGCTGTTGACAAGCCAGTCCCAGTGAGCTCAGGGCTAGACTGTGGCAGCCAGAGGCCGTGGCCTGTATCAAAAAGTATTTATTTTGTGTCCCTATAAAAGTAGAATGTAGCTATCAAAAAAAAAAAAACCTCATTAAGAATTTTTTTGTTGATCTCTTGTTAGTAGCTCACCTCATTCAGATGAGGTTGTCTTTGGGCTCAGATTCTCTTAATAACCACAAAGAACATCGTCATCTTCCAAAAAGCATCTGAAGGCTTTTATATGAAACCAAAATATTTTCTAGCGTTCTGTATTTGGGAAGTGAACTACAGTAATATAAAGCATCTTCTCTTAAAACTGTAATGGGTCCCTCGGTCATAATGCCATTATGTAGATGACAGCTAATGGCATCCTTACTTTACAGAGATGGGAGACTTCAGGGCAAGGAGGCTAAGCACCTTCCTTAAGGTCAGGCAGTAGGACCAAAAGTAGCCACTTACCTGCTCTTTCTCCTAAAGAAAATACATAGCTGCATTGGCTTTCATCATCTGATGAGGTACAAAAAACCCCCTAGAAAACCTAGGAAATGTTCTCAATAAGTGAAAAGTACGTCAAGGCTAAGAACACTTAGCAAATGGATGAATAACCTGCTCTTTGTTTACTCTTCAGACTAATAAGCTAATTGTTTAGCCATTTCTTCTTAATTATAAGTCATTAATAAAAGAAATTGTCCTTGTAAGTAGGGGATGACTTGAATTTCACAAGTCATATGTTTCATTCCAAGGAACAAAACAGACTCTAAAAGAAAAGCATTACACGAACACATTAATGTTTGCTTTGCTTTTGGAACTAAAAGTTTATTAAAGCGTCATAAGCCTCCTTTTACTATAGATGAGAGTTGGATGAATTCTTCTCGGATGTATTCAGAAAAGTGAAGTTAATGATTTTCTAGATGGGTGGCAATCCTTTGGAAATCCCTAAGTCTACTCTTGAGAGTTCCTTGGACTACAAGGAGATCCAACCAGTCCATTCTAAAGGAGATCAGTCCTGGGTGTTCTTTGGAAGGACTGATGCTAAAGCTGAAACTCCAATCCTTTGGCCACCTCATGTGAAGAGTTGACTCATTGGAAAAGACTCTGATGCTGGGAGGGATTGAGGGGAGGAGGAGAAGGGGACGACAGAGGATGAGATAGATGGCTGGATGGCATCACTGACTCGATGGACATGAGTTTGTGTGAACTCCGGGAGTTGGTGATGGACAGGGAGGCCTGGCGTGCTGCAATTCATGGGGTCGCAAAGAGTCAGGCACGACTGAGTGACTGAACTGAACTGAACTGAAATCTAGGACTCGCAGGGAGGACCACAGAGAGGTCTCCAGCCAGGGTGCCCGGATATGCTAATTATATTTCCCCGTGGTGACATTAACCAGTGCCCGCTAACATCCATCAAAACCTCAAGGACACCATCGTTAGTGCAACTCTAAAATTAGAAAGCATCTATTTTCCTCCTGTAGGCTTTTACAAAATACTCTTCACTTAGAAAAGGTTGTCTGGAGCCACTTAAGACTTTCTTACAAATGCCTGCATTGGCAGCTTCTGCCCCCAGCACAGTGGCTGTAATAACAGCTGCAGTAGAAGAGGCTTGTCCCCACGCACCAGGTGACTGGGGTCCAGCTGTGCGGCTGAGAACCCTGTGATCCCTCATGGTTCGTGACTCGGGAAATGTCCCCACGAACCCAGTGACTGGGGTCCAGCTGTGCGGCTAAGAACCCTGTGATCCCTCATGGTTCGTGACTCGGGAAATGTCCCCACACACCCAGTGACTGGGGTCCAGCTGTGCGGCTGAGAACCCTGTGATCCCTCACAGTTCGTGACTCGGGAAACTCCTGGACCACAGCACAGAACGCGTCCTCGTGGCATCTTTCAGCATGCAGGAGGGGCTTAAGAGAAGACTGGGAAGGAAAAAAAAGTCATCACACTGGAGCTAATCACCAGAGCTGCTTATATGATTATTAAGGTTTACACACTGTGATCCAGGAACCAGGAATCCATTTTCTACTAAATGAATCTCATGGCTGTTATTCATGATTTACTGAAGTCCTGGGACTTCTTTTAAGATTACAAATATTTTTCTTTACCCTCTTTATATTTAAAAATGCTCTTCTCTTCACCCGAAAGAGCTTTCTTACCAAAGAATCCAGTGGGCAGCTAATTCTGCCTCAAGGCACCTGAATTAATTACAGCCCGATTTTTGGACAGTTGTGATGTGGGGAAATTGTACCGCAAATTTGGGGAGCATTTCAGAACTTCCCCCTCGATTCTTTGGAGAGCGACCTTGAAGAGATCATGTATTAGTCGCTCAGTCGTATATGACTCTTTGCGACCCCATAAACTGTAGCCCGACAGGCTCCTCTGTCCATGGGATTCTCTAGGCAAGAATACTGGAGAGGGCTGCCATTCCCTTCTCCAGGGAATCTTCCTGAACCAGGTATCAAACCCAGGCCTCCCAGATGTAGGTAGATTCTTTACCGTCTGAGCCACCTCAGTCCAGTTCAGTCGCTCAGTCGTGTCCGACTCTTTGCATCCCATGGACTGCAGCGCGCCAGGCCTCCCTGTCCATCGCCAACTCCCGGTTTACTCAAACTCAGATCCATTGAGCTGGTGATGCCATCCAACCATCTCATCCTCTGTCGTCCCTTTCTCCTCCTGCCTTCGATCTTTTCAAGTATCAGGGTCTTTTCCAGTGAGTCAGGTCTTCACATCAGGTGGCCAAAGGATTGGAGTTTCAGCTTCAACATCAGTCCTTCCAAGGAGTATTGAGGACTGATTTCCTTTAGGATGGACTGGCTGAATCTCCTTACAGTCCAAGGAACTCTCAAGAGTCTTCTCCAACACCACAGTTCAAAAGTATCAATTCTTTGGCGCTCAGCTTTCTTCACAGTCCAACTCTCACATCAGTACATGACTACTGGAAAAACCATAGCCTTGACTAGACGGACCTTTGTTGATAAAATAATGTCTCTCCACAAATAGTCGAGTGTTGACAGTTCCTTGCTTTGGACTTGAGAAAAGGCATTCAGAGGATTCGCTCCAAACTACTTTTGGCACTGATTAACACGTAGGGAATGGTGAGTCGTGGATAGCAAACAAGGTCCTGTGGTGTTTAATTATACTCCGTTGCTACTCTGTAGACCTAAATATGGGATTTCATAACTATCGTATTCCTATAGACTCCTGGATATTCAACTGGAGGAACACAAAGTCACAGAAGCTCTTGAGTCCAGAATGCAGGTGGACAAAATGTGATTGTCCAGGTGACGGCCGTGGCGACAGCTTGGCAGGAGGTGTCTTAGCTGCTGTGGTTGCAGGGGCTACTGTGCTCCAGGCATGGTTTTAATAACCTGTTTAGTTCTCACAAGACTAAACAGTGTCTGCTGTGGTGTCCCCATTCTACAGATGGGAAAACTAAGGCATAGAGATTAAACTTGCTCCCACTTTGAGAGACACAGCCTGACTTAAATGCAGTGATTCTGGCTCTAGAGGCGACTGTCTCAGTTACCTACACCGTGAGGCCCAGAACTGCAGGGAATTAAAATAAAATAGAGAGTAAGGCTTTAAAAAGCACTATTTACTCACCCAAGGTGCAACAAGTAAGAGTCTTACAGTTTGGATAAGAAAACTGCTTCATAAAATTCCAAACATGTACTTTACAGCTCAGGGATACATACAACTGCAGAATGTGTTCTGGGGGCCGCTGGGCCTTAGAATGAAGAACAACCACGTGTTTAATTGTCTGTCCTTTCTGTTGATCCCATTCATTCACAAGGTGTTTTTCTTCTGATGCCATATTATGGTTAATATTATTATGCTAATTTTTTTTATAGCTGCTTAGTTTCAAAAATTATGAGACGGAGTTCACATGCAGAGTGGATACCATTTGCTTCTTGGGGCCACGAGGGTGCGCCATTGCTCCAAACGGTTCCTTCCATGGCTGGTTGTTTATCTAGAATGTGAAATAAAATGAGCATGTTTTCTGTGTCCATTGAAAAAGAGCAGGATGATCAGGCATTAACAAAAATGCAGTACGCCTCAGAAACCTGGGGAAGAAAGTGGAGGAGTCTGATTTGCAGAATATGTAAAAAAAAAAATTATTTTGTGACTTTCTGATACTGTGCATCTTTAGTTTACATAATATAAATAGGTAGTTAAAAATTATATTGACAACAAAGAAACATAGAGACAATATTTCTTTGCATGTATTAGGTGTTTAGTAAATACATTTGATGAAAACCTACCTTTAAAAAAGCAGTTTGACATATAAATATATTTGATAAATCTGGCCCTGGGGCATTTTTACAAATCAGAACCACTGCAGCCAAATGGAAATTACTCTTAATTTCAAATATTTTATTTCATTGCATAAATACTCCAAGTAAGGATATTTTGAGTTTTGACTTCTCTGGTGGCTCAGATGGTAAAAGAAACCTTCTACAATGCAGGAGACCCAGGTTTGATCCCTGGGTCGGGAAGATCCCTTGGAGAAGGGAATGGCAACCCACTCTAGTGTTCTTGCCTGAAGAGTCCCACAGGTCACAAAGAGTTGGACACAACTGAGTAATACTTTCATTATATAAATGAAATTTTTACAGTGTAATGCTTGATTCCATAAGACCATTTATTTTTTAAAGAATTATTTTCAAAGTTGGCTTTATGGAAAATTTCAAACACATACAAAAGTACAGCGGATTAATGAACTATCTCTGTGACCAATCTTAGCTCATCTCCAGCTTCCTCCACCATCACTCAATTATGTGGAAATATGTCCCAATGTCAGAGCAATTTACTGATAAATATTTGTATAAATTTCGTTAGGGAAGTCCTTTGGAAAAAAAATAAAAGATTTATTCTTAAGTCACTTTAATAAGTACAGACCTGTCGATCCGTTTGAACATCTTAGACTTGATTAACTAACATCATCTTGCTGCTCAAGACAGAAGCTACCCCTAAGGTGCTGGAGCATCATTTTTTCATGATGCAGCTGAAATAATTCTCAGGAGTCAGCTTTCCAACAGAAATCGCTGGCCTTCGAGAACTTCCACAGGGTCTGTGAGCACAGCCCCCTACATGGACAGCTGTGCGGATAACTTTTCTACAGTGACAGCCTCAAGGGGTGAATTTCTAAATGTCATGTCCAAACAGAGCTAAGCATGAAAGATCAATCTCTCAAGTATGTATTACAACTGCATCTTTTCAAAGAAATTGTTTTGTTTGGGGCCCGGCTGGGTCTTCATGGCTGTGCGCGCTTCTCTCGTTGGGGCCAGCGGGGACCACACTCCAGCTGTGGTGGTTTCTCTTGTTACGGAACTCGGGCTTCCGTAGTTGCGGTGTGTGGGCTCGGTCACTGCAGCTTCCAGACTCTGGAGCACAGGCTCTGTAGTTTTGGCACATGGACTTAGCTACCCAAGGAGCGTGTGGGGATCTTCCCAGGCCAGAGATCGACCCCGTCTCCTCCGTCGGCAGGTTGGATTCTTGACCACTGAGCCACCAGCGAAGCCCCCATTGCCTCCTCAATCAGTACTGAGTGAGATTTTGAAGCTTCTCTGCCAAATTAAGCACAATTACTTATGCGTTGTTTGGTAACAAGAAGATGCTTTAAAATCGCTGAAATATCACAGAATTACAGGCGGAAACCTGTGACCTGTGCTCAAGGGCAGCGTTGGTAAACTGCCGTTCTCTGCTCCTGGTGTTTGCGGCAGACGTTTCGACACTTGTCTTCTGTTTCACCTCCGACGCCTTGTGATGAGATGGCAGCATAAGACATCCACCCTCCTGTGCAGGTCTCAGCATCCCATGGTGGGATGCAGGGCTCGGCATCCCCGAGGCGTCTTGCCTATATGCAGGCTCTTCTAGCTGTGTGTCCTGTGCTGAGCTGTTAATCTCTCTCACTCTCCAGCTGCTTTGCTTTCTCTGTGTGGTGATTTATTTGTGGAGGGTGGTGGCCTGAGGCTTCGTGAGTGTTAGAAAGGGCGTGGACGGAGCAAGCACATACTTTACGGATGTGTAGTCAAGGGCACTCTGGCCGCCCTCCCGTGAAAGGAAGGCATCCCTCTGCCTTCTGGAACCATTTTAAATCAGCCCCAAGTTTCCCTCGTTTTTCCAAACGAAGAAGTCCTCGGGGAAGGCAAGCTTAGCATCTCTAGCAAAGCGAGTCCTTCGCTCGTCGCTGGGTGGATATATGGGAAGGATGAGAGCTCGCATGTGGCTGCCCCGGCCGGGTCGGCGAACCCGAGCTTTGACACACGCGTGGGGCCCTGTGTGAGCAGACGATGTCCTGCACAGCTCCTGGCCGCAGCACAGCGCAGGCGTCTCTGTGTTTGGGACTTGCAGCCGGATGCTGCAGTGTTCCTCATTCCCCGGATGCCCAGCTAAAGTAATCCTTAGTCTGTCTCCCCTTGCAGATGAGCTTTCAACCGGAATACACGGATCCATAGCCAGGCATACCTACGTTAAGAGCACAGGGCTCTTTGTCTTCCGTGTTAATTGGACATTTTTTTTTAAGTGCCTAATATTTGTTGTGAACGCTGTGACATTTCTCTCCCTGTTTACAGCACCTCCTCTCTCTCAATGCCCGAGAACTGTTTCACTCAGGGAAGTTGTGCAACCAGGGCCCTGTACCCAGGACTTGCATTAACTTGTAGAGCTAACTCCCTTGTAGTCATCCACCAGGCATTCACTTGATGCAAGCCCAGGGCTTGCCCCCGGGAATCCAGAGAGGAGAGAGAGAGCTCTGGGTGCCCTGCCCTCTCCAGACAGGGCGGGCGGCAGATGGGTCCGCCCCATTTCAAGGTGAGGTTCTACCTGGGGGGCATAGACCCCCCCACCGTGGGTCTGTGACTGAGCCCCACGTGGCCTGTGAACCCCAGCAGTGTGCTCGGGCCTTGTTTGGGGAGAGGTTGACCAGACTTCATCACGGAGCATTGATGATCAGGGCACAGGAGGGGGCACAGCTGGCGGCCCCAGAGCAGGAGCTCATTGCTGCGGTAGTGTCTCAGAGAGCCTCCCGCCAGGGCTGACCTGCGAGCAGGACGCCTGATGGGCGATGATGGGGGCAGGAGGCGGGGGGCTGGGACTTCTCCAGGTGGGTACAGAAAGAGGGGAGCAGGTGGGGCAGCAAGAGGAGCCCGTGTGTGGGGAGCCCTGTCTCCAAACATGAGTTCAGGATACCTGGTCCTGTTAGCATGCGGCCAACGAGCCTTGAAAGGCTTCCCTGGTGGCTCAGTGGGGAAGAATCTGCCTGCCAGTGCAGGAGACCCAGGTTCCATCCCTGGGTCAGGAAGATTCCCCTGGAGAAGGGAATGGCTACCCACTCCAGGATTGTTGCCTGGAGAATCCTATGGACAGAGGAGCCTGTCGGGCTGCAGTCCATGGGGTCGCAAAGGGTCAGACACGACCGAGTGACTAAACAATGACAATGTTCCTTCAGCATAAGCTTCTCGACAGAGGCCCTTTCTGCCCTCTCGTCCCACAGTCTGCCCTCCGCAATGTCAGGGACCCACAACACCCAGGTGAACCAGAATAATTCCTCTGGTTCAGAAGGATTGTTTCCTGGCTTTCTGTCTGCTTTGTCTCTGCCTCTGTAAGGCTCTGCTTGGGAACAGCTCCTAATTACAGGTGAGCAGTCACTCACAGCAGTTGCTTTCACTTGCAAGACGCTCACCCAGCATCTTGCCTTGAGGAAGTGCTCGACTGCAGGCCAAGTGTCGGTCCTGGGAGTGCGGCATCTCGGATGCCTGCTCAGGACTGGCCGCACGGTAAAGCCACAGGGACCTCCCCCGTGTCCCAGGGGCCACGCTGAGGGCTGCTCAGATGGTCAGCAGTGATTTGCAAGACAGCACGATCCAGGGCAGGAGAAAGGCGTGCATGCATGCTCAGTCGCTCAGTCATGTCCAACTCTTTGTGACCCCATGGACGGAACCCCCCAGGCTCTTCCGTCCCTGGAATTCTCCAAGCAAGAATATTGGAGTGGGTTGCCACGCCCTCCTCTAGCTGATCTTCCCAAATGAGGAATTGAACCCCTGTCTCTAGTGTATCCCGCACTGGCAGGATTCCCAGGAAGCCCAGGAGAAAGGCACACAGCCCAAAAAAGCCCACTTCATCTGTCTCTACAGCAACTATTTATTTCCTAGATTATGTGGCTATAGAAACAGATATAGCTACAGATATAGATATTCAGACATATCTATATAGAGATATAGATACTGTAATGGCAAAATTAGAAGCACGGCTGAAAACAACAAAAAAAAATGAGCATCAGCCCCATACTCAGATCCCTCAATAAATATTTGTTGGGAGAATCTTAAACTCAAAGGCCTCCTGAGCTTGCTACTTCCTCTGGACGTGGCTGCTTCATTCTTCTCTGAAACCCAGGCATCAAACCAAGCAGGGAGTTGTGACAATTAAATATTTAGATCAACCTGATCAAAAAGTTACCCGGCGAATGGTGTGAAACTCTCCTGGGAAATTTCCTTCACGGCTTGGCTGTGAATCTACAGCCGCCAGCATGCCGTCAGACCAGAGATAGGCAGCGTGCATAAATAGTTCATCATTTCTGAGACAGCCGGAGGACGCAGAGGAGTCATCCCAGTTGGACTGTTCTCAGTGCACTATCCAGGGGGAGGAGATCTTTTGTACCTGGAATTCTGGGGGAAAAAAATTCAGTCTTTTCAGAAGTGGATTATCTTTCATAAGCAGTACATATTTTTCATACCATCAACCCATTAAGGCAAGCAGCCATTGTGTGTGGGAGGGGGTGGTCTCTAGACTAGATTTCGAATTAAACTCCCACTGGGGGCTCCTAGGAGAAACCCGGTGCTTTATCCTCTAAGCCACTCAGCGACTCTCCCATAGCTAGTTAATGAAGACCTTCCTGGCTATCTGCATCTCATTATTGCCACAGAATACAGTCCCGGGGTGTTCTTCCTGTTGTGAAGAAATGCTTAGAAGCTACAGGGTGCGTGGACGTTTTCCTGAAGATGACCTGGATCACCGCTGTGTTCTCTCTCTCTCCTTAAGCGTATTGGAAGAGAATAACCCATTTCTCAACTACCTAAGAGTGTTTAGGGCCTTTATGCCGACCTGAATCATTTTTGTGATTAATTCTCAGATTAACCTAGAAACTTCCACACCACCTGAGAGCTCGCTACATTCAGCATCATTTGCGCCAGCCCTGCACCCTGTGAGTCAGCAGCCACCTCACACCTGCTGTGTGTGAAGCTTCTTGGGCCTTTTGCTGCCCTGGTTTTCACGTCTCCCTTTTTCCAATTTCTTCTTGAAGTCTGTAATGCTCGTCCTTAGACGTAGTACACTGGCAGTTACTGGGCGTTGCAATTTTACATGCAGCTGATACATGTTAATTGTAAGAAACCGACCAGTGACAATCTCACTTTCCTCCCCACACATATGACTCAGTCTTAAAATATGCAGGAACCAAACCACGGCTGTGAGAGTTGGACTATAAAGAAAGCTGAGTGCTGAAGAACTGCTACTTTTGAACTGTGGTGTTGGAGAAGACTCTTGAGCGTCCCTTGGACTGCAAGGAGATCCAACCAGTCAGTCCTAAAGGAGATCAGTCCGGAATATTCATTGGAAGGACTGATGCTGAGGCTGAAACTCCAATCCTTTGGCCACCTGATGCGAAGAGCTGACTCATTGGAAAAGACCCTGAGCTGGGAAAGATTGAGGGCAGGAGGAGAAGGGGACAACAGAGGATGAGATGGTTGGATGGCATCACCGATTCAATAAACATGAGTTTACTGAAACTGGTGATGGAATTGGTGATGGACAGGGAGGCTTGGTGTGCTGCAGTCCACGGGGTCACAAAAAGTCAGACACGACTGAGCGACTGAACTGAACCACGGCAGATGTGAGCTAGATCTGAGCTGACACACGTTTACAGTGGAACACTCAGGGTACGATACCTGCAAATGTGTGCATCACCCAAAGTCCTGCAGAACCTGCAAAAGAGTTTCTTCACACCCCAGACTCTGGCTCAAAATCAAACACACTCTTCCCCAAAAATGTCCACTTTAAAGAACGGAGGGACTGGCGTGTACACTGTGGGCGCAGCAGGGTGATTCCCAAGCAGATCGGCGTGTTTTCCATCTTGGTTTTATTATTCTCTTTGGAAATGGAAAGACCCAGGAAGGAGTAAGTAGGAGACAGAGGACTTGGACAGAGCGGCGGGTGGACACTGCCCCTATGCAGGTGTGTCCATGTTACTGAAACACAAACCAAAGCTCAAAGCCCTTAAATCACTCCTGAAGTCACGTCTGCTTGTTGGAGTTAGTTCCAGTTCCCAGGTGAGCTCACCTGGATGGGGTCAGGCTGGTTTAGGAGCAGAAAGGGGCACACACCAAGCACAGAAGATCAAAGCACGCCAACTTCCCAGGTGGCTCATCAGTAAAGAGCCTGCCTGCCAGTGCAGGAGAGCCGATTCCAGTCCCTTAGGTCAGGAAGACCCCCTGGAGGGGGAAATGACGTGCTCTCCAGGATTCTTACCTGGAGAATTCCCTGGACAGAGGAGCCTGGCGGGCTGCAGTCCATGTGGTCGCTGAAGAGTCGGACACGACTGAGCAACTAACCAACCAGCCTGGCAATACTTTTCACAGTTCACATATCTGTTTTCAAATAAATAACCAGTGCCCAGCAATAGATTCTGTAGAGCTAAAGAGTTTTTTGTTTTTGTTTATTTTCATGAGAATTGTATTGAGTTTATTTTGTCTTTTGATATCTGTTGTTTACTCACTAAGTCGTGTCCAGCTCTTGCAACCCTATGAACTGCAGCACGCCAGGCTTCCCTATCCTTCACTGGCTCCCAGAGTTTACTCAAACTCACATCCATTGAGTCACTGATGCCATCCAGCCATCTCATCCTCTGTCGTCCCCTTCTCCTCCTGCCCTCAATCTTTCCCAGCATCAGGGTCTTTTCCAATAGTCAGTTGTTCGCATCATGTGGCCTAAGTACTGGGGTTTCAGCTTCAGCATCAGTCCTTCCTGTGAATATTCAGAGTTGATTTCCTTTAGGATGGACTGGTTGGATCTTGCTGTCCTCGGTATTTAACCACCTTTATATATAGCTCGTGATGGAATCTCTCTTGGAGTTTTAATAGAAAATTGTGCTCAGAACTACTTCGGTCCTTAAGAACAATGTAATCCTTTGCTCCATCTCAGACACCAGCTTGTGCTCCTGTTGTAAGATGCTTTCTAGTGCCTTCTGGCCACCCCCTGCCCCACCGTGTGAGCCTTAGCACAACCAGAGATGCGACTGAATCATTTACATGTCAAATGAGACAGTCAGACTCCAGTTGCTGGCATTCATTTCACTGATGTAGTCACAGCTGAGAGGGGAATCTCTATTCCCTTACTCAGCCTGGAAATCTCGTCTAATTTCTGCAGCTGGGACAGCCACGCGGGGCAAAGGCACTGGGCTTCTGTATGGTGATGGGGGATTATACAAATGTCTCTTTAATCTGATGCTCATTAGACAGCCCACTGATGTGGTCCAGCTGCTAACCAGAAAGCGTTTCCATTGCTGCAGGGGTGGAATCCATCACTGGGACCCTTTGTAATGACTTTAGGGAAAAGGTTCCATTTTCCAGATAATACAACCAATCTGTGACGTCGCCCCTGAGACACGTAGTTCTTTTCAGGATTGAAAACATCAGAGGTTAACTTCAAGCAAAACCATTTGATGAGCAGCCACGTTTTGTGTTGCTGTCTGCTACTCGCGTCAAGTTTTCAAAGAGGGTTGGGGGGACAAATCATAAATAAAAGGGACAGGCTTCATTCATTCATTTGAAATATGCATTGAGGATGCGTTTTGTACAGAGTATTGTCCTAAGCCATATGAGTTTAAAAGTAAAATATGGAATCGGCTCGCAAGCAGCTCACAAGGTCCCTGGACAGCGAGAAACGTTGTCGGTGAAGACACTGTTTGGGTTTCTCAAACAGCTTACCCCTAATGCTTGAGAAATGCTGCATTTTTATTCGATTCATTCTACTCTCTTTGACTGTTCAATGCTTATCATGACGCACTAAATTGATTTTTTTCAACCCATACATATGTCCTTTGAAACCGATCCAAATGAAGGTAGGATTCCTTTGGAGGAAAGGGGGGTGGATGAGGCCAAAGCAGCTAGAGAAAGAGGGGGTACCCTACTTCAGGCTGAGACTGGGGCATCTTACAACCCTAAGGAGGAGGGCTTATCCAGGGGCGTGATGGCATCACCACGTAATGCTTGGAGGAGCTGCAGCAGGGGTGCCAAAAGGCTTCTTCTGTGTTCATTTCTGTGTAAACATACAGCTTCAAAGTGACGGTGAGAGATGCCGGGTGCTGGGCATACAAGGAGGGGGCCCCACCTCCTGACTGGCTCCGAGGGGCTTTCTCCTGATTGTTCCAGGGGAAATGAGGGCCACTGGCGACCGGCTCAGCCTGCCCCTGCAGAGTCCCCGTGACTCATCCTTCCTGAGTGACAGCTCGGGGACCTTCAGTCCCAGGCCTGGAGGCTCGGGAGGCACGCAGAGTCAGGGAGGCTGGCCAGCCCCCCTCCATAAAGGATGCAGCCACAGGAGCCATCAGAGAGACTGGCCACGTGGCTTGAGGAGACTTGTGACAAGACTTTTAAGTCTGTGTAGATATTTTTAATCTGTTATGTAAGGCCTCAGAGCTGCTGGGCAGCAGCCACTGGTGTGGGCAGTGGGGCTGATCCACACACGTGCACGGCACCTCCAGGCTGTGAAACTGTGGGCACACATCTGTAGCAGGGGGACTGCTGCCATCCTGAGCCCCCCAGGGCTCCCAAGTGCACACCCCCCAGCTCCTGGGACTTCCCACCCCAGGCCTGCATCCCTGAAATGCAGACTCAGGCAGAGGCTCAAGGTGCATGGCTTCTGCCTGTTCCCACTGGCCCTGATCTGTGCCCTTGGGGCCCTTTAATAGCTTGTGTGTGTGTGTGTCATTCAGCCGTGTCTGACGCTCTGTGACCCCATGGACTATAGCCTGCCAGGCTCCTCTGTCCATGGGATTCTCCAGACAAGAATACTGGAGTGGGTTGCCATTTCCTTCTCCAGGGGATCTTCCCAACCCAGGGATCGAACCCAGGTCTCCTGCATCGCAGGAAGATTCTTTACTGATTATGCCAATAGAGAAGTCCCTTTAAATACCTTGGGTGGATAAATTTCATAATTAGTTCTGAACGAGGATTTTGAAAAGATTCAACATATACCACTGCTGTTTGGGTTTTCACTTGCATTGATTTCATTGGCTCTCTGACTCAGGTGGAACCACACCAGTGAGGTGAACGCCAAAAATGAGAGTTTGACCGTCTCGTATGACGTTTAAGTGATTCAGCCATACGTCCGGTTGTGCCGAGGTTCACGTGGTGGGGCGGGGGCTGGCCAGAAGACACTAGAAAACGGACATGAGCATTCTTCTGACGTCCCTGATGTGGAACAAACGTAGATTATATTTTTCTCGAGGACTGAAGTAAAGAATGTGAACAGTGTTAGTGGCTCAGTCATGTCTAATTCTTTCCAACCCCCTGGGCTGTAGCCCACCAGGCTCCTCTGTCCATGGGATTCTCCAGGCAAGGATACTGCAGTAGGTTGCCATTCCCTTCTCCAGGGGCTCTTCCCAACCCAAGGATTGAACTTGGGTCTCCTGCCTTGCAGGCAGATTCTCTACCGTCTAAGCCACCAGGGAAGCTAGGTGAAGAACCAAATAGTTATTCTTAAAGCAATTTATCTCTTAGAAATCCAAGTGAGGCTCTATTATGAGCCGTATATAAAGTTGGTTAAATACCAAGAGACAAAATAGAGTCAATACAGTTCTCATGGAAATGAAAACATAAGTAAATAAGCGGTTCTTCATCGGAAGGGGTCTGCTGACCCTGGGCCTCGGTGGTTCTCCTGGGAAAGGATGTGGGAGCTGAAGATGGAGCTGTCCCGGGGGCAGTCTCCTCTTTTTTTCCAGTGGTGTTATTGGCCTCCCATCACTGTGACACCATGCACATGTCACGAATACTGAGCACTCCCAGGAGAAGAGCAGGAATAACCCCCCTCTGCCTTTGGTTCTGGAGCGAGCACACACAGCGGGGGGCACGCACTGCCCACCCCCGGCAGCTGCGCAGGTGCGGTGTTCTCGACCTCCTGGGTTTGCATCACCACCTGGCGCTGAGGAAGTGTAGAAACACTGGGTATGCAAATGCCCGTGTGACCTCTGAGGTTAGACGCTTTAGGAATGGGTCTCCAGGCCAGGCCAGCTTGTTTAAATGTTACATATTCAGCTACTTACGGGCTTCCCATGTGGCTCAGTCGTAAAGAACCTGCCTGCCAATGCAGGAGACTCAGGGTCAACCCCTGAGTCGGAAAGATTCCCTAGAGAAGAGAATGGCTACCCACTTCAGTATTCTTGCCTGGGAAATCCCATGGACAAGGGAGCCTGGTGGGCTACAGTCCCTGGGGTCAAAAAGAGTTGGACATGACTGAGCGACCAAACAACAGCAACGCTCGCTACTTACAGGGAAGACGAGCTCCAAGGAACGGAATAGTGGCCAGGCCTCTTCTAGTTATGGCGCGGACAGAGGAGATGGACCCAAAAAGAGCCAGCTGGTCAACCTGGAAAGAAAACTGGCACCACATAAATTTCTGTGCCTTTTTGGGTTCTGCAAACCTTATTTATACTGACAGTCATTTTTTAGCTTTACTATGGGTACATTCTTGCCCTGCTCAGCACATATGTTGTTGAAGATATCACTCTGCTTCCTGCTTCGGTTGGTGTTTTTAGCACAAACCATCTCCCCAAGACTTGGCAGGGGAGTGGGTGGCGGGAGCTGGCAGGGGCAGGCAGGGTGGCCAAGGAAGCCCTTTCTTTCCACTCAACTTAACCCCGAGCATGAGCCTTGATGGCACTTTCTGCTGCAGAAGAATGGTCAGCACCGAGTTCAAGAGCAGTTTTGATCTACTCAAGGGTGGTGGTTTCATAAGGGAGTGCCAGGGCCGACTCTGGCCTCTCAGGGTATAAGCAGGTCTGGTAGTTCCGTTTGCTCAAGCTGCCCATCCTCGTCCTCGTCCATCCCAGTGTTGTGTTTTTCTGCTTCCTGAGTAATCAGCTCCTGTAGAGATATGACCGTGCGTGCAATGTGCCTGCTGCATGACCCATCGCACGGACCTCACGTGGTCCCCCTTCCCCATCACAGCAGACACGGACACTGTCTCTTGACTCACTCCTGTGTCTTAGCAAAGTGGTGATTAAGTCTGATCCTGGGGCTGAGGGTCATTTAGAAGCATGCCACTGAAGACACACCCCTGCAGCGTGTGTCCTCCTGATGGCATCTCCCTGAAAACGTGCCCTCTGCTCACACGTGACGTCTCCTTATGTAGACCTACGTGGGAAATCTCTCTTCGTGTTTGAGTTTAGGACCAGCCACTGGGTCTGGGTGAATCCCGACACTTGGCATTTGTCTTTCTCTGAGACAAGATGCCAAATGTCTGGATTATACTATCATGGGCAAGAAAACAGTCTAATTCACATCCTAGAAGCCTGTTATGGAAGAGGGCAGGGGGGACTGCGGAGTGATTTCTGGGTCCCTATGTGTGCCTTTTACTCGTGTGCAATAACGTAAGACTTCAGGCGTTGTTCCTTGAAACACAAAGTACTGAATCAAGTTAGTCTCTCAGTTGTGTCCAAGCCTCTGTCCCCGCATGAGCTGTAGTCTGCCAGGCTCCTCCGTCCATGCGATTCTCCAGGCTAGAATACTGGAGTGGGTTGCCATTCCCTTCTCCGGGGAATCTTCTGGATCCAGGAATCAAACCTGGGTCTTCTGCATTGCAGGTGGACTCTCTGCCATCTGAGCCACCAGGGAAGCCCCCTAAAGTAGTGAAGAGATTTGGTTTAACACAAGCCGGAGGCTGATTTGGGGTCTGAGGGGCCCTGCTTACCTGCCGTGACACATCGTCCACGGTGCCCATCGGCAGAGACTGCGAGCCGCGACTTCTGAATTCCAGAACCGAGAGCCTGAGAAGCAGTGGGTTCATGCCTGGCTCCCTCTCAGCCTGCGTGCTTTTCCTTAGCGCCAGATAGGATAAAAACAAACGCATTCTTGCATGCAGTAGCCTTTGTGCAGAGGAATTTTCCTATAGAGTTGCAAAATGAACGATAGCCAGCATAAGTAATGAGTCTCAAATGTATTCTCACATTTTTTATGCCTTACAGAGCGCACTCTGCATTAAATCCAACAGCTGTAATTTGTTGTGCTCTTGCGTTACTGCAACCTGGATTGTAGTCTCATCCGTTTCCAACACACACCCTAAAACTACCTCAAGTTCAGGTACCTAAGAGAGAAGCCATGTGTTGAGCGGTCTTCTTAAAGACAGCCTCCCTCGCTCAGCCCCTCCTCGTCCCCCTGACCTTTCTTCGGCATTTGGTACCATCAGCCCCCGCCCCGCCAGCTGCCCCGCCCCCGCCCGTGTGCTCCCCCCCCCCGGCCGCGAGTCTCCAGCAGTCCGTTTGTATCCATCGCCACGAGTGCTCTGCCTTTTGCCTCCTTATAGGAATGTCGCTTTTCCTGGAAGAAATTCTCCCTCCCGAGGGATTTTTAAGTCTCCCCCCAGACATTCAGTTTGCAGTCCTAGTAAATGCTCTTGTCCAAATCATCACCACTCGCTTTAACAACCCCCGAGGGCTTCCCAGGTGGCCCAGCGATAAAGAATCTGCCTGCCAATGCAGGAGATGCAAGGGATGCAGGTTCGATCCCAGGGTCGGGAAGATCCCCAGGAGAAGGAAATGGAAATCCGCTCCACGATTCTTGCCTGGGAAATCCCTTGGATAGAGGAGCCTGGTGGGCTACAGTCCATGGGGTTGCAAAGAGTCAGACACGACTTAGCGACTAAACAACAGTAACGACAACAGGTGGCTGTCACTCCAGAGTCCACGTTCGTGGCCCCAGACTTCTGCTCGTCGATGGTCCTGACTTACCCCCAGCCCTGGGCTCACAGGGATCCGTAACTTACCTAACCCCCGACTTCCATTCGTCCTGCCGCTGCCCGAGACTCAGTTTTCACTGCTTTTCCGTTCCTAAGCCCTCCTTGAAGCTGGTCAGCCGTCCACATCTGGTGCCGGGCTGATAACGCAGCGCCCTTCCCGTCTCACCGTCACCCGGACGGGCCGAGCTGGGGCCGGGCCCTCGAGGGTCTCGCCCTGTACTCCGCGTTCGGCCTTCCCTTGCCCTCCTCCTCACCACACCCCGCCCCTGCTTCGGTACCCGGTGGTACCCCGCGGTACCCCACCCCGTGCCCGCCCTGCGGGGCTCCCGCGCCCGCCGCAGCCCCGTCTCTCCTGCGCAGGCCCGGGCGTTTGCCCGACCTCCCTCTCCGCGTGGCCTTCCCCGCTGCTGCGTCCCGGCTGGTCGGGAGCAGGCGGGCCGCTCCGAGCTGTCACTTTCTGCGTCGAGTCCCGCCCAGCAGGCTGAGAAGGGGCAACCTGTTAGGACGCACACCGGCTGTCCCTCCCCCTCGTGTTGGCATTTTAAGTGTCAAAGGCTTTAACACACACGCAAAAAAAGCTCCAGCAAAACCTTAACTCCGCCCAGGAGAAGGAGAGCCTTCCGGAATATCCATCCCTAGTCCCCCCAGCGTGGTCGGACAGTCCCTTCTTGCGGTCATCCGTGGGTTCCACACATCCCCGTCATTCACTGTGTCTTACCGCCCTCCTCGGATGGGAACATTTGAGGAATCACTTCTTTCAGATATGTTTCTGAAAAACCGTTTGGCTTAACTCTTTGCATGCGGTCTGAACTGTATACAGCTTAGTGTCTGAACGCCATCCCTGGAGGAATCTCCCGGTGCGGAGGAAGAAAGAGGTTGGCTCAGGGTTCTCCACTCGGCAGTTCCCAGGAAGCCCCCGAGGCGACCACCAGCTCAGGGGCATCTCAGCATCCCTAGGGACGAACCGGCCAGCCTGCCCTTAGCCACTGTCTTCCAAATCTGGACTTCCTCTGTGGCTCAGCTGGTAAAGAATCCACCTGCAATGTGGGAGACCTGGGTTCCATCCCTGGGTTGGAAAGATACCCTGGAGAAGGGAAAGGCTACCAACTCCTGTGTTCTGGCCTGGAGAATTCCATGGACTGTATAGTCCATGGGGTTGCAAAGAGAGAAGACTGAGCGACTTTCAGTTTTTCACTTTCCAGCTCTGGATTTGGAAGTTCTCTCAGCCACTCACTGTACTCAGGGGTTTCTCTAGCTCCCCAGACTTCTTCAAGGAGCCGTCTCCCCTCTAGTAAGAAGCTTCTCTCCCCTCTTGAAAATCTTCACCTCCCTTCCCCGAGAGAAGTTCTTCTCCTTAGCTTCTGTCTCCCCTCTACTTTCTCCCCCACCAAAAACACGTGGCTGCTCTCCTGCCACAGACCCGTCTCCTCGTTGAACTCACACCTCCCACGTCCAGGTAAACCTGCACTCTAGTCAGTGCCCGGTGAGGAGCTGGGCTCTCTCTGCTCGGACATTGCCCTGAGGACCCATGTAAACAGCATCAGTCTTGCAAAGAGTGTCAGTGAGGTCCAGCATTTCGCTGCTCTGTCGCCCTCGTCTGCTAATTCAGTGACGTGCCCTCGGGAGCGGCAGGCCCCAGGGGTCAGGATTGGGCCAGCTGAGTTACTGCCAGAGTCCTCTATGCCTGCAGCAGACTCTTTTTTTTTTTTTTCTTATTTTCAATAAATTGAAACTTATGCAATCGGGGGAAGGAGGAAGTTCTTTAAGAAAAAGAGTAAAAATGACCCAAATTTAAGAAGTGAAGCGGACATCTATTTAACATGAGAAGATCAGTCTAAGCAAAATACTCGTTATTCTATGCTTAGAAAAGTACCTGTGCACAGTGGACACTTGATGAAGATCTGTTGAAAGAAAAGAAAAAATAAATAACAAAGGTATTACTACAACAGGGTTATTATAGAAATTCTGTCAAAAAAAAACAATCAGGCGCACAGACATGAGCTGGGTGCTTTGCCTGACTTAGAAATGGCCTTTTCAAGTGGGGTGGAGTCTGGAGCCTCCTCCTTTAGCCTTGGGGTCCACTCGCCTCTACCCATCTCCAGCTGCTAAGAGGCCACAGTCAACACTGAGGTTTTTTTGTTTAAAAGACTATATAGGACCTTTGTGGAACAATAACGACATAATTATCAGTGGTGATTGTTGGAAAATAGTGAAAACGTGAAACCTCCCACCATCGGTCAGGGATAGATTTCTAACATCCACACATCTTTTCTTCTGCAAGTTAACACTCTTAGTAGAAATCAAACTGCTCTGGCTCTTTGATTTTGTCTGTTTTTAAAAACTATGATATCACTGTTGACTGTATTCCCTCCGCTGTCTCACTCCCAGTTATTTTGTAATGAACCTGCCCCTCCCAGTCTCCCTCTCCTGTCTCTCTCATCTGCCTCCACCCTCCCCTCTGGTAACGACCTGTTTACATCTCTGACTCTGTTTTGTTGTTTGTTCATTTGTTTTGTTTTCAAGATTCCACATACAAGTGAAGCGTACAGAATTCGTCTTCCTCTGTCTGACTTATTTCACTTAAAACAATGCCTCCGTTTGTGTTGTCAGTAATGGCAAGATTTCATTTTTCGTGGCTGAGTAGTATTCCACGGCGGATACGTACTGCATCTTCCTTATCCATTCATCCATCAGTGGGCACTTGGGTTGCTTTCATCTTTGGCTATTAGGTCTTGTCCAATTTAGCAGTCTCAGGTGGAAAGAAACAGCTCTGGCCCTTTGAATGAGTAGAGCACATCTTCCTCACAGAGTGTGAAAGTTTCCTTACCTTATAATTTTATAAGTAGTGATTAAAACTCAAAAGGCATATCATTAACAGCAGAAATCCTTTTATATGTTTCCAATAATCTCATGTGAATGGGGAGAAATAATTGCTGAGATGTATGATTTTTCTATAATAATTCACACGGGTTTTTCAGTTCGTAAATTTGTCAACTCTTCTTCCAGTTACACATAGCGTGGTTTCTTTTAGAAAGTGGGTTTTGTATAACACTGTTGTTGTATCCATTCGTTCATTATGCATCCTTTTTTCTGTTTCTTTCAACAAATATTGTGGAGCATCTACTCTGTGCAGGCACTCTTGGGGGCACCAAGATTGCCTTTGAGCTCATGGTGTCAATTTTCTGGAGGGAAGAGACGGAAAATAAGCCAACAGTTGACACTTAGCATGTCATATGGTGAGAAGGACCTTCTAATATGGTGAGAAGGACAGAAACTGACCTGGGTGAGGACAAGGTGCTGTTTTTTTCCGAAGGTGGTCAGGAAGGTTGTTCTGCTCGGGGTGGTTTGAGCCGAGCCCTGAACAAAGTACAGAGCCCCCGCCCCACCCCTCAGACCACCCGGGGGAGAGTCAGAGGCTGAGTTGAGGGTTGTGGAGATGCTGGGGAGGCTGGGGAGGCTGGTGTCCGGCAAGTAGTTGGAAATGAGGTCAAGACAAGCAGGGAGTGGGATCCTGGGGTTAGAGAGGGGCGGTCTGTCAACCTCAAGAAGCCTTTGGATTTTGACCTGAACAAAATTAGAAACTGGCAGAGAGACACGAGTAGGGAAGAGCGGGATCTGCCTTAGCTTTATGTTTTTAATTCCAAGTTTTCATTTTTTTTCCAGTATAGCTGCTTTACAATGTTGTGTTAGTTTCTGCCATACAGCAGCGTGGATCGAACATATGTGCACATATATCCCCTCCCTCTGGAGCCTCCCTCCCACCCCCATCCTGCCCCGGGCCATCACGGAGCCCCGAGCCGAGCTCCCTGCCTATACGGCACCCCGGGCCATCACGGAGCCCCGAGCCGAGCTCCCTGTCTATACGGCGCTCCCCACTGTCTGTCTTACACAAGGTCATGCGTATGCACCAACCCCAGTCTCAGCTCATCCCACCCTCTGCTTCCCCTGCTGCGCCCACAGCCCCTTCTCTGCGTCTGTGTCTCTCCCGCAGTGGTACAAATGAACGTGTCTAACTCAGCTTTTGAAACAGGGCTTGTCCACCTCCGCCCTCCGTGGCCAGGTGCATGGACTCCGGGCCAGGTGGGTCTGCACGCCGGCTCTGTCCTGGGTATTGTGAGCGGGTTTGCAACGTCCCTCCTAGATGCCACGGGCACCCACCTCCCTGGTGTGACAACCACCAATGTCTCCAGACAGTGTCCCATGTCCCCTGGAGGTTTGGGGGTGCGGTGTCATCTCTTACTGAAAGTCACAGCTTCCGAAACATCACACCACCCAGGATAACTAATGTATGTACAAAAGCTAGCCTTGCACTACGGGGTTTTTGTTTGTTTGCATTTCGATTTTGAGATTTGCTCAAATTCTCTTGTTCAATTAATACTCAGCTAGAATGTGCCTTCATGGCCTCCTTATGCTCAGTCATTGTATCTTAATATAAAGGCCAGGATTTTATCTTTGAGTCAGATCCCAGCGTGATTCATCTTCCGCAGACCTCTGAGAGCAGCCCCAGGTGGGGTCACGGAGAATCCGAGTTCACAGGCTACAAGAAAATTCCGCAGGGATTCGAATTATCGAGTGTCAACGCTCGGTCCATCGGAAGTCTGCCCTGAGCTACACGGACCACTGATCTCACCAGGTGCAGGGACACAGACAGGACCCAGACACTCCTTTAAAGCTCTGGGTGGGGCTTTCCAGCACTCACTTGCCTACTTGTTTGCTTAGATTCGTTGAGAATCTCAAACGTTTTCTTTTGCTGTGACTTTTCTTCACCCTCAAAACCCTGAGGACCACGGCTTGGAGGCATGAACAAACGATGGCCTCATTGGTTCCATGTTATTGTTTTTTTTCTAGTTTTCCACAAAGTAGGCATCTAACCTGCGGTTTTATACCTAAGCCTTTTCCAGGCTTCCTGCCAGAGTCCTCTTGCTGTCTTGCTGTTGTAATGTTTTCAGTGCTTAAGCAGGGTCACAGGCGTACCTCTGACAACGAATGTTGCAGCCGTTCCACCATGAAACTGACCGCGGAGAGCAAAACCAGATTGTCCGGAGCCTCTGCCTCTGCCCCTCGCTGAGGCTGAATCGAGAGATGAACAGGCTGGAACGCAGACTCTCACGCAGTTGGATCCACCGTGGAATCAGGGCGCTTAGGGGCAGAAGCTGACACAGAAAGTAGAAACCAAGACTCCCCTGGTTGATATTCATGAATAAGCATAACCCCAAAGTGAGGATGTCAGTATTGAGGTGGCAACTCTCTTTTCAGTGGCCAGAGGACAGCTCTTCAACCTGGGCTCCCAGTTCATTCCCACCAAGGCACAGTGGGAAAGACCCAGAAAAGAAACTGCCTTATCTTTACATCAGCAGGTGAAATAAGGAGGAAAGACTTGACGTAAGAGGCCAAACTGAGGAATGAGAGTGGGTGGACGGCAGAGCCCTGCACACCTCGGTCTAAACCCCGCGGCTACACTGACTCACTGTGAAGCGTCCGCAGGTGGGTTTACCTCCCTGGGCCTCGTGACATCATCTGGAAAACAGGCGAGGGAGTAAGGACTCCACCACCCTGTTAGGAAAGGGAGAATTAAGTCAAGTCCCGCCCGCAGCAGGAGATTGGCACGCAATGAACACCCAGGAGGTGCTGATTACCGTAAGAACCGTGTGAAGAATCGTCATCAGGGTGAGCACACATTCTTATGTCTTAAGAAGGACTCACTCCCTTATTCCAACTCAGAGCCGTCCTTGGAATACACAAATATCTGGTCTTACAGAGATCAAACCAGTCAATCCTAAAGAAAGTCAACCCTGAATATTCATTAGAAGGACTGACGCTGAAGCTGAAGCTCCAATACCTTGGCCACCTGATGCAAAGAGTTAACACATTGGAAAAGACCCTGAGGCTGGGAAAGATTGAAGGCAAAAGGAGAAGAGAGTGGCAGGGGATGAGGGGGTTAGATGGCATCACCGGCTCAATGGACATGAATTTGAGCAGACTCCTGGAGACAGTGAAGGACAGAGGAGCCTGGCGTGCTGCAGTCCATGGGGTCACAGATTCGGATGCAACTTAGCAACTGAACAACAGCCACTTTTATGATAAAAACATAAAGAACACTTTAGTAGATAATGTAAGGATCGCAGCCTAACTTGTATGACACGTTTTAAAACATTTCTTGGCTGCAGTTGAACCTGCTGATTGGAATTAGAAGAATATTTTTTAAACTTTTAATGGCAAAAATGGAGGGTCCAACCAAAATTAAATATATCCATTGTTTATGAGCTAGCCGCTCATTCTGGGGGATGCTAGCATCACACACTCTTACCAAGAGTCCACACACCGTCTCAGAGGATTGAGTACTGAACTGCCAGACCTAAGAAGAGTCCCTGTTACCTTGGGCAATGCCCTGTTTCATGCCCTGAGCCCAAACAAGACCCCTGGAGGAGGCTTCCTGACCCACAAGGCCTGAGAACCTGGACTGCCCTGCCCCACTGCGCCCCTCTGGGAGCCCACCGCAGTCCATCACCTGCTGGCCTGATCCTTTGCTTGTTGGCTGTCGACCACATTCCTGGGAGGTGACCTCCCAGCTCCCTGCCTGTGCCTCACGGTATCCCAGCCCCGGGGAGAGTCTGGGCAGAGAAACTCTCAATAAACGATAAACGGCTGAATTAAAGAGTGGAAACAAATAGTTTCCAGAGAAATAGAAGCAGATAAATGTGTGTGTCTTGAGACGGCTTTAAAACCAAATGTGTTTTACTAATTTTCAGAAGATTTTTCTGAAAATGGCAAAATAGAGTTGACCAAATCGAACAGGTAATTCTTTCAGCTCCAGCCTGTTGGATGGTCTCTGCTTGTCATGAGCCAGGAGGGTGATGATTCCAAAACCTGACCTTGGCCGTTATTGTTCCCACGCCGGCCTGGCCAAAGCCTTTTCACTACATGCACTTCCCTGGTGGCTCAGATGGTAAAGCGTCTGCCTGTAACGCAGACCCATGTTGGATTCCTAAGTTGGGAAGATCCCCTAGAGAAGGAAATGGCAACCCACTCCAGTACTCTTGCCTGGAAATCCCATGGAGTCGCAAAGAGTCAGACAAGACTGAGCGACTTCACTTCCACTTTCTCTCTCTATATATAATTTTATTCATTTATTTATTTTGGGCTGTGCTGGGCCTTCCTTGCTGCGCGGACTTTTCTCCAGTTGCAGTGAAAGGGGCTTCTCGTTGTGGGGCCGCGCTGGAGTTGCCCCTCCGGCCTGCAGGCTTCAAGAGTCGGGGCTCCCAGGCTCTAGAGCACAGGCTCAATAGTTGTGGCCCGCAGGCTGAGTTGCCCCGTGGCCTGTGGGATCTCCCCAGATCAGGGACCAAGCCCGCGTCTCCTGCAGTGACAGGCGGATTCCTGACCTCTGAGCCGCCAGGGGTGCTCTTTGCGCTTGTGTGTTAAATGCAGAGTCAGGAGCTACTCCCGGGGTCACGGAAATGGGAAATGTAAACACTCCTGGCTGGTTGTCAAAGCATTGCTCTTTTTGCCCTCCTTCTGTCTGCCCACCTCTTGCCTCTCTAAGCCTGGCACACACTCCTGTGTGTGCCCACCAGGCACGTGCTCACTCGTAATGGAGTGGATGCCACACGGCACGGGGAGGGGGCTCTGAGCAGAACCCTGGGTTGGGGGAGCGGGCACTGAGCTGGGAAGAGGCCACCCCAGGCCCAGAAGCGTGAGTCGGTGTGGGGCCTCTGGGTAGGGGCTCCAGGCCTGGGTGCTATCTGAGTGCACGTCTGAACCAGGGGAGGCTGCGTCCAGGAGGGCGAGCTAGGGTTCTGCCCAGCCCAGCCCCGGGGGTGAGCTCGGCCTTCCTTCTGCCTCCCTCGGCATCACAGCAGATGAACTGTTCACCATCTGTAAAATCCAGGAAAGTGCATTACGTTTATTATCCTTATGAACAACATCTTAGCCTAAAACTTCATGAGGACCTAAGAGACAGAAGAGTCTACTGGGCACCCGCAGCCAAGGGGCAGAAGCAGCATGGAAAATCCTGATGTCACACAGGAATCCCCAGGGTGGAACTCTGTTTTTTTTTTTTTTGGCTCCTCAGCCTAATTTGGGCAGTGGTTTCTGTGTTTCTGCATCTCAGAGAGCTCAATATAGGACGTGCGTGTTGACATTTAGGTGACTTTGTTACGTACAGAATGCAGAAGTAGGGTTTTGAAGTCTTAATATTCCTAAGTGGGGACTCCCAGGTGGCTCAGAGGTAAAGAATCCACATTCAATGCAGGAGACGCGGGTTTGATCCCTGGGTTGGGAAGATCCCCTGGAGGAGGGCATGGCAACCCACTCCAGTATTCTTGCCTAGAGAATCACATGGACAGAGGAGCCTGGTGGGCTACAGTCCGTGGAGTCGCAAAGAGTCAGACAAGACTTAGTGACTGAGCATGCACGCATTCCTAAGTGGATAATAACATATTTTGTAACCATAAAAGTATAGTTTTTGGTTTTTTTGTCCCAAACCTGTTAAGTTTGCCTCAGCTCTACTTAAAAACTCAGAAAACTTCTAAAACATGAATATATCATCATATTTCTTTCAGGAAATAACCTTCACAAGATACGCAGTTCTATAATTACACATATGACATCAGAAATGCTACAGAACTTTGAAAATAGCAGATTTATGAAATTCACCATTGTCACAATGCAGCCCATTGCATTTAACAGCGGTATAGCAGGCTGGTGAATATACTGTAGACCATAAATTTGATTAGGGATGATTATTAATTTACTATTTCAAATGTAATCAACATTTGACTTCCTGAGTTTTATTATTTCCTTCCACTATTTGATTCAACTTATTGGGTACGTTTGATCAGGAAAGAATCATTTTTTCCTACAATTTATTTTAGGTTTTGAAACGAACATGAACCTTGCTAGCCGAGATGATTTTGGTACTTCAGAAATTACATCAGAGACGCAGGACAGAAATGCAAATAACCATGGGATTCAATTTTCTAATTCACTCTCCAGTGCAATGACTGCTGAAAATGGAAATTCCGTCTCAAATGGTAAGCACTTCTTTAAACTCAGAAGTAAATAGATACAAGTTTTAAGTTGTATCAACTTTCTAGGGGGAATGAATTTAAAACAAAAAATGAAGTAGGCTTAAAAACTGGGAAAGGGCATAAAAGATGAAATATCACTGTAGGGTATACTGTCAACTTATTATTTTCAAGTTAAAGAATTAAAATTGCATTCAATATTAGCTAACTTTTTTCCCCAGAGATTTTTGTGGAGTATTTGGTCTGTGGAAGCCAGTATAAAATGAAACTTATTCTGAGCAGAGTAGATGATGCTCTAATAGTATTTTTAAAGAAAAATATAGTTCTTTTTTCAAAAAAAATTTGTATGTAAGTAAGCTGTGGTACATATACACTATGGAATATTACTCAGCTACTAAAAATAATGCATTTGAATCAGTTCTAATGAGGTGGATGAAAGTGGAGCCTATTATACAGAGTGAAATAAGTCAGAAAGAAAAACACCAATACAGTATATTAACGAATATATATGGAATTTAGAAAGATGGTAATGATAACCCTGTATACAAGACAGCAAAAGAGACACTGATGTGAAGAACAGACTTTTGGACTCTGTGGGAGAAGGCGAGGGTGGAATGATCTGAGAGAACAGCATTGAAACATGTATATTATCATATGTGAAACAGATCGCCAGTCCAGGTTCGATGCATGAGACAGGGCGCTCAGGGCTGGTGTGCAGGGATGACCCAGAGGGATGGGATGGGGAGGGAGGTGGGAGGGGGTTCAGGATGGGGAACACATTTATACCCATGGCTGATTCATGTCAATGTATGGCAAAAACCACTACAATATTGTAAGGTAATTAGCCTCCAATTAAAATAAAGTAATTAATTAAAAATTTTTGTATGCAATAGTTGATTTGTTAGCGTTTGTTAATTTCAGATGTACATCAAAGTGATTCAGATACACACACACACACACACACACACACACACACACACGTATATTCTTTTTTAGATTCTTTTCCCTGATAGGTTATTACAAGCAGTGAGTAAAGTTCCTGTTGATTGTTTCCATGCCTCAGAAGAGTGAAGGACAGTAGTATTGAAGGTCTAGGTACTCGATGCGGGTATGTCAGTGGACGTGTCTTACAGGAACTGACCTGGCTGTGAGTATCTAAAAGCTCTCTGACAGTGGCTTAGACAAACAGCTTATTCCTTCCACCCTAGAAGCAGCCCAGGGCTTCTAGGTAATGTCTGAAGAGAAAATTCAGACCGACCTTCTCTTAAAGAGCCTGAGGGCATGGGTGTGGGCTTCAATGAAAGCCAAGCAGAAGGCCTCAATTCTAGGCTTTTCTCTGAAGGACATCAGAGGTGCTCACCAGTCCACTGGAGGCAGCTGGGACGCTGTGCTGTCTCCTAGGTCTGTGAGGACAGGCTGTGTCTAGAACCTCCCACAGCCCTAGGTGAGCTTGAAGGGTCCACCATAAGAGTCAGACACAGAGCTTGTTGGCCCCCAGCTCCGCTGTGAATTGTCTCAGTTCCTGGGGCCGGACTGAGGTCCTTCAGGATGACAGAGGCCACAGGCACCCGGAGGAGAAGAGGGCACAGATCTACCTCGAAGGACAGTGACATCATCCTTAGCTTCAGGATGTCCTTACAAACCACTTTTCAAATACAGAGTTCAACGCGTTGTCCAAAGGAAACAGGCAGACGAGGACACAAAGTAAGATGAAAAATTGCGAGCAGAAATAGCAGCGTATCCACAGGGCCTCAGAAGACTGGAGTTCAGAGGCCCATGCTTTGAAGTAAGTATGTTTACTTTGCCTACGGAGATAAAAGAATGAAAATCTCAGCAGAAATCAGAAACCATAAAAACATATCAAATGGAAATTCTGAGATTGAAGAATACAGTCATAAAATTAAGTACAATAGAGGATGAGCTTAAAGTTAATTAGACACAGCCATTAAAAAAAAAAAAATCCTAGGGAAGAGGAAGATAAATCAGAAAATATCCAGAATGAAGCACAAAGAAGCAGAGTGGAAATTTCAGAAATTGATTTAAAGACATAAAGGATATGGCGAGAAGGGTCATGGAATCCTAGATGGAAAGAAGACAGAGTCCATGGGGGAGAGACACGATTTTGTGAGAAACTGGAGAGGATTTTCCAACACTGAGTCAAACACTAAGCAACTGGCTTAAGTTGGCAGTTTCTTATAAACACGCGCCTTCCATGGAACCCAGCGGCCCCGCCCTGAGGTGCTTACAGAAGAGAAGCGCAAACAGCGTCCACAGGAACACCTGTACGCAAATGCAAATCCCGCTCACACTCACAGTCACCTAAAACTGGAAATCCTAGAGGAAATCAACCCTGATATTCATCGGAAGGCCTGATGCTGAAGCTGAAGCTCCAGTACTCTGGCCACCTGATGCGAAGAGCTGGAAAAGAACCTGATGCTGGGACAGATTGAAGGCGGGAGGAGAAGGGGGCAACAGAGGATGAGATGGGTGGATGGCATCACCCACTGGATGGACATGAGTGTGAGCAAGCTCCGGGAGATAGTAGAGGATAAAGGAGCCTGCATTTTGCAGTCCATGGGTCACAAATAATCGGACACAACAGAGCGACTGAACAACAACAAAAACTGGAAATGAAGTGCCCTTCAGCTGGTGACTGGACAGTATTCGATATCTACTGCCCTGTAACAATTACCCTCCACCCCAGAATGCAGAGGCGGCTGTTTGTAGTCTCTGCAGGTCAGGAATCTGGGTGTGGCTGAGCTGAGTGCCTTGGGTTCAGGGTCTCTCACGGGAAGTGATCAGCCATCAGCTGGAACTGCAGGCTTCTTGAGGCTAGCTGGAGAGATGGCCCAGCTTCAGTATCACTTGCTCAAGCATCTCCACAAGGGAGGCCTCACGACAGGGCCGGGGCTTCCCCCAGAGCAAGCTGTCCACAGGAAGCTGGGAAGAGCCCCCGGGGTGGAAGCCACACTCACCGCACGGCTGCTCCTGGAGGAGACAGCCAGCGCTCCGGCCACGTCCAGCTTGTTGGGTTTAGGCCACACGTCCAGTCAACTCATGGAAGGGGGTTCTGTGAGGGGTGAGTGCCTCCAGGTGGGCCCATCAGGGACCACTTCACAGGCTGCCCAGCGCATGGATGAACTCTGCAATAAAAAAAGATAAACCGCTACTGCAGGTGACAAAAACGTGTGCATCACGAAGGCTTTGCACTGCAAAAAAAAACATCCGAAGATTCTGAGTCCATTTATTTGACATTTTGGAAAATGCAGGCACAGGGACAGTGAGAGATGAGTGGGCTGCCGGAGACTGGGCTGGGCTGCTGTAAGGAAACATCCAGGCCGGCCGGTCTGTGAGGAGCAGTGGCTTCGTGGCCGCAGTGGTGGGGGCTGGAGTTCAAGGTTAGGGCACCGGTTTGGGTGGCAGCCCTCCTGTAGGCTGCAGGTGGCTGGCTTCTTGCTTGTCCCCAAGTGGTGGAGGGAAGAAGGTAGCCAGCTCCCTGGGGCCGCTTTTATAAGGGCACTAACCCCATTTGTGGGGCCTCCACCCTCAGGACCTAATCATCCCAAAGGTTGATCCCACCTCCTAACACCACCACTTTGGGGTTAGAATTTCAACATGTGAGTTTTAGGGGGACACAGACCTTCAGGGACCTGGTTACCCCCCAAAGGTTCTACACCCCAATGCCACCACATTGGGGCTAGAATTCCAACGTATGGATTTTAGGGGGACAGAGATGTTAAGACCACAGCAGACTGCAGACGGGCATGTGATATTAACAAACAGGAGTGAGTGTGTTCCTATAAATTCAGGCTTCCCCGGTGGCTCAGACGATGAAGAATCTGCCTGCAATGCGGGAGACCTGGGTTCAGTCCCTGGGTCGGGAAGATCCTCTGGAGGAGGGCATGGCAACCCACTCCAGTATTCTAACCTGGAGAATCCCATGGACAGAGGAACCTGGCAGGCTACAGTCCATGGGGTCGCAAAGACTCAGATATCACTGAGCGACTAAGCACAGCACAGCATGTACGATAAAGGTGAATCTTTCTGTCTGTAAGTGTGACTTTTTAAAAAATAAATAAAATGCTGAGTAGAATAAATACAAACAAAACCACACCTGGGCATATCATAGTAAAACCAAGTGTGAATCTTAAAAGCAGCCACTGAAAGTGAAATTCGCTCAGTAGTGTCGAACTCTTTGCAACCCCATGGACTGTATAGTCCATGGAATTCTCCAGGCCTTTCCCTTCTCCAGGAGGTCTTCCCAACCCAGGGATTGAACCCGGGTCTCCCGCATTGCAGGCAGATTCTTTAAAGCAGCCAGAGATTAAAATACAAAGACAAATTACCTTCAAAGAATCAGTGGACATTCAAAGACAATGAAATACCATATTTTTTAAAATGAGGGAGCAGGAAGGTGGGAAGGTATTTCCCAAAGGCCGTTTGGTAGCCAGGATAGTGGTACCCTGGCTTTACCCTGCTTTCTCTGACTTCCCTCCAGGTCCACGTAAGGTCATAGGGTGTGTGTAGTTTTTCATCTGAGAATGTTGCTCACCCAAGGATGCTCATTGCTGACCTGCCCAGCAGGAGGAGGCAAATGGATCTTGGATAAAATCTAGCAGGCGATTTGCATCACCAGTCTCGCTTTCCTTAGGAGGAGTCATGGGGTGGGGAGGTGACTGGAGCGGGGTTTGTTCAAGCTTGGCATGAAGGATCCCAGGGTAATGCGGGAAGGTTCTGTTGGCACCCAGCAGCAAGACTGGTTCAGTGGCACACACGTGGAAAACGCCCCAAGCTGGTTCTGAATGCTGGCCACCCGCAACCCCAATATTAAGCAGGGATCACATGTAAGGGTTGGAAGTGCTGACTCATAGGATGGCGGCTTTCTGGTGCCTTGTAAGGAAATGACACAGGGAAGACACGGAAGGATTTTTATACCAGCCGTAAAGATTTCTAGGGAGAGGACCTGCAGTTACCCAGAACTGTGTTACTGCCAACACCAGGCAGAGACGGCACCAGCACCTGGGGTCCCGCAGCACGGGTCTTCCTAAGTTTTATCTCCGACTTGAGCAGCCTTCTTAAGTAATCTCTTACTCTTCACGTGGTGTTTTCATTTTATGCAGGTTATAGGAACTACATGTTTATGTGACAATTTGAAAAATACAGGAGAGAATAAACAATAAGTACTATTCCTTTTATTACCTGAAAATCCCCAAAACATGTCTCATATTCCACTTTGTAGAATTCTGTATTTTTTTCATACAAATGTATCTGTGTGCTTATATAAGATGTTTGGTTTTTTTAACAAAGCTTGAGCTACACTCTACCCATGGCTTGAACCACCTGCTTTTTTCCCTGAGGGATCTCAGGTGGTCTGTCTCTAGGTGAGCAATGCATATCTGTGTTGTTGACCGCTGGTCATTAATGTATGCAATGCGTAGCTTCTCATCAGATACAACTACCATGACTTAAATAAGCGAGTCCTATCTGATCTACCTCTTGAGAAATCTGTATGCAGGTCAGGAAGCAACAGTTACAACTGGACATGGAACAACAGACTGGTTCCAAATAGGAAAAGGAGTACGTCAAGGCTGTATATTGTCACCCTGCTTATTTAACTTACATGCAGAGTACATCATGAGAAACACTAGACTGGAAGAAACACAACCTGGAATCAAGATTGCCAGGAGAAATATCAATAACCTCAGATATGCAGATGACACCACCCTTATGGTAGAAAGTGAAGAGGAACTAAAGATCCTCTTGATGAAAGTGAAAGAGAAGAGTGAAAAAGTTGGCTTAAAGCTCAACATTCAGAAAATGAAGATCATGGCATCTGGTCCAATCACTTCATGGGAAATTGATGGGGAAACAGTGGAAACAGTGTTAGACTTTATTTTGGGGGCTCCAGAATCACTGCAGATGGTGACTACAGCCATGAAATTAAAAGACGCTTACTCCTTGGAAGGAAAGTTATGTCCAACCTAGGTAGCATATTCAAAAGCCAGAGACATTACTTTGCCAACAAAGGTCCGTCTAGTCAAGGCTATGGTTTTTCCTGTGGTCATGTATGGATGTGAGAGTTGGGCTGTGAAGAAGGCTGAGCTCTGAAGAATTGATGCTTTTGAACTGTGGTGTTGGAGAAGACTCTTGAGAGTCCCTTGGCCTGCAAGGAGATCCAACCAGTCCATTCTAAAGGAGATCAGTCCTGGGTGTTCTTTGGAAGGACTCATGCTGAAGCTGAAACTCCAGTACTTTGTCCACCTCATGCGAAGAGTTGACTCACTGGAAAAGACTCTGATGCTGGGAGGGATTGGGGCAGGAGGAGAAGGGGACGACAGAGGATGAGATGGTTGGATGGCATCACTGACTCGATGGACATGAGTCTGAGTGAACTCCGGGAGTTGGTGATGGACAGGGAGGCCTAGCATGCTGCGATTCATGGGGTCGCAAAGAGTCGGACACGACTGAGCGACTGAACTGAACTGAACTGAACCTGTTGGATATTAGAATTATCTCCCAATTTTCCACTCTTGAAATAACATTAGGTGTTTATGTTGGATTACTCCAACTTGATGGAAATAGGCATTGTGTAAAACTTTTCATGTTAATGTTTGAAATTACGTGTGTGTGTGTTTAGATGGAAATACAGAGATGCAGTCTTTCTCATACATGAATATGTGTGGCCTTGTGTCCCTTTGTTTTCACCTGAAGCTATCACAACATTGTTAATTGGCTTTACTCCAACATAAAAAGTTAAAGAGCAAAAACATCGCTTAAAAACTCTGATGATAACCCTTTATAAAAAGAAAAGGATAACAAAAACATTGTATACCCTTACATTGAAATTACATATTTCTAAAATAGTAAAAATGGAATTTGCATGATGGCAATAGTCAACAAGTTCGTGATAAGCAACTCTCAAAGCCTGCATGTATCTAGTATGAAGGTAATAATTTACTATGTATTTTCAATTTGGGGGTATTTAAGGATAGCTGCTAGACCAATAAGGAATTTAAAATATATTGTATGATCAAAGCTGAATACACAAATGTTTAAAACGGTAACCATATATCCCTTCATTTTTACTAAATTTTCACTCCCTGCCATTCTCCCTAGCTGATCTAGGGTGATGCTGTTCTTTCCTGAGCAAAAAGAAAATAGGCATGCCCCTCTGACAGAATATTTAATTTGTCTGTGTTTTGAGTCAAAAGCCAAAAACTATGGCTTCGTGAAATACCAAAAACTCTGAGTCTTATTCTAAAAATCAAACTAAATCCCAAAACCGGTGGAACAAAAACAAAACTCCTGTAGACCAAATGGAAATTTTTGTGGGATATGTTGCCTGAAATGAACCATATAAAATTAGGTATTTAGGAATATTGGGGTTCTAAACTTCAGTATGTAACTGATAGTGTATGTTCAAACCCTGGGACACAGATTTATACATTACCCCTTAAATGCTGACAGAGAACAGATTTTAAAATAACGCCAGGTCTGTATTGCAATTCGTAGACGATCACTTGAAAATCTCAAGAGCTATGTGCACAAAAGGAAAGTTATTTCAGCTAGGCTTTCAGCCTTTCAAAGCAACTTGACGTGTTTATGTTGACCTACTTGTGTTGACACCATGAAACCTTCCCATGACTATAAAAATATCTGGCACAAGACTCTGGCGATGCAGTACCAGCCTTCACTGATTGGAACAGCGTCACATGTTTCATAGGAACCCGTGAGTCCTGTGCCGAGGCCAGAGTCAGAAAATCCCTTCTAGTCAGTATGATAAGAACTGACTGCGTATCGTGCGTGTACAGCACGTGATACACTGTTGTTCTGTCGCTCAGTCGTGTCTGACTCTTTGCGACCCCATGGACTGCAGCACGCCAGGCTTCCCTGTCCACCAACTCCCGGAGCTTGCTCAAACCCATGTCCATTGAGTCGGTGATGCCATCCAACCATCTCACCCTCTGTCGTCTCCTTCTCCTCCTGCCCTCAATCTTTCCCAACATCAGGGTCTTTTCCAATGAGTCAGCTCTTCGCATCACGTGGCCTAAGTATGTTACATATATACAAAGTATGATACGAATGTGGTCATTATAACCCAAATCGGTTAGCAGTACTGATTCACAACCAACAGCAGATAGTCAATATGCTTTCTGAATAAAGTCACGAGATGGGAATAAATGCTTAAAATAACTTGAAATTTTAATTGAATCAGAAATCGTGTTATTTTCGAGGAAAACAGTTTCTCTTGAATGCCAGGATCTGCACCCTACCTCTGCTACCCAGCAATAATGATCTGTTTGTTCATTTGCTGAAATATAGTTATGTGTGGGTAATTATAGCTATCACTTACTTTAATTGCCGTCTTTTACTGATGTGAACACAGGCTTAGATCTTTTCTCGTATACTTAATTATTCCCTGGACTTGTGGTTATTTATCATTAGATTAGAGAACAGTTTTTAGTGCTAGAACATTGTCATTATATCAAACAAAATATTGTGAATCTCAAGATGTTTATTTTGTGGGGACAGACCTAACAAATTCTAGATAGGCCACTTTCTGCTGCTTGAATGAGTACGGATTTTATCATTGGGCATCGGGGAGAAAAATGGCAATTAAAAGAATAGAGTCCTTACATTTGGTTTTACATTTACCACTCTCAGAAGATTTGCCTTTTTAAATCTGTGCCGTGTTTATCCTCAGCACATTGTAAGGATAATCTATGACGATGCAGTACTGAGTGAGACCACTTGCAAGACCGGAAGCCCTGCATTCTGTGCATAGACCCTAAGGCCACAGTGAACCCAGTGCCGTAGTGGGACCCAGCCACACTGCTCTGGGAACCTCGGAGAAAGGCTTTCTCTCTTATACTCAAGAATAGATCCAGACCACTGGGGATGGAGCCTTTGGTTGGGATCCGTGGAATGTACTCGACTATGGGTTTTACAACATCACCTTGTTTGTGAGAATTGTATAGATTCTCTGGAACTCATGCTGCTTTCTGATTCAGAGCCTACCTGTCCTGAGAAGCAAGCCTTCACTTGACAATCTGGAATATTGTGCAATTATCTATTCTGAGCAGCAGAAGGTAGTCTTGTAAGGGCAGCAGGCTCCTCAGGCATTCGGAGAGCCCTGCCCCACGCCTCCTTTCCATTTGAAGATATTTTGAAGTCATATTAAGTAACTTCTAGTTGGGACTTAATTTCATTCTGTTTCCCCCACTGTAGTTGGGAAGTTGGGTTGAAAATGACCGATGGGAGGGCCTTTAACTCCCGAGCCACCCCCGCCCCACAACGTCCCCACCCCGGCCCTGCCCGTCTTGCAGGCCACCCCCAGAATGCGGAATCCTCTCGTGTTCTGCTGCCTTAGCCCGTCCTCACCTTTCAAAATCCACCCCTCCCGGAAGGTTTGCAGCCTGTGGCCTGTCCACCATCCCCGTTCCTTCAATTCCTCCAGCCAGAGGGAATGCTTGCTTTCTCCAGATCCAGTTCAACCCCACTCACGCTCCACATAACCTGTGAGCCGTCCTGCTGTGTCCTTTCTTAAGATTTATTAACTGACTTTAGTTGGAGGACAGTTACTTGGCAGCATTGTGGTGGTTTTGGCCATACGTCAGCATGAATCAGCCATGGGTATATGTGTCCCCCCGTCCTGAGCCCCCTCCCCCCGCCCTCCCCGCCCCACCCCTCCAGGTTGTCACGGAGCAGCGGCTTTGGGTGTCCTGCTTCCTACATGAAACTCACACTGGTCACCTGTTTTGCAGATGGTGACATACATGTTTCAGCGCTGGTCTCTCAAATCGTCCCACCCTCCCCTTCTCCCGCTGAGTCCGAAAGTCTGTTCTTGACGTCTGTGTCTCCTTTGCTGTCCTGCACGAAGGATTGTCAGTACCTTCTTTCCAGATTCCATTTCTTAAGAATCATTCCCGTTAAGACTTGAGATCCTCAGATGCAGGACTTCTCTTGGCTCTTGATCGCGTCTCCCAGCGCTGTGACCCAGAGGGCACTCTGATACTCCCTGACTTTCTTCGGCTGGCCTTGTGTCAAGAGGGTCTTGCTGTTGACTTGGTTCTGAGTTTGGATACTCGCTGAGCTGAGTTTCCGTCCGGATTCTGCGAGCCATCCTCCAGTTGATAATTCAGTTTAAAAAAGTGGGTCACGGCCTTCTTCTCCTTGCCCAGGTCCCCAGTCTCTGTAAGAAGTCCAGTGAACCGAATTCTCCAGAAGCAGACGTTAAGCTCGCTTGTCACGGGCCCCGTGTCCCCTTCACACAGTTGCTACCCCTCCTTCACACGAAGCCCAAGCTTGTAGCTTTGCCCCACTACCTGGCCATACATTTCATTCCTGACTGCTGCTCATCCAGCTCCCCGGAAATGCCAGCCTGCGTCTGATCTTAGATTTCCGCCCACCCTTCCCCTGCTTTTTTGTGATTTGTTTTTAGGTTTATTTTTCCCCTGTTAACTGCCCCGATCCCACAAACTGCAACCACAGGAACCCATTCACCCTCGTTGTCCACAAGCTTCTCTTTTTCCCCCATCAGAGTTTCATCAGACTTATTTTTAGCCTCTAGAAAAGTTTCCTTTCTCCCCTTCAGGCCTTCTTTGCTTACTTCTCTGCTATTGTGACATTTTTTCTTCTCTGTCATTCTATCTTTTTTTTTTTTTTTTTTTTTTTTGGCCAGCACACTTCCTCTTTGCTTAGCTAAGCCTCCAGCAATGCCTGTAATTCCCAAGCTGCTCTGAGGACTTTGTTATTCATCGAGTGTTTACTGGCCTTCATTGCAGTCTGTGGAATGTCACTCTTTCAGTTTGTTCAATAAGCTCCTGACTTACTGTATCCGAGGAAAGGACACGCAACTTAACGGCTGCACTGTGTTGCCCTTGTAGGATTACCTGAAGAGGACGGATTCTCCAGGCTGTCTGGGGGTGGGGCCTCCTCCTTTCAGAGACACAGAGAGAGTCACACCACTCAGGTAAGGACCCCTCGATGTTCTGATGCTCACCTTTGCTGTGATAACTGGAGCTAAAAGACAAGAAGAGTTTCGTGAAGGTGTGACCAAGAACGTTTGTTCCCGCTGGACTAGGGAACACAGTTTTTTCCAACACTGCCTTAAGTTTCTTCTCAACATTCTCGCTCCTTTTGTATTGGCTGACTCCTATTTATTTTCTGCTCCTTTGCTGGTAGCTCGGGCAGTAAAGAATCCGGCTGCGGTGTGGGAGACCCAGGTTCGATACCTGGGTCGGGAAGATCCAGTATTCTTGTCTGGAAAATCCCATGGACAGAGGAGCCTGGGGGGTTACAGTCCATAGGGTCGCAAAGAGTTGGACATGACTGAGTGAATAACATTTAAAAGAAGAATGTCCAAAATGCATAAAACTTAACAAATGGTCTTAAATGAAGCATTATAGACATACTTTATCTGTGGCGTTATAGAGTCACCGTCAGGTGACGAGAACATTGCAGTCACCGAAGGTCTTCATATTTCCTGCATTTGACCTCAGCTGAAGCAAGAAGGCTTTAAGTGACATCTTGGACATAAAATGCTTGAGGCCCATGTAGTTTTATGGCCATTATCTCTCAGTTAGCACCTCAAATCCCACATAATCCAAATGCATCTACAAACTATCCCATCATCAGAACACTGCAGAATCAAAATGAGTTTACAGCTCACAAAACTGTTTTGCTACGCTTCAGTGATTCCACATGTATTCATAATGTGTTTGGCCTCAAAAAGTTTGCCAAGAGAAAGAGGGTTATCACTTAAAAATGAACTCTAGCATTTGGAGAAAGAAAAAGGATTTATATCAATAGTGTAGTGTGCTTTTTATGTTCAGTTTTAAAATAAAGTCTTTAAAAAATATGACTTTGCTTTGAAGGTGGTACACAACCAAAAACGTATTACAGATTGTACTGTTGATATATTAAAGATCACTGCTTTAGCAACAAGATTATCTTGTATGAAGTTGCATTACAACTTTTGCTATGTCAGATATCTACACTCAAATTATCTGAAGTCAAGTATCTAGATGTTTCCATGAAACCAGCTAGCCAGCTAAGGATCCAGTTTCCATCAGAATATTTGACATTATATAGGCACAGTTATATTATCAACTGAGATTTTTCTAAATAACACTGATGAGGTAGTGAGAAAAATCAATAATTTTAATCTTAAAGATAAATCTTACAGTAGGCAATATACTGGAATCACTTACGCTGATATATAGACATTGAAATAGAAAAAAAAATGCTGATTGCTTGCAATAATAGATTGTGCTGATCTCCCCTCTGTTCCTCAGAGATGCACTTATTTTACCTTGTAAACATCACAGATGCTTTATCTACGGTAAGTCACGGGGGACCTGCTTGCAAAGAACAGAACGTCGGCTTGATTTTTGTCAAAGGGTTGACTCCTATGTGCTGGAGCGCAGCGATAGAGACGCCCTTCCCAGGCTTCCACTGTGCTGTGGGTCACAGAGAAGAGGGCTCACCTGGAAAGAAGGTGCGTTAACAGAGGCGCCCTTCCCAGGCTTCCACTGTGCTGTGGGTCACAGAGAAGAGGGCTCACCTGGAAAGAAGGTGCGTTAACAGAGGCGCCCTTCCCAGGCTTCCAGCTGTGCTGTGGGTCACAGAGAAGAGGGCTCACCTGGAAAGAAGGTGCGTTAACAGAGGCGTCTTGGCAACTTCCCTCTGGTCTTCCATCGATTTGGTTGTCAAGAGAGATGGGAGAGGTCACCAGGACTAATTTTCTGTTTTGTCTTTTTTTTTTTAAGAGTTTTTTTGATGTGGGCCATTTTTAAAATCTTTATGGAATTTGTTACAATACTACTTTTGTTTTATGTGTGTGTTTTCTTTTGGCCACAAAGCATGTAGGATTTAGCTCCCTGACCAAGGACTGAAGCTGCACCCGCTGCATTGGAAGGCAGCGTCTTACCCACTGGACCCCAAGGAAGTCCTGGGAATACTTTTCCATTCCCAGCTTTCACTGAGAGCTTATTTTCAAAGGCAGGCAACCCCCAGTTATCTCATAGTACTTTTTTTTTTAAGGAAATGGAAAACCAAGCTCATTTTCTTGCATGCCTGGTGCAGGCTTTCTCTTGGCAAGACATGTGGGTCAGTGCTAGATGCCCAGCACGGTTAGGCAGAGCTCTGCCTTGAATGACCACACATATCTCAGCACAAATGCCTCTTGGGTGACGTTTATAGAGGAAATATAAACACATCAGGCATCTTGCATTCTAGATTTTCTAGTAAAGCAATTAAGTAAGAATTCTATAAAATCTGCCTTGAACCGACTGGGCATGCAGCAATAAAATTAAATGCTGACTAAAAATTGAATTCCTCTTTGAGGATGTCTGTATTTTAATTAACATCATCAGTGATTTTAATGAAATCCCTTTAAGGAAGATAAAATGTCTGGACATTATTGCAGATAAAGAAATCAAGAAATAGATTTAGTAGCTTGCCAGAGATCATAGGGAAAATGCAGAGTCCAGGGTTTGAATGGACGTCAAGATCCTCTGTGTTGTTTCTGAGAAGAAACTTGCCATAACTCACTAAAAGTGATGGGGGTGGCATCTGGCTTTTATGTAAAATTTGGAAGGCAAAGTGTTCCAAAAGACTTGGGTCAAGATCAAACCGAAAGTGGTTTGGATCAAGGTAAAAGTCTTAACTGGCTGTAGTGGCCATCTGTGGCTGTGTTTTCAGCTGCTCACTGACCACAGTGACAATTTAAGGAGAGAGGTTTCACCTTCCTCCCCTCCTTGGAGAGCTGGACAGATCCTTGTGACACGCACTCAGTCTGTCCACCGCGGATTATGAGTTACCAGACATACAACGGAAGGGTCGAGGATAGATGTCACCCCTGGGGGGCCACCTGGGGGTGGTGGCTCCCTCCAGGGGCCACAGCCGTTAGCCCATGTCTGTGACCACAAGCCACTGCGGTCGCCTTGGGTCCCGCCCACTTGCCAAAACTGCCCTTCTTAAATTCATGCCCAGTTACTTTGCTTTCCAGTCACACTTCTGCCTGTGAGAGTTAGTTTCTGTTGCTTTCAAAGAAGAATTTTGACTGGCACACAAATTTGATTTTATTCTCCTTATCTATAAAATTTACTTTAGAGCCACAAGTTTTTTAATTTTATTTTTCTATTCTCTATTTTGTTTAAATTGAAGTATAGTTGATTTCCAATGCTGTGCTAATTTCTGCTGTGCAGAAAAGTGATTCAGTTATATACATACATAATTTTTGAAATTTTCTTTTCCATTATGGTTTATCCCAGGAGCTGGGATAGGGTCCCTGTACTAGCCAGTAGGAATTTGTTTTTTATCCATTCTTTATATGAGGGTTTTCATCTACTAACCCCACACTCCTAGTCCATCTCTTTCCTTCCCTCACAGTGATATGCCATGGTTTACAATCTGTAATTTTCATTCCATTTATCGTATTTCTTGCCAAGCCTTCTGTTATATCCTTTAGCTTTTATAAAGAGCACTAAAAGTTGTTCTTACTATCTGATGTATTCAGATATTCACTGTAAGAAATTGTAGATGGTTTCTGATAAAATAGTGGCCATCCAGTGCCTGAGAGCTTAATAAATATCTACTGCCTCTCGACACAGCCTCCAATGAAAGCCCGAACAGAATCAATATGCAATTGATCCACATCAAGAAACAAATTGTTATGTGGTTTGTTTTACTGAACCATCAAAGGAACCTTTTTGTAATGTCACATATCAAAGAAATGAAGAGCTGCAGACCACTCAATAAACCCAATGCCTTCTTTCTTTATCCATTTTATTTGTCACACGGACTGCTTGAAATGTATTGTGGCAGGGAAAAGAATCAGTGTGGTAGATAAAACAGTAAAATGTAGACACCTTTCATTTTAATTGTTAAGGCGTGATTCTAAAACACATGCTGGGAATTAGAAATTAGACAACCATTTCAAATGGAATCATATGTATCTCACTGATAAGCTACTAACCAAGGGAGACCTAACATAGAGTATGCTTCCACACAGCTGAGGTTTCAGGAAATCTGTATGCACACCTCATGACTTCCAGATTATGTGCAAGAAATGAAGGCAGTAAATTAATTGGATGGTAGAAGTTTAAACGGCAGCACTTTCAACAGAAGGGACATGTCCTGTAGAGATATATAGAAACTTGGAAAATAACGAAAATAAATTCCATATTTTACATGTTTCCTTCATAGAATTGTACCATATGTGTAACCTAGATGTTTCGAATGCATGATGTTTTTATCCGGTGAAGACATTGACTGTCATCAAAGAGGAAAATTCAGTTTTAAGAAGTATGAAAAGGATGAGAGAGCAGAATTGTGACTGTGCTTTTGTACATTGTACGGCGGGAGTTGGTAATGGACAGGGAGGCCTGGCCCACTGCAGTCCATGGGGTCGCAAAGAGTCGGACACGACTGAGCGACTGAACCAAACTGAACTATTGAAGGACACTTGGTGACTGTGTTTTTAAAAGGAGAAAGATCTCATGATGTCTCTGCAGGTCACCTTTCTCCTTTTTAAACACTTGGTCACGGGACTTCCCTGGTGGTCGAGGGGTCTAGACTCTTCTTTCACTGCAGGGGGGTACGGATTCGATCCCTCGTCAGGGAACTAAGATCCCACGTGTGGCATGGCCAAAGATTATAAAAACATAGTCATGATTCTGATTTCTCATTCCTTCAATATTTTTTTTTTTTTTTTAAAGAAAGAAGCCAGGATAAGCAGGGCTGGGAGTGACAAGAGTGGTGTGGAGGAAGGTTGGGTTGGGTTGCAATTTTAAATCAGATGACAAAACAAAAACCTTGCTGAGCAGAGATAAAGTAGAAAGTCAGAGTGTCAGCCAGGCTGGGGTCCGGGGAGCCCTTCAGGTGGGAAGGAGCAGAGACCCTGCGTACAACCAGCCTGGACCTTGAGATGGTCAGCGAGGCTGCAAGGGAATAAATCTACATATTACTGCATGTTTTAATGAAGAGCAATAGAAATTACCATGAGTTACATGTTAGTGCTAGAAAAGGGGAGCTGTTAAGTTACATACTCTAGCAAGAGGCTAAATGTAAAATACCAGTTATGATCGTATTGCATTGTCTTTCTTTAAAACAATTAACCAGCTTTGGAAACCTTGGTCTGCTCAGAAAATAAGTAAAGGGCAAGTATTTTCATTTTCTGTAAGTGGGAACATTTTCTGTAATGTTGTGTCCGACATTTGCAACCCCATGGCCTGCAGCGTGCCAGGCCTCCCTGTCCATCACCAACTCCCAGAGCTTGCTCAAACTCATGTCCATCGAGTCAGTGATGCCATCCAACCATCTCATCCTCTGTCACCCCCTTCTCCTCCTGCACTCAATCTTCCCCAGCATCAGGGTCTTTTCAAATGAGTCAGTTCTTCCCATCAGGTGGCCAAAGTATTGGAGTTTCAGCTTCAGCATCAGTCCTTCCAATGAATATTCAGGACTGATCTCCTTTAGGATGGACTGGCTGGACCTCCTTGCAGTCCAAGGGACTCTCAGGAGTCTTCAACACCACAGTTCAAAAGCATCAATTCTTCAGCACTCAGCTTTCTTTATAGTCCAACTCTCATCCATACATGACCACTGGAAAAACCATAGCCTTGACTAGACGGACCTTTGTTGGCAAAGTAATGTCTCTGCTTTTTAATATGCTGTCTAGCTTGGTCATAGCTTTTCTTCCAAGGAGCACACATCTTTTAATTTCATGGCCGCAATTACCATATGCAGTGATTTTGGAGCCCCCCGAAATAAAGTCTCTCACTATTTCCATTGTTTCCCCATCTATTTGCCATGAAGTAATGGGACCGGATGCCATGATCTTACATTGCCATGATCAACATTTTCTGAATGTTGAGCTTTAAGCCAACTTTTTCACTCTCCTCTTTCACTTTGATCAAGAGGCTCTTTAGTTTTTATTTGCTTTCTGCCATAGGGTGGTGTCTTCTGCGTATCTGAGGTTATCAATGCTTTGTATATTAATGGGATCTGACAACTTTGAAAGAAAAATTTAGGCTAAAGGAACAGAAAGTTTTCCATGGTGCTAAAACGTAATCAGCCCACATCAGTGAAGGAATTTATTTTATGACCTTAGAAGACCTCCAGGGCCTGATTCTTCGCTGATCTCTTTGATTACACTATTATTTGAAACTGTCATTTCGTATTTCTGACTCTGCTAGAAATAGGTTCTAAAACAGATGAACTATGATATTGGGAAGAAGTTTCATGAAGTCAATGATATAAAAAGCCTAAATTTTGAAGCCCTAGTGGATTTAAATTAATTTTATACACTTGCAGGTGATTTTTATTATCTATTTTGGGAAGGAAGTCTCAATTAAAGAGATTTGCTCTCTTATGTTGCCAACTTTGGCAAAATCTTGTCTCTTTTTCTTCCTACTGCTTCCTGACATCTGGTTTCCTTTCCCTATTTTCTCTAGCGTCTGTACCCAGTGGTTTGCCATGATTATATCTTAAAGACGCTGTCACTCACCCCAGACATCGCACCCTGGCAGACCTAATGCCCACCTAATCCATTTCTTTTGAGGCACCTGGCTAGACTACATTTCCCAGCATCCTTGTGGTTGGGAACAGTCATGTGACTGAGTTCTAGCCAATGGAAAGGGAGCCACAGTGATATGCACTCTGTCCAGGCATGACTCCTGCAAACCTCCCTTCAGCTATGAGTGTTCCATTTCCTTTCCCATCCAAAAGCTGGCTGCACAATATTCCAAGACCCTGGAAGATGCAAAGTACAGTCACAACAATGTAGAAGGTCATTTACTGAGCAGAAATACCCATTTTAGCCTTAACATGAGCAATATACTTCTTTGGGGTCATCCATTGGTATTTGTGGTTTGCCAGTTACAGATAGCAGCTTGAGTAAAAGACATTGATACCTTTTTTTTAAAAATTATTATTTTTTCAATTGAAGGATAATTGCTTTACAGAATTTTGTTGTTTTCTGTCAAACATCAGATAGATACCTTTTATCATTTATTTGGCCTAATGTTTTACATGTTGCTACTGAGAATTATTTATGGTGCTTAATTAAGTTTCAGAGAAGGCAATGGCACCCCACTCCAGTACTCTTGCCTGGAAACTCCCATGGACAGAGGAGCCTGGTGGGCTGCAGTCCATGGGGTCCCTAAGAGTCAGACACAACTGAGCGACTTCACTTTCCCTTTTCACTTTCATGCATTGGAGAAGGAAATGGCAACCCACTCCAGTGTTCTTGCCTGGAGAATCCCAGGGACGGGGGAGCCTGGTAGGCTGCCGTCTATGGGGTTGCACAGAGTCAGACACGACTGAAGTGACTTAGCATTAATTAAGTTTAACCTAATTCAGTTCAGTTCAGTCACTCAGTCGTGTCCGACTCTTTGCGACCCCATGGACTGCAGCACACCAGGCCTCCCTGTCCATCACCAACTCCCGGAGTTTACTCAAACTCATATGCATCGAGTCGGTGATGCCATCCAGCCATCTCATCCTCTGTCGTCCCCTTCTCCTCTTGCCCCCAATCCTCCCAGCATCAGAGTCTTTTCCAATGAGTCAACTCTTTGCATGAGGTGGCCAAAGTATTGGCGTTTCAGCTTTAACATCAGTCCTTCCAAAGTACACCCAGGACTGATCTCCTTTAGAATGGACTGGTTGGATCTCCTTGCAGTCCAAAGGACTCTCAAGCGTCTTTTCCAACAGCACAGTTCAAAAGCATCAATTCTTTGGCATTCAGCTTTCTTCACAGTCCAACTCTCACATCCATACATGACCACTGGAAAAACCATAGCCTTGACTAGACAGACCTAACCTAATTAAGCACTATAAATAATTAGTTTAACCTAATCTTTATAAGGTTAAATATTATAAAGTTAAATAATAAGTTTAACCTCCATTATTTAGCAATCTTTATTATTTAAGATAGTAAAAAAAATGCCTGTTGATATCTTCTGATAATAGAATTGCTGGGATGTTACTTATCAGACATTTTAATACAAAATAATAATCATTAGTGCCCCCACCAAGTCATACATATGTAAAACAGAAGCTTGCAGTTCTTAACAACTGGTCACTTAGAAATCCCTCAAAATCAATAGACTTGATTTTAATCAGGGACAAAATCAGCCCCTGTAATACACTGGGTGCCCTGGAGAAACGGTCTAATGTTTTCGGGACCTGTTTGTGCATTTCATGATTAGAAAGGATTGCCTGTCTTCTCTCTCATTCTCACGTGGGCGGCTCTGGTGGGCAGCTAGACTTGGGAGGGAGACTCGAAGTTGAGGACAGAGATCATTCCCCCATGCACTAAGTTCACGGTCCATGGAGTTGCTAAACTGTACCCTTTGGCTAATTATAGTTGATTTAAAAAATCTATTGGAATTGGGCTAAAGGTTTTATTAGCATTCAGTTTCATGAAGTGGTTTTTCTCACTCTTATTTAATAATGTTTAATATTATGACACACAGATTGTAATTGTTTGCAGAAAAAATATTTTCAGAAATGAATAACTTGCCAGGTGAGCTGTGCCCTACGAACTGATGCAAGTGGGGGTGCTGGCTGTTTGGACAGTGGGGGTGAGCGTCCTTGGACGTGAACCTCGTCGTCTGGAGGCTGTGGAGTACTTAGCTGCCGTGGTTGAGACCCTTGCTTTGCTTACTTTCACACCGGCATCTTGCCTCCCTTCTGACTTCCCTCTCCACTGCTAGCTTGGAGCTAAGTCTCAAGCTGCATACCACATGGCAGAGTGCTTCGCTGTCTCCTGCGTTTCTGGGTCATTGTCAGTGTAGATGTGAACAAAAGGATGGACGGGGTTCCTGATTCACTTGACTCAAGTAGCCTTTCTTCTTTTAGTGTCTGACTCATCCTTTCATTCCAATACAAACCCCGCAGCCCAGTAGATATTTCTTGGCCATGCTGCCTTGAAATGAGTGGCATCTCTGCAGTCTTGCAGCCACAGTCACTGTATCTGCAATTTATTGGCCAATTAATGCTATGCTTCCTCATGCGGTTTTTGCGTTGATGTCCTGTTTACGCATGTTTGTTCATCTAACTCTCTGAGTTTTACATCTTATCACTCACTTTGAATGAAAGCCTCTTGAGGGAGCTGGTCATATTGTGTGCTTCTAAGTCCTGTAAACCCATCACAGCACTTTCTGTCTCGTAATTGTTGAAAGTATGTGCATTCATTGACTAGCAGACAGGAAAAACTTGGAAGTCAGTGTGGTTAAGAAGGTTGACTAAACTCAATGTACTTGAATTTGAATCCAGATTCTACCACTGATTGGCAAAGTGAGTTTGGGCTTTAAAGATGAATTTCAACATCTATGAAAAGAGGGCTAACAATCCTTAACCTGCTTATTTCACATGGTTATGAGATTTTTTTACTAGGATAACATGTGACTCTGTGATGACCGAGAGTGGTGGGATCGGAGGTGGGAGGAAGTCTCAAGGGGAAGGGGCCATATGTACACATACAGACGGTTCACACGGTTGTATAGCAGAGACTAACACAACATTGTAAATATTCCAATTTATTTTTTTTTTAATTTTTAAAAGTTAAAAAAAGAATATACAACAAGATCACAAAGTTGATGTTTGGAATGGGCTTTTGAGAACTGCAGAGCTTTCTGTATCTGGGTGTACAGACTGGGGCTGTTACAGAGAAGATACGTCGGGTTACAGAGCATGTTCTGTAATCGGACGGGCACCTCTCATTAGACTGGCACAGAGTCTGTGTGAAGATGAGCGATGATAAAGCTGCAGTGATTAGTGTGGTCAGGAGATACAGGACTCTCTGTGACACGCTAAGGCAGGTGCACTTGGCTGTTTAGTGCACCTACTAAAGTAGGTGCTAGGGAAAGGCAGTGGCTTGGAAGATTTTTGAACAACCCAAGTGTATAAACAGACGTCCTTCGGAGAGAAAATCCAACAGATTGTTTGTCCTTAATAATGCCTCCTGGGCCCTCCAGTGAGTCTCCCATATAATCCCAGGAAAGATATTTTTAAAGGAATTGTGGCACTCTTACTTTCTCTGCTTCCAATAACATGGATTTATGGTTTTCCATATATTCTCAGTTCTTGAACCCATTACTATATGTCATCACTGTAAATGTGCACTAAATATATGTTATTAATTTTTGCTACAATCTTATAGCAGTTATACTGGTGCTGCCGTGTTTTTTCAATGAACTGAGGTAAGAGACTAGAGCTCATATAAAATCCATATTCTGAAATGTCACAGATTAATTATATCATGAGATGTATAGTCATGAATTTCTATTTCATAACTTTCCATCAGTAGGAACAAAACATGCATCTGGTCATCAGAGTCCATTTTTATTCTTAGCTATGAACTTAAAATCAGCTGCAAAATGCAAATAAATGTCTGTTTAAATTATATTAAGTGTGCTCCAATATAATATTACTACTACTACTACTAAGTCGCTTCAGTTGTGTCCGACTCTGTGTGACCCCATAGACGGCAGCCCACCAGGCTCTCCAGTCCCTGGGATTCTCCAGGCAAGAACACTGGAGTGGGTTGCCATTCCCTTCTCCATAATAGACGTTACTGCTGCTAAGTCGCTTCAGTCGTGTCCAACTCTGTGTGACCCCATAGACAGGAGCCCACCAGGCTCCCCTGTCCCTGGGATTCTCCAGGCAAGAACACTGGAGTGGGTTGCCATTTCCTTCTCCAATGCATGAAAGTGAAAAGTGAAAGTGAAGTCGATCAGTCATGTCTGACTCCTAGTGACTCCATGGACTGCAGCGCTACCAGGCTCTTCCGTCCATGGGATTTGCCAGGGTTAGGTACTGCAGTGGGTTGCCATTGCCTTCTCCGAATATAATGTTACTTATTATAAAAGTAAAGGAGAGTGGTTAATTTTTTTAAGAGGTCAACATGCACGACTAAGGTAAAAAGTTAAAACCCTCTGTTCCCTCACTGCCTGCTGTCCAGACACACTCTTATTTCCAATAGAATTTTTTCCTTGGAAGAGTTGTTTTCCCTTTTTTAACCCTTAGGCAAAAACAGGAAACAAGATAGTAAGAATGAACTTAATTGGATTGCTGTATAAATGACCATTTCTGAATTAAGAAGGATCAACTCTTTTTCTGCCTGAAGGAGAAATGCTGTTTCGATTTCAGATTTTTTTTTTTAATTTTTTCAAAATGTATGGAGATATACACCCCTTTAATCAAAGACTTTTTAAAGGGCATTTCATTTTAAGCCATATCATTGGGGTCTATTTAGGTAAACTTTGGTTTTACAAACTGATTTTTGAATTTCATTCTGTACCGTTTTTCTCCTCCAACATCTTGTTAGCATGAGTGGAAATGGGATTTGCATTTGAAAGGCTAATATTCGGTATTCAGTCAGCCAAGCCGCTTCCTTCTCTTAATTTCCATAAATGTCAGTAAATGCCTCTTTTCACCTTTGGGTGAACAGTCAATAGGAAAATCAATTCTGTGACAAATGAACAGCAACATGATTTTACATATGAATTATTTAACAAAGATTATTTTTATCCTAGAAGGGGAAGACTTAAGGTAAAAATCAGCAGCAAATTATTAATTTACATTTATTAATATTATTCATAAAAATGCATAGCCACAGGAAGTGAAGAAAATTTGAATCTCATTTTGTAATTAGTTCATGTCACAGGACTCTGTTAATGACACAATAGAAAACCATTAAAAATTAGTAAGTAGATATATATGTAATAAACCTCATTAAGCCTTTACATCATGTTGTGTTTCCCTCTGAGTTGTGAGAGATTTTGTGAGTTTTTTTAACCCTTGACAGTAAGTGAACAAATTATAAATCTCCTACTTAGGGATGTAAAAACTTGCAAGAAGTCAGTCTTTATATCACTTACATTCCGTCTTCATATCTAATTGGTGTCTGCTATACAAAAATGGGCACAATAAAGGACAGAAATGGTAGGGACCTAACAGAAGCAGAAGATATTAAGAAGAGGTGGCAAGAATACACAGAAGAATTATACAAAAAGATCTTCATGACCCAGATAATGACGATGGTGTGATCACTCACCTGGAGCCAGACATCCTGGAATGTGAAGTCAAGTGGGCCTTAGAAAGCATCACTACAAACAAAGCTAGTGGAGGTGGTGGAATTCCAGTTGTGCTATTTCAAATCCTAAAAGACGATGCCGTGAAAGTGCTGCACTCAATATGCCAGCAAATTTGGAAAACTCAGCAGTGGCCACAGGACTGGAAAAGGTCAGTATTCATTCCAATCCCAAAGAAAGGCAATGCCAAAGAATGCTCAAACTACTGCACAATTGCACTCATCTCACACACTAGTAAAATAATGCTCAAAATTCTCCAAGTCAGACTTCAAAAATACGTGAACCATGAACTTCCAGATGTTCAAGCTGGTTTTAGAAAAGGCAGAGGAACCAGAGACCAAATTGCCAACATGCACTGGATCATCGAAAAAGCAAGAGAGTTCCAGACAAACATCTATTTCTGCTTTATTTATTTACTGTGCCAAAGCCTTTGACTGTGTGGATCACAATAAACTGTGGAAAATTCTGAAAGAGATGGGAATTCCAGACCACCTGACCTGCCTCTTGAGAAATCTGTAAGCAGGTCAGGAAGCAACAGTTAGAACTGGACATGGAACAACAGACTGGTTCCAAATAGGAAAAGGAGTACGTCAAGGCTGTATATTGTCACCCTGCTTATTTAACTTATATGCAGAGTACATCATGTGAAACGCTGGGCTGGAAGAAGCACAAGCTGGAATCAAGATTGCAGGGAGAAATATCAATAACCTCAGATATGCAGATGACACCACCCTGATGATAGAAAGCAAAGAAGAACTAAAGAGCCTCTTAATGAAACTGAAAGTGGAGAGTGAAAAAGTTGGCTTATAGTTCAACATTCAGGAAACTAAGATCAGGGCATCTGGTCCCATCACTTCATGGGAAATAGATGGGGAAACATTGGACACAGCGGCAGACTTTATTTTTCTGGGCTCCAAAATCGCTGCAGATGGTGACTGCAGCCATGAAATTAAAAGATGCTTACTCCTTGGAAGGAAAGTTAAGACCAACCTAGATAGTATATTAAAAAGCAGAGACATTACTTTGCCAACAAAGATCCATCTTGTTAAGGCTATGGTTTTTCTAGTAATCATGTATGGATGTGAGAGTTGGACTATAAAGAAAGCTGAGCACCAAAGAATTGATGCTTTTGAACTGTGGTCTTGGGGAAGACTCTTGAGAGTCCCTTGGACTCCAAGGAGATCCAACCAGTCCATCCTAAAGGAAATCAGTCTGGAATATTTATTGGAAGGACTGATATTGAAGCTGCAACTCCAGTACTTTGGCCACCTGATGTGAAGAGCTGACTCCTTGGAAAAGACCGTGATGCTGGGAAAGATTGAAGGCAGGAGGAGAAGGGGACAACAGAGGATGAGATGGTTGGATGGCATCACCAACTCAATGGACATAAGTTTAAATAGGCTCCGGGAGTTGGTGATGGACAGGGAGGCCTGGCGTGCTGCAGTCCATAGGGTCATAAAGAGTCGGACATGACTGAGCCACTGAGCTAACTGAACTGATACATTCTTTGTTGCTTCGCTGATGGCTCAGCTGGTAGTGAACCCGCCTGACAATGCAGGAGACCCAATAGACACAGGTTTGATTCCAGGGTGTAGAAGATCTGCTGCAGAAGGAAATGATAACCCGCTGCAGTGTTCTTGCTTAGAAAATTTCATGGCTAGAGCAGCCTGGTGGGCTACAGTCCATGGGGTCGCAAAGTGTCCAGCACGATTATGTGCACACATACGCACAAGCATGGCCTTGTGTCTGTTGTTTGTCTTAGTCGCTCGGTCGTGTCCGACTCTTTTGTGACCCCGTGGACTGTAGCCCGCCAGGCTCCTCTGTCCATGGGATTTCCCAAGCAAGAGTACTGAAGAGGGTTGCCATTTCCTTCTCCAGGGGATCTTCCTGACCCAGGGATCAAACCCTTGTCTCCTGAGTTGGCAGGCAGATTCTTTACCACCGAGCCACCAGGGAAGACATTAGAGGACACAAAACAGTTTATAATTCTGGAGTTGGGGGTGGGGGGATTGAGTCTCGATTCATGTCTTAAACTTTTAAATACCTAATAAGCAAGATTTTCTCAAAAATGGGAAGAAAACATTATTTCTAACCCCCTATACCAAACTCTCCAGGTCCTATTCACCAGTGTCTTAGTTAACACTATTTTCTTTTTTTTTTTTTTTTTCTGTTGAAATTTTAGCTGGGAACTTTAGATTTGCATGCAGTTGTCAGAAAGACTGGAGAGAGCCCAGTTTCTCCCCGTGGTGTTTTTTTGGCTTTACCTGAAATGCAGTTGACTTACTACACTGTGTTAGTGTCCGGGCTAATTATTTGCTATTTGCATATATTAGGAAAGGATCACCATGTTAAGTCTAGCAACCATCTGTTCCCCATATAAAGTTATTAGTGTCATTTTCTAAGGATTTGTTTCAGTGAAGAAATCTTCTGAAAAACCTGCTGAAATGAAAAGATTTCGTTCAAGGATGAGGATCCCAGCCCACAGGGAAATGGCTTCAGAATATGATCATTCATGTGTCAGTTTAGAGTCCTGTATGTCACAGTTATGTTATAAATCCAGAGTGTTGCTCTTATTTTGAGATCTTACGAATAAGGAAGGAGAAGACTACTTTATATTGTTTTCCTTGTTAGTCACGCAGTTCTGTCCAACTCTGCATCCCCACGGACTGTAGCCCGCCAACCTCCTCTGTCCATGGTATTCTCCAGGCAAGAACACTGGAGTGGGTTGCCGTTCCCTTCTCCAGGGCATCTTCCTAACCCAAGAGTCGTACCTGGGTCCCCTACATTGCAGGCAGATTCTTTACCGTTTGAGCTGGGCCACAAATTATTTTCGTGTAACATTATCTGACTGAGTCATGAGGATAACCATAAACCAGAAAGTTTAGGGATTTTCTCAAGTCAAGCAGTTATTAGTAGCAATGACACAGTCATAACAGCTCACATTCACAGAGCACTCATTACATTTTTAGGGCACTGGAGTAGCCCACACCTGTCCTTTGGAGGTGTGATTACTGGAATCCACTTACAGATGAGGAAGCCAATGCACTTGCTCCAGGTTACACAGTCATCAGGCAGCAGATTCAGGATTCCAGTCCAGACGCCTTGGCTGCAGAGTCCTGGTTGGTCAACCATCACATCCCTGCTCATACCAGAGTCCAAATCCCCGTGGATTTGTGACTCCCTGTTAGAGAAGGACATTCAGTGTCATAAACGGTGCTTGTCTGCGTCGGCCGTGTGAAAATGCCTCCCCCAGTCTTTTCTTCCCGTTCTACTGATGCCCCTCTCGTTTCTTCAAAATTCAGATTGCAAGTTCCCACCTCTGTGAAGTCTCTCCAGACCTTCCTTCATAGAGCCCCTTTTCCCAGGTAAATGGTAAAAACAAAGAAAGGAAAACTTAATAACAAGAGTCCAACTCTTGTTGACTCCTCCGTCTCCACTCCACATGCAGCGTGTTAAGACGCTTACGTGACTGACGTGTCTAGAAGTTTCTTTAAAAACAGGGCGTTGGTCATTTTCATGCAGCCCAGGGGTGGTGCCACGTGGAACGCAGAGGTCGCTGGGTGTGGAACCGTTCTGACTTCCACAGCTACAACTCTTACCTTCCGGTTCTGGGAAAGAGAATGATTGTCTGTGCAAACACTATTCTATAAAACATGCCAGATAAGAAAATAAGTAAGGAAGTAGCTGTCTGAAGTGGTGGCGTGGGTTGGAGATATGTCTTTTACAGCAATGAGAAGATATTTAAAGGACACCAATATGCCATCCTTTATCCTCCACGTGTCAGGATCAGTGAGGCCTGGGGTGATGCCAGCTGACTCCAGGTTCCCAGAAACATCAACATCCTTAACCCCCAGGGTCACTTCTCCTCCTGGAAAGAAATGGTTCCCTTTCAACACTGAAGCCAAAATTTTACAAAGCCATTATTGGCTTTGTAATGATAATACGTGTATTATTCTGTGTCATTAATGATGTTACTTAACTTGTGGAATATCAAATAATGATAAGAGAAGTTGTAAGAGTTTTTGTTACTACCAATAGGGCATGAAATTTAAAGAATGATAAAAGTGATTTAGATGTTTTTACCGTGCTGGATAACGTTGCAGATACTTTTTATTCTTCACGTATTGCTTGGCCACCATTTAAATAACATTCATAGTTGCATGTGCTCGCTATTCTAAAATATTAAAGCTCCTTCACTGTGACACATACAGCCTTTGTGCCTCATAGCCTGATACATTTAATAAATCTAAATAAATCAGGTTAGGGATCATTAGGCACGGTGTCCCGTTCTCACCTTCTGATCGTCTGTTTCTTGTCTCACGGGTCATCGTTTTAAAACGCCCTCTGAACTTCACTGTGTTGACAGCAGTGACCTGTCACTTGTCCTTACACAGAATTTTAACCTTCGTGTAAGATATAACCTGTGAAGATTTGTTGTGTGTGTTTTTTTAAAATGAAGATCAATAATGTTAATATTTTAGTATCCCATTTATGCCATTCTGGCAACTTTCTATACCTATTAGATTTTACTCAATACCTATTAATCTCTGTGATACAGAATCAAGTTTCATGGGATCTCTCAATAAGAGGGTTTATTCTGAGCATTAGTTGATTATTGCAAACATCAGTCCGATTTTTTGCTTATCAAGGAAGCATAGAAAGCTCTTGGTGGTTGATTCAAAGATGGTGTTCTTCTGTACCCACTACATTATTCAAGACATCGATATACTCGTTAAGAAAGTGCTTTCTAATGCCTTGTGTGTATAGGTTTCACCTTTTATAATGTGCTTGGGAAATCAGATATTTTTAGTAAACGTTGAGAAGCTTTGAAAGGATAGAGAGCTTTTTTTGTTTTCCGCAGTGAAGCAATGACTCAGGGGATTTAGGACATTTTTTTGTCAAAATCCCTCCCCACAAGCCTCATTCAGATCAGCAGCTGCTGCAAGTCACTCCCTGCAGGTCAGGGTGTGTCTGGAGTGACTCAGTCTCCCGGTCTTCCCTGTTACGAAGGTCTCAGCCGAGGGTCACACCTTGCCCAGCTCGTCTGTATTTGTGGTCATTGTGAAAAGCTGTTGAAAAGAGTTTCGCATGGAGATGAGCTGTAGAATGGAGGTATTTTGTGCTCGATAGGAGGAGGGGTGTGTGGTCACACCAGCGTGGAAGCAAGCACAGCACGCGCCAGCCGGCCGCAGAGGAGGAGCAGCGCCAGCTGCTGGGTGGGGATTTGGATCCTGTTCTGCTCAACTCCGTTTCCTGAGGACTTGGCCTTCATTTATATATATGTTCACCTAGATATATATTCACCTGTATGTCCATGTATGCGTTCACCTATAGATATAATGTTCACCTAGATATATATATAGCTTCTCCTGTATATATGTATTCATATACACACATATTTTTCTGCATATATATATCGCACCTTACTTTCTTTTAGGTTAATTGAAATTTATTCTTTCATATTAATTTGTTAATTACACATTCTATCATTCTTTTTGTACATTCACTAGGAAATAAAGCATGAATCTTCATTTATTTCATCATCGTTGTTGTTTTTCTGACGCTTTTGCGACCCCATGGACTGTAGCCCACCAGGCTCCTCTGTCCATGGGATTCTCCAGGCAACAACACTGGAGTGGGTTGCCATGCCCTCCTCCAGGGGATCTTCCTGACCCTGGGATCAAAGCCTCATTACAGGTGGATTCTTTACCACTGAGCCACCAGGGAAACCCTAATTCCATCTTAAATTGTTTTAATTCCGTCTTTTCCCTAATACTGCTAGAACCTCAGAGCCTCTGAGCTCCACGTGACCCCTCCTGACTGTGGCAGCTATTGTTGGTGTGTTGTTCCATGTACAACTTAAAGTCTGTAACATCCCCAACACATAACTTACGTTTACCCATGTATTCAATTCCAGGGTCCTCACTTCCCTCTTGAATTTCCATTTTTTTCCATCATGCCTGTTTTGTTGAGGTTCACACAACAGGCAAGACTTGTGATAGCGAAACTTCCTAGTTCTCGTTTGTCCAAAAACATTTTCTATTTCACCTTCAGTTTTGAGGGACATTTGTATTGAGTCTAGAATCCGAGGTTGAATTCTTTTCTGTACTTGAACCCGTGATGCATTGCTTTCTGGCTTCATGGTTGCTGTTTAGAAGTCAGCTTCTCTGTAGGATGCCACTTCCCAGGGCAGGAGAGCTGGGATGGTCTCGGGGGGTGCTCAAAATCTCTCCCCAGCCAGCGGAGCCCCAGCGTCTGACGCTGACCCTGCCCTCTGTCTCACTCTTGCGCTGTGTCTGATGCTCCTCTTTCTTCCTGCGTTCCTCCCCCAGGTTATCCACCAGCTGAGGCTGTCGGAGAATGAGAGTGTGGCCCTGCGGGAGCTCCTGGACTGGAGACGGAGACTCTGCGAGGAGCGGGGGGACTGGCCCCGGATCCTGCCCCCCGGGGAGCCCCGGGCGCCTCCCCCACCTCCGTGCAGGAAGCCCGAGGGGGCCCCCTGCCGCAGGCTGCCCCCTGAGTTCTGGGACTCCACCCTGTGACGGCCAGCTGCAGATTCGCGGGGTGGCCGCCCGAGGGTGCCAAGCTCACGGACAGAGGCTGCCCCGACACACAAAAGCACAGGCAGCCCGGTCAGATGCTCGCGGTTCCCTGTGTGTGTGTGTGCGCGCTCTCGCCCGTTCCGTGGGGATACACTCTAGCCTCCAGACTCCGTGGTCCCCGGGCTGTGCTACTCCGAGGTGGGGAGGGAAAGGCCGGGCCCAGCATGGACCGCAGGCGAGGCTGGTGCAGACGGCGAGGCTGGTGCAGACGGCGCCCCCGCACCGCACACCTGTGTTCGTACGGTCCTGCTGCGTGTTTCTTGTCCCCCAGTCATTTGCCTCTCATGCACTCTCCAGGACACAGGGTTTATTTCTCTGTAGGTGTTTGTGTTTTATGGGAATTACAATCCTGATAATGATTTACATGTTTGTTACTGTATTTTATAATTTTATGCCATGGGTGGTGCTCCCTTTCTTCAAAATACAGATTTAAAAAAATCATTTCTAGAACTTTTTTTTCTACTTTTTTTTTTTTTTTGATGTAAAGTACCTGAAATTCCTGGGACCTTGTCATTGTTTGAGCTTCGCCGTGGCAAGCTCTGTCGACTTACAGCTCGAGTCCGATGTCTTCGAATGTTTCATTCATTGATCGGGAGACGGTTCCTTCCCTTGCCCTGTGTTCCAGGCACATGGATGGTGAGCCTTTTATTGAAATCTCATCCTCTGACTTCAGTACGGATTACAGGAAATGATGCACCCTCCTTTGAAGGGTATGCAGGGGACACAGCCGTTCAAAGGTCTCCAGGGTACCGGCGAGTGGGCTGAGATGGCTGGTCTGAGCAGTGATGCGGCGCAAGACTCTGGTCCTCTCCGAGCTCCGCTGCCCGCTCGCCCCGCTAGACCCCGCCCCTGTGGTGATGCGCCCGCCTCGCTCCTCCGTGCGCTTCTGCTGGCCTGGGACTGGCGTGTCTTGCATCTTGGAACTTTTTATTCATACCAGCCTTTGCCAAGTTATTGTGCCAATAAAAGGGTGCAACTCTGTTCTCCCGCGGTGTGGTGAATGTGCTGTCGTCGTTTTCCTCGGTTGCTTTTGCTTCCTGATCTGCGGAGGCAGGAGACCTCCCTGCATTCTTCTCACAGCATCTTGCAAACTTCAGAATCAATGGAGTTTTGGTTTGTTTGTGTTACAGGTTTTTTGATGTGGACAGTTTTAAAAGTCTTCATTGAATTTCTTGCAATACTGTTTCTGTTTGTTTTTCTGGGGGGGTGGGGTGTTGCCCCTAGGGCATGTGGAATGTTAACTCCCCAACCTGGGATCAAACCAGCACCCCCTGCGTGGGAAGGTGAAGCCTTAACCACTGGACCACCAGGGGAGTGCCCTGGTTTAAGATTTTTGTGGTTTTTCGTATAAAACTACTAGACAGACATACTTCAGTTGTGAGCATAGCGTGTTGATTACATGGGAATAATAATAGGCAAGTAAATGAGGAGAGGCCTTCCCTTGAAAGACAGTGCGTGTCCTCACAGATTGCACACCGAGTGGAGGAGACCACGCGGAGAAGCTCCTGGGTGGGGCAGGAGACAGAGGAAGGGAGCTGGGGGGCTGAGCGTTTCCTGGGTTTCCTGGGAAGGCATGCTGAGGCGAGGCGTGCATGTCCAGAACTGATGGGTTCGGAGGATTTCGGGGACTTCTGGTGCAGAGGCTGCCCGTGGTTGTCGCCTGCTGGCCCCAAGCAGGGGCACAGTGCTCTGGAGTTGGGGGATGGGAAAGGGGATGGAGAAGGTGGGGGGTGTCTGGGGTGGTCATGGTTGTTCTCTGTCCCTGGGACTTAGGTGCCCCCAGGAGAGGCCGTTCCTCCAGCCTCGGCCAGGCGGGGATGCGGAAGCATCGGAACGCAGAAAATTAAAGGCGGATTTGAGACATGGGTAAGACGCAGCAGGACCGATGACATCCAACAACCTCAGGGGGTGTCACCCAGCCCTACTCCTACTGCCTTCCGAACCTCAGCCCCTGACAACAGAGACCCCACTGTCCTTGACACACAGGCTTTCCCGGCTACACCTTTACACCGAAGGCACTCCGTGGCCCTGGTCGGATGAAAGGGGTGAACTGGATCTCTGCCCCTAACACACCGTGTTTTTATTTAGACCAGAGGGAAGAGTGAACAGTTTGGGCATTCGACCTGTGAGAACTTGTTTCAAATGTGCATAGAGCCCTAGCTGTGACTGTTTCAGCGGCTTTGCACCCGGTATTCCAATCTTGATACTGACCTATGCCTTCTTGATAATTCTCATCGTTTAAGTATTGACCCTGAATTGAAGCTCAGAGCTTTAATTGAGCTCAGAATATAAACCCTCATCTTTACAGTTCCAAACCCCGGGCCATTTGAACGTGATATACTGAAACGCTATACTTACTGTGTGGAATCTGTCTCAAGAAACCTGATTAAATGGTCTTTTGGAGGTTGCACTGTTGCTACAGCTCTGGTGGAGACCTGTGACAGGGGAACCGTGCATGAAGCTAGCCTCCCAGGAGCAGGTGGATCCAAATGACACACTGTTCTATCAATCGTCACGGTTAGGGGCTCGTGTAATTACAATCTGATCCTGACCATCACCTCCTCAGGGTACCTCGAGTGATGCAATAATAAATATTTAATATCTAGTAATCCTTTTGCACTGAAGAATTGATGCTTTTGAACTGTGGTGTTGGAGAAGACTCTTGAGAGTCCCTTGGACTGCAAGGAGATCCAACCATTCCATCCTAAAGAAGATCAGTCCCGGGTGTTCATTGGAAGGACTGTTGTTGAAGCTGAAACTCCAATACTTTGGCCACCTGATGTGAAGAGCTGACTCATTTGAAAAGTCCCTGATGCTGGGAAAGAATGAGGGCAGGAGGAGAAGGGGAGGACAGAGGATGAGATGGCTGGATGGCATCACCAACTCAATGGGCATGAGTTTGGGTAAACTCCAGGAGTTGGTGATGGACAGGGAGGCCTGGCTTGCTGCAGTTCATGGGGTCGCAAAGAGTCAGACACGACTGAGCGACCGAACTGAACTGAACTGAATCCTTTTGTCTCATCTAAGGTCATTCATCTTCTACAGCTAAAGGCCAAACCCCTTGAAGATTTTCTAAAACAGTCTCCTGACTCAGTCAGTACAAGTCTTCTCCACACAGTGGGGAGATTTCAGTGTTCATCACTACCCTGCACCCAGCAGATTGTCCTGCTCCACTTACATGATGGAAAAATCAGCCAAGACGCAAAGCATTCATAGCCACGATAGTATTATTAATAACAAAATTAATAGTTGTAATAATATGAGATAAAGTCCGAGTCTGAGGGGGTATTAAATGTACTCTCAAACTGGTTCTCTAGCAATTACAGCGTTGTCAGGATAATAAACAGGGGTGCTATTCTGGGTAATAAAGCACAGAATGTTATTCCACATAAGCAAGATTTCAACAAATATGTATGTTTGCAGTATATTTAATGATGGTATTTTAATTGCTATCAGACCATAAGGTATGAATTATGATATATGATCAGGCTTGAGACCTTATGTTTAGCAATATAATTGGTATGAATTATTACCCTGTGTTCAAACACTGCCCAGCCTCATTGCTTTAAAGAAATGCTTTATGAGGGGGCTCTAAAAGCTACTATCAAAATGTTCATAGTGGGTTAAAATGATTTAAAATGCTTTTTCTACAGTGGAAAAATATATCATTAGTATTCTTAAATAGTGGTATGTAATTTAGTAGAATTATGCTACCCAATAAAAGCAACAGCCAATTAAAATCTTAGATTTGTAAATGAACCTCACATAAGAACATTACAGACTTGGACAAAACGTATATTATGAATTCCACAGTCCAGAAGTTTGGATACATTTCTGGGAAAATTCTATTCCTGCCCATTTTTAGCCAGACATCAAACGCAACTCCAATCGTGAGAAAGAGCACTAGGTTATTACAACTTTGGGGACTTCCCTGGCAGTCCAGTGACTAAAACTCGGCTCCCAGTGCAAGAGCCACAAGTTCAGGTCCTGCTTGGGGAACTAAGATCCCACAAGTCGCACCACAAGTCCCACACTCCAGAGTGGGACACATTTCACCGCTAAGGTGAAAGCCCCTCAGTCGTGTCTGACTCTGCAGACCCATGGACTGTAGCCCGCCAGGCTCCTTTGTCCATGGGGATTCTCCAGGCAAGAATACTGGAGTGGGTATTCCAGGGGAAGATCCCCTGGAGGAGATCTTCTGAACCCAGGGATTGAACCTAGGTCTTCTGCATTGCAGGCAGATTTTTAGCCATCTGAGCCACCATGGAAGCCCTTTGTTTCAACTTTTACATGTATGCCTTTAGTTAGAAGTTTAAAAGTTTGATTTTTATTTTGATTCTCATTGGGAAATTTGCAACAAAAGTCATTCAAAGGTTGGAAAAAAAGTGTTCCAAGTAAAAGTTTGATGTAATTTTATTACATTTTTCAAAGCTGTACATAAAAATCCAGGTAATAGGGATGAAAGCCATTATATTTCTATTTATTGTGCAATGGTAGGTACTCCACAATGTTCATGGTTTCCCAAAACATTAGCACTGCTTCCAAAAAACTGAAAATATATTCTTCACCCTATTGTACTTCCTTTACATCTTATTCATAAGCAGTGACTTTATCAAACAAATCCTACAATGTTCTAAGAACCCTGTGAGTTACAAAGTTACCCACCTAGCAAGGGGTCGGAGCACGCTGAGTTACAGCCTGGAAGAATTACCTTTGTGGTCTCTCTCTTTCCCTAAGTACCACAGACCCCTGGGATGTTCCATTGCTGTGGTTTCAGTAAGTTTCTCAGAAACGCAGAGGATGCTTTGTAAAACTGTAAAGATGACACTTTCAAAGGATAAGTCTTAACAGATTGCCTATAATACATTTCTATCACCTGTTCTAATTTCTCAGATGACTTTTCAGGTTTTTTTAAATCTATTTATACCTCAAATAGCAATTTTGTATGACCTGACAGCACAATAGCATCTGAATTTTATGTTGTTTCCTGGATCGTTACGATGGCGGAAGACAATCTTGATGTCTTCTCATTAGAAAAGACCAAAGGCAGATAAACCTGTGCATTCATTTCAATTGCTGTTTTATAATAGGAATGCGTCCGATGTGTCTTCTCTCTCCTTTGAATTAATCATCGACAGACATCCAGGCCTGTCTGCTTGCTTGCGTTTTCCTAGAGCCCTGGGGAGCGGATTTGCTTCAAAAGAAGGCTCCAGAGCTGGCCCGGATGACATTCTCCTGATGTCCCCACTTAGTTTATAAAGAAAATGAAAAAGAATGAAACTATTGATAAATTCCAAGGGGAAAGATCAAAGCGCTAAAGAAAAATGGAATAATACCAAATTCAACTGGAGGTTTTGATCTTTGAAGATTCCTGCAAACAAAGAGAAAGAGGTCCCTGATCTAAAACAATGAGTGGAAAAGTGTGTAAACTCTGTCACATCACGTGAGGTTCTTCTCATTGAACCTGTCTTGGGGGCTCTATTAAGCTACATTCCATCAAACGAGGTCTTGTATGATAATCAGGAGAGCTGGTCCACCCAGCAGAGTCCCTACTGGGGTTCACCGACATAATTGTTGACTAACATAAGCAACCTTAATAATAACAAATGGAGCATTTTTGGAATACTTTTGTGTATAAACAGACTGTATATACATTTCTGTTGTAGGGGAAAGGATTCTTCATAAAAATTCTCCGTTTGGAGAACTGTTGTGATTCCCTTGGGCCTCAGAGCTGTTTTAAGAAGATAACATTCCATATTTTCAAAAGCAAGATAACTTCCCAAGGAGAAGAGAAGAGACATGGCTAGAAATCCACATGGCCGTGATCTCAGCTCCTGAAGGTTGTCAAGGGCAGGGACGGAGGGAATTTGAGGTGATGCTGCCTCGTTGCTGGGCACTGGATATGCCTACCTTCCAGCCCCAGGTGAAAGGCAGACCCTCCAGAGCCAGAATGCTTGATGCCCAGACGCCCAAACGCCACAAGGTTGCTTGTTCACAATGACTCTAAGAAAAGACTCATTAAAGGTCCGAGGTGCTACATCCCTGAATTTTGCTCCTGGCAGTAGGAGTTTGGCCCAGCGAGGAGTTGTCTTATTTGAGTCTGCAGCCCTACATATGTTTTTGGCTCACGTTGGCTATATCAGGGGTCCCCAACCCCCAGGATCTAATGCCTGATGACCTGAGGTGGAGCTGGTACAATAATAGCAGAAATAAAGTGCACATTAAGTGTAATGTGCTTGAGTCATCCTGAAAGCACCCCTTCACCACCCCCAGTCCACGGAAAAGCTGGCGTCCCTGAAACCAGCCCAGAAAGGGCCGAGACCCCTCGAACAGATGAAAAATCACCTACCGGCTTCGCATGCGGAACCTGTTTCTTAGAAAGAAATGGCAGCCCACTACAATATGCCTGCCTGGAGAATCGCATGGACAGAGGAGCCTGGCGGGCTACAGTCCACAGGGTCACAAAGAGTCAGACTCGACTGAGAGACTCACCAGCACCCCGCCCTGTGGTGTCTCAATGACCGTCATCCTAGTGTTTACTGGACACCGAGGAAGAGGAGTCGCAATTCAATCCCCTGTAACAAATACATCCTTAAAGTATGTAAATACACAATGAACTCGAATGCTCCCAGAGCCTTTCTTTTCAGAAGGGCCTCCCCCCATGACTCAGCTGGAAGGTTTGCTATTAATTGCATTGTACCTGCCCCACTTAAGGATTTCTCCATTTTGTATCATTCTGGAGCTTAAGAACTCATGACTCACACATTTCAAATCATCCTCTACCCTCACTTGGCAGAATGATGTCACCCCAAATTTTCCTCCGGGTAAAACAGGGGGCTGAGAGTTGCCATCTGCATTAGACACAGAAACCCATGTCTCCATACCTCTGTTGTCCTAGGAAGCACCTCATTCCTCATTCCAAACATCTCCCTAGGCAAAAGTGTCCACTAAAGCTCGTAATTTCTATGCATGTACTTTTCAGTCTGGCTTCAGAGAGGGTCAGTAATGAAAAAAACAGTCAAACATTTTTTTGCATGAGTGTTTCTAATAATCATTGTTTCCTTTCACTGATTTTGGGGACTGTAATACTTCTACAGGGGGCTTCCCAGATGTCTCAGTGTAAAGAATCTGCCTGACAATGCAAGAGATGCAGGAGACTTGGGTTCAATCTCTGGGTCAGGAAGATCCCCTGGAGGAGGAAATGGCAACCCACTTCAGGGTTCTTGCCGGGAGAATCCCATGGACAGAGGAGTCTGGTGGGCTACAGTCCATGGGGTCACAGTTGGATACAACTGAGTCAACTTAGCACACACACATACACGTGATAAATCTGAGTATCTTTTCTGTATAATTTTGACACATTTAAGTGTTTTACTTATTAAAAAGTAAAATTTAATCAAAATAATAAAAAAGTAAATATTGAAATTAAGAGTAGTTGCAAATTAACCAAGATGCATATCCAAGTAATGTATGTGCTTAGTCTCTCAGTCGTTCCTGACTCTGTGGGACCCCCGTGGACTGTAGCCCACCAGGCTCCTCTATCTGTGGAATTTTCCAGGCAAGAGTACTGGAGTGTGTGGCCACTTCCTCCTCCAATCAAAATAACAGTGTAATCATATATTAAAGAAATTAATTCAGCTAACTTTTGAATGAGTACTTTGTACATCTTTACTAGATGTACAAAGAGATGAAAAGAATTCCAAAGAGAACTTGAATTTTACTTAATAACTCTGCTGATAATTTGGTATCATAAACATAATTCTGAACCTATTTTGCTTTGTGTTAGAATCACCCAGATGAGTTGACATGTTAATAAGAGCCATAGAGAAACATGAGGAAGAATTCTGTGGTTTAAGATTTGGTTTTGTTTTCAGAATAAAACAGAAAACAAACAAACAAACAAAAACAACCGAGCTCTGTCCACTGAAAGCACCTTAACAAACCCTATTAGCAGTGAATACACGGAGCACATAGACCTAGGTTTCCAATTGGTCAGTGTCACCTCCGAGTCAGTGAGCCTGGGTGGTCTGGGCTGACAGGAACGCAAGGAAGCCCTCACAGCAACACAACACGGGAGCTGGCTTGAAAGGGGGTCCCATGCGCCAACTCTGAGGCTCTTCTGCTGCAGTTACAGGAGGAATGATACAGACCTTTATATTTTAAACAAATAGAAGAAAAAATTTAAACCTAAAAAAAGAAAACTTGACTCGATTAATCACAAGAGGCAGGACCTGCCACATCAATAAACAAGCCCGAGGCATTGCCCATTAAAAGCCTAAATTAAAAATATCAGAAGTCATAGCAAATATAGACAGGTTATCTTCACTTACGGAAAGATGGTAAAATTCAAAATGCATTTTTTTTTAAAAATCAAAGTGCATTTAAAAAAGGAGAGAGAGAACAAAATTAAAGAAGGAGAGGAAGACAAGGAACCCAGTAGCTGAAACAGAATTCACCGTCAGATACATCGCCTTCTGTGAAAAATCCCTTCAAGTCTCGTGACCCCGGATCTGCTCAACGATAAAAGCGGGGTAACGTGGAAGTCTACCGTGTGCAGTTGGCGTGAGTGTGAAATGGGAAGACACGTGTGACGGCAGTTTGTCAACTGTGCAAACATCAGCTGCCGTGGTTTCATCTGAAATCACTGCTTTGGGCTTACACTGCTCCGTCTCTTCACTCTCTGTTGCCGTCTCTGGGGTCGCACAGAGTCGGACATGACTGAAGCGTGCAGCAGCAGCCCTTGGAACAGCAGAAAACTACTGAACTTAGCCTTTCCTAGGTGATCTCAGACAGCCCTGAGGCGAAGAAATAAAAAGAATAAATATGGGTCCTATTTGTTATTCTGTTTTGCCCTGGGAAAGATAAAAATTAACAGGCCAGTCCCTGCTATGTGCCAAGCGAAGGGGTCTGATGTTGCTCCTTCATAAGGAGCTCTGGGCTGGAACCCTAGGGTCCAGGCTCTAAATCCTGGTTAGTAGGTAGCCTGTCTTTGTGCGTGTGCTGCAGAGCAGAGAGGCAAAAGGATGTATATGTTGTTGTTTAGTCCCTCAGTCATATCTGACTCTTTTGCGACCCCAAGGACTGTAGCCCTCCTCTGTCCATGGGATTCTCCAGGCAAAAGTACTGGAGGAGGCTGCCATTTCCTTCTCCGGGGGGTCTTCCCAACCCAGGGATCAAACCGACGTCTCCTGCATTGGCAGGCAGATTCTCTTCCACTGAGCCACCACGGAAGCCCAACCTGAGAGGATGCACAGTGAGTCACTACATGATCATTCTAAAATGTTACGATTCTCATCGTAATCAAATAATCGACATTTTGGCGGAAAAATAACCACAGTAGAATAGCTAAAGGATTTTTTTTTGTTCCAACCGAAAAATATAAAAGCCACGGTCAACCCCAAAGGAGGAGGTGGCCTGTCCACAGTCAAAGAATGAAACCCATCAGAGGTGTACAGTCGGTTTTAAGAATATATACATGTTAAAATAAGTAAAGCAGAAAAGTGACTTCAAGGATTCACTGTGCTGGGAGCACGAGCCCATTGTCTTCAAAGAAGGCTGTGACATTTATTCCCAAGATGTGGTGTTTCTTTCTGGATGATGAAAATAGAGATGATTTGGAACTGGAAACAAAGCCCCCCTCCTTAATGATTTGACAGTGTTAGACCTTGCCTCCGGCAAGCCCAAGGAAGAAGACGAAGAAACACAAGGAATTCAGAGTGCCAGGGTTTATCAAAGTCAAACAGGATCTTTTTCAAAACTGCAAGGAAAGTTTAAAAGATGATTTCATAGAAAAGAACATCCAACCCGACCAAGTAGGGGTATTACTAAGAGGAGCTCCTGAAATGCACACGTCTTCAGGGTACAGCCACACTGGTAGGTCCTTTGAAATCTAAAGCTGTGGCAAGAACTGTAAAGTGGGAATTTAAAGAATTCCTGTGTGAGTCTCCACAAAATCTAGAAGGATTCTAGATCAAAGCAACAGGAAAGACCCCTAAACTGCTCTCTCGTTGCACATTTTAAATACATGTGTGTGCTCACTCACTCGGTCATGTCTGACCCTTTGTGACCCCGTGGACTGTAGCCCACCAGGCTCCTCTGTCCATGGGATTCTCCAGGCAAGAATGATGGAGTGGGTTGCCATTTCCTTCTCCAGGGGATCTTCCTGATGCAGGGATGAAACCTGAGCTCCCTGGGTCTCCTGCACTGGCAGGTGGATTCTTTACCACTGAGCCACTTGGGAAGCCCTTTAACTACTTAGATAGCTATTAAAACTGAAATTGAACTAGGCAGACAGCATAACTTTTTCTTTTCCCCAAGTAAAACCATTACGCGTTTGCTTGGTCTGTAGTCGTCTTTCCCTCGAATATACTAGGGGTGGGGAGAAGCAACGACAGCAGAATGAATGGCTTCCTAAGCCATCATTCCAAAGAGAGCATCTTAGGCCCTTGAAACAATCAAACGACCCATATTCTTGAGAATTTACCATGTGGTGAGTCTACAGTGGTCCCAGGGTTTACAAAAACTGAAAATTCCAGAGCTCCAGGTCCTGAGTATATAACAATCTCTACCCTTGAGTAATAGTAGCAGCCGTAAGACTTTAAGCATACAAATCTAGCCACTGTGAGAAGAGGTAGCTTGCGGACGATAATAAACTAATTCTGAGACATGGAGTTATATGCCACCCCAAAATCCCATCTTGCCACATGGCACCCCCAAACCCAGATTGTTTTACACCTGGACAAATTCTTAGATGTTAGATACCAAAGGTAATATCCCTTTGAATAGACAAAGAAATGCATTAAAATTAATGCTGTAGGGGCTTCCCAGGTGGCGCAGTGGTAAAGAATCTGCCTGCCAATGCAGGAGACGCGGGAGACCAGAGTTCGATTCGTGGGTCAGGGAGATTCCCTGTAGAAGGAAATGACAACCCATTCTAGTATTGCCTGGGCAATCCCACGGACAGAGCAGGCTGGCAGGTTACAACCCAGGGGGTCACAGAGAATCGGACACGACTGAACAAGCACACAACGCAAATGTTGCCTAACAGGAGCTAACGTCGTGTTGGAGGTCAGTTATGCTTCAAAAGCAAAAAAGCAACGTAGAAAAAGAGGTCAGATTTGTGTTTACAGAGGTAGGGAGGGGGAGGAGGAACTGGATGAAGGTGGTCAAAAGGCATGAACGTCCACTTAGAAGATAAACAAATACTAGGAAGGGAATCCTCAACATGATGCATACAATTAGCCCTGCTCTGTCATCCATGAAGACTATTAAGGGAGTAAAGCCTAAGAGTTCTTCTCTTATGCAAAAATACTGTTTTTCTTTTTTTTTTTTTAAATCTTGGATCAATATGAGGATGGTGGGTGTTCACTAAACTTATGAATGTACATTTCATGATGTCTGTAAGTTAATTCATCATGTCATACACCTTCGGCAGTGCTGGGGAGTTCCCCGGTGGCCTAGAGGTCAGGATTCGGAGCTCGCACTGCTACGGCCCCAGGTTCAATCCCTGGTCAGAAAACTGAGATCCCACAAGAAGCACTGCCAAAAAGAAAAAGAAAAATATTGAACAGTGCTGGAGACTTGGGTTTGATCTCTATGAGGAACATCCCCTGGAGAAGGAAATGGCACCCCACCCCAGTATTCTTGCCTGAGAAATCCTATGGACAGAGAAGCCTGGTGGGCTATAGTCCATGGGGTCCCAAAGACTCGGACATGACTGACTGACTGAGTACACACATATGTCAATTATATCTCAATAGAACTGAAAGGAGATTCTTTTTCCCATATTGGCGATTACAGAATATTGAGTAGAGTTCCCTGAGCTATAGTGTCCTTGTTGATTATCTATTCCATACACAGTACTGTGCAAACATCAATCCCAATCTCCTGGTTTATCCCCAGAAAGTTTGAAATAATGGATATATGTATATGCATAGCTGAACCCTTTTGCCATGTTCCTGAAACCAGCACAATATTGTAAATCAACCATACATCAATACAAATAAAAATTTAAGTTAAAATAAGCCACAGCCCTATTTTAGAAACAACTGGAATAAAAAGAACAAATAATGAAGGAATTATTTTATCCATCCCAGGTTATTTTCTTGTAAAGGTTGCCTTCTGTGGTTTTATTCATTCCTTCATTTTGGCTTTTGCCCAGGAGCTGGCTTTGGTATGAGGGGCTGAGTGGGGAGTGGGAGACCCCACTGCCCTTTCTGAGTTGATCCCAACCTCAACGGGAACACAAACGCTCTCTTTCTCACCAGAGGGAAATCTGAGGCCAGAATTTCCCGGGACAGGCATTTCACCCCAAAGATTCAGGGGAGAGAGGTTCAGATTTATTCTCTTCGGAGGATCAAGAAGACAGCCCCAGGGAAAGCAGACGCCCCCTTGCCCAATCCGGGTGCGTTATTTTGAAACAGTCAAAGGTCAACCCCAAACTGTTTCCGTGAGGTCACTTCTTGTTCGTCGTCCACGGAGATGTTTGCCCACAAGCGGAAGTAAAAGCACAAAGGACAGAAAGCCCTCAAACGGAGAAAAGAAAGCCCCGGAGAGCCAGCCCACATAGTTTCCATGTCACAGTCCCCACAGCTCACATTCTGTTCCCGCCGATGAGGAAACAGTCTAATGTACAGTCCTGTCCCCTCAGCTATTAATACCTTGGAAGGCGTCCAGACCCACACGGGTACTGGGGAATCGTCTGTCCTCAGCAATTGCAGCAGCGTCTACATGTTTTCCTTCTATGCCCAGGCCTCCGTGTCTCCTGCCTGCCTGCCACGTGTGAACCGTCTAATTTTCCAGTCACACATAAGCCCTGATTAGTGGTGATAAGGACCGAATATTTTTTTTTTAACGAGGCTTAAAAAACCACAAAGAACTCGGAGTTCCAAAACACGCCATTAGCACTTTCCAGTCCTATTTTAGAAAGCCAACAGGAAAAATGTAAAATGCAATGGGTTGGGAAGGTTTTTCATCAAAGTAGCGTTGTAATTTTAAGTGGGAGTTTTGTATTGAAACCCCCTGATGGTAAGCGTGATTAAGAGAAGCTTGGCTTCACTGTTTACAGCAAACCTTGATTAAATACAACCAAGCAAATGAAACAAACAAACAAAAATTTGTTTTTCAAGTTCCTTCCAGAATGTTCTGTGGTCCTTATTACCCAGAAGAATTATCTTGGAGGTAAAAAAAGGAAGGCTCCACGGACCTGACCATCTGCCTCGGGGCCCCTCCCTCCGTATTTGCTTCAGTCCTTGGCCCATCTGTATAGTTTGGCTTCTCTGGTTTGTCTTTTGAGTTTCAGTTTTTCAAAAAGCAGATACCACGCCAGCTTATTTTATGTTCAACATCTCTCACTGGGGGCTTTATTAAATGCTAAGGAATAATAAGGCTTACAATTGCATTTTGACTCCCTGGTATTTTTTTTTTTTTTCTGAAGAAAGGCTGAACATCATGGGTCTTTATTTTCCTCTGAGCCTTAGGTACTCGGAGGCCCAGGGCATTCAAAACGGGACCACTTGGGAGGGGGTGGTGACTATACACCTGACCTCCACAACCCATACCCCTGTCTCCTCCTGCTCCTGATTCTATAAAAGTAGTAGGCACAGGGCAAGTATCATGTAACCAACATCAGAAAGGCAAGAAGAATTCATCTGTCAAGAGAAAATCTGTCCTGACTGCATAATGGTCACAGCACAGCGACTTGGAGTCAGCAGGGAAGCTGGCTGAGGAAACAGCCATGGAGGCGCCCTCAGGCTGCAGCTCCGCTCTTCCTTCCCCATCCTTCTCCTCCTTCCGCCTCCTTTTCTCTTCTTCTAGTTTTGAATGAAATAGGAATGGTCCTGGGTGGGGTGGGGAAGGGGGTCAGAGGATGTTTCGGGGTGACCTTCTGCTATAAAATGTTCATTCAGAATGACCTTTCTGAGACTTCCCTGTGGTCCAGGGTTAAGCGCCTGCCCAGGTAGGGCGCACGGGATCCCTCCCTGGTCCAGGAAGATCCCCCAGGCCGGCCGCAGAGCAGCTGAGCCCGAGCTGCCACCACTATGCAGCGTGTGCTCTGGAGCCGGGGCTCGGCAACAGCAGACGCGCCCGCAGTGAAAAGGCCGCAAACCAGAATGAACAGCAGCCCCCGCTCGCCGCAGCCAGAGAAAAGCTTGCAAGCAGCAATGAAGACCCAGTGCAGCCAAAAATGAGCAAATAAACAATGACCTTTCCAATTTCAAGAACCGGAAATGTGGCTTTGAATTCAAGTGAACGAGTCTCCCGCACTCTTCACTCTTCACCTGGTAGAGATACCCGGTCATTCATGACTGCTAATGATCTTGTGTTTTTGTTTGCTTGCTTGTTTTTTACAATGAGTTCCAGGAACTTGCTGAGTCCAAGTCAGCAGAGGAGACAGTTGGGAGAGGAACACGGGACAGGGCAGGGGAGACGGGGTGTCCTGGAACAGCCAGGGAGTGTGGACCCCCAGGGGAGACAGGAATCTTCAGTCTCTCGCTGCTGGGACCCTCCCCCGTTACTGACAGGGGCATATTCAGGAGAAACTGACCCACTTGTCATGTAAAGAAAAGAAAGCTGATGACCACGGCCTTGATCCCACATCCACCCGGCTTTCACTGCAAAGGATTTTTTTTTTTTAATGCTCTCATCTATCAGAATTTCTCATTCCTGCCCAACGCTGCTCCTCTACTCCACTCTTTTCTTCATCCCTCCTTATTCTCAGCTCTTCAAAGTTTAACTCTGACACTCCTTGAGCCTGTAAGGATCCAGGCACAGTATAATATGCTTTTGCAACTCTTTAGTATTCTCTATATTAATGCCTTAAGTCTGGTGAGGCCAAAACGGTGTCTCTTTGTTTCACGTCTTTTATTCAGAAAGCGAGAACTCAGTGGACACTTTTAGTCTGACTGATGGCCTAGAAGCTCGGAAAAGTCCGGCACATGCCTTGCCTGGTGCTGTTTGAGCAGGTGCCAGATTTAGTCTGACTTCCTTATCTATGGAGCCAGTGGGATTTGTTCAAAGCAATATTAGGCATTTTCTAGATCAATATGGGTAAGTGTTCATTATTAAAAATCCCCTGAACACCACCTGCAAATCTGAACTGTTGATTTGAGGAAGCTAATTGGTTTCTTCCAAGTTCTCTGAATTAATACTGGCATTATTTTCCAAGTAAAACTCTGTCAATAGTTCACAAGGGCATTTTATGTGCTCATTACAAGACAGCGAAAAAGTGTAACACATTTGAGGTCACTTAGTTGAGGGAAAGGGTGCAACAAGAAAATCTGGGCAATCAGAATGACCAGACCACAGAGGATTTTCTTCTCTGACAACAGGATTTAAAATATCGTATTGAAGATACAACAGACATGCAGTTGGAAAGGATCAGAGACTATTGAAAGATACATTCCCTACTGAACTGTCAACAAAATTGTTTCCTCCCTCACATTAAAAGTATAACGTGTGGTTCAGTTAAAGGGCCTGAAATGCGGTACAGTGATTAAGAGGTACCTGTTAGGAACCTAGTCAGATTTAAGAGAGGGAAAGAAAATTTTAGCTTGGAAAGGAAAATAGGTAGCATTTACTTGATTTAAACTATGAACTGTAGCTTTATATATCTTCTTCCTCCTTCACCCAAATTGCCAAAAATAAAACATTATTTTGAGCAAGAGTTTTGAAGAACAAAAGAAAACCAATGTTGCCTCTGTAGGAAGTCAGGAGTTGGTCCTAACTGAGACTACAGGAGCTTACCCTCAAGGCAATGGCTGGAGTCTGTCCTGAGGATGCTCTGGGTCATCTTCAGTCCTTACATCTTGCAAGTTTCAAGGCTAGAAGCAAGACCCAAACACCTTGAGAATATTTCTCACTGCAGATGGATTGACGCAGTTTGCTAAGTCAGGAACAAAGGGGGTTTTTGTTTGCTTATTTTTTACATGGAAGTTCTCTCAAATTTGTTAAGCTAAATAGTCTTTCCAGAAAATGACCCTTTGTTTTTAGGAAACTTACTCTCTTCCCTGGCAGCTCAGCTGGTAAAGGATCTGCCTGCAATGCGGGAGACCTGGGCTCGATCCCTGGGTCAGGAAGATCTGCTGGAGAAGGGATAGGCTACCCACTCCAGTGTTCTTGCCTGGAGAATCCCCTGGACAGAGGAGCCTGGCGGGTTACAGTCCATGCGGTTGCAAAGAGCTGGACATGACTGAGCGACTAAACAGCAACACAGTAGCAACATTATTTATAACAGTAAAACATAAAATTCTGACCACATTTACTTTAAAGTCTACATATTCAGATCAGCAGAGAAGAAAACATTTTAGCTAAGTGTTTGATTTGAATGAAATTAATTTTCATCATGGAGGGGAATTTTCAGCCAGGTAATCTGTTACTTTAAAATAGACAGCTAAAGCAACTTTTCAATATGTAAGTTCTTCCAAAAATCAGAAAAAAAAGAACATATATGGCCTGTTTTGATGAGGTTTCAGAGGCAGCCAGACCACAGGCACGTGGCCCTAGGGCTCTGTCATGCCTGAAAAGGTCCTCCAGGCCACGTGAGGTTCTCCCAGAGCCCCCCTTTAAAAGTCTATTCTGCCCACCAGAGTTCAATCCCCATAGAGCAGCTAGGCTATCTAACCAAAACCTATTTCTAGTCTATCTCGTGGATTGTGTAGTAGGCAAAAAGATTGAAAGAGAATATGCATTGTAACCAAATGATTCAGCACAGATGCACAGAAATTTAGCAGTGGAAGGACCTAGAAGCTATGTCACCTAATGCCTTCATGACACAGACAAGGAACCTATGTTGGAAGAACCTGAGACTTCTACAAGGACAGAACCCAGCCAGGCAGCTGCTGGCACTGACCTCTGTACCCAGTTCTTTGACTCTTGGTTCTGAGCCTAGCTTCTCTCCCTTTAGATGGAACATTGTTGTAACACAGTTTGCAGAGGCCAACAAACAGACTCATTACAAACCTGACTGAAATATGCATTAGACTTCGAATAAGCATTCCTGTCACTGATGGACATGGGAAGCCAACTTTTTGAAGACTTAGCATAAGCTAACAAGAGACGGATTCCTAAAATAGTAAGAGAAGGAATTACTTAGATTATGTGAACCCCAGTTTTCCCATTAATTAAATGAAGATGATAATAGACCCATGCAGGATTACTGTGACCCCCATCAAGCCTGTAGCTCTAAGGAGGCGCCACCCAGCGCTACAGTCCTTACCAGGTGGCGGAATGAAAGCTTCCAGCAGGTGCTGGTGCAGCCAGAGGCCTTGAGAGTTTCCATGTGAGACGTGGGGACTCACGTAGTGCTGTTTTATCACCACTTTCAACTTTAAATTTTGGCAAACATCCTGGCAAACAAACTCCCAGTGATCTGCTTACTAAGCCGCTGATATAAACACATTTTCTAGTGAAATCAACATCATGCATCTTCTAGAAACATAAGTCAACCAAACCCTATCTTGTTTTCCTGCCAACTGAATTGCCACAACAAGCCTCCATATTAAACCTAACTGTTTCAAGGTGGCGAGAAACATCATTAGCTCAGGCTCTTGCAAAAGGAAATACGGGCTTCACCACGGGGATTCTGTCGTGGAGCACTGAGTGAATGCCTGGTGTGAAAAAGCGTACGACAAACAACACAAAACTCAAAAAACAGCAGAAAGCAACACTTCCAGCGTTGTGAGCTACTTATATGATATAAGCACAGGGGCGAAAGGAGCTCAGAAGAGACACCAAAATTTACCCTTTCTCGGCTCCTTACTCCCCTAGCTTTAGTTTTGCTTTCTAGTGGCAAGCATGCATTTTTTTTTACGTAGAAATAAATAACAAAGTTACAAAATACTATTTTGTGTGTTAGTTGCTCATTCACATTTGACTCTTTTCAACCCCATGTACTGTAGCCCACCAGGCTCCTCTGTCCATGGAATTCTCCAGGCAATACCAGAGTGGGTTGTCATTCCCTTCTCCAGGGGATCTTCCCGACCCAGGGATCAAACCTAGGTCTCCTGCATTGTAGGCAGATTCTTTACCTTCTGAGTCACAGGGGAGGCCCCTAATTTTTTTATATACCCACTAAAATAAATGCTATATCACAGGCCACTAACACAATTTTTTTAGCATTTTATATGCTCATACCTACAAATATGAAATTTGTTCCTCCTTTGAAAAAAACACAATTTTAATTTTGTGGTCATATGGAGCTTTCCAAGTGGTGCTAGTGCTAATGAATTCACCTGCCGTTGCAGGAGACCAAGGAGACACGAGTTCAATCCCTGGGGCAGGAGATCCCCTGGAGGAGGAAATGGCAACCCACTCCAGTATTCCTGGCTGGAGAATCCCATGGACAGAGGAGCATGGTAGGCTACAGTCCATGGGGTCACAAAGAGTCGGACATGACTGAAGTGACTTATCCCACAGGCAGGATTTAGGTAAGCAATCTGAAAAATAGAAAAGATGTTTGCTAGATTCACAAGTATAACAGAGGCTATGATTTAACATTTTTTATTAGATTTAGTTATGCTTTGCATTAATACTTTAAAATTGTGAGTGATAAGCTAGATCTGGACAGAAAAGAGCTTCAACAGAACTTCTGTTTTCTCAGGGTGGTGTGTGTGTGTGTGTGTGTGTGTGTGTGGAGATGGAACAGACAGACTTCTTTCCTGGGGCACTGAGTCTGACCCATATTTGACTGTGCTAAGGCAACCTGCTGAGAGTTAAAATGTGTCCAACCCTTTGACTTTCCAAGTCAGACAGCAAACAAACACGATGGGGTTACATCAGCGAGTGTGTTAGGGATTCCTGCGTAAAGGGACATTCCTAACTACTCGGATGGGGCATGAACTCCAGAAAGAAGCTGTCATCACCAGTGACAAATGTTTGTTACGTAAGCCGCTGGGTTCCCTATAAAGAAAGTGAACACCAGTGCATTCCAGGGTAAGCAACCCAAGGCCTGAGACTGGAGTTACCCTGGACCTTCCTGACTCTTTCCACCAGGGTAAGAATCCGCTCTATAATGAAACGGAACATCCACGTTGGCACAGAACTCCACGAGAGGACGTGTGAGCTCACATAGTTCACATTGCTCAGAGGACAAAGCCAGAGGCTCGCTGAGCCCTCTGACTCTTTGGAATGTCGACGTGGCCTATGAATCACCTGATGGGCTCTGCCTAGGTCCATTTAAAGACATTATGCAAAGAAACTCCATCTGCACATCACTGCCCAAAAAGGAGACTTTTCTCTTCCAAAATTAAGTGAACTCCCCACCAATTTCTTAGCAGCAAGTGTCACGACTACTGAATGTGAGATAATTCACCACGTGTTCGGTCCTTGTGGGGAAACTAGAGGCTTGCAAAGTGCACGTTTCCGAGAGACAGAAATCCTATATGCTACACTGTGCCAGACAGGTGACCTAGAGAAACGAACTTCTTAATCTCTCTGAGCTCTCATTTCCTTCTTTGTGAAGGAGTCCCTGAATTTTCCTTCCCACAGGAGTTCCATGAAAAGCAAAGGAGATCATGTATATAATAGTGCTTGATGAAATCGAATGCATATGCGTTTCAGTCGTGTCTGACTCTTTGCGACCCCTGGACTGTAGCCCACCAGGCTCCTCTGTTCACGGGATTTTCCAGGCAAGAATACTGGAGTGGGCTGCAGTTCCCTCCTCTAGGGGCATCTTCCTGACTCAGGGATTGAACTCGTGTCTCTTATGTCTCCTGCTCTGGCAAGCCAGTTCTTTACCACTAACGTCACCTGGGAAGCTCCCCTAATACATATAGGCACAACAATGAGAAAAATTACTGTAATATTTTTATTATCATAAAAGCAGGATTTTATGCAGAACTAAATATGCAGTTGAAGACAAGGGATTAATGAGACTGTCCAAGAGAACTTTTAGTGTCAGCCAGAAAGAAATACAAGCCACGAGGTAGACTAATACTTAGGAACAGGACCGACCCAAGGGCCAACAGGGCCTTCCCTGGTGGCTCAATAGTAGAGAATCTGCCTTCCACTGTAAGGGGTGCAGGTTCGATCCCTGGGTCGGGAAGATCCCCTGGAGAAAGAAATGGCAACACACTCCAGTGTTCTGGCCTGGGAAATCCCATGGACAGAGGAGCCTGGCCGGGTCACAGAGTTGAACATGACAAACTGGCAACTAAGCAACAAAGGGGAGTGGGAGTGATGGGTAAGTAGGGGGTCTCGTGTCAGGGGATCTGGTGACTGTGGGGTGTGGCTGTGGGATCGCACAACGCAACGGCAAGTAGGACAATCACTACTGACTTGAAATCTTCAGGTTTGGTCTTTAGGAATCACAGCTCTGTTTCTGGTAACTAATTTTTCTCCTGGTCTTGAGCCCCCTGTCCAGCTTCTCCACATTCCCAGTAATTTTAACCTGGCGCTTGACATTGTCTGTATTGTCCAGCGCATGGATTCTGCTGTCCTTTCCAAAGCACTGGGCTTCGTTCTGGAAGGCAATTAATTTGAACACTAGTTTAACCCTTCTAATTCTTTGTCTTTAATGCTTTGTTAGGGCTTAGAGTAGCTTTTTTTCAGGGCTAGATAGTCCTACTCCTGATGCACGGCTCTTCTGGAGCCACTACTGAATGCCATGTGGGTTCAGCAAGGTCTTTCCACTCAGGCTGGGTGGGACTCAAATACCCCCCAGCTCTCTGTGAACCTCAGTAGGTTTTCTGTTTGTAGTTTCCTGGTGGTGATCTTTCTTTAATAGTTGTCCAGACTAACACTCAGACTCAAGGGAAGCTCTTTCTCTGCATAGCTCCTTGTCCCCCACTCTTCTGTCCCACAAATCCCAAGTGTGCATCGCTTGTGAAATGACCCAGGAACGAACAACTTCAGCTTCCCAAACTCTGATCTCCGTCACTGTGGGGCCCCGCTCTCTGTTTGGGTTCCCATTCCTGGGCCAGGACCCAGAAGAATTTTCAGGCAGAAAGCCAAGACATCAGAAAGACTTCGTAAGTGTCTTTCCTACCGTGGATTATGTTCCTGAGCTATTGTTTGTTTGATACTGAAAGCCATGCATTTTGTATAGGCTGTGTATCTGTTTATGGCTAGAGGGCTAGTCAAGGACCAGAAATCAGGAAACAAGCAAGGACCACTGGACTCACGGACAAAAAATTCACCATTCACCTTGAAGAGGTTTTTACTAAACTGGTGACTCAGTGGTGAAGAATTTGCCTGCCAAGGCAGGAAATGCAGGAGATGTGGGTTCAATCCCTGGGTCATTGGGAAGATCCCCTGTTAGAGGAAATGGCACCCCACTCCAGTATTTTTGCCTGGAAAATTCCACAGGCAGAGGAGCCTGGTGGGCCATAGTCCTTGGAGTTGCAAAGAGTCAGACATGACTGAGTGAGCACAGTGGGTAAATCTGAACAAAAATGTAAGGTTAACAAGTGCACTAAATTGAAGCACATCAAAGATATTAATTCATGTATTTATAATAATAAATCTCATTGGCCATATTTAGAGGATGCTAGGAAAACAATTCATTATTTTGAAGAATAGTAAGTAAGATGATATAGTCAAGCACTTTTATATTCTGAAAGGATTCTACCTGAGGGTAATTGAATAATATATGAGGGAAAGACACATTATAGACAATAAATTAAAAAGGAATGCTCAAATTAGGATATCACCATATTGCAACCTCTAAATTACTTTTAACCTATTCTAGATAGGTTATTAATGGCAGCTCTCTTTACAAAAAGAAATGTAGCTGGACTCCATGTGCCTCCTGACAGACTTATATAATATGGCCTATGAGATGTTTTTGCATAAAAAGTGGGATAAATAAAACTATCATCCAAATCTCATCAAAACTCTAGGCCTAACGACCAATTTACAGAAAGTACGGGATTCAAGGAAATCACTCAGCTGGTATACAGCAAAACGTAGACTGTAAAACATCTTTTTAGGACAAACATCCCAGATTCTTCAGCAAATACGATGCAAGAAAAAAGGTGGTGCTATATTTTTATTTAGACTCAAAGTTCAAGCAGGTGCAATGATTGTAACTGGATGGAAATCCTGACTCAAACAAACTGTAAGAGAATAAAAAGAGAGAACTGGGAACTTGAGCACCCCCAGGCTACTTAATAGTAGTAAGGAATTACTCTCAGTTTCTGTATGCAATAATGGTATTGAGGTTACATTTGTAGCAGTCTTTCAGAGATGCTCATTGAACTATTTACGGAAGGATTGATATGATATATGGGATTTGTTTCAGAATAATCAGGGAAGGGGGTACAAGCTAGAATTGGAGATGAAGTGAGAGACTATCCTCAAGTCAAGTTTCGAAGCTGAATCATTAGTCTGTGGAGTTCTTCTAATACCTTCTCTCTCTGCTTCTTAGCGCTTCGCAATTTCCATAATAATTCTTTAAGGAGTGCCTTTAAAAGTGCCTTACCATTTTGATATATGGCAAAACCAATACAATATTGTAAAGTTAAAAGTGCCTTACCATTGATATTAGTTTAAATAAAAGAAGTTTTGAGATCAGTAGCAATTTACAGATTTCTTGGTAGTAAAAAGATAGTTGAGAGCTAACAGTCTCTAAGTTTTAGAAGGGAAGAAAGAAGGAAGGGACAAAGGAAGGAGGAAAAGAAGGGAGGGAGGGAGGCAGAGAAGGAAGGACACCAGGAAGGGAAGCATGCTCAACACAGAAACCTTGTCAGTTTGTGCAGTTCTAAAGGCTCATGAAAACAGCAAGTGTAAGTCACCCCAAATGACTGCAAATTATAGCCAGTTTTAAAACGTTTTTACTCATACTTTTGATGAGATGCCCGAGAAGAATAGCAAGAAATCCTACGTAGAAGGGAGAATGTGTGGGTGGGTGCGTGCTCAGTCACTCAGTCATGTCTGACTCTCTGCGACCCCAAGGACTGCAGTCCGCCAGGCTCCTCTGTCCCTGGGATTTCCCAGGCAAGAATCCTGGAGTGAGTTGCCATTTCCTTCTCTGGGGATCTTCCCAACCCGGGATCGAACCCAGGTCTCCTGCCTTGCAGGTGGATTCTCTATTGCTGATCCACCTGGGACATTCAAAGGAGGGATAGCCCCAGAATTACTTTTGATAAGCTCTTTGTCATCCCCCAGCCAGAACGGGCCCATTTTTCATGGGATGTGGTCTCCTGGGGGTGGGGGACAGCCCCCTTAACCTGCTGCCCCCTGGCGCTTCCTGCCTGTACAGCTTTGCCCCTGCAAAGGGCCCCAGCTGCTCGTCTACAGTGGGGTGTGCTGGGTGGAGTCCCACTAGTCACGTTCCACGGGACCAAACTCTCATCTAAAACAGAGGGACTAGCATCCCCACACTGCTGGGATCAGACAGCACCGTTGTCTTCTAACAAGATCACACGTGGAGAGGCTACCCTCTCTAATTTGTATAAAGACCCCTAAAGATGCTCTGCTTTCCCTTCTGGCTGAGTCTCTAAACTGTTATCAGTGTTACCATGATCCCTTGATTTTTAAGACAAGAGGGTTTCTAATCTCGCAGACCTGGGTTTGTACATCAACATCCTGGGGTCAACCTTGAATTTTTTCAGCCTATTTTGCTGTACTTTCTAAAGTTCTACAGATTAGATATTCAAAATGATTAACAATCTGGTATTTTTAAAATATAATTGGGAAAATATCCCTTGGCTCAATTATAGAAGACCAGACCATATATGCATTGGCAAATCACTTAACCTTCTTGACCATCAATCGGGTTTATTGTTTAAAGAGGGTCAGGATCCCTTGCTTATCTCTTAAGACTTTTATCGTGAGGATGTGACCACGTGGACTTGTAATTACTGTTGACGTGTGTGACATTGTGGACAGTGGCAGGCGGACGACAAATATCCAGTTGGTGTTTAACGAGCGCATTTGATAACTGGCATGATTGAGCAATTCCTGTGTGGCAGGAGTTATCAGCAGGGCTTTATGTGTATTGTCGTTTAATCCCCAAAGAATCCCATGAGAGAGTGTAAGCATCTCTTTTTTTTTTTTAAAGATGAGAAAACCGAGGCCATGAAAGGTTAATTAAATTGCCCTCATCTCACTGTTGGTATCACTAGCGAGTGATGGGGTCAGAATTCTTAGCCAGGCAACATGTGTTAAGTGCTACATGCTACTAAGTATTTGATTATTGATATTTATTAGCAATCAATATTTACGACTGATATTTATGTGTAAGAGCTAGTAGGACAGAGAAAGGAAAGGCAAGCCCAGACAGAAACAGCTGAGTACCCAGTTCAGGAGCAGCTTGGTCTGTGTGTGTGTGTTAGTCATTCAGTTGTGTCTGACTCTTTGCAGCCCCATGAACTATAACCCTCCAGGCTCCTCGTCCATGGGATTCTCCAGGCAAGAATATTTGAGTGGGTTGCCATGCCCTTCTCCAGGAGATCTTCCCCACCCAGGAATCGAACCTGGGTCTCCTGCATTGCAGGTAGATTCCTTACCATCTAAGCCACCTGCCTATTGGGCAATAAAGATTTGTGAAACATGCATTAAGAGAAGCTGAGTACAGAACATGGAAAAACAGAAAAGAAAAAGGACCACTTTTACCGTCCCAAATACTTGACATCCTTGTAACTATCAAGTCACCTTAACAGAAGAAAAGCCCTGAAGTTACAAGAGAGAATTTAACTTGTTATTTTTCAGGCATCTTCCTTGAAGGAGACACTTTCACAACCAACCCAAGTTTTATCTGGATACTTTTTCTAATCATGTATAGGGACCTTTCAAGGAGCAATGGTAAAGAATAAAATTTTTCCATTGCATTGTCTCCCAGGGATGTTCTGACATTCCCTATAAAGTCCATCATAGGCAGCTACCCACCAGACTCTTTGTGTGCCCTGAAAGATAGGTCCCCCACTAGGTGAGAAACTGAGTCTCATTCAGGAAAGAGCTAGAAGCAGCTAACACGGTGCCATGTGCAGAACTTGCTTTAACCATCAGTCCTTTCCCTTGGTCCTTGTTTCCATGATTTTTGGCATCAGCCTCTCCCTCGCCCTCAGCTCCTCCTTCCAGTGTTGCCTTTGGAATTGGGTCCACACCGTCTGTCACCCCTTCCTTTGCTTTCCCAGGACCACTAGGCTCATTTGGGACCCCAAGCCCCACTCTGGGGCAGCAGTGGTCAGAGGCTCTTCAATCCGCATCCCTGAGGAATTGACCTAAGGCAGCCTGCTAGGAAAAACTAGCCAAAAGCAGACGTGATGAGTTCGATTTGCTGTATCTGATACTCGACCAAGCAATGGGCTGCAAACAAGGGAGAGATGATTGACACTTACCTGTGGAATCCTGATGACTGATTATGTTAGGTCTGATGACCAATTGTGTCTTTAGAGAGTAAAACATTCTGAGTCCAAATAAAAATACAAGCAGGTTTTTGTCTGGCAACTTTGTGGGGAAGCAAAGAAAACATCCTTAGCAAAGGAGAGTGCAAAGGTGGACAGCATCGTTCCCTCCAGGGAGAGAGGCGCGTGCGCCACCAGCAACGCTGGGTCCCGGTGAGTCCGCTCTCATGGAGACAAATGCTGGGTCCTGGTGAGTCCGCTCTCATGGAGACAGAGGGCCACGTTCCTCTCCTCTCCTCCCAGCAGGTACACCAGCAACAGCATCTGCTGGGGCAGGTCTGACACTTCAGGGTTTTGCGGAACGTGAACCTTCATATTCTCTTCTCTGAGAAATGGCCCGATAAGCAGGAAAAACACTGTCCCGTAAGAACCCCTATCAAGGGGTTCTAACCCCAAGGGCTTCCCTGGTGGTCCGGGGTAAAGAATCCGTCTGCCACTGCGGGGGACATGATCTGATCCTGGTTCGGGAAGATCCCACATGGTGCTTAGCAGCTAAGGCTGAGAGCCTCAACTGCTGAGCGCGTGTGTGGCAACAGCTGAAGCCTGTGCACCTAGAGCCCATGCTCTGTAGCAAGAAAAGCTGGTGCAACGAGAGGCCTGCACGGAACAGCCAAGAGGAGCCTCGCTCACCGCAGCTAGAGAAAAGCCCACACAGCTGTGGAGACCCACCACAGCCAAAAATAAATAAATAAGTTTATTTAAAAAAGGGAAAACAGACTACCCCCAGAGCTCCAACCAAGGTGACTGGTTCAAGGGGGGAAATTAAAATGTGAATCAGCTCCAGTCAAGTGAGACCATGTCCGTGTTACTTAACTATCTGGAAACTAAGTAGGCAAAGCCCAACCTGGATTATTGAGGAAGGAAGGAAATCCAGAAAGCCAGCGTTTTGCCATGATTATTCAGAGAAAAGAGACAGGGATGGTGATCAGTCTTCAGCTCCGTAGTAAAGCAGTGACCTCGGTGGTCAAATCAGGGTGGCCAGATGTCGGGCCTGGACCCCATTCTCTTCCCGGCCCTTTCTACACTAACCTGGCCACTTGGAGATTCACTTCATTGCCGTGGTCACTGCCAGGGTGCCTCCTGTCCTAGAGGGGCACCAGGAAGGGAGGGCGTGATATTTCCCTCTACGCACTCACATCTCCCACTGTGCATTACTGTTTTGACATTTACATCGGTTCCCCTGAATCCAGACCATCATGGGATGACGGACAGATCTGCTTTCCCGGGAGTTCAAAGCCAAGGGTAAGCCCCTGAGCACAGTGACTTTATCTGGGGAAGGCCACCCTCTGAGGTTAGCTAGGGTGCGTGGATGCCTTTTCCAGCAGCAACAGGTAGCATCAGGGTCTGTCAGACGGCGTTTTTGCTCCATAAACTTGCCAACCAGCGTCACCACTAGGCACCTCTTTCCTTACACGAACAACAGTGGACTGGCTTTGATGTTCTCAGAGCTCAATCCCCGTGAGGCGCTCCTTCGGAAACACCATTGACTTTCTTGTCTCTGTCTCTCTCTTCTTTTCTTGTTTTTCTTTCACATGTCAAAAAAGCACAGTCTCTTGCAAAACTTAGACCTCGGGGCTTCTGCTTGGGTTTGACACACAAAACAAATGAACTCTTTTCAGCTAATTGATCATGTCCTCAGCTCCCAGTGGAGTGCGGGGTCGTTTATGCATGAGAAAGTCTGCCAGTCTTGACAGGAGGCTGTCTCTCAGGTAGGTAAGACACCTGTGATGAAGTGATCCATTGAGAAAGCCTATTTTCCTGCTGCATAAAAACAGGCCTGAAGACAAGACTACGTGAGCTGTCAGAGGCAGGCCTTCTGAATGCAATTCCAGGGAAGTGACATGCCACCATCATTCAAGTTAATGTCTATTTGTGCAATGATATTGTTGGAAATAATCGACCAATTCATCAAAAGAGAACATCAGACTTTGGAGGAGGGGAAGGAGTGGGCTTTTTCAGTTCTAATGAAATAAACGACATTTCTGTTTACCATGTGTCAGCTTTAACTAGTCAACAAACACTCGTAATGATTTCCAAATTTTGAGACATGCTCCAGTTATAAGGATAAGCAATTTTTTAGATTTATGGACAGAGTGTTTCTCCCATGAACATTCAGCTTTGATAATTATCAGGAGGACTATTTGTTACGTCTCAGAAGTTAAGTGCATGATAAATGGAATGCCTTTTATTGGCTGCAATTTTCCAAATGGAAAGAAGGCCCGTTTCCTTGAAAATCAACTCAAATGCATTAATAACAATTGTAGAGTTTTTCAGGGCTGCATGTTGATAGTAAGCCTAAAAGTATAGATTGTACGACCTATGTATGAAGATGGCGTTCATTCTCAAAGCAGGCACAACTGATATCAGAATGGTTCCAGCGATCCTGCCCAGGCTGACCTGCTGGATAACAGCTCATAGGGTCAGATATGCCCTGCTAGGAGTCTGGTCAGCATCTCAGCTCAGCAAGCTCCATGGCCACTTAGAATCCCAGCTGAAACCTGGAATCCCAAGAATGTGTTTGCATTATCCAAGACTCTCCCCTCATCTGGGGTCCACCCTGGGATTCCATTCTAGTGACTTTATGGAATGCCACTAATCACTCATTACTTAGTTCCCAGGATCCGCTTAAGAACTTGTTTACTTGTTAACAGAGGGGGTGGGCATCTAGCCTTTGGAGTCAACTGAATATCAAAACTAAGATAAACTTCTCTGACATGCTCAGAGTGTTCTTGGACTGTTGATCTGGAGGAAATCAGGGGATCAGGGTTGCCATTCTGATTCTCCAAATAAACGCAGGGGAAGGTCATCCGACAGTCTGCCTGGGAGCCCTGCCTGCTTGTGAGTCCGTTCACAGTCCCCGACTGGTCCTGAGATGGTGTTTCTGAGTGCGTTTGCTGAATTGAGTAAGTACAGCTTGGGTTTATACCCTTTCCTGCCAGACATCTAGTTCTGAAAAAAATCAGAAGCCTGTGCTTCAGCCATACAAAGCTAGTGAGACACTTCCTGCTGTGTTGGGAAAAGATGTCTCTCACCATAAGATTGCCATTAACCACTCTCGGTGGTCAAGCAAAGCTGCAGAACAAAGACCCCCCCGCCCCACACACACACACGCACAGGTAATCTTTTGCAGTCACCACAGGTCACACAGAGTTCATAATATTTCACCCACATTGTGTTTGCACTGAGGCTTCCCTGGTGGCTCAGACAGTAAAGAATCTGCCTGCAATGCAGACTACCCGGGTTCGATTCCTGGGTTGGGAAGATCCCCTGGAAAAAGGAATGGCAATACACTCTAGTATTCTTGCCTGGCGAATCCCATGGGCAAAGGAGCCTGATGGGCTACACTCCATGGAGTTGCAGAGAGCTGGACATGAATGAGCGACTAATATTTTCGACTTTCTTTCTTCTTTAATTTGCAAGAAAATGCCTGAGGGACCACACATCCTCATGGACCTAGAACCTCTGAGCCCAGATGTTAGGTGGCTCGTGTGTGTGACTGTTTTTGTGGGGACAGCTTCCAGGATGAGGTCTAAGAACCATCCTGTATGATAGATTCTCCAATAAACACAGTCAGGGCCTGGTCTGTGCATCTTTAAAGCCCCGCAGCCACTGGGTCACGTGTATCAAACAAACTAGTTCATCTCCAGGCAGGGAGGGCCTTGCGCTGCATTTACTAATTTTATACCAAGAGCACCAAACGATGTTGTCTAGGGAACAGGATAAGAGGATGGGGGCTTAGGAACTGGGAATTTCATTCTGTCTCTCCTGCTAATTCTCCTGTGACCTCGGCCCAGCCCTCTAAATTGTTTCTATCTGCAGAGTGAAGATAATGGACAGAGGCCCCCCCATCCCAAAGGAGCGCTGCAGATTAATTAGGCGGCTCATCTGAGATTCACAGTGATGTGAACCCACAGGAAGAGCAGTGTGAGAACAAAGACTGGTGGCAGACCCGGGACCACACCAGAGCCGGCCGGGAATCCATTTGGTAACACACCGGAATCGGTTAATTAACTGGCATTAGGAAGGGGCTACGTTTCCCAGGGGTTAATGGAAAGATCAAACTTGCTAGAACGGGCCTAGAGACGTGTGACTCCAGGGCTCCTTTGTTCTGAGAGAGGACTGGGCCCTCAGCACCACACCTCACCTGCGTCTACTTCTGGTCCTTTCCAAAACCTTCTAGAAACCTGAAGCGGGTAATCTGCAGCTGGCACAGTTTTGTTTTGTTTTGTTTTCAGTGAAAAATGAAATCTAATTCTTCTGTGTGTGTATGTGTGTGTGTGGTGTGTGTATGTGTTCGCTAAGTCCCTTCAGTTGTGTCCAGCCCAGTGACCTTGTGGACTGTAGCCTGCCAGGCTCCTCTGTCCATGGGATTCTTCAAACAAAAATACTGGAGTGGGTTGCCATTTCCTCCTCCATGGGATAGTCCCAACCCAGGGATCAAACCTGGTCTCCAGCATTGCAGGCGGATTCTTTACTGTCTGAGCCACAAGGGAATCCCAAAGAGCTTGGGATCTCAAAGAGCTCGACACGACTGAGTGACTCAAGAGCAGCAAAAACAGCAGATCTCTAAAAGAGAAGTGTCGGGACTCAAGTGTGAACGTGGGGGTCATCCATACTTCGGGGAGCACCGAGCGTCCCAGTGGCTCTGGAGCAGAGTCCCTGCTCTCCTCCTGCCCCCCAGGCCTGCCCCACAAAGCCCCCACCTTCTTTCTACCCTCCCTTCTCTGCTCTGCTCACTGTCTATTGAAAAATTATGCACCATGTTCAAGTTGAGAGTTCTGTTTTATTCGGCAGGAATTTTTAGGACTTCAAGCTTCAGAGGCAGCATCTCAAGTGACCCTGAAAGAACAATTCCAGGGAGGCCAGAGTGGGAGGGGGAATCCAGGTTATATAGAAGGTTTTCAACAAAGGGCAGGTAGTCTGACAATCAAAAGAGAAAACCATGCATTTCAAGGATTGAAGCACTTTCCTATGTACGGAAAGATGCAAGAGTGTGTTGTTGTTCAGTCGCTCAGTTGTGTCCAACTCTCAGCAACCCCATGGACTGCAGCACGCCAGGCCTCCCTGTCCATCACCAACTCCTGGAGCTTGCTCAAACTCATGTCCATTGAGTCAGTGATGCCATCCAATCATCTCATCCTCTGTCACCCCCTTCTCTTCCTGCCTTTAACCTTTCTCAACATCAGTGACTTTTCTGATGAGTCTGGGCTCACTGAAATCATTCCTTTGATATGCATCTCAGCTATCTGTGGCCAGAATCTTGTGTTTTCACATCCTGAGTCTCCTCAGGGCTCACCGTAGGGAGTGGCTGCAGTCTGATGCCTGCCAGATAGCAGGCATCCTTTCCTTCCTGACTTCCCTCAAGGTTCACCAGCTCACCATTCATGGTGGCTGCAATTGCTGGTGACTGTGACATCCTTTTTTACGGATATGGCAGCAAATATTCCATTTCTCATCACCCACCACCCATTTCTCTGCTTCGTGATCAACAAGGATGGATAAAGGTCTCCTGTGCTGCGGGCAGATTCTTTACAACACACATATGTGTTTTTCGCTGGGGCTTCCCAGGTGGCAAAGAACCCACCGGCCAATGCAGGAGACATGAGACGTGGGTTCGATCGCTGGGGTGGGAAGATCCCCTGGGGGAGGACATGGCAACCCACTCCAGTATTCTTGCCTGGAGAATCCCATGACAGAGGAGTCTGGTGGGCTACAGTCCACAGGGTCACAAAGAATCGGACACAATGGAAGCGACCAAGCATGCCTGCTTTCCTCCTGTGGATTTGTCATTTTCAGTTTCAAGCTCAGTCAGCCAGGGGCCTTGAGAGGATCATTCCCCCTGCACCCCGTACCCTTCATATGAAATGTGACTTGCTGGGTCCTCTGACCTCACAGGAAGGTGGGGGTTGGACCGTCCAGCTGCTCCCACCACCTGTCCTGCTCCTTATAGACACTATTAACATCACGTGACCACATAGAGTCCTTGACAGGCTGTGTCTCCCAGAGCCAGTCTGCACTGTGCACTTGGCTTTGGGGGCTGTTCATGACCCAGCTCTGCCCTGGCTACTTGCAAGTGGTTTCCATCATTTTCCAAAGTCTCCTGGGCCCTGGAGCCAGGCAGCTTGCTGGTTTTCCGTGATGGTCTGCTGATGGCACTCTGCCCCATGTCCCTCAGCTCGGTGCTTGGCCTTTCCTGAGTAGGTCAGACCCACTAAATGCTTCCAGAAGGCCTTTGCAGACCTTCTCAAGACTCCTGGAATTTCCTTAGCTGGGATTTCTGGGCCATTTATACGTTCCAGTCATTGTCTTTCCTGATCTATTTCTAAAGAAGATACTTCTCGTCACGCTCTTTGCTGTCACCTTGCTCTATTTGTTGTCATGGCCTTTCTCGTGGCCTGAATTAATTGCATGGTCATTTGTTGGACAGTTTACACATCTTCCCAGCAATAGATGTAACCCATGAGGGCCTGGGCATCGTCTGTCTTCTAAAAAACATATGTCCCCATCATAGAGAACTGGATGTGAAGGCCAGTCACACAGCCACAACCACAGGCAACCCCAGGCACTCACCAGGACCCCACTGGTCCAGAGCTTCACCTGCACTGGTGAATCCAACCCTCACGCATCTGACCAGGTCCGTGAAGCTATTGCCCATTGACGGGTGGGCACACTGAGCGTCGGCAGGTAAAAACACCTGCCTGGACACACACCACTCACATGTGGCCCAGCCAAGATTCAAACACAGAGGTCAGGCTCATGCTTTCGCCTGACAGATGCTATATTATAAAGACTTAATGATCACTTGTGAGTGGATTATTCGGTGAGCGAAAATTATTTACATCCCCTGCAGGCTCCTGGTAGCCTTGGTAAATGGGACCCTTCAGTAAATGCCATGCCCTTGGCTGACTGATCCCATGGAGCTTGGTCTGCAAGGACGAGCTGACCCGTGCATATGCACACCTAAGGAAACTCTTAACTGACTCTTCAGTACTTATTCTAATAAAGTCAAGGAAAATTGAGAACCACTTTTCAGAAAGAGCTTTAAAAACAAAAATGCTGCCCATTAATGAGGATTTCTAGTCTTAGGAAGGGCTAGGGCGCATGACTTGGAGAGACATGATGGCAACTGAGGTCCAGAGGCAAATGGCCTCAGTCCAGGAGCCCAGGACACACTAAGTGGCCCTGAAAGGGCTTGGAGTCACGTGCACAGCAGGTCCGTGAACTTTCTACAGCATTAGGTACCTCCTTCTGATTTGCTTTGAACATGGTACCTGCTGATAGACACTAACAATCAAAAATTTTAATTATCGCAAATGGCTCAGTGCTGCTCAGAGGAGACAACGTCAGACAAATGATTATAATCAGTAATGTCTCAGGACTCTTTAACCCTAAACCTTTATGATTATTTTTACCCACGTTATTAAATAGTGTAATTCATTTATTCATTCCTCATACATTTACTAAGTGCCTGGAATGAGAATGGGTGACCTGTAAGGGTAGGTCTTAGTCATAATTTCTCCTTTATTTTTATTTGGATGTCAGGGAAACACCACGGACATCCCTAGGAGGGAAAGGAGCTGTCAATCGTAGGAGGGCAGAGTGAGGCAGAGGGACGTCTAGAAACAAAAGGCATGATGATAAAGGAGTTACACACATTGGGAGAAGGTTCTCCCGGTTTGTGACGTAGTGACGGCTTACCCGGGCTTCCCGTGCGGCACTAGCGTTAAAGAACGCGCCTGCCAGTGCAGGAGTCATAAGAGACTCGAGTTCCAGTTCCGTCCCTGGGTCGGGAAGCTCCCCTAGAGGAGGAAATGGCAGCTGACCTCAGTATTCTTGACTGGAGGAGCCAATGGGCAGAGGAGCCTGGCAGGTCACAAAGAGTCCATGGGGTTGCAAAGAGTCAGACATGACTGAAGCGACTTAGCACTCACACACAAAATCTCATGTTAAAAATACCTTCTTGGAAACCTCTGGAATAATATTTAGACAAAGATCTGGGCACTCTGGCCCAGCTAACTAGACACCTAAAATTAATAGTCACGTCAGGAAAGGCATCTGGCTGGGGCATTGTATTTGAAAACCTGGTAATCTGGGAGCAATTCACCCAGTGATCATGGCAATCTCATCCAGAAGTATGTGCTGAGTCATAAAGCAGAGGAGCAAGCCTGTGCGCTGCAGCAGTCACAGAGCTCAGACATAGGCCTCTCCCACAGGGAGACCGTCTTCTAAGAACGGGTTGCCTAGAGATGTTTCGTTTTGCTTTTTCTTTCTTTTAAAACAACACCGATCCTCTGATGAAGAAAGGAAGGCTTCCTCTTTGTTTCCTCCCCTGCTCCCAACAGAACAGCTGCGAGAGGAGCAGTGGATTTGAAAGGGGCAGGGCTTCCTGGAGCCCCTGGCTCTGAATTCTCTTTAGATCATGCAGACAAAACAGGCTTTCACAGCCAACTCTTACTCACTCGGCCACAGGGGACCTGGCTCGGCCTCCCGTTCAAAGGCTAAATTTAGGGGAACGACTCCGGCCAAGACTGAAGTAGAGGTCAAAAGAGCGGCCTGATTCCAAGCTGATCTCCCTCTACTGTTTCACGGCGAGAGGCTTCATGTGGAAAGCATCTAAGTTATCACGGGTGGAAAGATCCAAAATCCAAGGAGACTGTCGTGAAGAAGTAAGAAGACCTTTCTGCAGATCCTGCGTCCCTGCGGGGCGGGGGGTCAGGCTGTGGATTCCTGGCACCCCATCCCGGCGGCCTCCCCGCCTTCTCCACCTTCACCCACTTGGCTCACAGCCCTGGCCAAGCTTCCTAGGAATCCGCCCATCATCCAAACAGCAATTCCAGAGAACAGGCTCCTCAACTGGAACGGGGCCGCTCTCCTGAGTCGTCGCTTCCTCGGGGACCTGGGGACGCGAGCGATCAGCACCGAGATCTTTCGCCCCAGCTCAGGCCTGCCCTCACTTGCCTCTTGTGGAGGCTGAGAAAGAGGTTTTCCCTTAGACCCCAGAGGCAGAGGGCGGGCCGTGTTTCCCCGAGTCACACGAGGGAACTGGGGGACTTTGACCTCTGATGAAACCTCGCTGAGCTCTGCTCCTTTCCAAGTCACCCTGGAGGACTTCCCCGAGTCAGCTCGCCTTTCTTGTCTTATTGAATCAGAGAGACAATTTTTTGATGCTCTGCACTCCATTCTCCCTCCAGTCACTGACCCATAAAAGAATAACAGAGAGAGGAAACTATTTGCCCGGCAGGAACAGAGACGCAGATGTAGAGACGGGGCGTGTGGACACTGTGGTGGGGACCGGGAGGAGGAGTGGGAGACTGGAGTTGCTCTAGACACACTCGTGTGGTAGTCGCTCGGCTGTGTCCAGCTCTTTGAGAACCTGCAGAGCATAGCCTATCAGGCTCCTCTGTCCACAGAATTCTCCAGGCAGGAATTCTGGAGTGGGTAGCCATTCCCTTCTCCAGGGGATCTTCCTGACCCAGGGATCGAACCAGGGTCTCCTGCACTGCAGGCAGATTCTTTACTGTCTGAGCCACCAGGGAATCCTGGTGTGTGTATACACTATTGTGTGTAAAATAGATAGCTGGTGGGAACCTGCTGTAGAACCCAGGGAGCTCAGTTCAGAGCTCTGTGATGACCTAGAGAGGAGGGACGGGGGGATGGGAGGGAGGTCCAGGAGGGAGGGGACAAATACATACCTATACGCCCATACGGCTGAATCACATTGTTTACACAGAAACTAACACCACGCTGTGAAACAGCTCTACTCCAATTAAAAAGAAAAGAATCAAGAGCTTCACAGGAGAAGGGGTTTGTGTTCCCACTTATTGAGCATCCATCATGTGCCAGGTCCTGTCTTAAGGAATTTGCACGTATTCACTTACTTAATCCCAACAATAACCCTACGAAGTAGACACTATAGATGGCATCTGGCTTTAGAGCTCACTCTGTTTCTCATGGGAAATCAATTTTGGGATGTTCTGTAATAATAACAACTGACATACAAAAAGCTCTATAAAGCTTAAAAAAGTATTTTCAGAGAATTCACCCTATTTCCGTTTCATTACTGCTCGTGAGGTACAGCATTGCTTTTCTTACCATCCAAATCATCCCCATTGAAAGAGCGGGGAATACCAGACTGGGAGAGGTTGAGAGATTAGCCTGGCCTCACCCGGGCTTCCCCGATGGCGCTAGTGGTCAAGAACCCTCCTGCCAATCAATGCAGGAGACATAAGAGACGTGGGTTCAGTCCCTGGGTCAGGAAGATCCCCTGGAGGGGGGCATGGCACCCCACTCCAGTAGTCTTGCCTGAAGAATCCCATGGACAGAGGAGCCTGGCGGGCTGCAGTCCATAGGGTCGCTCAGAGTCAGACACAACTGAAGCGACTTAGCACGCACGCACATCAGCTCCAGGTAACTGTTTTCTGGAACGTGAAGGTTTGTGCCTTGAACCACCACGCTGCTCCTTTTCCATGGGCTTCCCTCTGGCTCAGTTGGTAAAGAATCTGCCTGCAATGCAGGAGACCTGGGTTCAGTCCCTGGGTCAGGAAAATCCCCTGGAGAAGGGAATGGCTACCCACTCCAGCATTCTTGCCTGGACAATTCCAGGGACAGAGGAGCCTGGTGGGTGACTGTCTGTAAAGTTGCAAAGAGTCCAGCACAACTGAGCAACTAACGCTTTGACTTTTCACTCGGATTTGCAGGTAGGCCGTCTGGCTGTATATCAGGTACTGTGTCCACCTGGACACAGGTCTGCTTGCAGGCAGCCAGGGTTCTATCAGAGATCCAATCCCTGGCCGAGCCTCAGAGTCTACAAGGTCAGCCAAGCCAACAGGAAATCCAGGGTCTTCCCTCCCCGAACCAACGTTCTCAATTCTCCTCGGCTTGTCATGATGTGATGAGTCTTTGGTCTTCCTGCTTTAAGACCTAAGAATCATCTTTGATAATCTCTTTCCTTCCCTTCTCACATCCAAACCAGGCCCTCAATGTGCCTTTTTTTTTTAACAGCTCAAACAGACAGAACTTTTATTAAACAAATAGATGGTGGTTCAGAAGATAAAGAATCTGCCTGTGATGTGGGAGACCAGTGTTTGATCCCTGGGTCGGGAAGGTCCCCTGGAAGAGGAAATGGCAACCCACTCCAGTATTCTTGCCTGGAGAATTCCATGGACAGAGGAGCCTGGTGGGCTATGGTCCACGGGGTCGCAGAAAGTCAGATACAACTGAGACACTAATACATACACACACACACACATACACACACACACACTCCCGAGATGTGGGAGCGGGCCAGCCCCAAAGGAGTGGCCTCAGTGTGTCCTTTGAAACACACATGTCCGATTGGTGAACCAGGGGCTAGTCCTGGAGCATGACACTGTGCCCTGGCCAAGAGACACAGCGATGGGGGCAAGGGGAGGGACAGGGGTAGAATGGTGATATTTTTATATTCTTATGCAAGAGATGAAACTGGAATGTGGCTCGTTATCCTCCAAGATAAGAAACGTAAGGGGCTCAAAAGAGGGAGGCGAAATGGATGCTCACCCATCATGCGAGGGCCTTCGGAAGACCGCTTGCTTGCCTGCAACTGGCCAAGACAGAGCAGAGGCAGCCTGGGCTGAGACGCCCACGACTCAGAGCTTGAAATGCAGGGCGGGGCTGGTGCTGTGGGCTGATTTTTAGGGGGGAACGAAAGAGCTCTAAGAAAGGAGATGATGAAATTAAGTTAAAACTTCTCTGAGATTCTATGCTTCTCCCTCTGGTTGCGCTGTGATCTCCTTGATTCAGGCTTTTCTCCGGAGCTGCTGGTGGTGATTCCATGGGCTCCCAGACAGTCAGGGGCAGCCCCCAGCTCCCCTCCTTATGAGGCTGTTTGGGGGCAGCTCCTCCATCAAGGTCATCCACGATCTATTACTTGCCATGAGCTGGCACTCACTCGCCTCCTCCCCTCTTGTTACGCAGAAGACCTGTGGCACAGAAGGAAAGCCTCCTCTTGCCCTCCCCTGCCTTGCTTTGGATCCCATTCATCTCATCTGCTTAGTAATCAAAGGGCGTGATGACTGATAGACAGTTCCCTCCTGTGTGTTCAGGTCTCCCTCCTTTCTCCTGGGCCCTTCCCATCATCATATAAATATTCCCAACTAAAGAAAAATCCTCCCAGAGGTGAAACGGTCCAGTTACTAAGCCTCATCCCCGCCGCACCTAAACGCCTCCATCCTGCCATCCCGTTCAACCCCACCAACGCCGCGAGCCTTCCCCTGCTCACACCCACTATGCTTCCCGTGTCCTCTTTACTTTCTGGGAGTCTTTTCTCAATAATTATGAAATCTGTGGAAACTTGAGAGGGGCAGGGTGACTCCTGGTGATGAGAAGTCTCAGAGGAGCTGGCTGGGAAGGCAGACTAGGTTTAAATATATGCGAACGTGCGGAAGAAGGGCCATGAGCCAGAAGAGCCGGCCTCAGTCCTGTCGTCTTTTGACTTAAATCCCCTCTCTGCCTGGGATCAGCATACCATGCTCTTCTTATGGGGCTGTTGGGTCGTAAACCTCTGGTCGTAGAAATCAGAGTTCAAATGTCAGCTAACTTTTGGCTCAGGAACTCCACTGGCAGAAATTGATCCAAATAAAGAAGACAAATTAACAAATATATACATGAGAATGTTCACAGCATTGCTTTTACATGAGAGATATCAGACTTTGAACTGATCATTAATACAGGCATTATTAAATTATTAAACACATATTGTAGACATGCACAGTATGTATGTGCTGCTGCTGCTGCTGCTAAGTCGCTTCAGTCGTGTCCGACTCTGTGCGACCCCATAGACGGCAGCCCACCAGGCTCCCCCGTCCCTGGGATTCTCCAGGCAAGAACACTGGACGGGGTTGCCATTTCCTTCTCCAATGCATGAAAGTGAAAAGTGAAAGTGAAGTCGCTCAGTCTAAGAATGTTAAAACAGATTGGAATATATTGGCATGGCAAATTTATAAGGCAAATTTTTGTAAATAATTATAGCATCACCCTTTAAAAATCATACACACAAACATGCAAAACTGGAGAAAATTCTGGAAATAAATATTAATATTAAGAGTGATATTAGCTAGAGACTACTAGTGATTTTTTTTCCTTTTTCATAATTTATAGTATTACAGTTAATTTTTTTTTACAATGGTCGTATTATAACTTGCATAATAAAATAAGTTCTCTTAATCTTGGAAATTTTAGGGTCCAGCCTCACCATGCCTTCCACATTTTTAAGTTATCAGCTTAGCTTTGTGTGGCCTGGAGAGAGCATAGTAACCCCAGTTTCCAAAGCAGTGGTTCCCCAGGCCTGTCTCCACCACTCTGGTCATGCTGCTCTTGGTGCTGACTTGCCCTAGAGGAAGGAAGAGGAGAGGGAGATGAAGAAGGGCAGAGAGAGGGAGGGAAGAGAAAGTGGACAAGCAAGGAGCCTGTCTGCCGGTGAGATTCAGCCCAGTCTGTAATTTTCAGTTATTTAAACTGTTGATCTGCGTCTCCAACAATTCAGTTCAGTTCAGTCGCTCAGTCTTGTCCGACTCTGTGGGACCGCATGGACCGCAGCACTACAGGCCTCCCTGTCCATCACCAACTCCCGGAGTTAACCAAACCCGTGTCCATGGAGTTGGTGATGCCATCCAACCATCTCATCCTCTGTCATCCCCTTCTCCTCCCACCTTCAATCTTTCCCATCATCAGGGTCTTTTCAAATGAGTCAGTTCTTCACATTAGGTGGCCAAAGTATTGGAGTTTCAGCTTCAGCATCAGTCCTTCCAATGACTATTCAGGACAGATTTCCACAATGCATATGTAAATCTCCGTTGAAGTATATTATGAAACACCCTGTATGAAAACACTCAGGAACAACAGTTAACACGCATTCATGTGCCCCAAGCACCATGAGGTCAAGCAAACTGTATTGCAGGGCAAGCAAGGAGATCCAGTGACTTGTGCCCTGAAAAGCCTTGAGCTCCTGATGGGTTCTCAGGGTCTCAGGGTCTCAGGATGTGTGATCAGCTCTCGGACAATTCTCTGTTTGGTTGGTTTGGTGTGGTGGGTGATGTGGTAACAGGGCTGGGTTGTGGGGATTAACATTCTCAGTCCTGAGGCTCCAGGAGGCCCAGGGCTAGGCATTCATGACAATCAAGCAGTCAACTTATTCCATTTGGTGGGGTAGGGAGTGTCACATCTGCAAAACAACTCAGGAAATGTGCATCAAATTCTGTTCTCTATTCAACAGGTACTTCAGAGAGGAGCTAAAGCAGAGGATATGGGGTAAGCCCCACCCCTGTCCTGGGAAGGTCCCATAGCGTCCTGGTCGGTTACACAATCTGCGGGTGACCAACGGCAGTGCTGCTCTTGTTCTCCTGTAACTAGTGGTGATAGACAGGCAGTTCCTTCAGTCTCTCTAACTGAAGATCTTGTCGTTCAGTCACTCAGTCACGTCCGACTCTTTGCAACCCCGTGGACTGTAGCACACCACGCCTCCCTGTTCATCGCCAACTCCTGGAGCTTGCTCAAACTCATATCTACTGAGTCGACAATGCCATCCAACCATCTCATCCTCTGTCATCCCCTTCTCCTTCCGCCTGCAATCTTTCCCAGCACCAGGGTCTTTTCAAATGAGTGAGTTCTTCGCATCAGGTGGCCAAAGCATTGGAGTTTCAGCTTCAGCCTCAGTCCTTCCAATGAACACTCAGGACTGATTTCCTTTAGGATGGACTGGTTGGATCTCCTTGCAGTCCAAGGGACTTGCAAGAGTCTTCAACACCACAGTGTGAAAGCATCAGCTCTTCAGCGCCCAGCCTTCTTTATGGTTCAACTCCACATCCGTACAGGACTGCTAGTAAAACCACAGCTTGACTATAGACTTGCCGCTGCTGCTGCTAAGTCGCTTCAGTCATCTCCGACTCTGTGCGACCCCATAGACGGCAGCCCACCAGGCTTCCCTGTCCATGGGATTTTCCAGGCAAGAGTACTAGAGCGGGGTGCCATTGCCTTCTCCGGACTATAGACTTGGGTCACTCTAAACATGACAGGTCAGGGCCATTTCAACAAGACACAGCTATATGTGGGGCTCCTCCCCATTCAAGTGGAAGATAATGATGGCTTTCTAGTAGACTTTTCATACATCTTGTAAAATCTCCTCTGGATGGGTTTCTGCATTTGCGTGGTTTCTGCTGTCATCACTCAGAGGAAAATAATCCAAATAAAAAAGGCTGCTAGGGTCCAATATATAGGATTTTTCTGCAGTTCTGCCTGTTTCTGCCTCACACTGCCAATCAGCCACCAAGTGCCCCTGAGGAAGAGAGCCATCTGTTCCCAAAGCTCTGACAGTTGAAAGAGAAGAATCCACCTTCTAGCTAAATTCCAACACGTAATGATGATGACGTCCGCCCTGAGACGAAGGCCAGGTCTCTAATACGAGTGAGCTGGCCTCTATCTTGAGCTATTTTCAACCCTGTGTCTCCTGCGCATTTGGCTGCTTGCTTATTTTTGTTAGAAAGACAGACTTGTTCGTTTGCCAGGAAAGCCTCTAATATCCTGCCACCAACATCTGCACAGAATAGAATGCTCTGGAGGATCAGATGGGGGAAAAAAACAACTTCCCTCTGAAAGGGGTGAGGAAGATAGTGGCGTTTCTGTTTGAAGCAACAGAATGTGTAAGAAAGAGCGCCAGCCCGGCCACACCAAGGAGCCATTGTGTGCGGCCGCCGCGCCACGTCCCCGGGCCGGGAGCCCGCCGACCGGGATGAAGGCCCTGGGATGCCTGTCGGTGCCCGCGGCATCTGCCGGGCAGACACAGCGCCTTTCTGCTGCCGCTCAATATGTTCCTTGTGCATAAGGGCCTCAAAGGGCGCTTTACAATGTGGCCGACACGCATCGCTCTCTCTTCCATCCGACTGCGGAGTCTACGCAGCAGAGTAGGGCCAATGGATGCACCCGTAGAGATGCAGTGTTTGCCGCACTGCAGACGCGAAGCAAATAACTGAAGACAGAATGAGAGCAGAGAGCAAGAGAGGGAGGGAGGGAGGGATGGAGGGCGGGAGGAAGAAGGGAAAGGGGAATCTGCGCCTTTGACCAACTCGCATCTGCTCTTCCTGCTGTTCCAGGCAGCACCCAGCAGCAGGCCTGGCAGAGAACACAGCACCGGTGAATGTCTACCGGGTGGAGAATGCTCTTGACTGCTCATGGATTTACACTAGAGTAAAATGAACACTTACAGTGGGGGCTTACCAGGTGGTGCTGGTGGTAAAAAGAAACTGGCCTGCCAACGCAGAGGATGTAAGAGACATGGGTTTGATCCCTGGGTTGGGAAGGTCCCCTGGAGAAGGGCATGGCCACCCACTCCAGTATTCTTTCCTGGAGGAGCCCGTGGACAGAGGAGCCTGGTGGGTTACGGTCCATGGAGGTGGTGGTGGGGGGGCGGTCGCAAAGTTCAGACACAATTGAAGCGACTTAGCACAGAACAAGGTTATAGTAAAACAAACAAACAAACAAAAAAGAATGCTAGTGTTGACAGCACTTAAATAAGTACCTTAAATGAATTGGTTTTATAAAAAGGGGGATTTTGATCCATTCTGAGAGTTGATAATTTTTTGTCACCACATCCTCTAAGCTCCAGGCCCATTTCTAACGTGGAAGCAAGGGGCTGCCATCAGGTGGAATGAGCGTGTTTTGGCAAGTGGTAGGCAGCCTCCCTGTTCCAAACAGGGCCCTCTGCGGGCTGAGATCCTTTGGCCAAAGAGACGGCGCCCCTCACTGCTCCTTTGTTTCACAGCACTAAGAATAAAGCATGGTCAGAGGTGGGCTGACAGCTCAGCTGGTAAAGAATCCGCCTGCAAACAGGAGACCCTGGTTCCATTCCCAGGTCAGGAAGATCCGCTGGAGAAGGGAAAGGCTACCCACTTCATTGTTCTTGGGCTTCCCCCGTGGCTTAGCTCATAAAGAATCCACCTGCAATGCAGAAGACCCCGGTTCCATTCCCAGGTCAGGAAGATCTGCTGGAGAAGAGAAAGGCTACCCACTCCGGTATTCTTGGGCTTCCCCCATGGCTCAGCTACTAAAGAATCCACCCACAATGCGGGAGACCTGGGTTTGATCCCTGGGTTGGGAAGATCCCCTGGAGAAGGGAAAGGCTACCCACTCCAGTATTCTGGCCTGGAGAATTCCATGAATGTATAGTCCATGGGGTCACAAAGAGCTGGACACCATTGAGCGGCTTTCACTTTCACTTTCAGAGGTGGAGGGGCCCGCTTGCATGACACATCCCCAGGCTGACAGATGAGTTAAAATGCCTTAGAAGAGCAGAGACAGGGGGCCACCCTGAGGGTCTGCCTTCTCCTCAGAGGCAGCTGTGACGCCTCAAAGCTCTACCTCTCACCTATAGGAGGGTTGAAAATCTTACGGATGGAATGCCAGTTTTCGGAGAAATCTCATTTCCTAACTCACCTAAGTAAGTGGGAGCAATGGCTTTGAACCTGGGCTCCAAAGCCTCACCCACCACCATATATAAAGATTTCAGCCCAAAAGGCCTCTGGAATGTGAGGCATCCGATTCTGCCGATGACCGTAAGGCCAACGCTCTGTTGCTATAGTTCTCTTTCTCTCTTCCTTATTCTCTTTTCAATTAAATACAGGCGTCATCTGTGCCTTTACAACAATCTCACCTACTCTCATCGGGAAAAAGTCTAAAATAACATCTTGTTTGTATCAAAGTCTTCCAAATAATTTAACTGTGCTTTCCATAGCAACACCTGTTTCCCTCCAATTTTGCTGCATTTTATCTCACAGTATTTAATTACATACATATTAATAATCGGGCTTCCCAGGTAGCGCTAGTAGTAAAGAACCCTCCTGCCAGTGGAGGAGATGTAAGGGACGGGGGTTTGATCCCTGGGTCGGGAAGATCCCCTGGAGAAGGGAATGGTAACCCACTCCAGTCTTCTTGCCTGGAGAATCCCATGGATGGAGGAGCCTTTGGGGGCTATAGTCCATGGGGTTACAAAGGGTCGGACACGACTGAAGCAACTTAGCACAGCACAGCACATATTCATAATTACAGTGACATAGAGAGGTGTGGGCAGAGACACGTGGTAAAGATGCCACAGAAGAGAGGAAGCAGAAGAACGTGGTACCCACACCAGCGAGGAGACACCCGCACAGAATTCATCATCTTGGCCTCGGGTGGGATATTCAGCAAAGGCATGGGGTCTGTTCCCGGAAGTTGCTGAGAGAACTTCTACTTCACCCAATTTTCTTTAGGGACCATTCGATGGAGGCCTGCAGGGCTGGGGTGGCAGCCTGTGCGGTTTCTCACACCTCCCGTCTTTCTTCAGCTAAGACGGTAAACTGGCTCCTTGCTGCGCCGCAGTCTCTGTGCCGGGCCTGTGTTTATCCATTTGCTCATGGAGCCATTCCATGACTGAGCTGCAAACCAGGTCATGAACTCACAAGGCGCCAAAATCCCAAAAGCGAAACACCTTTATTTCTCCCTTGTGTCCCAGCCAACTAGTCCTCCCGCCCACGAAAACACGCATTATCAGCTTCTTGCCTCTTCCAGTGCTACCGAACTTGCTTTTCCGGGCCCCTGGGAAGCTGACAGGCAATGTCTGGATGGCCACGAGCCCACGAGGTGGATACGTCCCTGTGGGAACACGCTGCCCAGCAGTGTCGTCGCTCAGTCGTGTCTGACTCTTTGCAACCCCACTGACCATAGCCCTCCAGGCTCCTCTGTCCATGGAGCTCTCCAGGCAAGAATACTGGAGTGGGGAGTCATTCCCTTCTCCAGGGGATCTTCCCAGACCAGGGACTGAACACAGGTCTCCTGCATTGCAGGCAGATTCCTGCCCCCCACTAAGGGCACCCCAAAATTATACCACACCTTCCATAGCTCCAACTCATAGCTTTTCATCCTTGAAAGTGAAAAGGAAAGTCACTCAATTGTGTCCAACTCTTTGCAACCCCATGGCCTATACAGTCCATGGAGTTCTTCAGGCCAGAATACTGGAGTGGGTAGCCATTTCCTTCTTTAGAGATCTTCCCAACCCAGGGATCGAACCTAGGTCTCCCACATTGCAGGCAGATTCTTTACCAGCTGAGCCACCAGGGAAGCCCAAGAACACTGGAGTGGGTAGCCTATCCCTCCTCCAGGGGATCTTCCCAACCCAGGAATTGGACAGTGGTCTCCTGCATTGCAGGAGGATTCTTTATCCCTGAGCCACTGGGGAAGCCCCATCCTAGGTGGGTATAATAAGCAGAAAGAAGCACACTAAAGATGAAGCTATGTTGTGTGAGACTAGAACTTCTATAGTTAGAATTCTGTTATAAAATCATCTTTAAGTAGTCAGTTCTTATGACTGGAAGGCACTTGTTAAGAGGACAACATTCTACCCCTGAAACAAGTTCCAGGTTGGCACTGGCCATTGGATAAGGCAATGGCCACCCACTCCAATATTCTTGGGAGAATCCCATGGACAGAGGAGACTGGAGGGCTGTAGTCCATGGGGTCTCGAAGAGTTAGACACTGAGTAACTAGCACACGTGGAGCTCACTAGGCTGAGCCATCCAAAATACGCCTCTGGCTCGAGGATTAGCTGAACTAAAGGCGACCGAGTCCCAGCAGACATAGAAAAAGCTCTTTACCGCCCACCAGCTGCCTAAAAATAGGAAATAAGATTCTCCTTTTGTAAAGGAAATTCCCACTACTAACGGTATTCTCCTACCAGGAAGAGAGCGACTCCAGACGCGAATCTCATCACCTGAGAGACTCTCACCTGCGTAACAAGACGGTCTTCATTCACGTAGGTTTTCTCCCCTCATCTTCCCATAACTTGCCTTTCCCTCTTGGAAGTTCAAAATCCCTTTTCCTTCATTGGTCTAAGGTGTGTATACGCCTCCATCACCTGGCTGCCTCCTTGAGGCTCATTTCTTTGTGAAACTTCCCTGCATATGTCCTTACTTGAATCTTTTTTTTCCCTCCAGTTAACCTTTTTATCAGTCATCAAATGAAGGAGAAAGAGGTAATTGTCCACCCTTGGTATCATACATTTGCGTAGCTTGTTCAGTTCATTGTTACGTGTGTTTGTGAGGGGGTCGCGGATTGAGGATTTTTAACTCAGGGTAATTTTCGGGCATAACTTAACAATATTGAGATATACCAGACATGTGTTTCCCACCAACACTTTTGCCCTGGACCCATCAAAGCAGTGTATGAGGACCATGATGTTCATAACAGAAACAGAACATGTTTCCCACCCCTCTGCCTACAGTTTTTGCCACTAGAATCTCTTAATTTGCTCTTACCATAGGGCTTCCTTGGTGGCTCAGATGGTAAAGAAACTGCCTGCCAGTGAAGGACACCCAGGTTCAATCGCTGGGTCAGGAAGGCCCCCTGGAGAAGGGCATGGCAACCCACTCCAGTGTTCTTGCCTGGAGAACCCCATGGACAGAGGAGCCTGGTGGGCTGCAGTCCATGGGGCCGCCAAGAATCAGACACAACTGAGCGACTAACACACTAAGACAGTTGTTGGTAATGATTTCCTTACCTTCCCCCAAGATGATTTTCTCTGTAATTAAGGGAGATCCCTGAAATGTAAATACTCTTCCGAGAGCTAAAGCAGGGGCTCTAAGCAGACCACCACCCCACCAGCTGCTGCTGGCATGCACAGGGAGGTTGGCCTTTTCCCTGAAACAAGAAGCACCGATATTGACAAATTGGGAATTTTCACACCAATCCTCAGAAATTAGATGTGAAACCCCAGAAGCTACATTTCTCCAAGGCAGGGATTGGCAGGAGCTGGGCCATTGGCATCCATTGGACAACAAGCTGCTGGTCAAGGACTCCAGGCTCTTCACCCGGAGACAGACGCGACCTCCCTTCATCCCTCTTCCTCTTCCCCTGTCTATCCTCAGCAGCGTCACCTGCCTGGCCAGGGGCCCTGGGGCCTGCCATCCCAAAGGAGGGCTTTCCTAGATGAAGAGCAAGCTGGCAAGAGAGTGGACGTGGAACATGCTGGTCTCCATGCTCCTCCAGTCAGAATTCTGTGATTCCTGGGAGTTTACAATTTGTGGTCCTAGACGATGTCTGTCCTCTTTCTGAGGTGTGGACAGGTCCCCTTAGGGTTCATCAAGCAGGTTAACAACAAAACTGGTTCTCTGAAATCTGAATTTACTTTCCACTAGTTCAATGTTTACTCCAGCAACAAAAATAAAATCACAGAGGAAAAACTGAAAAGAAATGAAATGCCTGCATGAAGTATCCTGACAAGACCTAGCTGACACGATCTCAATGCCAAACCACGCTTGGAAACAAGCTCCGTGGTTCCCCCTGTAATTTATGTGAACTTTTGGGTTTTATTCATTTCCAATTAACCTTCAAGTCATCCTTGGATTTGTATTTCTAAAACCTGATAGAGTTTATCCCTCTCACTGGCAAAATCCATCCCAGATATTGAATGCAAGCTTCTGAGATTGGAGGAAGCTTCTGCTTCCTTGCTTGCATCTTGCAAAGGAATCAGAGTTTTTACTAGATGGGATTGCTCTTATTAGTGGACGTGACTTTCAGCCCAGCCTCTGTGTTTTGTTTTGTTTTGTTTTGTTTTTTTAATCACTAAGGGGATTGTGAGGGGAATCAAATATTCTTTTTTTTTCTTTAATCAAAGAAGTGGAAAATTTTATTTCAGCCAAATTTGAGAATTATAACCCAGAAAGAGCATCTCAGAAACCTCTGAGAACTGTTTCTTCTTCCTTTCAAAGATTTGCATTCTATAATAGCAACGGAAACGAAGCGAAAACAATACAAAATACTTCACTGCATTTCCATGACAGAGAGGAACTTGGGGCTGAAGCTCCCACACGAGATGATTCGATGTACTCTGCAGAGCCTATCGTCAAGCTGGTGTTAAGCTATAGTGATGCAACTTTATCGCTTGCTGGGAGTTACCGGGGGTCAGCAAACTGTCCTCTGTGGGTTCAGCCATGCCTGTTTTTCCAAATAGTACTGTTAGTTGCTCAGTTGTGTCCAACTCTTTGGGACCCCATGGACTGTAGTTTGCCAGGCTCCTCTGTCCGTAGGATTTTCCAGGCAAGAATACTGGAGCGGGTTGCCATTTCCTCCTCCAGGGGATCTTCCCAAGCCAGGGATCAAACCCACATCTCTTATATCTCCTGCATTGGCAGGCAGGTTCTTTACCAGGAATGCCACCTGGGAAGCCCCCAGTAGATTTTCCAAATAGATGCTGTTGAAATGCAGCTATGCTCACCCGCTCACCTGCTGCCTGTATCTGCTTTTGCTAATGACGCAGCTGAGTAGTTGAGACAGAAACCTTTTAAACTACCAAGACTGAAATGTGTTGAAATTCATAGTTCATGGGTTTTTCTCTAGAATATAACAAAATTGTTTAATTGGAATGGATGACTCTTCACAGAGAAGACTAAACGACACACTAGTCGTGAGTACCTTTCTCTCTCTCTTTCTTCTTTTTAAAAACATCTTAAATCGGGAGAAGTCTGGTTATTCTGCCCAGTTCTTCTGCATCATTTCTCTGATAGACAATTACAGGGGTTTTTTCAGAAAGCTGTATTTATTTAGTGGGATCGTTTTAGTGGGAATAAACCATAGGGTTTAATTTAGACAGGAGGAAAGCCTTAGTAGGCGTACCTAGCTCTCGTACCTATACCCTGTCCTTAGGAACACGCAGCCACCGTGTTCCTCCCGGGAGATCAGAAAGACGGCTCCTCTGCACGCCCCCTCGCCAGCTCCCCACCCGCAGAAGCTCCGGTATGTGAGAATGTGCGTGGTCCTGGCCTCAGGTGGCCTCTAAAAGATCCCAGATGCCTGTAATGTGCGGCCAGCCTTGAGAATCGCCTGGGAGTAGGACAAAAATCAGACGAAGCACCGTGAGCAGGATTCCGTCACTTCAGAGGCGGGCTGTTGAAAGTCTACTCTCACCGTACAATGGAGGGAAGAACAAGCGCAGAGAGACTCAAGTGATTTGTCTGTAGTCACTGGCCTGAACTCTTAGGAACTTGAAATAAATCTCTGGGCGAAAAAGAGCTCCAGCTTAACCCCGACGCTGGCCCTGACGGCCTCAGCTCAGGAAGCGAGAGGAGGCTCTTGGTGGGTGCTAGACCCCTTCCCTAGGGGCTTGGCTAGTAGGGGACGAGCTCAGAGAACTGCTGGTGAATTGGTGGCAGGTGGCCACATGCTGGGGACAGGCCCCTAGGACCACACAGCCCTGCGTTCTCCCAGTTTTTGAGAGTAACACACGGCTTCGCTTCTAAGCAGGAAGTAATGTGTCTTCCAGAGAACACATGATTTTGGAGCTTGGCATTGCCTTAGGAGAGGAAGGTGCTGGTGTCCACCGGGGAAAGAAAGCTTTACAGAATCCACACAAGGTCACCACTGTGCACTGGGAATCGGGCTTTGTATCATCACACAGCTGGATCCTGGGACTTGAACGCAGTTTTCAGCAGCCCCCTGACGCCTGTGGCCAGGATGGATGGCGTGTGCACCCCAGGGAGAACCCTCAGCATCTGTTCAGGACCTGCCTGGGGAGCCCTGAAAGGTCTGAGCATCCTATCAGGAGGTGACCATGCTGATGGCCCTAGAGTCGGAAACAACCATATGCGCCACCATCTTGCAACCATCTGTGGCCGAAAGCAGTGATTCTGACCAGAGATGGGAGCCAAACTGTCAGCCAGCTCTTCAGTTTGACCAAACAGATCTTCCAACCACCTCCAGAAAGTCGGCTGACCATCTGTGTTTTGCACACAAGGCTGCTTTTCCCCTCAAAAGCAGGGGTCTGCTCTGAAACTCAGTCCTTAAATGCCCTAGACTTCAGGGCAACACTTGCTGTGAATCAGCTCTCCCGGGAAACCCCGATCCTCTCAAGAGCTGGAGGCACTCACCCCTGGACCAGCTTATTTTCTGCCCACATTTGGTTTTGTTTAAACCTGGACAAACCTCATGCTGGGCTTAATTACAGGAAACACAAGGTGGGTCTCAGAGTTTTGCAGGGAGATGGTGGTGGTGCAGAAACCCCCCTAAAGAAAATCATCCGTCCGTAATGCCAGTCTTGTATTTACAAAAGTGGTGTGGAATCGTATGTAACGTTTATGAATAGCCGTGTTGGTCTAACAAAGGCCTGCAGAAATCTGAGCATCTTCTGAACCATCAGTCATCACTGGTGCTGTCTTTTCTTCTCATCACCACAGTTTCCAAAGCTATACACACATCCATAATAGATACTTTATTATTTATTACAAGCCATTAGAGTTTTATGATATACTGAACTGCCACTGAGTTACAAGATTTTTTTAAATGCATTTTTTTCCATCTAAGCTAAAAGCAAGGATAGATGTACCAATGTGATTCATATTTATGAAATTTAAATTTTTTATAATCAAGTTTTAAAAATATCCTGAATATCTCTTTTCCTTTTGGTCTAATTAGGTGGGAAAAATTACTGTCCTTAGCCTCTTAATTAAAATAACATTATAATGTTAGCAAAACAACAAAAAAAAGTCATTTGACATAGTCATGTGGTAATTACATTAAAAAAAGATTACTCTCCATCAGTCTTCCTGATTGTACCAAGCCATCTGTGCTTGTAAAAATAATAATAAACAATGAATTTTATATGCCATATGTACTTTGCTGTTTAATAGTAATTAAGCAATAATCCCGAAGCAATTGCTTGTTAACTGTGATAATTGCTTAAAGGTAATTATTTTGTAATAAATGATAATCAATTATTTATAATATTAACAATAGCTTTTTAAATTTTTTGTAATCTTTAGGAATCACTGTTGGCCATAACCTATCTTATGGCTGTGCTAGAAAATCAGTAACTCTGCTGTGTTAATGACAGATTTTCCACATATCAAGATTCTAGCTATGGTCTATTAGGTTTGTAATATGTGTTTACAGTATTTTTAAAAATGAGACTGCTATAAATATCTTGTTCACCTTATTATTACAAATAAATGGCTTTAATAAAACTTCCAGGAAATGTAAAATGTGCAGTAATAGATATTACCAACACGACACAAACATGAAAATAACAGAGCATTAGGGCCTGAGCAGGAAGAGGCTGACCGCAGGCAAGGCTTTATCTGGGGGAAAAACATTAAATATATCTACCTGTCCACAATTATATACTTTCCCAAACACATCATTGCTGATTTTAACTTTAGACAGCCAAGTCATTTCAAGAAATGCTATATGATATAAAAGTGTGGCATTTCTAATAATAGAGAAGTGACTAACTCATAGATATTTTAGCAATAAGACAATACAGAGTATGTATGATTCAAAGCAACTGTTGTGTTTTATTTTTCATATAGCAATAAGGAATTCAATTGGACAAAATCTACTCTTTCTGAATTTCGCATCCAGCGAACAATCATCTAGTCCTCTCCCCCACCCTTAGTTTCACTTTCGGCAGTTTTGGTTACCTGCGGCCAACCCACAGCTCAAAAACACTAAAATGGGAAGTTTCAGAAATAAACAATTCATAAGTTGTAAACTGCTCCCGGTTCTGAGTCACATGATGAAATCTCTCACTGACCTGCCCCAGCCTGCCTGGGACATGGACCTTCCCTTTGTCCCCGGTGTCCCTTTCCTCTGCCACTTACTAGCCCCTCAGTTATCCCATCTGCTGTCACGGATCACAGCCCTGGTGTTCACGTGACTCTGATTTTTTTTAATCATGGCCCCAAAGCACAAGACAAGTCATGCTGGAAACTCTGATATGCCAAAGCTCACTTTCCTTTAAGTGAAAAGTCCAAGTTCTCCATGTCACAAGGACAGGTTAAAAAGTCAGTATGCTTAGACAGCTAAGATCTGCAGTAAGAATGCATCTTTTCTCCATGAGATTGGGAAGAAGAAAGTCATGCTAGTCTGCTGTCGCACCTTAAATGGCAGATGTTCCCACCACGGTGCATGAGAAGGGCTTAGCTAAGAAGCAAAATTTGTGCCATAAGTTATTTTGGGGAAAAGAGAGATCACATTCATATAACTTTTATCACAGTATCTTGTTATAATTGCTCTATTTTATTATTGTTTGTTGTTGTTAATCTCTTATTGTGTCTCACTTATAAATTAATCTTTATCACAGGTATGCATGTATAGGAAAGGACACAGCATACATAGGATTTGGTACCATCCACGGTTTCTGGAGTCGACCAGGGGCCCTGAAAAGCACCGTCCTTGGATATGGGGGAGGCACAGGCTGCGGTCCTGGCCCTACACCGTGGCTCCCTCACGCGACAAGGAAACTCACGGAGCACCAGTGCAACTGCCTCTGGAGTAGAGGTTGCAGATGCCAGGGTGCTTTTTCCCTGGGCTGCGCTGGGCGGACAGCGTCTGGAGATATCTCCAGTTCTCATGGGCAGGGGAGGATGCTCCCAGGCTCTCATGGATAGAAACTAGGGAGGCTGGGAGACACCCTCCAGTAAACAGGATGCCCCACAACAGAGAACAATCTACCCCAAGATATCAATAGTCCTGAGCCTCAGGAATCCTGGCCTGGATGGACTGTTTTTCAGTTAAATAATTCATAAGAAGGGGCTCCCCAGCTGACTCAGTGATAAAGAACCCACCTGTCAATGCAGGAGATGTGGTTTAGATTCCAAGATCAGGAAGAACCCCTGGAGGAGGAAATGGCAACCCACTCCAGTGTTCTTGCCTGGAGAATCCCAAGGAAAGAGGAGCCTGGTGGGCTGCAATCCATGGGATCGGAAAGCGTCAGACACAACTTAGTGACAAAACAATAGCGATTTATAAAAGATTTCGAGCATTTCAACTGTGAAAGTTTCAAAGTGCAGTTAAATAGCCAACCTACCATTCATTGGTTGATGACCATCTAGATGGCTTCCATCTTCTAACTATTGCAAATAGTGCTACAGTGAACACTGGGGCACATGTGTCTTTTCCAACTATGATTTCCTCAGCGGTTATCCCTAATAGTGGGATTGTTGGGTCACATGGTAGTTTTATTCCTAGTTGTTTTTTTTTTTTTTAAAGAATCTCCCTACTACTGTATGATGCAGGAAGCTCAAACCCAGTGCTCCGTGACAACCTAGAGGGGTGGGATGGGGTGGGAGGTGGGAGGGAGGTTCAAGAGGGAGACATATGTATACCTATGGCTGATTCGTCTTGATGTATGGCAGAAACCAACACACCACTATAAAGTAATTATACTTCAATTAAAAATAAATTATTTTTTTAAAAGAGGGGGAGAAAGATAAGCACAAATGGGAAAAAAAAGACTGACCTACCAAGAAATTTGCTTCCCATCCTTTTCTCCCAAAGGAAGCAGGAAGTGTCCTAGTAACCAGAACTTCTCCCTTTAAGACCTGGTCAGTTCAGTTCAGTCACTCAGTCATGTCTGACTCTTTGCAACCCCATGGACTGCAGCACACCACACCTCCCTGTCAATTAGCAACTCCTGTAGCTTACTCGAACTCATGTCCATTGAGTCAGTGATACCATCCAACCATCTCATCCTCTGTCCTTCCCTTCTCCTCCCACCTTCAGTCTTTCCCAGTAAAACCTGGTACCAACCTGCAAAAGCCAAAATCCCACCTCTGTCTATTTTAAGCCCAAGAGAAATAAGTTTATCAAAGAAAATTAAATGGCTCAAAAAGTCCTCATGAGGGCTGCTTTAAGAGGGTAACCCTGAGCTCCCATAAGGGCTGCGGCCACGAGGCAGAGCGGGCCCGAGACAGACACTCATTTCTGCTGCTGCCACCAGGAAGTGGTCCAGAGATTCAGCCTCTGTGAGTTTCTCTGCAGACAGAGGGCCCTGTAGGGGCCTCTTGCTCTCTGTGCAAGCTTCATCAGTGTCTGGGACAGGTACATCTTGTGGAGGACCCGTGGGATACATGGGGTCTCGGCTTCGAGGGTGGTTGGGGAAGATAGATACCTACTTTCAGAAGATGGGACTCATGACCTGGAACCCTCCAAAGTGAGCGAAGTTACACAGAAGTGAATTGAGACCTCAAACAGCAATGATGCTTGATCCCTGATCTGGGGACTGATCTTGCTGTTTGCTTTTGGAATTAATAGGACCAGCGTTGTTGAATGCCGACATTTTAGGGTTGGAGGAGATGTAAGGTATTAAATATCCTGACCTCCATGTCCATCTATGTTTAGTTGATGTCTCTCGCTTTTTCTCCTTCCTCCCTTACCTCAGTTGGCCAACATTTATCTTTTGAATGACCTGAATTGTGCTCGGTGCTGTTCTAGAAGATTGCTGTGAGCTAAACAGGAAAATGGATCTTCACGACCCAGATAATCACGATGATGTGATCACTGACCTAGAGCCAGACATCCTGGAATGTGAAGTCAAGTGGGCCTTAGAAAGCATCACTAGGAACAAAGCTAGTGGAGGTGATGGAATTCCAGTGGAGCTATTTCAAATCCTGAAAGATGATGCTGTGAAAGTGCTGCGCTCAATATGCCAGCAAATTTGGAAACCTCAGCAGTGGCCACAGGACTGGAAAAGGTCAGTTTTTATTCCAATCCCAAAGAAAGGCAATGCCAAAGAATGCTCAAACTACCACACAATTGCACTCATCTCACACGCTAGTAAAGTAATGCTCAAAATTCTCCAAGCCAGGCTTCAAAAATATGTGAACTGTGAACTTCCAGATGTTCAAGCTGGTTTTAGAAAAGGCAGAGGAACCAGAGACCAAATTGCCAACATCTGCTGGATCATCGAAAAAGCAAGAGAGTTCCAGAAAAAAACATCTATTTCTGCTTTATTGACTATGCCAAAGCCTTTGACTGTGTGGATCACAATAAACTGTGGGAAATTCTGAAAGAGATGGGAATACCACCACCTGACACCAGGTCAGGAATACCTGACCTGCCTCTTGAGAAACCTGTATGCAGGTCAGGAAGCAACAGTTAGAACTGGACATGGAACAACAGACTGGTTCCAAATCGGGAAAGGAGTACGTCAAGGCTCGATATTGTCACCCTGCTTATTTAACTTCTATGCAGAGTACATCATGAGAAACCCTGGGCTGGAAGAAGCACAAGCTGGAATCAAGACTGCCGGGAGAAATATGAATAACCTCATATGTGCAGATGACACCACCCTTATGGCAGAAAGTGAAGAGGAACTAAAAAGCCTCTTGATGAAGGTGATAGAGGACAGTGAAAAAGTTGGCTTAAAACTCAACATTCGGAAAAAGAAGATCATGGCATCCAGTCCCACCACTTCATGGGAAATAGATGGGGAAACAGTGGAAACAGTGTCAGACTTTATTGTTTTGGGCTCCAAAATTACTGCAGATGGTTACTGTAGCTATGAAATTAAAAGATGCTTACTCCTTGGGAAAAAAGTTATGACCAACCTAGATAGCATATTGAAAAGCAGAGACGGAAGGCGCCAAGATGGCGGAGGAGTAGGACGGGAAAACACTTTCTCCCCACAAATTCATCAAAAGAGCATTTAAACGCCGAGTAAATTCCACAAAACAACTTCTGAATGCCGGCAGAGGACATCAGGCACCCAGAAAAGCAACCCAACTCCTCGAAAGGAGGTAGGAAAAATATTAAAGACAATAAAAGAGACAAAGAGGGAGGGACGGAGTTCCGTCCCGGGAAGGGAGTCTTAAAAGAGAGAAGTTTCCAAACACCAGGAAACCTTCTCACTGCGAATCCGTGCCGAGCTTTGGAAGCACAGAGGACAACATAACAGGAGAAAAAATAAATAAACAATTAAAACTCGCAGATTATGAGCCCTACGGTAACTCCTCCAGCGGAGAAGCAGCGCAGAGCGCCTGCATCCGCCATTAGCAAACGGGGGCTGGGCAGGGAGGCGCGGCGCGGGCTGCATCGCTGAGAGTAAGAATCTGGCCTGAATACCCTGAGCACTATCTGAGCGAAATAATTTGGGCTAGCAAACCAGACTGTGGGATATCTACCATGCGAAAAGCCAGCCCTAACCTAAGACACCGCCAGCCAGCGTGCGGAACAAAGGACTAAACAGAGGTAGCCGGCTGCAAACCTTCCCCCCTCCGCTGACAGGCAGCCAGAGCGGAAGGGGGGCAATCGCAGCCCCAGAGAGACATTATCTATAAAACTGGCTTCTTTGCTAACTAAAACTTATTGGGGTCTGGACGGTCAACATCTGCCTGAGAAGGTGCGCGGTTTTACACCCAGATAACCAAGTGGCGGGAGGCGATAAGTCGCAGCATTGGCGCCGCCAAACACCTCATCACCTGAGCTGCTCGGACCTGGGAAGAGCACAAAACGCAGCCCCAGCTGAGTCTGCGCCTCTGAGGACTACCTGAGTGCCTGAACCTGAGCGGCTTGGACCTGGGAGGTGCATGCAACCCAGGGCCAGCCTCGGATTGTTCCCGGCGGAACAACCTAGAGCCTGAGCAGTGTGGGCAGGGAGGCTACACGCGCCGTGGCGCGGGGCAGACCCAGTGTGGCTGAGGCACTGCGGCGCACGCCAGTGTCATTTGTTAGCAGCATCCCTCCCTCCCTCCCCCATAGCGTGACTGAACAAAGAGAAGAAATACAGCTCCACCCACCAGAACACCGACACAAGCTTCCCTAACCAGGAAACCTTGACAAGCCACCTCTACATACCCACACACAGCGAGGAAACGCCACAGTAAAGAGAACTCCACAAACTGCCAGAATACAGAAAGGACTCCCAAACTCAGCAATTTAAACAAGATGAAGAGACAGAGGAATACTCAGCAGATAAAGGAACAGGATAAATGCCCACCAAACCAAACAAAAGAGGAAGAGATAGGGAATCTACCTGATAAAGAATTCCAAATAATGATAGTGAAATTGATCCAAAATCTTGAAATTAAAATGGAATCACAGATAAATAGCCTGGAGACAAGGATTGAGAAGATGCAAGAAAGGTTTAACAAGGACCTAGAAGAAATAAAAAGAGTCAATATATAATGAATAATGCAATAAATGAAATTAAAAACACTCTGGAGCCAACAAATAGTAGAATAACAGAGGCAGAAGATAGGATTAGTGAATTAGAAGATAGAATGGTAGAAATAAATGAATCAGAGAGGATAAAAGAAAAACGAATTAAAAGAAATGAGGACAACCTCAGAGACCTCCAGGACAATATTAAACGCTACAACATTCGAATCATAGGGGTTCCAGAAGAAGAAGACAAAAAGAAAGACCATGAGAAAATACTTGAGGAGATAATAGTTGAAAACTTCCCTAAAATGGGGAAGGAAATAATCACCCAAGTCCAAGAAACCCAGAGAGTCCCAAACAGGATAAACCCAAGGAGAAACACCCCAAGACACATATTAATCAAATTAACAAAGATCAAACACAAAGAACAAATATTAAAAGCAGCAAGGGAAAAACAACAAATAACACACAAGGGAATTCCCATAAGGATAACAGCTGATCTTTCAATAGAAACTCTTCAAGCCAGGAGGGAATGGCAAGACATACTTAAAATGATGAAAGAAAATAACCTGCAGCCCAGATTATTGTACCCAGCAAGGATCTCATTCAAGTATGAAGGAGAAATCAAAAGCTTTTCAGACAAGCAAAAGCTGAGAGAATTCTGCACCACCAAACCAGCTCTCCAACAAATACTAAAGGATATTCTCTAGACAGGAAACACAAAAATGGTGTATAAACTCAACCTAAAACAATAAAGTAAATGGCAACGGATCATACTTATTAGTAATTACCTTAAACGTAAATGGGTTGAATGCCCAACAAAAGACAAAGACTGGCTGAATGGATACAAAAACAAGACCCCTACATATGTTGTCTACAAGAGACCCACCTCAAAACAGGGGACACATACAGACTGAAAGTGAAGGGCTGGAAAAAGATTTTCCATGCAAATTGGGACCAAAAGAAAGCAGGAGTCACAATACTCGTATCAGATAAATTAGACTTTAAAACAAAGGCTGTGAAAAGAGACAAAGAAGGTCACTACATAATGATCAAAGGATCAATCCAAGAAGAAGATATAACAATTATAAATATATATCCACCCAACATGGGAGCACCACATGTATGTAAGACAAATCCTAACAAGTATGAAAGGAGAAATTAACAATAACACAATAATAGTGGGAGACTTTAATACCCCACTCACACTTATGGATAGATCAACTAAACAGAAAATTAACAAGGAAAAAAAAAAAAAAAAACATGTATCTATAAAGCTCACTAAAGCAAAGCACAGTAAAATGAGGTATGGCAATAAAAGGCATTAAATTTATCAAATAAAAAATAAATAAATAAAGTGCTGAAAAATTAAAAAAAAAAAAAAAAAAAAGCAGAGACATTATTTTGCCAACAAAGGTCCGTCTACTCAAGGCTATGGTTTTTCCAGTGGTCATATATGGATGTGAGAGTTGGACCCCGAAGAAAGCTGAGTGCCAAAGAATTGATGCTTTTGAACTGTGGTGTTGGAGAAGACTCTTGAGAGTCCCTTGGACTGCAAGGAGATCCAACCAGTTCATTCTAAAGGAGGTCAGCCCTGAGATTTCTTTCGAAGGAATGATGCTAAAGCTGAAACTCCAGTACTTTGGCCACCTCATGCGAAGAGTTGACTCATCGGAAAAGACTCTGATGCTGGGAGGGATTGGGGGCAGGAGGAGAAGGGGACGACAGAGGATGAGATGGCTGGATGGCATCACTGACTCAATGGACATGAGTCTGAGTGAACTCCGGGAGTTGGTGATGGACAGGGAGGCCTGGCGTGCTGCAATTCATGGGGTCGCAAAGAGTCGGACACGACTGAGCGACTGAACTGAACTGAACTGAAACAGGAAAAATCCATGCATTTATGAGCTCACTTGTAGAGTGCTATAACCAAAATAAATAAGCAAATTTAGTAAGGATTCCTAGCTTTCCAAAGACGGGAACTGCACATCTACAGGTAAATATTTGGGTAAATCTCTTGTTACCCAAATTCTCATTACTTGCTATCTGAAATTCAGGCACCAAATAAATTCTGATAATGTCTTATCTCATGATGTTCTAACTGAGTACCCGACTCAGGAATCAAATAGCACTAAAGTGATGGGACTGTTTATGCAATTTGTCAGATGGTGATAAAGTCAATGGAAAAGTGAAATAGGGAGCTTGCTAATAACAGTCCTAAAGGGAGAGGAATTGCAACTTTAAATAGTGGCCTCAATGAAAACGTGATACTTGGGAGAATTTCCAAGCAGAGAGAGAAGCAAGTACCAAAGGGTCCAGGAAAGGGTTTGGGGGCCTGAGAGGTGGCTCATGAGGTTTGAAGGACTTGAGGAGGGGAGAAACATTGGGACCTGATCATGAAGGGCTTTGTCCATGAGACCAGCATCCCCAACATTTTTGGTACCAGGGATGAGTTTTGTGGAAGACAATTTTTCCACAGACTTGGACCAGGGGGAAGGGGATGGTTTGGGGAGATTCCAGCACATTATATTTACTGCATACTTTATTTCTATTATTATTACATTAGCTCCACCTCAAATCATCAGGCTTTAGATCCCAGGGGTTGGGGACCCCTGCCCCAGACCATGTAGGGACTCTGGTTTCAGAGAGAAATGGAGACCCTGTGGAGGGTTTTGAGCAGAGGAACAACCACACACTGACACGTTTCAGAGGAATGGCTGTGTTGAGCATGTTCTGCAGGAGGGCTGCAATGCACACTGGGAGCCCAGTTAGGAGGGTAAGGCATGATCTTGGGATGCGATGGAGACTTAGGCCAGGAAGGTCACTGTGGAGGTCACTGATGAGGTCAGATCCTGGATACACTCTGAAGGTAGGGACAAATTAATTTGTCATGGACTGGATGTGGAGTGTGGAAAAAAGGAGAGGTCATAGATGAGAAAGTAGAATGATGGTGTTCTGAGACCGGAGGTAACAAAGGGAGGGAAGGACATGAATATGTGTGTGTGTGTGGCAGCGGGGAGCAGTACTTCTGTCTTAGACCTGTTACATTCAAGATGCTTCTTAGGCACCCAAGGGGAAATATTGAGTGGAATATGAATCTGGGGGTTAAGAGGGGGGTCTGGACCTAATAGGAATTTGGAAGTCCTAAAGGATATGGTTGGCACTGAAAGGTGTACACTTGGCTGAGGTCATGGAGTTAATTATGTTAAGGAGGGGAAAGACCATGAACAGAGTCCTGGAGCCCTCCCATGTAAGAGAGTTGGAGTGATGGGGAATATCCTCCAGCAAAGGAGACTCAGAAGGAGTGACCTGGGATGTAGGAGCAAAACCAGAATGTCTTCCTTCGTGGATGGAGTAATCGAGTGTGTCAAACCATCACTGGAAACAGAGAGAAGGAGCCTACAAACTGTTCACTGGGAACAGCGCCAAAGAAACCGTCAGCAAACCTCCAGGGTTTGGGGGAAGAGCCCCACGGAAGAGAGCTCTCGAGTGAACAGAAGCAGCATGGGAGACAATAGCACAGAACCTACAGGAGAGGCGGGGAGCTAGCCAGAGTGCTACCACGAGGAGGTAACTGCACGTCTGGATGGCAATGAGAACCACCCAGGGGACTAGGAGAAACAACGACCTAGGAAAGAGTGTCTAATGAGGTAGAAGGAGACCCAGGGAACCGGCTTATTTTCTGCTCTTGCCAGGTCACTTCCTACCTGTAACTAAGGTCTCATGTATCTTGGAAAGTTCCAAAGTCCCTTCCCCATGGTACAACCATCTTTCCGGTTCTGGTTTGACCTGCTATGACGAGCCTGTGACCTCTGAAGGTGGGAGGTCTGGTTCATTTCCTGGATTCTCAAACTGCACATCTACTTTGCACCTCAGACCAAATGCACCATGGAACCACCTTTCCCTGAGTCAGAATTGTCTTAAAATTATCTGTAACACTCCTTTATCCAACAACTGCTCTCATGGCTTCTACTCATACAGTTTCTCTAAATCCTCAGTCTCTCTGCCACATCCCACTGTGGATGGTTTCAAGCTATCAATATGACTTCCCTCAGTACAGATCTGAGACAAGATGTTCACAATTAGTTTTTGTATGCTGGTAGAAGCTTCCCAGTGGCGCAATGGTAAAGAATTCACCTGCCAATGCAGGAGACACAAGAGACTCAGGTTCGATCCCTGGGTCAGGAAGATGCCCTGGAGGAGGGCATGGGAATCCCCTCCAGTATTCTTGCCTGGATAATCCTATGGAAGGAGGAGACTAGCAGGCTACACTCCATTGAGTTGCAAAGAGTCAGATAAGACAGAGTGACTGAGCAACTGAGCGTACACACACACACACACACACACACACACAGGCCAGCTCCTGTCCACCCCTGGATTAAACACCACTGTGAATGCCTTAGGTTTTATGTCTTAGTCTCTTGCAGAATCAGCCAAGAATACGATGTGCTTCCATGGCACCCTGGGCAGGGCGTGAGCCCAGAGCAGGGATGGTTAAGGAGGCAGGGGGTGTGACTGCAGAAGGCTTGTTGCTTCAGCCTGGCCCCTTGAGGAACTGTGGAGTCTGAAATACACCTCCGATGTGTCCCAGTTTTCACACCGTGAAGCCACTGGTCCATGGGTGTCACCTGCTTTGATTTGGCGGAACATGAACTATCCTTCCGTTCAAGATACAGAGGAAAGAGTGACTCTCTATACCAGCACTGGAAACATGGAGGAGCAGGGATTTTATTGCAAAGTTTAACTCTGTGATGGTTTTGACAGGTCCAAAGAGGCTCACCTGAAAGACAGAACCTCGAGAGAGGGAATTTGAGAGAAAATATAGCTGACACTCGCCTGGAGGAGTGCTGCTCCAGCCCTGGCTGCACACTGGAATTACCCAAAGCCCTAAAATGCAGGTCCTGCCCGGATGCTGTCACCCAAACAAGAGATTTGATTATTTCAGACAGTGATGTCTCTGGCTATACCTTCCTGAATGCACCCGATTGCGCCTGATTCTTCTCGGACATTAGTAATCTTTAAAGCTCCCCTGTGATTTATCTGTGTGGTCAAGGTTGAGAATTAGTACAATAACATTTTGAAGCCACACAACATTTTTTCCAAGTCCTCAAATGGTTCAGTGGTGCTGGAGCATATAGTGGGGTGTGCGTGTGTGTGTGTGTGTGTGTGTATGTATGTATGTGTGCATGTGCAATAAGTACCTTAAGGAGCAGTGTTGTATGTGTTATATTCTGTTGCTTTTTGTGCATAAATAATTTTTGGCAACGCTATACACACACAACAGAGGAGCCTGGCGGTTACAGTCCATAAGGCTGAAAACAGTCAGACACAACTGAAGTGACTTAGCATGCTCACATACACAGACATACAAATTTTGAGCAAATAATTTTGGCAATGCAAACATACATGTTATAATGTGTGTGTCTGTTTGCTCAGTTGTGTCCAACTCTTTGCCACCCCATGGACTATAGCTCTCCAGACTCCTCTGTCCATAGAATTTTTAGGCAAGAAGACTGGGGTGGGTAGCCACTCCCTTCTCCAGGGGATCTTCCTGAACCAGGGACCAAGTCTAGGCCTCCCACACACGCTGCAGATGGATTCTTTACCATCTGAGCCGTTAGGGAGGCCCTATATATTATAATACTGAATATTGAAAATGTATGTAACACTGTCAAAATTAATATGTATCAATACGGATTATTTGCCAAAAATTTATATATAGGGAGTAAAACTATCTCAAATCCAACCCGTTTTTGCCTTCTTTCAAAAAGGATCTTCTCTTATTCAGTGCCATTAAACACCTCTCCTCATTAATCGGTCATATTTATGGTCGGTTAAGTGCTTGACTATCTACTGAATTGTATTATTCTCTAATTACTTCTTGCCCATAAATCTTCTCACCTAGGTCGAAGTTCCTCCCAAGAGGTGTGATGTGGCACACGTTCTTGTATCTTCCACAGCCGGGTCCCCACGGAGAGGCTCTCTCTCCTGGGGGTTGATGACAGGGCTGGTAAATTAACCCTGAGATCTGCATAAGCTTCTGTGGTCACCATTCACCTCTTAATTTGGCGCATCATCATCACATAACGCAATTCAGTGTTACAGAAACACACGACAGCAGTGTGAAGGCTGGACCCTCCATCTCAAAGTAATTCAGAAATCAGGTGCAAGTTAGAGGGCTGAATCATTTGTTTATAACAGGTATTAAGTCCTGCTTGTACATCTGGCCATTATTAAAGGCTGGGCTGTGGCTCTGGGGTTACCAGTCTCGTGTTTCAGTCACTTCACACTGACCTTGGTTATGACCTTCTGAGGGAGGGGGCCCACATCCCAAGACGCTATATACCACACTCAGTGTAGTGGTGGGTGGGTGTATACTTGGATAAGATAAAATGGTCAACTACGAAAATAATTAAAAGAATCAATACAGTTACTTCTTGGTAAGGTTTTCAGAAAGTTTCACTTGTTCTTAGCCAAGAAAATGATCAGGGCTTTATCCATTATGCCACACGCTGACATAATTTGGAAGAAGAAAATGTATGTTTCAGCAGAGGCCACCTGCTAAAAGCTATCAATCAGACATGCAAGGTGAAACAATGTTACTGTGAAGATAGGGGGTCTCAACCCCCTATCAAAGGAGACCCTCAACCCACCTGCAACCCTCAAAGTGACCCGAAACCCACCTCCCAGGTTCAGAGCGTGATGCTCTGAAAAGCTAACACTTGCCTTGACTGATCTGAGCTTTATTCAGCAGGAGAGTTCCCTGAAAGAAAAGGCAAAGAGTGCAGCTCCCTTGATAAGGTAAATATTGGTGGTGGAGATTTAGTCGCTAAGTCGTGTCCAACTCTTGCAACCCCATGGACAAAGGAGCCTGGCAGGCTACAGTCCATGGGATTATCCAGGCAAGAATACTGGAGTGGGTTGCCATTTCCTTCTCCAGGGGATCTTCCCAACCCAGGAATCAAACCCGGGTCTCCTGCATTGTAGGCAGATTCTTTAACAACTGAGCTACAAGGGAAGCCCCAAGGTTGAGATAATTGTTAACTTTGGAATGAGCCCCACTGTAGGGCATGTTTGACCACTAGCCAAAATTGCACACATCTCTTTAATTAAACAAACCTCCCCATCTCTGCAACATGGCCTGTGGTGAACAAAGCAAGTAGGAACGAGACCAGATTCCATGTTAGAGAAAAGGTCTTGGTCATCTTCAGGATAAAGCGTGGGAAATTCCTCCACTTTAGGACCACATGTGGGCTTCCCTGGTAGGTCAGGGGTAAAGAATCTGCCTGCCAAGCAGAGACTCGGATTCTATCTCTGGGTCCGGAAGACCTTCTGGAGGAAGAAATGCAACTCACTCCAGTATCCTTGCTTGGAGAATTCCATGGACAAAGGAGCCTGGTGGGCTACAGTCCATGGGGTTGCAAAGAGTCGGACATGACTGAGCGACTAAACAAAAAACAACAAAAGGATCACATATATTACTGGTGTGTCATAGAATATTTAATAAATAACCACAACCATCGCTTGAGGACTTAGGATATGCCAGGGCAGTGCTTTACAAATGTCTTACGTTTTACTTGCATCTCACAACCACCAGAAATAAGGAAACCCAGAGGGGCCAAGTGCTCCCTCCTCCAGGAAGGGTGCAGAACTGGAGTTAGTCATCCCTCATGGCAGCTGCTATAGCCTTTCTCAACTTTCCAATCCTCTGGGGTTTTTCAAGTTCTCTTTATACTTTCCTTTTTCTTCTCTTTCTTTTTTTGGCTGACAGCATGGCATTCAGGATCTTAGCTCCCTGAACAGGGATTGAACCCACACCACTTGCATTGGAAGGCAACGTCTTAACCACTAGACCAGTGGTTAAGAAGTCTCCCCAGCCTTTATCTTCACAGACATTACTGTGGGGTTATAGGATGGGAAGATCCTCATACTCAAAGGTAAACCAAGACTGATAATATTCATTTAGCAAGTGATTTGAGTATACATTTTAAAACAAAGGAAAAACTGAAAGCAAAGTAGATTATGTATTCGAAAAGAGATTCCCTTCTCCAAAGCATTTTGTAAAACTCAAGCTTTCAGAGGTGAAAATTCAAAACAATTCTTAGTTTCCACTTTGGTTCAGGACAAAGAACTTGATTTCTTTTCCTTCCTCCCAACACTTACCCCAATCATTTTCTTTTTAAGATCTTCAGTAAATCTGTATTTATTTCCACTTTGTAGAAATTAAATTTTAATGAGCAGGTCCTCAGACTGTAATAAATCTGCTTCCCAAATTTCACAAGCATTAATTTTGTTTCTCTAATGAATCACCCCACTGGAAGCTGAAAATCGGCCAGCTGTCTTCTGCTTTGCGTGGGAGCCAGGTAAAGAGCATTAGGGCTTTCCCATCTCCTTTTTGTGTGGTGGGGGCTTAGGGGAACGGGGCCCTGACATGGGGTCTTCTGGCCCAGAGGTGAATCCTCAGAGCAGAGCTGGGACCTCTCATCCCCCACCGTGGAATTTTCTCCCTGTGGAGAAGCTTCAGTATTATGGGATTATCTCCAGAGAAAATGAAAATAGACATATACCCCTGCAAATTAGCCTTGGATCCGGAGTGTATGAAGATTGTTGCTCTCACTCTGTGTGGCTGAGCGGATCATCTTTTCTATTTGGACGACTGTTTGAAAGAGCCCATTTACTGATACATAAAGTGAATTCGACAGAATGACTCCAGAGAAAATACTATTCCACCGATGGTCGCTAACAAGAATAGTCATAAGGGCTATTATTTTGAGCACTGCTTGGGGTGAGGTTCAGTCATTCCAGTTTTGGAAAGAACTTTGAGTTCCCAAGCCCAGGACTGTATTCTGCACTTTTAAAACCTCTTGTAGAAAAAAAAAAAAAAAATGGTATGGACTATCTTATTTACAAAGCAGAAATAGAGACACAGAGAAAAAAAGGCATGGATTCAAGGGGGTAAAGAGGGTGGGATGAGTTGGGAGACTGGGGTTGACACATGTACGCTGCTGACAGATGATGTGTGTACAACAGGCAATGAACGAGAACCTGCCATGCAGCACAGGGAGCTGTACTCAGTGCTCCGTGGGGGCCTGTATGAGAAGCGAATCCCCCAAAGAGGGGATGCATGTATATATATGGGCTTCCCTGGCGGCTCAGACAGTTAAGACTCCATCTGCACTTCAGGAAACCTGGGCTCAATCCCCACGTTGGGAAGGTCCCCTGGAGGAGGGCGTGGCAACCCACTCCAGTATTCTTGCCTGGAGAATCCCCACAGTCAAAGGAACCTGGTGGGCTACAATACACGGGATCACGAAGAGTCAGACATGACTGAGCTACTGAGCAGTGAAGCCTGAATCTTGGGCTACAAGCCTGCCCTTTCTGAGGTTCAGTTTCCTAACCTGTGACATGGGTTCAATACTTACTCCCAGTTTGTTGTGAAGGTCCAATGACTCACGCCGAGCTCTGAATTCTGTGCCTTGAACTTACCTAGAGGACACTCAGGAATTGACGACATCAGACATTTGGATGGACCTCATACAAAGCATACAGGTTTTAGCCCAGATGCGTTGAAAGGAAAACACACAACACTTCCTCCAAACCAGCTCTTCTGCAGAGAGCCGGCTGTGGTAAGAGAAGTGGCCGTGGAGAAGGCCGTGCCTGGGGGAGGCCCCAGGGCACAGTCACACCACAGAGGGGATGTCCCGGCACACACCAGAAGACTCTGGGTGCCCCAAGTCGGGGGCTCTGGACCACTGGGAATCTGACATCCACTGAAATTCAGATAGACCTTTGACACCAAGCCTCCCGAAGGCGGTTTCTGTGTCTGTTACCATGTGACAGGTGAAGAAACATGAACTGGGAAAACTAGGAAACCAGAACTGACTATTCTTTTGTCAACATTCAACAGTTTAAAAATGAAGGTGCGGCAATTTGTATTCAGATTTTGAGTAGCAAGCATGCAAGGCAGAAGTTCAGACCCAGGGAAGAGACAGGAGCAGAAGCACTGACTGCGCATTGGGCGGTCACTCCGAGGACCGGAAGCGTTCTCGGTTGGACCGGAAGCGTTCTCGGTTGGACCGGAAGCGTTCTCGGTTGGTGTGAATCCAGGCAAAGGCAACCGGCCAGCGTCTGCGTCAGGATATGCGCGGTTCTGCTGCAGTCACAAACAGCCTGGGGGTCTCGGAGGTTTGGCAGCAGTCGGTTTATTTCTCTCTCAGCGTTTCCACGCCCATCACTTGGAGTGTCTCCTCGTTCTGCATCTGAGGCTGAGAGAGCAGAGACACTGCTTAGGAAGGCGGAAGATGCAAAGTGTGCTTTTCTGAGTGACGGACGCTCAGCCTGACGAGGACGCACAGTTCGTCACTCACTGGCTGCCCCTGCCACAAGGCCCTCGCTCCGCAACGGGAACCCTAGAGGAGGAAGCTTCCAGGTACCAGAAGCGGGGGAGCCAAAAAGTTTGGGAAATAGCACAGGTGAAGCTGCCCGTCGGCTTTATCGTGTGTGCTGGTCCCAGAGCCAGCGCCGCAGATGATGGATGGGGGGAGGGGAGCAAAGTGGAAAGTGTGCCGGGAGAACAAAATGTCTCTGCCCGTTTGGGGTGAAGACTCGAGCAATCGTAAGTCAATGAAGGCTGAGCAGTGATGCTTAGGGACCATCTGCAGACACCTCCAGGGAGTTAACCCTCTGGACACTTTCCAGGGTCTTCTTTCCCTGGGCTGTGTCACCAAGGACCATCCACAGAAATGCAATCATTTGATTGGGGGATTCTGTTATGGGAAGTCGTTAGGCTGTGAAATTATAACATCATACTATCACATACATATTATTAAATTGCAAGCTTGTTGTGTGCAATTTGGGGGTGTAAATATACCCTAGTAGAGAGACTCTCAGAGGCTGGTACCCAGCGAGCAGCATCAGGACTGATTAGGAACTTGTTAGAAACCCGAGTTTCCAAGACCCAGACTCAGGCAAATGGGTCGGGAGCTCAGAAGTGCTGCCTGAGCCACCTGCCGGATACCAGGTCCTTCAAGGGATTCTCAGGAGATGTTCTCAGGGGTGGGAACCTTTGATGTTGTTGTTCAGTCTTTTGCAGCCCCCATGGACTGTGGCCCACCAGGCTCCTCTGTCCATGGGATTTCCCAGGCAAGAATATTGGAATGGATTGCCATTTCCTTCTCCAGGGGATCTTCCTGACCCAGGGATTGAACCTGTGTCTCCTGAGTCTCCAGCATTGGCAGGTGTATTCTTTACCACTGAGCCACCTGGGAAGCCCAGTCACTGCCATAAGACATGGTATTCTGGAATGAACGGAAATTCGACAAGTCAAGCTAGTCGTACAGCAGTTCTGAAGCCCGGACGCTCTTAGAAATATTTAGAGAGTGAGTGCAAAGCACATCTGCCTGAAAATTTTAATTCTTCGTGTGTGGGATGGGACTCCCTCCTCACACTTGTAAGTATACTTCCCAGGTGACTCTAATGTGCAGTGGAGATTGAAAATCACCTTTATGCACTGCCTTGTTTTCCTGACACGTAGGAGGTGGCCCTGGAGGCTGAGCAACCAGAGCCTACAGCCTTCAGTTCCTACACAAGCACTTAGCAAACACTGCATGCTGCATTATCATATGATATCAAATAATCAAGGCCGGGTTTCAAGACTCACAATCTGTTTTTGACCTGGATGAGTCATAACCATGCATCGTAGTTATGGATTCAGTTCTTAATTAACAACCGCTTTGCTTTCACCACGATCCCCGGTTTTGTTTTGTTTTTTTAATACACAAATTTGTTCATCTAGCAAGAACGCAAACTGGTTGATGTCATAATGATGTCAATGAGGGGTACGCAGGTCATCATTTTCCCATTACATTTAATCAGGATTCCTTCCTGAGTGTGCCTTGTGCAAGTCAATACTCACAGCATCAATATTACGGTTCAAGTACCGAGAAATTTGTGGTCCTTTAAATTCAGAGAGTGGATCTGTTTCTGAACTGGATGGCTCAACCCTAAATGTTGTGCTCTTATGTTTTCTGAAACAAATGGATTTTACAAGAAGGACCAGACAGCTTTCTCTTTGCTCCAAGTATTGGCGGTGCCAATGGACATGGTACTTTGAGGCCACTGCCTCACTGGGCATCTCTCAGTGTGGGACTCTTCCTGCCTCTCCCACCTGGAATCCCCAGCGTCTGCTGGCAGCTCCACCCACTTGAACCGCATCAGCCCTCAGCCTGGATGCTGAAGCCCACTAGGCAGGAGGCAGGTGGGAAGGGAAGATGATGTTTCTCAGACACCACGTCTGTTTTTCCATCTAAACACAAAAGAAGGATTTCACAGATTGTATTTCTTTGCGCCGATGTTTACAGTTTAAGGATAATGACTGCAGAGCAGGAAGACGAAAACACAATTGGCATGCGCTAGTTGGAGGGTGCTCGTGGTCAGTGTTCGTAAACCCGTGCTATATCCCTGCTCCGAGCTGCGGAATCCTCCATGCTGGGAAATGGGGCTTTCCTCATTCTTCAGCCTTCACACTGGACCTGGCCTGGAAAGCTGATCTTTCCTCCTTTGTCCTGCACTGGGTAACCATCAGTTATCTGAAACTGGCTGGGGGTTACCATGGCAACGCTACCCAAACTGCCCCTAGGTAGGAGGCTCCTGGGCTGAGAAATGTTGACATTTCAACCCCTGACTTTCAGGTTTGGAACCTGACTCTAAATCCACGTATCAGAATACAGGGCATTTCAGAAAGACCTGGAGCTCCAGGTGTTAAGTTTCCTGACTGGACTGAGAGGCCGCCTAATGCAGAAATGAGCTCATTACAGAGGCCATAAAAACCACCTTCTGCAGCAGCTATGAGGTGCACAACAGGTATGTGACTCCACTTGAAAGCGAGGGCTCGAGGAGTTTGGGAACAGAAAACAGGGGGGTTGGGCCCACCAGTGCCCTGCAGCGGCCAGGGCTTTGAGAGGACGGCTCGGGGGAGAGCAGGCTGGGGAGTTCCTCACGCCTGACAGGTGGCTTCACTGTCCTGAGACGCTGGCAGAGACTCTGACTCTTCCATGTCATTTATAAGCTCCTCCCCCTCTTATTGGAGATGCAGTTGTTGTTCAGTCACTCAGTCGTGTCCAGCTCTTTGCGACCTCATGGACTGCAGCACGCCAGGCCTCCCTGTCCTTCACCAAATCCCAGCGCTTGCTCAAACTCACGTCTGTTGAGTCGGTGATGCCATCCAACCATCTCATCCTCTGTCGTCCCCTTTTTCTCCTGCCTTCAGTCTTTCCCAGCACCAGGGTCTTTTCCAAGGAGTCCACTCTTCGCTTCAGGTGGCCAAAGTATTAGAGCTTCAGTTTCAGCGTCAGTCCTTCCAATGAATAGTTGGGTTGATTTCCTTCAGGATGGACTGGTTGGATCTCCTTGCAGTCCAAGGGACTCTCAAGAGTCTCCTCCAGCACTGCAGTTTTTGATCTTCTATTGGAGAGTCCCTGACAGTTCAATACCCTGTCTTCCTTCCTCGGCTGGTAGAAGAACGTTCTTCCGTGAGAGCTTTGGGCTCTCATTGCTCCTCTTCCGTCCTTACGTGATGCTCACTCAATGCCCCACATCCTGGGTGTAGTGGAGAGAAGTGGGACACGTGTCCCCTCTCAGGGTCATCTCTGCTGTACACTTACCCCTATGGGAGCTAATTCCCCCAGGGTGCCTTCCCTTGCTTGGAGTGACACACAGCCTGCAGGAGCTGCAAGGACTAAATGAGATAATGAACTTGATATGTGATCAGAGTGCAGACTCCTGGCTAGAATCAAGCTTACAAGGTCCCAACAGACGAATGCAGGTCACTGTTCGGCCCGAGCTAAGGAGGTCCCCCTCTGGTCCTCCTCTGGCCTCGTCCTTCCAAAGAGCGAGATGCTTTCTTTTCTAGTCCACACTCTGCATCCTCTGGATCCAAGAATCCCGAAGAAACACTCTTGAATTCACATTCAAAGCCTGTAACAGGTTCCCATCCATCATCCTGAGGGGTCCTGCAACCCCAGGGAGCCAGCACTACTTGTGGGGAGTGGGCTGAACCTGGACTTGCAGGCTGGGGGCCCACCTGCACACCAAAGACCAAGGTAAGAAGCTGGAAGAGGGGCCGGGTCATGAAGCCCAGTCCTGATTCCAGCTTAGATGTTAGAAGGATCTGAGAATATCCAATTCAAATCCAAGCTTTCTGGGTATGGATAAGCAGGCAGAATTAACTATTTGCCAGCTCCTTTTGTAACAGGTGTGAAGGCTACATTTGCATTGTTGACTTGGCCCCCACAAATGGGGGGGCCGACTGCCCCCACACACAGCAAGCAAGTCACACAGATGCACAGTGCATACATGGACACCAAGAAGCTATTCGATGCAGCCATCACTTTGACTCGCTTATTTTTGTTCTTTTTCAAAGGGATTTTTAAAAATGTGTGGTGACCGGGCTTCCCCTGTGGCTCAGCTGGTAAAGAAGCAGCCTGCAATGCAGGAGATGTGGGTTCGATCCCTGGGTTGGGAAGATCCCCTGGAGAAGGGAAAGGCTATTCCCTTCTGGCCTGCAGAATTCCATGGATGTCCATGGGGTTGCCGAGAGTTGGACATGACTGAGCAAGTTTCACTTTCAGTGACCAGCCAGGTAACATTGGAAGGGACATGTGATACAATAATATGAAAGTTGGAAAAGTGATCAAAAGGGAAGGAAATAGAGATAAAATTTGTTTCTGGTAAAACAAACAAATAAACCCACTTCATTCCTCTTTGCTTCTTCCTAAGTAATCTAGAATTTCTAATCCCAAAGGAAATATGACAGCAATGTTGTTTTTGTGGTTCAGCCATAAGTTGCGTCTGCCTCTTTGTGATCCCCTGGACTGTAGTACACCGGGCTCCCCTGTCCTTCACCATCTCCCGGAGTTTGCTCAGATTCATGTCCATTGCGTGAGTGATGCCATACAATCATCTCATCCTCTGCCACCCCCTTCTCCTTTTGCCTTCAGTCTTTTCCTGACAGCAAAGAACTAAAGATCCATGGTTTAACAAGAAGAGCTTGAAAACAGTCTAGTTTGGAGGGGTGACTGTTGTTTTACTGATTCATTAGAATGCACTTGAATTGCTTTTCGCCCTGACCTGAGGTTGTCTTCCTGTGATCTGAATCCACAGGGCTGAGTTGGATTCAGGCCTAGGATGGGTTTTACAGGAAAAGCAGGTGGTTGCCTAGGGCAGCAAAATGTTTTAGTGACTTTATTATGGGAGGGTCTGTAAGCTGTGAGGGGGTAGGTGGGTTTGTGGCTCTTTTTTTCCCCCATCTTGCCTACGGCAGCAAATTTCCAGCACCACCCTAGGGTGTATCAGGCAGAACATTTGAATATATTTACATCTCTAATTGAAACCCGGGGCTGGGAGGCGGAGAGGAGAGCGTTTGTTTACTATTTCCTGTGCTGCTGGTGAGAATTTAACTCTCTTCCCATCCCGTGCAGCTCCTGTGTCTCTCTCCCCGGTAGAGAGAGAGACAGGCTTTTGTACAGGTGACATAAAGGTCACATTACCGACACGGGTGGGGAGGGCGGTAGGTACCAACCTAGGCAGACCAGAGGGACAGCTGGCACCCCTGCCCACCCCCCTTTCCTCCCACCGCTCTCTAGAGAGCGTCTGTATCGTTCTAACAGCACGAGAGACCTCCTGAAGTCGGTCCAGATCTGCACCTGGTTCCCACAGCTGCCGACACCATCTGTGCAGGTTGTCCCCGCAGCTCAGGTTGTCAGGCCGTAAGGAAACCCCAGGGGGGCAGAGCCCGTTCTCAGAGCAGCCCTGACTCTTTTGTGCGGCTCCTTCCCTTTGTGATGGAGATTGTTCACACGTCTGGTGGAACCGGAGTCCAGGGCAACGCCCGGCACTGCACGAGGAACGGGAAGACCCGGTGTGGGTTCTGAATCACGTGCCCCGTGCTATGCGAAATTATCACTCAAAAGTTCAAGTTCATTGCCATCACCATGAGCTCGCACAGGGCAAGCAAACAAGCTGTCTAGGGGAAATTATGAGGCTTGGCCATTTGCTAAAAAGGGACCCTTTTAGGAACTGCCAGGGAACAGCAGCTTCAGTTAGCCAAGCTCCTTGAAACAGCCAGACACAGGCGCAACTGAGAGATGTTTCCGTTTCCGCTTTAGCCGAGCCTCTGCGTTCTTTCCGGAGCGGTTTTTCTGCTCTCCCCTGGAAGTACATTGGACACCACCTGACCTGGGGACTCGTCTTCCGGTGTCATGGCCTTTTCCCTTTTCACTCTGTTCACGGGGCTCTTGAGGCAAAAACACTGATGTGGTTTGCCATTCCCTTCCCTGGGGGACCACGTTTTACCAGGTTCTGACTGGCAGGGATGTGCCCTTGCGCCACTCCCCGCGGCGGGATGACATGCCGGGCGCCCCGGTTGTCCCACGGCTGGTCCTTGTTGAGCCTGTAAACCTTCACCGGTTGCCGGGGCTCAATTTAGGTGCTGCTTGGGCCCGGACAAAGCCCTGTTGGAGTCGCCGGGAGAGGGGGGTCCCGGGGAGGCTGGAGCTGGGGTCGGAGGACGCCCCGCTGTGGAGCGCTTCCAGGCCTCGCTGCAGCCACTGGCCGCCCTGGGGCCATTCTGCACTCGCACGGCCTACCGCTGGCCGAGCCCCGGCCCCCTCCTTTCCTCTCTTCTGGCTCCTAGGAGGTTTGGTCCAGGCCCACCAGCCCAAACAACCCCCAGGAGTCAGTTAAAGGCCAGAAGAAAAATAGTCTGACTGGGGACTTCAGTGAGGACATACACAGACAGCATATGCTTGGGTCCACAAAGGGTCCCGTGTGGCCAGTGAAGTGGACCCCCCCCCCCACCACCTTGCCCTTTATCCATCACAGGCAGGGCGGCCACAGAGGGAATGGTTTTGCCGCAGGAGACTATGGCCAGTAGGAACTGGGAGGGAAAGGAGGGGGCTGGAACAAAGGCGCATTGCTTCTGGATGCCTCCTACTGGGAAACACAGTCCTTGATCTTATACTTGGGAACCACAGCTTGGCATTCTTTCAAACCCTATTCTTCCCAAGTTAGCAAAAGAGTTTTCCTCTTTCTTTCCAAAGTAATTTTTTTTCTGATTTGTGACTTTTTTTTTTTTTTAAAGAAAGTACATATTAACAGATGTTCTCTGCACAGTCCGGTCTTAATGTCAATGTGTTATGTTAGTCGCTCAGTCGTGTCTGACTCTGCGAACTCATGGACTGTAGCCTGCCAGGCTCCTCTCTTGCTGGAGAATCATGGGATTCTCCAGCAACAATGCTGGAGTGGGTAGCCATTTCTCCTCCAGGGGATCTTCTCGACCCCAGCTGGAACCTGAATCTCCTGCATTGGCAGGCGGATTCTTCACCATCTGAGTGGCCAGGGAAGCCCTTTGGCATCAATATGTCCATGTAATTCACCGTGAATGGGAACTAAATATTCACATCGATGGGAGAAAAGAATCCTACATAACCTAATGAATAAGCTTCATTAATGCAACATTATGGCTGGGTTTTTCTGAGAAAACGCATTTAAGTCTAAAGATCCAGGATATATCTGTCAGCAAAGGATGGACACAAACTTAGCCCAAATGCATTTGAAAGGTAATCAGAGCAGGACCACAGAATCACAAGCCGGACCGCTCGCTGCCTTGAATCCCAAGGTCTGAGCCTCTGAGAAAAACTTGGAACCTTGAAAGGGAAAGGGAGGGAGTGTCTAACTCTGTGACCCCTTGGACTGCAGTCCATGGAATTCTCCAGGCCAGAATACTGGAGTGGGTAGCCGTTCCCTTCACCAGGGGATCTTCCTGACTCAGGGATCAAACCCAAGTCTCCTGTATTGCAGGTAGATTATTTACCATCCGAGCTGCCAGGGAAGCCCTGCTGCTGCTGCTGCTGCTGCTGCTAAGTCTCTTCAGTCATGTCCGACTCTGTGTGACCCCATAGACGGCAGCCCACCAGGCTCCCCTGTCCCTGGGATTCTCCAGGCAAGAACACTGGAGTGGGTTGCCATTTCCTTCTCCAATGCATGAAAGTGAAAAGTGAAAGTGAAGTTGCATAGTCGTATCTGACTCTTAGCGACCCCATGGACTGCAGCCTACCAGGCTCCTCCATCCATGGGACTTTCCAGGCAAGAGTACTGGAGCGGGGTGCCATTGCCTTCTCCGAGGGAAGCCCTGGTCAATAGCAAATAGTTCTGCAGGCAAGTCTCTGTTCAGAGAATAGTGATGAGGACCTTGAAGACCAGAGGGGGACACTTAGCAGCATGCTGAACATTGCTGCAATAAAAAAGGAACAAAGCCTGCACTCTAAAGGGGCAGTTTCTGCACTAGACAAGACAAAGACTCTTGTAAAATATGAACCTTGAGCCTCCTGTTTTAGAGTCATAGTTGAAATCCAGGGGAGCTCCTGCAAAAAGAAGAAGAGCACATCTGGACTTTACTTCTGTGCGCATGAAAATGCAAGGTCAACAACATGACAAAGACCAAAAATGGCACCTTTGGGGAGGTTTTGCCATCTCTTGTGGTTTCTTGTCTGCATTCTTGGTGGCATTTCCTAAGACAGCTGTTAAAAGCCAGGGGATGTTACCAGGTGATAAGGAAGATTAGATTTTTAGCTTTGACGGTATAAACGCCTCAGCCTTTTTGGAGAGAGGGGGACTGTGTAACCAAATTGTCCCACGAAACAGCAAATCATGGTGCTCATAGCTTTAACACACCTGTTGAATTTAGGGTCATGCAAAGTTGGCCTTGACGATGAGCCAGCTCATGGGCTGAAAGCCCAGACACGGATATTGATGTGAATGACTTGCTTAATTGCAGTCTTTGACTTTTTTTTTTTTTTCAGTTCCAGTTGTAGTGATCCTATTCTTGGAATTCAATTCATAAAAAGTCACATTCTGGTCCATGGAATTTTTATCCTCTATAGGCTTGTGTTGTCCCTGCGAAGAAGAAAACTAAACAAGACACAAACCACACAATTCATTCTCTCATGTATTTTAACTTGTATAAACCTCGATGATCCACCACAAATAAAACACATGCAAAATAATCTCTCACGATGTCACTGTGTCAGCGGTTCTATTGCCAGTGTGTGAGCCTGCACTCATGTTCTGGGTATCCATAAAAACACATCACCTTCTTCAAATAGTTTGATTTTGCAGACAGTCAGACCAATTAGCCAATGGGCTTCCCTGGTGGCTCAGCAGTGAAGAATCTGCCTGCCAATGCAGGAGACGCAGGTTTGATCCCTGGGTGGGGAATATCCCCTGGAGGGGGGCATGGCAACCCACTCTAGTATTCTTGCCTGGGAAATCCCATGGACAGAGGAGCCTGGTGAGCTTCAATCCATGGGATTGCAAAGGAGTTGTACACAACTTAGTAACTAAACAATAACATACCAATTGGCTAGACTTGTTATATGGGAGATGCTTGAAAAGATATCATAATGAAATTCCTGAAAACGGCCTTGAGAGGAAGACCCCCATGCAAGACACGGTCCTGAGCTGCAGCCTTCCATTCTGACTCCAACATTAAGTATGTTTGTGCTAACTTACATATTAGCAGAATTATTTTTATCCACACGAGAGTGAAGGATTATTCAATCATTTTTTATAACAGCATGGACTAATTGATATTTATTCTGTATCTTATAGGCTTATAATACTACTCTATATGTTATATTTTTTCATATTATCTTGCCAACATGCATATATATCAGTAGATTTTTTTCCAAAAGTGGAATTATTGAATCAAAGATTATGTACACTTCAAATCTTGATAAAGGATCCAGCTGCCCTCTTTAAATGTGATTCACAGGCATGCTCTCCCCAGTAAAGTAGAAAAGCAAATGGTTCATGACACCTTTGAGAACACTGTGTATTATAGCGTGCACTGAATTTTACCAAAAAGAATCTCAGCGTGATTGCACCATGTTTGCTGTTCTATAATGAACTCTAGCTCACCAATGTGCATCTGTGTGCTCAGCCACTTCTCAGAGCCAGACTCACTCTGGGATTAAGACAGGTGAGTCAAATCTCCTTCAACTGGAGAGACTAGCTTACAGACCTCATGGGTGTGTGGTTGGGTCTGCTCCTCAGGGTTGCTGTTTCCTGCAAACCTGTGGACTTTGTCGGACTTCTATGGGACCTGAGACCACAGCGGTCACCTTCCATAACTTCTAAGTTTGACGTCTGTTGCTTTTGACAGACTGTTCTCCTGTTTTCCCCCTTCCTTCCTTTTCATCAATAGTGAAATTTACTTATTTCTCTTTTGCCCCTTGTTGCGGAGTTATTTCTTGCAAGAGAAGTGCCAGCCTCCCTTCGCCATGATAAAAGCAGGAATCCTCACCAACCTCGAGCTGATGGGCGTATCCCTTGCTCAGAAGGATTTCTAGGGGAGAAGGGCCTGACACTTTGTTTCAGCTTCACGCTAGCACGTCTGGGTTATTTGAATCTGACACACTCATCTCCTGTAGTAGATTCTTCCTCCCGATCATTAGATCATTTTCCCATTTGAGGAGCATGTTTTCTATGCCTTCAAGTAAGTTAATGATAAAAGTGTTTGACTGAACTTAATCACATCAGGGCCCTTCGCCTTGCTGCTAATAACTTCCTCTCAGGTGGATATCAGTACATTAATCACCATTTTTTTTTTTTAACGGCTATCCACTCCTTTACATTTCATCCAATCTTACTATCAGTCAGATCATGGCATCCTGCTGTTCCATGAGCATTAAAAAGGCTCTGTCACTTGCTTTGATGAGAGCCAGATACACCAGTGTCCCTGTCATCCCAGGAGCTGCCAGACTAGTGAGAGCTTCAGAAAGAAAACGAGGCATGACTTGCCGGAAGCAAGCCCACGCTGACTCCTCAAAAATCATTCCTTCTTTATCCAAAGGACCTATAAATCTATGGTCTATTAATTCACTCTACAGTTTTCCCAGAAAGTGTCATCAAGTCTGTCTTATTGGAAGCTTCCGATACCCATGACTTTGACCTTTCATCTTTATTGGGATTCTTTAAATGTAGCTGAAATGGGCTTTGTAATCACACATCTGGGCTTCCCTGGTGGCTCAGCAGTAAAGAATACACCTGTAATACAGGAGACCTGGGTTTGATCCCTGAGTTGGGAAGATCCCCTGGAGAAGGGAAAGGCTACCCACTCCAGTGTTCTGGCCTGGAGAATCCCATGTCCATGGGTCACAAAAGAGTCGGACACGACTGAACAACTAAACAAAAACAGCAGCAGCAAAATCACACATTTACGTTCTGCACACTTTGCAGTAAAAGTCCCCTGGACTGGAGCCTCCATCCTTGGCATGGGGCCAGCGCTCTGCTACCCTCCCCTTAGCTGTCTGGGATGCAACTCCTGTTCCTTCCCTAGCTTCACCAGAAAGATCGGTCCTACTAACAGAGGTTGGAAAAAACCACTGGAGAGGAGGGGCTTTGCCTTCTATCATCTGTTAACTGGGAACCGGAGCCGAGGGCTCCTTCTGGTCTTGATAACACTTCCTGTGAGCATTCCTACCAGGATCCTGTGGCTGTCAGTCCTGCGGCAAGTCCTTTCTCCTCTAGTAATTCAATTCCAACCTTGAAAATGACGATGTTGTTGATGTTCAGTCGCTAAGTCATGTCCAACTCTTTGTGACCCCGTAGACTGTAGCCAGGCTCCTCTGTCCTTCCCCATCCCCCAAAGCTTGCTCAGATTCATGTCCATCGAGTCGGTGATACCATGCAACCATCTCATTTTTCTTTGTCCCCTTCTCCTCCTGCCTTCAGTCTTTTCCAGTATCAGAGTTTTTTCCAGTGAGTCAGTTCTCTGCATTAGGTGGCCAAAGTATTGAAGCTTCAGCTTCAGCATCAGTCCTTCCAATGAGTATTCGGAATATGAGGATAATCAAAGCATTAGTAAATACATATTAATATTTACAAATACACCTGAAGCCCTGAGTGGGTATGTAAGTCATCCAGAGTGGGAACAGCTTTCTTGTGGGCTATGGTCTGAATTCTGCCCCAGTCCTGCCCCTGGTACCTGAACACAACCTAAGTTTCTGTTTTACCTGCTCTGTAGCTCACAGGGCTCTCTGCAGAAACAAATAATGGTGATGGGAAACGTGTCAACAGTCTTTAAATGCTAAGCACTTGATTCTTGGTTTTCTACAGACATTTACCAGCAAGAGTTCCCATACACATACTGCCAAAGCTGGATAGTTACGCCATTTCTAATGGTGAAGTATGTTTAACATCATACTCAGAGGATGTTTAAAGGCCCACAAAGGAGCAGTTATGGCAAAATTTTAAAATACACTTCACATAGCTACAAGTCAATACAGGTTTCTTCACAGTTACTACTGGGTCATGATCAGAGACTCTGGTGGAGCACAAAGTGGTCTCAATAAGAGTTGGAGCTGTTTTTATTGTTTAGTTGCTAAGTTGTGTCCAACTCTTTGTGACCCCACGGACTGTAGCCCGCCAGGCTCCTCCATCCATGGGATTCTCCAGGTAAGAATACTGGAGTGGGTTGCCATTTCCTCCTCCAGGGGATCTTCCCGACCCAGGGATCAAACCCATGTCTCCTGCATTTCCTGCACTGTGGGCAGATTCTGTAATGCTGAGCCACCAGGGAAGCCTCAAATATCGCATGGTATCATATATATTTGGAATCTTAAAAAAAGATACAAATGAACTTATTTCCAAAACAGATACAGAGGCACAGACTTAGAGAATGAACATATGGTTACCGGGGGAAGGGTGGTGGGGAGGGATAGGTTGGGAGTTTGGGATTGATGTGTACACACTATTATACATAAAACAGATAACCGTTAAGGACTCCCTGTGTAGCACTGGGAACTCTGCTCGCTGCTCTGTAATTACCTAAATGGGAAAAGAATCTGAAAAAGAATAGATGCATGTATATGTGTAACTGAATCACTTTGCTGTGTACCCGAAGCTAGCCCAATACTGTTGACTACGCTCCAGTATAAAACAAAAATTAAAAAAACAGAAAAACAACGCCCCACCCCTACCCTGTCTTCCGAAAAATGCCTCCTTTGGAGCATACGTGGTTGGCTGTCACCACTTAGATCTAGATGCAGTGGAATTGTCAGGAAAACTGGAGCAGGCAATGTTTCTGGGTCGTCTTCTCAAATAATACTAAAAAATTAATAGGATTTAGATGGAGAATGAAATTAATAAATTTAAAAATTATTTTTATGAACATTTTCAGATATGTTTGACTAATTAAAACTATTATAAATAGCTATGTTATTGCATTAAGTTGCTTAATTTCCATATGCAATATACATAGAGAAAAGTTATTTGTCTCTACATGTGGAAATTTTAAATTGTTTTACATCTACTGAAGCTTGGCTAGATATTCTGAAGATCTGAAGCGATTTTTGCTGGTGAAATTCATCCCGAATATATTTAATTAAGTCTTAACCTTTAAAAGAAAAAGTTTGCATTTTAGCAATGACATGTCATTCAGATGTTAGAAGGGTGAGGTTTAACAGCTCTACAATGCTTCACTTGTATAATCACAAAGATTTTATCTAAAAAATGTTTCATTGAATGTCTTCAATGAAATGGAGTCTCTCTTTGTTAAATGTTGTCTCTCTTTTTTAAAGCGTTGCCTTCCAGTTTCTCAAATAAGAATCAGAGGAAGTATTTCCTCAGGACCAGGGTTGTACAAGGTGATGTCACTCACACGTCAGTCTGTGGAGACCTTGAAAGGAGGGTGATGAAGTTCCGTGAGTGCGAAATACAAGAAGAGAAAGCAGAACAGGCAGTCACAGGGTTTGTGTTGAGTCCATGTTGACAAAGCTCTTTCAGATCTGTTGGCTTAAATAAAGCATCATTGAAGCCAATTTCATATGTTTCTTCTTATTTTTGAATAGGTGGTTACTGAGAATTTAAAATTACTTAGACGGGTCACATTTCATTTTTAGTGGGCATCACTTTTCGAATACTCACCCTCCAATAAAGAGTTAGAATTGTATCATCCACAAAAATACTTGATTTTTCTGAAATATACCAACATAGGGCTTCCCTCCCTCTGATAACAAGAAGCAACGAGGGTCATTTGTGTTAGTCCAAACGGGAGAAAATGGAAAAGAAAGAAGAAAAAAGCCATTAGAGTTTAATTCCTTTCAATTATTTTTAATATATGATTTTTAAAACATGCCACATACACCCCAGCTTTCAGCTTTATGTGGAAAAATTGATTTGAGAGAGGGATTGATCCCTTGTCTACCAACATGATGAGTCCCCAAATAAATAGATTAACCATATCAGCTAATAAGCATGCCATTCCATGGGCACTCCTGAGCAGATGCTTTCTGCTGTGCCACGTTGATAGAAAAACTGACAAGGGAAATTTAAAATTCACTGCTGGGAGACTCCATATTATAATGAATCTCATTAATAGTAATTAGGATTTGTTTCTCCAGCCAGCAAGTCCAACACGCTTTCCCTTTTATTGGTCAGAAGAGCTTAATTATCGGACAGCACCCTAGCAACTGCCAATATCATTTTGCTTCTTAAGAATATGCTGTAAACTTGAAGCCACCTGTGAGCAGAAGACGTTTATTTTCTTCTTGTCCAAGTGTTCACATTGGTCTGACAGCAGCCACATCACAAGAGTTTTTTTTTGTTTTTTAAAGCATGACATAGACACAAGGTATTTGTCACAGAATCAGAGTGACTTTTAATCACAATTACAGACAGACCAGAGGTCAAAGCTTGCGCCTTTCCTTCCTTGTCTGAAGAGTTCTCTTGGAGTTCGTTTCGAAAAAGCCTGACCCTTGTCCCGTGAGCAGCCTCCGGGAAAAGGAGTGCGATGTTTATTCATGTAAATGGGCACAACGGCCTGTTTTCCTGTGCCAGTCATCTTGGAACCCAGTGATCTGATTAGCCCTTGCTTTCATTTACTTGGGCAGGCGTCTGCTCCAAAGATGGGCAAGGCTGCTTCTCTTGGCTGAGCCCGCCAAGTGGAATCCTACTGTATTGGCAGGCTGGTCATAGGACGGCCGTGCTGGCGTGGAGACGGGGCCAGAGAGGGCACGTTCTTGCTCAGATAACGCTTTGTGCTCCATCACCCAGGCAGCCTGCCTTTCACAAGGGCCCCAGCCCCGGTGCCCCTCCCAGACACACAGCTAGCGAATTCTAATGCCAACCTAATTATATATTTTGGCTTCCGTTTTCGAAATAGGCTGTACTTAAGGAAAATTTAGTACCGTCTTATGTGTTCTTACAGCTGGTTAATTACAAGGCATTTCAGTTTTCGGAGCAGGAAATTCATGATACGAAGATCAGCCACTATTTAAAGACAGTTATTCCCCTGCTCTTGCAGAAACCCACAACGGGAAAGTGTGCCGGACACTCTGAAGACGGTCCTGAGCTGTGAAGGAGGGACGCGTGCTTTTGATTTAGAGTTACTGAAGTTTTTTTTTTTTTAATGCTTTGGGTTGGTGTGTTGTGAAAGACACTTGCTACAAAAGCATGTCTTTCTGATAATACTTCCACATAAATCTACCCCAGTGAGTGATTTGTAGATATGGGTTGTCTGGGGAAGAGACGGGCAAAGCCAAAAGTTGAGAACAGAGAACACGCGGTTCTTTAAAATGTCCTGATGAAGGGGAGCAGAATTATAAAGCAATAAGGGCTGGAAGAAACCTTAGAAATCATCCATCTACGGGGTGTTGACGTGCTTCTCTTTTAAAAATTGAAGCTTAGCTGTTGTTTGCTGTATAGTCTGATGTGCAACAAAGTGATTCAGTTTATGTGTGTGTATGTGTGTGTGTGTGTTGTTCAGTCTGCCTGACCCTTTGCGACTCCATGGACTGCAGCCCACCGCCTATGGGTTTTTCCGCCTGTGGGATTTTCCAGGCAAGGACACTGGAGTGCGTTGCCATTTCCTTCTCCAGGGGATCTTCCCGACCCAGGGACAGAAAGCGGGTCTCTGGCACTGCAGGCAGATTCTTTACCAACCGAGCTATGAGGAAGCCCCTATATATATATCTCCACACTCTTTCATACTCTTTTCCATTATGGTTTATCACAGGATATTGAATATAGCTCCCTGTGCTTTGCAGTAGGACCCTGTTGCTTATTCAACCTGTGTATAATATTTGCATCTGTAATCCCAAACTCCCAATCCACCCCTCTCCCACCCAGTCCCTCCCGCTTGGCAACCGCCAAGACTGTTCTCTGTGTCTATGAGTATGTTTCTGCTTTATAAATAAGTTTATTTGTATCGTATTTTAGATTCCACATTTAAATGATATCATATTTGTCTTTCTTTTTCTGACTTACTTCCCTTAGTATGGTAATCTGAAGTTCCATCATGTGGCAGCAAATGGCAGTATTCCATTCTTTTTTATGGCTGCATAATATTCCACTGTGGGTCTATACCACACTCTCTTTATCCATTTATTGGTCAGTGGACATTTAGGCTGCTTCCATGTCTTGGCTACTGCAAACTGTGCTGCTATGAACATCAGGGTGGATGCATCTTTTCGATTTATGGTTTTCTCTTTACTATGGGAATTATCTGTTGCCAACTTGCAGATAACTCTAGTGACTTTCTGAAAGGTCCTTATAAATCGTCCCTCGTAAAGATGAGGTCTCTAAGCCCTAAACTGAAAGCTGTGGTGCCGGAGGAACAGCACCCAGGATGGTATCCCGCATCAGTCTGTTACACTTAGGTTAGCATCAGTCCATGATACTCTGGCTTTAAAAACAATTCATAAAAATTACATTAAGGCAATACTTTTTTGTCCAGAAAAGTTTGACAGGCTTACTTATAATTGTTATAAAATTGAACTGCTGATATCTGTTCCCTGAAACATTTAAAGGAATAATTATAATAGAAATATTTCTCTCTTTTCTGACTGAGCACAATACCTTGGCCACCCACCAGTCATCTTCTACTTGAGGAAGCAGTGAAAATAAAAACAGCGGACAACTTTGCTCTTCATCTTCTACTTGGAAAATGTTTTCAGATTAAGATTTCCAATCATCTGAGCTCAATGTTACATGGTTCATCTAAGTTCTTTTGAATATTTCAATAATATTGGTTTAAAATCCAATGTAAGTACTGGTCTTTTCTTGGTGCTTAAAAAAAAAGCAACAGTATTTCAAAGTAATGGCCTCACAAGCATGAGATATCATAGACCTTGATTAAACTTTGTAGCTTCTGATTACATTAGAGCTGTGAAATATGGCCCGCTCACTAGCTGGCCATGGATCGGTGGTTAATATATCTGTATCGCTACTGTATGTAGGTATATCCAGAGCCTCTGTCTGCTCAGAGGTAGATAAATGGGGAATGGTGTCACAACCGTGTAACATCGAGGTGTCCAGAGAACTAAAAGGAGAAATTCAATTACTTTCTAACCCTTCCTACGTTTCTACTTTACACAACGCTTCATCATTAGAAAAGTTCACTAGTTCTTAGTTCCCTTTCATTATAGACTGTCTCATCAAGGACTCCAACTCAAACTACCCACCCGGCCACCAGATTCCAATGTACTTCAGCAGGAGCTCCAGCTCTTGCTTTCTACATAATGAACATGACCCAGATCTGTCAGAATTTCCCCCTTTATTTGTAGATCTAACCTGAGCTACTCTTAAGACAAAACTATAGGCAGACCCATGGGCAAAATATGACTTAAAGTACAGACAGCATGGTATTTATTTATGTCTTCATATGCCAGACACCTGGTGCTTATCCAACTGAAAGGATCTCGATAGCTGTGCATACGAAAAGTGACTGAGAACTGACACCCGACTCTCGTCATTCTTCAGGACATGGAAACACCTTCACGGAAGAAGAAACAGTTGTGACGTCCTGTAATGATGCACGGCCCTGACATTTCTCAGTGATCCTAAGATCTCCCTTAAACTGGTCTCATTCTCTTTTGGCCTTGTCCCTGATCCTTGTTCAGTTTTTAGCTTACCTGGCCGCTGCCTCCTATTTCTGCTTGTGTGAATCAATATTTCACACAAGGTGATAAGGTTGGGTGGATGTTACAAGGCCGGGCTGGCATCCTTGTTTACTCCATACACGCTGCACACAAGGCCCGAGGGGGCAGGATTAATCAATCCCATTGATGACATAGGATGGCTGACACTTTCACTTGGAAACTAAAGAAAGATCTACTTGATAGCCATTAATGTTAACACTAGGAGGGAAAGTGAAAGTGTTAGTCGCTCAGTTGTGTCTCTTTGCGACCCCATGGACTGTAGCCCGCCTGGCTCCTCTGTCCATGGGATTCTCCAGGCAAGAACACTGGAGTGGTTCCCATGCACTCCTCCAGGGCATCTTCCTGACCCAGGGATTGAACCCTCATCTCTGACTTCACCTGCACTGGCCGGCTGGTTCTTTACCACTAGCGCCACCTGGGAAGCCCCCTTTTTGTGTATGAGGGACACAGTTCAACCCAGAATACCTGTCTAAAATAATCAAGCAAATTAATGGCATGATGACGATCTGGAGTTGGATTTCTCACCCTGGTATCCTTACAGCCTTTCCCCAGGCAGAGCAGGAAAGAGATTTGGGGACAGCAGGGAGAGAGCAGACTGAGGGGCACAACCGCACATTTGACAACGCTGAGCTACCACAGACCACCAGTCCAGGGCTGCCCCGGGAGAGGACAGAGGGCAGCAAACGCCGGGACCTAGTGAAGGTCCAGTGGGACAGAGGCCCCAGCATCACTCAGACAACAGTTTCTTGGGGACACAGCCGGCCCACAGACACCACGCAGAAATGAGAGCGAGCAGAGAAGGGTGGGTTCACAATAAGCACGATGCAGAGAAACAACAGCGAGAGTGACAGGGAGGACCAGTCCCTCCTTTTGCCCGGGCAACCTGGGCGTGGCCAACTGGGGTCATGGCAGGTCCGTCCATCAGGAGACACACCCGTGGTCTTTGTCACCTCCAAAGGGCGTTCTGCCAGCTGACATGGTCCCAACTTACGAAGAGCGGGTCTCAGGTCCCTGTGACTGTTCTGAGAGTCTCGGAATCCCCACTGCTTACTGCCTGGGCATCACACACGCTGGCCGCATCCCAGGGCCCCCTCCACAGCCACCGCTGCCCCCACCCCAGGCTGTGCTGTGTCGAGGCTGCGGTCTACTCCTGCCATGCTGCGTTCTACTGTAGACTGAGAAGTGAACAACCGGACTCTCGGAATCTCACAAAGATGATGAAATCTCAGGCAACTCTGAGCTCCGTCTTTTCCAATCCAAACTTCCTTTGGCTCAAGAATCACACTGCCCCACACTCACGGACTTGTGGGGGGTGCGGTGGCTGGAAGACCTGCCTGGAGGCGCTTGGGCTCTGAGACACCTTGCCTCTGCGTAAATACACGAGTCTGATCTCTATGGCCCCGTGTGGACCTCAGCACTTCCCCCACGTGCTGCCTGCCAGCCGGCATCTGACGGCATGCTCCACAGTGATGCTCTAGATGGAGGAAAAAGGAGGAAAACGTTCAAGGAGAGCAGCGTGTGGACATCCAAAACCCAGCTGAACGAAGGCACTTCTAGCATCAGATCAGGAAGGAATCCCGTAGGGAAGGGTCCGCACACCAGAATTCACCACGAGGTGATCTGGCCACCCATCGCCCTATTTCCCTTTCACTTTACAGTCACGTTGCTCGCCTACCACTCAGTGAACAGGGATCTTGCTTCTGTTCTTAAAGCTCTGAAACTTGTCACTGTGGATTTCCCAAAAACCCAGAACGTACGCAATGTCTCTACTGTGTTTGGCGTCGAACGCTATTCCAACCTAGAAAACTCCTGGGAGATACTGGTTTTTCTCTTCTCACACACACGACCCCTTCTCAGTGGCTCTCTTCAGTTTTTTCTTTGTCTGACTTGTTAGAAGCTGGCTTCCTCCAATGATCTCTTCTCACCCCGCAGACTTGAGTGCAAGTCTTGGCAGCTCTGTGATGATCCTTACAGCTTCAACATGTAGATTTTTCAAGGCCACAAGTCAGTCCCTAACAGATGGAAACTATCTTTATGACTCACAGTTCGCATGGGGAGCACTCAGGTTGCAGTCAAAATGTCACCCAGGTCTATGCGTGAATGCTCAGTCACTCAGTCGTGTCCGACTCTCTGATACCCTTTGGACTGTAGCCTGCCAGGCTCCTCTGTCCATGGGATTTCCCAGGCAAGAATATTGGAGGGGGTTGCCATTTCCTTCTCCAGGGGATCTTCCAGACCCAAGGATGGAACCCATATCTTCTGCAAATCCTGCATTGCAGGAGGGTTCTTTACCACTGAGTCACCAAGGAAATACACCCAGGTCTCTGATCATTGTAAGCCATATTAAGAGGGTTTCCTATAAAGAAAGCTGAGCACTGAAGAATTGATGCTCTTGAACTGTGTTGTTGGAGAAGACTTTTGAGAGTCCCTTGGACTGCAAAGAGATCCAACCAGTCCATCCTAAAGGATATCAGTCCTGAGTATTCATTGGAAGGATGATGCTGAAGCTGAAACTCCAATACTTTGGCCACCTGATGAGAAGAACTAACTCATTTCAAAAGACCCTGATACTGGGAAAGATTGAAGGTGGGAGGAGAAGGGGACGACAGAGGATGAGATGGTTGGATGGCATCATCGACTTGATGGACGTGAGTTTGACCAAGCTCCAGGAGTTGGTGATGGACAGGGAAGCTGGTGTGCTGCAGTCCATGGGGTCGCAAAGAGTCGGACACAATTGAGCGGCTGAACGGAACTGAACTGCCTGCTCAGTCAAGGGGTGAACTCACGCCTGAGGCTTCCTCTCTGGCTGTGGGCGTGAGACTGCCCTCAGCCCCTTGTCCCATGGGCCTTGCTAGCTTCATCAGAGTCGGCGACTGAGGAGGGACAGAGGAAAGGAGGGGAAGGCAGGAAGGTCAGGTGCTTTACCAGCCGACCTCACTAAGCACTTCTGCTGGGCATCCTCCTCAGTGAGGGGTGGGAGTCTGGCCACGCTCAGGGAGGGGACATGGAGGCCAACAGTTCCAGGAGCAGGGGACGTGAAGCGGAACACCACCTGCCCCGTGGCCTGCCTGTACAGGTCCAGGGCACGGGGACCTGAGATTGTCACTCTAGCAGTGTTGAAAGAGGTCATGGAAATGATGAGGACAATAATAATGGCATAATGGTCCCGTTTGTGTAGCAGCTTAAACGCAGCCAGTGCTTTCGGAAAGATTATTTCTAAGAAACTGAGCTTCTGGCAGAACATGCGGCCTTAATCTCAAGAGCCCCTGGGTGAAACTGAAGGTCATGATAAGGCCTGTCCACACGGTGCTCACACCTGCCATCCAGCTGAAGTGGCGCCGTCCTTCATTCCACTCGCCTGTGGACAGGCTGGAAGCGTGGGACTGGATGGGAAGCTGCCGGAAAGAGAGGGTCGCCTGCAGGCTGGGCTGCTTCCAGGTAAGATCTAAAGGGATGCACACGCGCTTGCTTTATGAACCCTTTAAACCATCAGCACACTCTGGAGCCCGGACTGTCCAGCCTACAGTCAAGTACAACACGTAGTTATTTTGAGTTCTTAAATATTTAATATTTGCCAGGGTTGTTTTTTCTTGCAAACTAATTATGCACCAAGGCCTTTTATTGCCAAGAACTATATGCTGGTAAAACTAATTAGCATCACAGTAATTGCCCCTTGTGTAAGTAGGGTTATAAAAGATCAAGATAAATATTTAATTTTAAAGCTGCTTTGAAGCGCTTCTCGATTGAACAGCCAGCTCTCTCTGGGTCCTCGGCAGGTAGGTCACGATAAACGAGGGACACGGAACATGTCCCTGGGGCAGGTCATGAGCTGGCCAAGCTAAGTTTTCCCTGGTGGCTGTCACGAGTTTAGCAGTCTCACCCCCTGCCCAGCGCCCTAGCCCCCTCAAAAGCAGGTTGAAACTGTACACTCTAAAACTTCTGAAGATGATAATATTTGGACATCATCTTTACAGAAATAATCAAGGTGAGATAAGGCCATTAGGGTGAACTCTGATCCAGTAAGGCTGGTGGCCTTATGGGGCCTGGAAGTCTGGCCACAGAGAAGCCACATGGATGGAGGCATTGCTGGAAGGGATGCATGTCCATGCTCAGTAAGAGCAAGAATGACCGGGAAACCATCACAAGCTGGGAGAGAGGAGCCGGGGGATCAGAGCTTCCCTCGCAGCCTCAGGAGGGACCAGCCCTGCCCAGAACCCTGAGCCCAATATCCTGGCCTCCGGGACTCTGAGAGAACAGATGTCTATTAAGCCGCCTGGTTTGTGACACTTGTTCACGGCAGCCCCGGAGAACTTACACGGCCCCTCTATTTACTAGTCAGTGGCCGAGGCTCTGGAGCTGAGGGCCAGGCTTACTTCGGAATAATCTCTTCAAGCCTGTGATGCGCTGTTACCCTGTTGGAAACCCCAGGGACCCCCATGCTGTGGGAACCGCCAGCTCATCTAGCCCTTCCCTTTCCAGAATTCAGGAGAGTAAATCTCCCAGGATCTGGTCCCCAGGGGGCCCTTTCCATCACCTGCCCCCTCGTGTTGCCCCACCCTCAGCTTCTCACCGAGACTCCGGACACGTTAACTAACACACACGTAGTGTCAGGAGATGCCCAGAGGAGGTTTACTACCCCGGCAGGTCTCCCTGGCCAGGCCCCGAGGGACAAGGCTGTCCAGTGGGAAGAGAACGCCACGCAGGGGGTTGCCCCCGTGCAGTCATAACAGACAAACGAGGCTTTTTCCTCGTTGGGCTAGTTTTCAAAGATCACTGAAATAAGGAAGTCACCAGAATGCCAATTTGTAGTAAACAAGCCCACATGCCCACCTCAGTGACATTTAAGTGTCATTGGCTGGCAGAGGAAAGACAACACACCTCAGAAAGATGTTTCTTTCCCTTTCCGATTTCTCTGGCGCCCTGATTTTGAACAGCCCGTGCCAGTGTATAATATTTGTATCTGCATCTAGGTAGCAGGAGCTGTAAAAAGAGTGGAAAAGGCTAGAATCTGTCCTCAGCAGCAGTTCAGTCAGTCACTCAGTCGTGTCCACCTCTTTGCAACCCCAATGGACTGTAGCACGCCAGACCTCCCTGTCCATCACCAACTCCTGGAGCTTACTCAAACTCATGCCCATTGAGTCGGTGATGCCATCCAGCCATCTCATCCTCTGTCATCCCCTTCTCCTCCCACCTTCAATCTTTCCCAGCATCAGGGTCTTTTCAAATGAGTCAGTTCAGAGGGCAGACAAACTGAAAATCAAAATTTCTGGCACAATCACAGAAAACTAACCAATCTGATCACATGGACCACAGCCTTGTCTAACTCAATGAAGCTATGAGCCATGCCACGTAGGGCCACCCCAGGCGGACGGGTCATGGTGGAGAGTTCTGACAGAATGTGGTCCACTGGAGAAGGGAACGGCAAACCACTTCAGTATTGCCTTGAGCGCCCCATGAACAGTAAGAAGAGGCAAAAATATAGGACACTGAAAGATGGACTCCCCAGGGCAGTAGGTGCCCAATATGTACTGGAGATCAGCCGCAGAGGCAGTGGCAAAAATAGAAAAATCCATTGAAAGCAACTGGGTCACTGGACTCAGAATTCCCAAATTGGAACTGACTCAAGGGAGGGCTTCAGGCAGTCCACGGGACTCTGCTGGGCTCCAAGGGGTCCTGGCCAAGCCCCTTTCCCATCTCTTCTGGGACAGGAGCCTCTGAAACACCACCAGCCTGGAGAAGGGCTTCGGGGGCCTCCTGTTCCTCTCCAAGCCCGAGGGAAACCCTCCCAGTTCCGAGATCTCCCTGCTTAATTCAGGGGCTCAGCACCCCCGGGTCGCCTCCTTAAGGAGCGACCACCTGACGGTGGTGGTGAAGCAACCAGGAGGTGCAGACCTGAACCAAGGGCCCGCAGTGCCATCTGTGGACACCTCAGGACCGGAGGGGAGCCCCAAGGCCGGGCAGGGGAAGGATGCGCCTTACGCCACGTGCAGAGCCCGGCTCTAGGCCAGCCCAGCTGCCACCCTGCCCTCCCCCCGGGCAGCGGCTTCTCCCTGCTCCTGGGGGTGAGAGTAAAACCTCGCCTCTGCACCCCGCCCCATCTTCCCCCCAGATCACCTCCCAGGGCCACGAGAGGCCCCTGCGTCCATCCACACCCACCCTCACTAGCCCACCCGTGTTTCTTAGGAAAGCCGATGGGTCGGGAGCACCTGTCAGGGCCCACGCGCGTTACTTCTCTGCCCTCAGCACGTCTTCCGGGTCCTGTTCCTCTGCCATCCGGCAGTGTCTCCAAGGGCAACCAGAGCATGGCCAGGGTTCCGGAGCATCACTCTGCTCTGTGGCAACCTCCTCTCTCCAGGCAGCAGATGGATGCAGAGTCCCAGCCCCAGGGCACCTGTGCTGTCTCACTTCCTCTCCCCCGCCCTGCTCTCATGGGTCATGGCACCCAGGAGGGTCGTTCCAGCGGCTTCCTGGCACCTGCCTTCCACGTTTCACCCCGGCACTTGTTCACAGACGCCTCAAAAGCAGAGCAGGAGAGCAGGATCTTTGTTAGAAAGCCAGGCTAGGAGGAGAGGTGGAGCCCTCATCGTCTCCTGATTCACGAATGCATCCCGGTTCACAGAAGGGAAGACAGTGACTCAAGTCCAATTGGTCAAGTCCCCTCTGAGTAGGGGTCTAATCACGTGTCTGTGGGACCCCTTTTGCAAAGCAAGTAAGTCTAGAGCTGTCCTCTTGGTGGGCACATCCTGAAACTTTCTATAGGTTCTTTCCCAGCATAGCTGAGCCTGTCTGCCAGCTAGAAAATCCATCCTGCTGCAGATGAGGAAAGCTAATTGGAGACCGTCTGGGCTGGATGTTAGTCCCCAAAGCCAGGAGCCTTTGTGCAGGGCATATGACTATGCAAATTATATTTACGGCAATGGGGTGGTGTGTGTGCATGCTAAACCACTTCAGTTGTGTCCGACTCTTTGTGACTCTGTGGACCGTAACCCTCCAGGCTCCTCTGGCCATGGGATTCTCCAGGCAAGAACAGTGGAGTGGGTTGTCATGCCCTCCTCCAGGGGATCTTCCCGACTCAGGGATTGAGCTTGCTTCTCTTACGTCTCCTGCATTGCAAGCAGGTTCTTTATCCACTAAGCGACCTGGGGAGGCCTAAGGGGGTAGTACTCTTACTAATTTACAGTCATTAAGAAAAATATTTCAGAAACGGCATTTTATTGGGTCACAAGGCACCGTTCCAACACTCTAACAACATAGAAAACAGTGTTTTCATGTATTTTTCATTTCTTAAGAAAACATCTTACATACTTTAAATCATTTTCTCTACATTGTATAACTTTTTACATTTGACACGGCACTTACAGCATTTACCATATTATTCAACACTATTACACCCATGTTTCCACATGATGCGGACGTTTCCAGGGTCGTTAAAGGGACAAAACAGTATTCTGCCGAATGGATAAACGAATAAGATTTCATGGCTCCTTCACTGTTTTCCCTGTTCATCTTGTAAACAGCTCCACTAACCTCCACTAACCATATTTCTTCACCAAGAAGTATATTTCAAGGCCCGGCTGCTTTGAAATCAGGACTGGGTACAGTTCAGCAGGTTTTCTGGAGGTGGGAATCCCATTTCCTCTGGTACCTGCTATCCTAACCCCCAGGTGCTGATCTCCATTCTCAGCTTCTTCTGCCCTCCAGCCAAGGAGGCCTTCTTGGTCAGCTCAGGCTGCTCTAACACCGTACACTGGACTGACTTCTCATAGTACTGGAGGCTGGAAGACCAAGATCAAGCTGTGGCAGATTCAGCTCCTGAGCGGGGATTGGGGGGATCCTTATCCTGGCTTGCAGGTGGCTGCCATCTCTCTGTGTCCACACATCGCAGGAGGAGCCCTGGTGCCGCTTTCTCTTGCTGCTGCTGCTGAGTCGCTTCAGTCGCGTCCAACTCTGTGTGACCCCAGAGACAGCAGCCCACCAGGCTCCCCCATCTCTGGGATTCTCCAGGCAAGAACACTGGAGTGGGTTGCCATTTCCTTCTCCAATGCATGAGAGTGAAAAGTGAAAGTGAAGTCACTCAGTTGTGTCTGACCCTCAACGACCCCATGGACTGCAGCCTACCAGGCTCCCCCATCCCTGGGATTTCCCAGGCAAGAGTACTGGAGTGGGGTGCCATTGCCTTCTCTGCTTCCTCTTGTTACAAGGGCACTAATCCCACAGTGGGGGCCCACCCTCACGACCTCATCTAATCAGCTCTCAAAGCCCCCACTTCCTAAGAACAGCTCATTGGTGTTAGGGCTTCAGCACAGGAATCTGGGGACACAAACATTCAGTAAATAACACATTGTTGTTGTTCAGTCACTCAGTCATGTCTGACCTCTTTGCAACCCCATGGACTGCAACACACCAGACTTCTCTGTCCATCACCAACTTCTGGAGCTTGCTGAAACTCATGTCCACTGAGTCGATGATGCCATCCAACCATCTCATCCTCTGTCATCCCCCTTCCTCCCACCCTCAATCTTTCCCAGCATCAGGGTCTTTTCCAATGAGTCAACTCTTCGCATCAGATGGCCAAAGTATTGGAACTTCAGCTTCAGCAACATAGACCTCTGACTTTCACACTTGCCTTAACTTAATCATTCTTAGCTTTTCAATATCTTTAAAATTTTTTTAATTTATTTACTTAAAAAGAATTTTGGCTGCACTGTGGGACACACAAGATCTTAGCTCCCCAACCAGGGACTGAACCAGTGGCCTCTGCATTAGACGCTCAGAGTCTTAACCACGGGTCCTCCGGAGAAGTTCCCTGCCTCTCACTGCCTTGGATGCAGGGTTTCTCGACTCTGGTCCTGTTGACCTTTGGCCTGGTGGCTCTCTGCTTTGGGGGGTGTCCTGTGTACTGCAGGGTGTTCAGCAGCATCCCCGGACTTTGCCCCTTGATGTCAGTCAGTAGCAACTGTCCCCTCTCAGTTGTGATGAGTCTTATATCACCAGATATCCCCAGGGAGCCAAAATCGGTCTTGCTGAGAACCTCCGCTCTAATGCATCAGCTCCCTCCAGCAAGGACACTGGATTCTTTTGGGATTACTGCTCCTGGAGCCTGGAAAGCTGCTAAGGCTGTGAATCGGTCCCCCACCCTCCCGCCCCCACCCCCAGCCCAGATCTCCTGTGCAGGAAGTCACAGCAGCTGCAGCAGCCTTGCCAATGCCGGATGCTGACTGCGGCCCGGTTGCCCTCACAGCGAGCTGACCTGCCGCTTTCTCAGGCCGCCCTTGACCAGAACACTTACAGCTCAGGTTCCCCAGGAAGCAGACTCAAGACACATATTGCACAGAGGAAGTCCACTGGGGACAAGGGGAGGGAACAGTGACCACAGTGGGGCAGGAAGCAGGATGGTGTCCACGGAGGTGGAGCCGGGTGGCAGATGCACTGAGCTTACCAGGGTCTTGGAGCCGGGACGGGGCTCAGTGATGGTCAGGGTGGGGCTGGGTGATGGTCGGGAGGTGAGCAACAGGGGCGAAGTGTGCACGCCTGCCTTGACCAGCCATTGGACAGAGGTACGTGGACTGAACACTTGTGTCTTCTCAGAGTTCACTGGTTGAGATCCTTACCTCCAGGTGGTGGAATTAGAGAGTTGGTCCTTGGGGAGACGAGTAGGTTGGGGAGGTGGAGTCCCATGCCCTGAGGTAGGGCCCTTGTAAAGGGGACCCCAGAGCCCCCGCCGTCTTTCTGCGATGTGCAGACACAATGCGAAGTCGGCAGTGTGGCACCCAGGGCGGGGGTTCTCACAGTAGAAACCCACCACACGGTCCCCCTGACCTCCGAGCTCCCGCCACGCTGTCCCCCCTACGTCAGACTTCCAGCCTCTGGAGGTGTGAGAATTTAAGCCCAGGTGGTGCCCACCCCGGCGTGAGACCTTGCTGTTAGAGACGCAGCAGTGGACTAAGGCGGGAGGCTGCCAGCAGGCAGGGCTGAACCCGGCTGAGGCTGCTCCGTCCCACAGAAGCAGTTCCCAGACAGGGACCGCCGGCGGCGGGGGACGGTCCCCTGCCCCGCAGGGCCCTGGGCAGCTCTCAGTGGCCCCCACACCTGGGTCTTAGACTGCACCAGCTCCCCTCAAATAAAGCCACACGAGCTCCCGTGTCTCCCGGGCCTGGGTCCTCTCCACCTGCCACCGCAGCCTGCAGGGTGTGACCTCCTCACCTCCGGCTTCAATTGCCAGCAGTATCCCCAGGCTGCCTCCAACCCAACTGGTGCCTGCCTCACAAACAAAGGAACCGTCCCATGAACAGCATAGTTTTTTTTTTTTTTCCCCACACAAAGTAAAACCACTCCTTACATGTTTACAGGGGCTGATTATGAAAGAGGGAAAGCACGTTGTCTCTGCCTGCAGGCCCTCTCCGGAGCTCCGCAGCTGCGTGTGGCTCTCTCCCTCTCTGCACGGGGCTCCCCTCGTGCTCCTGCAAAGTCTCCGCAGGCACTGGGGCCACGGGGCGAGCACCTCTCTCCGCTCCGTGCACATCAGGAGTGTCCTGGATGCCTTCCTTCGGCACCACATGCCTGCCGCAGGTGTGAGCTGAACTGGAGAGCGCGGCGAGAACACGTTGTCTGATTAGTGAACGTTTAAGGGCTCTGAAGAAACGCTCACTGCGCACACGACATGATACGAGAATCTGGGAACAATGAACCTCCAGATTTGGGGGATTCAAACCCGCACACTGGGCACCCCGTTTACGTCCTGGGTGTATCCGTTCAACGGAGCTCCGGGCTCCGTGACATTTAAGAGCAGGTGCTGGAGGTCAGCCCGTTTTCCAGTCCCAGATGGAAGGCTTGCAGGACCCAAAGCTGGACTTGAAGAATGCATCGTTATTTCTTATTCAGTTCAGTTCAGTTCAGTCGCTCAGTCGTGTCTGACTCTTTGAGACCCCATGAATCGCAGCACGCCAGGCCTCCCTGTTCATCACCAACTCCCAGAGTTCACTCAGACTCACCTCCATCGAGTCAGTGATGCCATCCAGCCATCTCATCCTCTGTCATCCCCTTCTCCTCCTGCCCCCAATCCCTCCCAGCATCAGAGTCTTTTCCAATGAGTCAACTCTTCCAATGAGGTGGACAAAGTACTGGAGTTTCAGCTTTAGCATCATTCCTTCCAAAGAAATCCCAGGGCTGATCTCCTTCAGAATGGACTGGTTGGATCTCCTTGCAGTCCAAGGGACTCTCAAGAATCTTCTCCAACACCACAGTTCAAAAGCATCAGTTCTTCAGTGCTCAGCCTTCTTCACAGTCCAACTCTCACATCCATACGTGAGCACTGGAAAAACCATAGCCTTGATTAGATGGATCTTTGTTGGCAAAGTAATGTCTCTGCTTTTCAATATGCTATCTAGGTTGGTCATAACTTTCCTTCCAAGGAGTAAGCATCTTTTAATTTCATGGCTACAGTCATGGCTGCAGTGCTTTTGGAGCCCAGAAAAATAAAGTCTGACACTGTTTCCACTGTTTCCCCATCTATTTCCCATGAAGTGATGGGACCGGATGCCATGATCTTCGTTTTCTGAATGTTGAGCTTTAAGCCAACTGTTTCACTCTCCTCTTTCACTTTCATCAAGAGGCTTTTTAGTTCCTCTTCACTTTCTGCCATAAGGGTGGTGTCATCTGCATATCTGAGGTTATTGATATTTCTCCCAGCAATCTTGATTCCAGCTTGTGCTTCTTCCAGCCCAGCATTTCTCATGATGTATTCTTCATATAAGTTAAATAGCAGGGTGATAATATACAGCCTTGACGTACTCCTTTTCCTATTTGGAACCAGTCTGTTGCTCCATGTCGTTCTAACTGTTGCTTCCTGACCTGCGTACAAATTTCTTAAGAGGCAGGTCAGGTGGTCTGGTATTCCCATCTCTTTCAGGATTTTCCACAGTTTATTGTGATCCACACAGTCAAAGGCTTTGGCATAGTCAATAAAGCAGACTGGAACTCTCTTGCTTTTTCGATGATCCAGCGGATGTTGGCAATTTGGTCTCTGGTTCCTCTGCCTTTTCTAAAACCAGCTTGAACATCTGGAAGTTCACGGTTCACGTATTGCTGAAGCCTGGCTTGGAGAATTTTGAGCATTACTTTACTAGCGTGTGAGATGAGTGCAATTGTGCGGTAGTTTGAGCATTCTTTGGCATTGCCTTTCTTTGGGATTGGAATGAAAACTGACCTTTTCCAGTCCTGTGGCCACTGCTGAGGTTTCCAAATTTGCTGGCATATTGAGTGCAGCACTTTCACAGCATCATCTTTCAGGATTTGAAATAGCTCCACTGGAATTCCATCACCTCCACTAGCTTTGTTCGTAGTGATGCTTTCTAAGGCCCACTTGACTTCACATTCCAGGATGTCTGGCTTTAGGTCAGTGATCACACCATCATGATTATCTGGGTTGTGAAGATCTTTTTTGTACAGTTCTTCTGTGTATTCTTGCCACCTCTTCTTAATACCTTCTGCTTCTCTTAGGTCCATATCATTTCTGTCCTTTATCGAGGCCATCTTTGCATGAAATGTTCCCTTGGTATCTCTAATTTTCTTGAAGAGGTCTGTAGTCTTTCCCATTCTGTTGTTTTCCTCTATTTCTTTACATTGATGGCTGAGGAAGGCTTTCTTATCTCTTCTTGCTATTCTTTGGAACTCTGCATTCAGATGCTTATATCTTTTCTTTTCTCCTTTGCTTTTTGCTTCTCTTCTTTTCACAGCTATTTGTAAGGCCTCCCCAGACAGCCATTTAGCTTTTTCGCATTTCTATTCCTTGGGGATGGTCTTGATCCCTGTCCCCTGTACAATGTCACGAACCTCAGTCCATAGTTCATCAGGTACTCTATCTATCAGATGTAGTCCCTTAAATCTAATTCTCACTTCCACTGTATGATCATAAGGGATTTGATTTAGGTCATACCTGAATGGTCTAGTGGTTTTCCCTACTTTCGTCAATTTAAGTCTGAATTTGGCAATAAGGAGTTCATGATCTGAGCCACAGTCAGCTCCTGGTCTTGTTTTTGTTGACTGTATAGAGCTTCTCCATCTTTGGCTGCAAAGAATATAATTAATCTGATTTTGGTGTTGACCATCTGGTGATGTCCATGTATAGAGACTTCTCTTGTGTTGTTGGAAGAGGGTGTTTGCTATGACCAGTGCATTTTCTTGGCAAAACTCTATTAGTCTTTGCCCTGCTTCATTCTGTATTCCAAGGCCAAATTTGCCTGTTACTCCAGGTGTTTCTTGACTTCCTACTTTTGCATTCCAGTCCCCTATAATGAAAAGGACATCTTTTTTGGGTGTTAGTTCTAAAAGGTCTTGTAGGTCTTCATAGAACCATTCAACTTCAGCTTCTTCAGCGTTACTGGTTGGGGCATAGACTTGGATTACTGTGATATTGAATGGTTTGCCTTGGAAACGAACAGAGATCATTCTGTTATTTTTGAGATTGCATCCAAGTACTGCATTTCGGACTCTTTTGTTGACCATGATGGCTACTCCATTTCTTCTGAGGGATTCCTGCCCGCAGTAGTAGATATAATGGTCATCTGAGTTAAATTCACCCATTCCAGCCCATTTTAATTCATTGATTCCTAGAATGTTGACATTCACTCTTGCCATCTTTTGTCTGACCACTTCCAATTTGCCTTGATTCATGGACCTGACATTCCAGGTTCCTATGCAATATTGCTCTTTACAGCATCGGACCTTGCTTCTATCACCAGTCACATCCACAACTGGGTATTCTTTTTGCTTTGGCTCCATCCCTTCATTCTTTCTGGAGTTATTTCTCCACTGATCTCCAGTAGCATATTGGGCACCTACTGACCTGGGGAGTTTCTCTTTCAGTATCCTATCATTTTGCCTTTTCATACTGTTCATGGGGTTCTCAAGGCAAGAATACTGAAGTGGTTTGCCATTCCCTTCTCCAGTGGACCACATTCTGTCAGATCTCTCCACCATGACCCGCCCATCTTGGGTTGCCCCACGGGCATGGCTTAGTTTCATTGAATTAGACAAGGCTGTGGTCCTAGTGTGATTAGATTGACTAGTTTTCTGTGAGTATGATTTCAGTGTGTCTGCCCTCTGATGCCCTCTTGCAACACCTATTGTCTTACTTGGGTTTCTCTTACCGTGGACGTGGGGTATCTCTTCACGGCTGCTCCAGCAAAGTGCAGCCGCTGCTCCTTACCTTGGACGAGGGGTATCTCCTCACCGCCGTGTTTTCTCTTACCAAAAACCCTCTTTGCAAGAAAAATGGAAACGTGTTGATAAGGGTCTTCTGTGCTGGGTGGTGAGACCTGCAAAGTGAGGCTGAGAACCGGGGTCCCAGCACACCATTGCCCTTCTGAATGTGTTCTCACCTGGACAAGTCCCCAGCGCAGCTGAGTGATGAGGTGATACATGTTAAGGAACCTGATGCAAGAGACTGAAAAGTTTCCAATTGCCAGAGAAAGGCATGTGTCTTGTTGACTTTGGGCCCAGCGATCGGGGAGCCAGATACCCTCTGTCTGAATCTAGTCGAGTTAAAACCACGGCTTTTGGGGTTCCCCATGTGGGCAGTTGGGTGAGCAGTGAGTCTGGAGACTAAGCAAACATTATCCACCGTTCTTGCCCTGGGGTGACCTCAGGGACGTCATTTAACATCCAGCTCTTAAAATGTATGGTGTGCAAAACGTGGCCACTTCCTCACTTTCTGGGCATGTGGCAATAAGACCATATTCTGCCACCTGTGGAAATCCCTGTAGAAAATGACACTGGAGGGACCGGAGAAGGCTCTTACAATGCTCCAGTCATATTGCATGTGCCCACAAAACACTAATATGGTCTGATGGTGGAGGCACTTGGGAAAAATATGAATGAAAGCCTGGAAGGCTTCCTGTTGGCAGTGTCCACCTTCCTATGCGACCACAGTGTGAAGTGAAAAATTAGGCCCACTATGCTGTTCATGCAGAAAGAAAAGTGAAGCCAATTTCCCCTTTTCCTTTCAGAGCAGATCACCTCAATTCTCTACCTGACTTTGCCTGGGTAACTTCTGAAGGTGAGAGTCGCGTTCATCGTGCATTGAGACTCCTCGTATGTAACTGTTCATCTTGAGAAGACAGCTTGTGAGCAGGATACTGACCAGCTTCTTCATCAGCACGTGGACATACCAACCGCTTGACTCTCCATTCAAGTCGGAAGAGGCCAGGAGGGTTACTGCTGCTGTCTGCTCATTCTCCACGTGACCCCAACAAACAGTATAATCAGATCAAAGTGGCCATCCTGGCTTCCAGCTGAAGGAGGTTTCCAAATATCTAAGAACCCCAGGGGTTTCATTGGTGGCTCAGTGGTAAAGAACCCACCTGCCAATGCAGGAGACGGAGGTCAGATGCCTGACCCAGGAAGAACTCACAGAAACTGTACCACAGCTACTGAGCCTGTGATCCAGAGCCTGGGAGCCGCACCAAGAGAAGCCATCACAGTGAGAAGCCCCCTCTGCAGCAGAGAGGTGCCCTCGCTCGTGGCAACTAAAGAATAGCCATGCAGCGGCGAAGACCCAGCGCAGCCCAAAATAAATGCAATAAATAAATAAAACTATTAAAAAAAAAAAAAGGAATCCCATCACCTGCTCAGCCTAGATTCACCCCTTTGACTGAGAAAAGGGAAGAGACCTTGGAGGCTCCTGCCAGGTCCCATGGAATAAAAGTTTTGCTGTTCTCTTTGGTTAAAGATGCCTGGTAAGATCACAAGACCTCTTTGACACTGGAGTGCGATATCGATCTGGGAGCATCTGGCTTCCTTTGGAGCTGAAAATGACACCACACGTGACTTCCCATCCCCAGACTCGGGAGACATCACGGGTGGGGCTCGGTGGCCACGTGGCTTCCCTCAGCCCCTTGGGCCAGGTGTCATCTCTCCTCGCAGTGGACACAGCCGGGGCCCCACTGCACAGCACTACAAACGCTTCCTACCTCCTTCCAAGGATAATTTGTTTTTATTTCCATTGGCGGCTATAGCGTAAACAGAGCATCTTTTTAAAAAGTAAAAATCTCACAAAATAAACAATCAGACTGAAAAAAAAGAAAAACCAGCCTTCCAGGAGAGCAGACTCGCTCAGACTTTGCTCCCTGGGATTAATGATGTGATTCATACCTGTTGTTCTCGTTTCCCGTCCCCCGACGTGCGGAAAACACACTACAGCTTAGAGAAAAATAAAATACAGTCGGTTCTATTCATCGCTTCCCTGGCAGGAGCAGTTAAACTGTGGGGAAGGCACCCTGATCCTTGCAAACCCACTGGAGTCCTGGGCAGATAACATTCTGACATTAACTTTGTAACACGTTGTACCTGAGCGGGGGATCAGAAGTAACATAATGGTCCTTCAGGAAATCTGTGTCATGACTAATAGTTACCTTCACCCAGTGCTTTCAAAATGTTTTATAAATGTTCAGTGAGTATCTGAGGTTGAATTAGAAAGTTAAACGCTTAGAGTTGAGAATGTAATTATTGGAAGAGATGTCAATTTGATGTATGCTTTATTTTTTCTATATTTTAATGTGAGGTGATATGTGTATTTCTTTTTAGAGGAACTGTAATATGATATCTTAGAGAAGGCAATGGCACCCCACTCCAGTACTCTTGCCTGGAAAATCCCATGGACGGAGGAGTCTGGTAGGCTGCAGTCCATGGGGTCGCTAAGAGTCAGACACGACTGAGCGACTTTACTTTCACTTTTCACTTTCATGCATTGGAGAAGGCAATGGCAAACCACTCCAGTGTTCTTGCCTGGAGAATCCCAGGGACGGGGGAGCCTGATAGGCTGCCATCTATGGGGTCGCACAGAGTCAGACACGACTGAAGCGACTTAGCAGTAGCAGTAGCAATATGATATCTGGGCTTCCCTGGTGGCTCAGAGGTAAAGAATCTGCCTGCCAATACAGGGGACTCTGGTTCCAGCCGGGAAGATCCCCTGGAGAAGGGAGTGGCAATCCACTCCAGGATTCTTGCCTGGAAAATTCCATGGACAGAGGAGCCTGGCGGGCTACAGTCCATGGGGTCGCAAGAGTCGGACACGACTTAGCGACTAAACAACAACAGTCTGATTTCTACTGTGGTTATAATGGGAAAGTGAGAGAGTAAAGAGAAGAAAAACAATAGCCATGAAAGTGCTAGCAACACTTATCGTTGACGCCTAAATCGTGCAACTACACAATTTAGAGTGGAACTCAGAGATGACTTGTTCGCCCAACGCCTGCATTTCATAGTCAAGGGCATCGGGCACGGTTCTGAGTTGAAGGGCGTCCTCGGAAGGTGTGCTCACGTCCCAACCCTCTGTACACGTGACCTCATTTGGAAACAGATTTGCAGGCAGAATGCAGATAGGATGAGGTCCTAGGATGGGCCCGAATCCAACACCTGGTGTCTTTATAGGAAGAAGGGCAAAGATGTGGACACTGACATGACACAGACCCTGGAGTGATGTGTCCACGGCCCAGGGGACACCCAAGACTGCTGGCCAGCCCGGAGCCCAAGGGACAGGCCTTCAGAGCCTTCACGACCCTGCCAGCTCCTGTACTCCAGGCTCCTGGCCGCCCACGTGGTGAAAGAAAGCCTCTCCCGGCCTTACCTGCACCGGTTGGCAGGGATCTGTGAGAGCAGCCCAGGAAACTTCCAAGGGCACTGGGGAGCTTGGCAGTGGGAACAGAGGCCAGGGTCTTGGGGGAGCTGAGGCCAGGTCAGAGGGCAGCCTCTCCTCTGGGCCCTCTGGTGTCTCTCAGCTCAAACCATCTTACAGAAATGCAAATCTTTCCTTAGGATTCCCACCCCACCCCAAAAGTGTTTCCACCTTAGTATGAGTTACCTTAAGGGCATTGCATTAAGGAACCTGCATTAGAACCTGCATTAAGGATTTGAATAAAGGTTGTTAATGAGAGAGCTTCCCTGGTGGATCTGAAAGAATCTGCCTGCAGTGCAGGAGCCCTGGCATTTCAATGCCTGAGATGGGTTCAGTCCCTGGGTCGAGTTAATGAGAGAGGCAATCCACAGGGTGTCATGAGGAGATGGAAGGGTGCAGGTGAGCCCTGGGGCCAGGGGGGCCAAGGGCTGCTAGGGAGATGCCCCAGAATCCTCCCACCGAGGGGTGAGGAGCTGGGTGTCTGATCGCTTCGCACGGGCCTTCGCACGTGCCTTCGCATGCGCCTGCTCTGCCCTCTGGGGATCTAGCATATTCCTCTGGACAGAGAGTGTCCGCGGACAAAAAGACTCAGCCAGCCTCCAGCACGTCTACACCTGTATTTGGGGTGAGCTGGGGGATGTCGAGGTGTGGGGATGCAAGCGGAGGGGGGGGCACACTCACTGCAACCTCTGAGTGTCCTTTCCCATCATTGTTTACACAGACAACCAAAGTGCAATCATTCTGAATTGGAGGCTGGGTGTGGAGAATAAGGAACCAGAAAAAAAAAATTTTTTTTTAGTTCCACAAAATTTTTTAAGAAGAGAAAGTTAAGTCAGGAAGGCTAGAATAGTTGAAAGTGAGATAATCAGTATTGGCAAAAAATATATTAGGACAGGAAGAATAGAGATGCCTTCAGAGATTCTTCCAGAAGTACAGCTGGTCCTCATTGGCCATGGATTCTGTATTTGCAAATCAACTCATTACATTTCTCTGTAACCCCCAGATCAACACTGTGCTACTTACTCACTCAAGGACATGGATGTAGTTGAAAAACTCTGAAGTGGGCCCGGTGGGCATGTTCCCAGGTGAGGACACACAGGGACAGCCTGCCTTTTCTGAACTGCGGAGTCGGAGGAGACTCCTGAGGGTCCCTTGGGCTGCAAGGAGATCCAACCAGTCCATCCTGAAGGAGATCAGTCCTGGGTGTTCATCGGAAGGATTGATGCTGAGGCTGAAACTGATACTTTGTCCACCTGATGCAAAGAACTGACTCATTGGAAAAGACTCTGATGCTGGGAAAGATTGAAGGCGGGAGGAGAAGGGGACGACAGAGGATGAGATGGTTGGATGGCATCACCGACTTGATGGACGTGAGTCTGAGTGAACTCCGGAAGTTGGTGATGGACAGGGAAGCCTGGTGTGCTGCAGTCCATGGGGTCCATGGGGTCGCAACTGAGAGATTGAACTGAACTGAGCTGCCTTCCTGCCCCAGCCCTCAGACTGGAGACTGGGGTCCTTTTACGGCAGTTAGTGACACATTTTCCACGTCATGTGCTTTTTTGGGTGATTTTGCTGCTTAAAATGGCTCTCAAGTGTGGCACCGGAGTGCTGTCTGCTCTCCCTAAGCGTGAGAAGGCTGAGACAAGCCTTGTGGAGAAAACCTTTGCTAGTTCAGCTTTGTTTGGGACTGAGTTATAAGGCGGTTGACCATGAGTTCAACCTTATCATTATTGAACCATCCATATCTGTTAAATAAGATACCTCTAAACAGAAACGTACATAAAACAAAGGTATGAATCGGTTGGCTGGTGAAAATGTCATAGCAGAAGTTTGCAGGAACTATTTTCTACAGGAATGATGGTTCCTGAGTTTTCCTGAAATTCACTAATCTTGTGTTCATGGTGACTACAGAGCTTAACCACCATGAATAACATAACCATTATCCACTGTACTACGAAAAGTTTTCAGCAAAAGATACTTAGTAAACTCTCTTTGTCCAAAATACCAGTGCAAGCAGTCTTTCCGTAAAGATAGTACTGTCTGGCATATCAGATTCCATTTTATCTTCATTTTACCATTGATTTTAGGTATGGCAAAGGGTGAGAGCAATTTTTCGCATTTTGTAGAATCTCCCAGGTCATACTGGTAAGGTCCTTGGAATTGATAATAAACCAGTGCACAGAACACACACAAATAATGGTATACTGTTTTGGTTTAAGCACAAGGAAAATTAGGTTAAAAGTCAAGCCATATGTTCATTTATCCCAATTAAGAGAGCTGGAAAAACAACACAGGAATGAAAACAATTGGTTGCTTACAGAGCTTACTCCTTAAGAAAACAAACTGTTAAACAGAGGCAGCGAAATTCAGAAAGAAGTTGTTGGGCAAGGAGAGGGTTGTGGACATTTAAGACCAAGGCTCTGTTTAATGACAGATTTCACATCTTAGATATTTTGCCCTGAAGCTCCCAGTCCCCTCAAGGCAAAGTACTGGCGTTTACTGTTCCTAATTGCTGGTTTTAGCAATTCTTCGGGGGATAAAGGGGATTCTGTGAGCACCCAGCCAGGTGGAGGCTAACATCTGTCCGGTAATCCTGGGTGTTCACCCAACATTGACCCCAGCCACGTGCTTGTTAGGTTTCACCTGGTTGGAGAAATTCAGATCACGGCCTTTCTCTGCCATGTCAGCCCCCCTACCTGACAAAGACAGGGATTCACTGCGCCTAAGAGCGAGCGTTCTTACCGACTCACCAAGCAGAGTGTCCGTGTTGTTGAAGAAGGTCTCAAAATGCAGAAGAACCTTGGGATTTGGGGCTTCAGGCTCTGCCAGCCGGTGGTGCTTCTGTTCTTGTTTCTGTTGCTGCTGTTTCTTGAATTTCACCACGAGTTCCTCTCCAGAGGCCACTGCACGTTTGCGTGGGGTCCCCGAGTGCCTGGGTGGCTGTGGCGAGGAATACACGCGGGCTTTAAGGAATGCGGCCTTTGTTCAGCGTTTCCCTCTGTAAACTGAAAACTAGCCCCTGAGCTGGAAAGGGAGTGGCGCCAGCGACAGAAAACCCCTTCTTCCGCCCCGGATGCTCACAGCGCCAGACCCCTCTCCCCCGTCCTGCAGGACTCCCGCTGCCCACCCCCAGCTGAGCCGGAGTAACCCCAACCCAAACTGCTATTTTTTCAGGGACAAGATAAGACAGAGACAAAGGGCCTGGGCGTGAGTAGAAAGAGGCTGGAATGCTGCTGAAAGTTCTAGGTCACGGCCATGGACTGCAGGGTAGAGCTGTGGAGAGTGGAAACCTTTTAGTGAGGAACAATTACATGGAGAGCTGCTGAGAATGCAGAGCTGATTAAGGGGTCCATTAAAAGGAGAAAATGCAGGAAAAGAATAACATGGCTGAGAAGAGCTGGAAGGGATTTAAAGGATGTGTTTGAGAGTCTGGAAAGCCAGGCCCAGACTCTTGTGCCTCAGAGTGGCCCCTGGCCAGTGAGAGATGAGCAGGACCTGCCAATGAGGCGATGCCGTCAAGTACTCAGCACGGCAGCTCTCCCTCCCTCCCTCCCTCCCTCCCTTCCCCCTCGCTTCTTCCTTCGTTTCTCTCTTTCTTTCTCCCTCTTTTTCTGTCCTGAGGATAATCTTGGAAATAATGGCGTGCTGAGACCAACAGGAGCCCAGTGGCTCAGAGATGCATCAGAAGACTAGAGACCCAATGTCTCTAGTTCGAGAGACGCAGGGAGAGAAGAAGCAGGAGAGAAGCAGGGAGACAAGCTGTGAGCTCCCACAATGAAGTCTCAGGGGCCAGAGAACTTCTGTAAGTGTGATCGCTGGGGCTTATTCTTGATCTTGGAAAAACAGAGAGCAGAAGGAAAGATGACAGAAAACAAAAGCATTTCAAACCCCTCCAGGGAAACGCAGATTCCCTTAAGGCAAAGGGCAGGTTGGTGAATTTAAAGTACATCCCTAGAAAGAATCTCAGTTCAGTTCAGTTCATTTCAGTCACTTAGTCGTGTCCGACTCTTTGCGACCCCATGAATTGCAGCACACCAGGCTTCCCTGTTCATCACCAACTCCCGGAGTTCACCCAGACTCATGTCCTTCGAGTCAGTGATGCCATCCAGCCATCTCATCCTCTGTCGTCCCCTTCTCCTCTTGCCCCCAATCCTTCCCAGCATCAGAGTCTTTTCCAATGAGTCAACTCTTTGCATCAGGTGGACAAAGTACTGGAGTTTCAGCTTCAGCATCATTCCTTCCAAAGAAATCCCAGGGCTGATCTCCTTCAGAATGGACTGGTTGGATCTCCTTGCAGTCCAAGGGACTCTCAAGAGTCTTCTCCAACACCACAGTTCTAAAGCATCAATTCTTCGGCGCTCAGCCTTCTTCACAGTCCAACTCTTACATTCATACATGACCACTGGAAAAACCATAGCCTTGACTAGACAAACCTTTGTTGGCAAAGTAATGTCTCTGCTTTTGAATATGCTATCTAGGTTGGTCATAACTTTTCTTCCAAGGAGTAAGCGTCTTTTAATTTCATGGCTGCAGTCACCATCTGCAGTGATTTTGGAGCCCAAAAAATAAAGTCTGACACTGTTTCCACTATTTCCCCATCTATTTCCCATGAAGTGATGGGACCGGATGCCATGATCTTCATTTTCTGAGTGTTGAGCTTGAAGCCAACTTTTCACTCTGCACTTTCACTTTCATCAAGAGGCTTTTTAGTTCCTCTTCACTTTCTGCCATAAGGGTGGTGTCATCTGCATATCTAAGGTTATTGATATTTCTCCTGGCAATCTTGATTCCAGCTTGTGTTTCTTCCAGTCCAGCGTTTCTCATGATATACTCTGCACATAAGTTAAATAAGCAGGGTGACAATATACAGCCTTGACGTACTCCTTTTCCTGTTTGGAACCAGTCTGTTGTTCCATGTCCAGTTCTAACTGTTGCTTCCTGACCTGCATACAAATTTCTCAAGGGGCAGGTCAGGTGGTCTGGTATTCCCATCTCTTTCAGAATTTTCCACAGTTTATTGTGATCCACACAGTCAAAGGCTTTGGCAAAGTCAATAAAGCAGAAATACATGTTTTCTGGAACTCTCTTGTTTTTTCGACGATCCAGCGGATGTTGGCAATTTGATCTCTCGTTCCTCTGCCTTTTCTAAAACCAGCTGGAACATCAGAAAGAATCTAGAAGGTTATTATAATAATGGTCTGAGAATAGCTAAACACAATGGTCACTAAGTTCCAGTAAGAGTCAAGAAGTCCTGACAGGGTTGGGAAATTCCGGTTCATGAGTTTGTAACACTGCGATGTTGCATGGAGCAATCACGCGGACTTTGGCTTCTCCGGTGGCCAAGATGATTGATGGGTTTTCTGTAGCATCATTGATCCTTATTGTTTAAACACGTGTTGTGTAGGGTATTATTTACTCTTAAAGCAGTGGATGAATGGCTACTTTTGGTCCTTTCTATAACATTCCAACAATTTAATCAATAGGGTCGGAGCACTGAACAGTACTTGCTGAGGCAGGAGGCTGGGGGATCGGGTAGGAAGGAATGACACAGGATGACGAGGAAGCTTTGGATGGACCCACATCACCTTCACTTGGGGGGCAGGGGGTGGTGACCGGTGTGCGCACAGGCCAGATCTTAGCAAGCTGCACACTTTAAATATGTGCATTTTATGACTGCTAATCACGTGCCAATGAATCTATTAAAATCACATCTGCGTTTTTCTTCTCATAGAATGAGTTGAGTTTTGATGTGCACCGTCTCAATCAATCACCGAATGTGTAAAATAGTTCACCACATCCAAAATCTCGCCAGCACGTCTATCACTTAATGATCAGCTCGGAGTAAAGTTTCCAGAGCTGACCTAGGTCCCGCCACACTCTGTGAATCACAGAGCCACTTTCTCCTTCGTTGCCATTGTAGGTGCTCGATTCACGTTCCAGGGGTGCAGTCTCGATTTTACTCCACGTCTTGGGAGGCTTTCGTCAGCCGTGACGTGGGATACAGTGAACAAACTGGTTTCTCCGTATGAACATCCCTCTCATCTCCTCTGTTTTGGTTCCTGCGTGAAGACTCTCTCGGTTAGGCTGCATCTATATTAAGTTCACTCATTTCTATTTTAAGCACGGTCCTGACTTTCAAGGAAGAGCGGCAGAAAAGGACGATGGCGTCAGCAGTGTAGGAAGCCGGCGGCTTTCCACGTGGACCCCGAATCTGGTCTCTCTCAGTGGAAGGCGCAGATGAGGCTTCAAAGGCGCCGATGACTCAGAGATGCTCTCCGGGTCCTGACCAACGCTGCTGGTGCCAGTGTGCTCTGAGTGGGGGCGGACCTGGAAACCCTGTCCTCTTGCATAGAGGGTGAGGCAGGGCTGACTGGGCACCAGACACCCAAGCCCTGCTCCGAGACATCCCGTCCAGGCCCCCACGAGGCCCCGCCCAGCAGGATGCCTTTCTGACAAACAAGCCCCCGAGGCAGCACCTGGGGGCTGATAAAGGAAGCCTGGGCCCCCTTGCCCCCAGTCATCAGAAATCACTGGGACACTGAGCACTGTGTGTGCTCTTTTCGACTTTCCTTAGGGAATTTGAATAAAAGCAGAACAGGATTAGAAGCAAATATCCAGCCGACCAGGGGCTCCAAACACCCACTTCCCCTGTTTGGGGAGAAACTGAATAATTAACTGATATTCAGGCCTTGCACTTTAGCCAATCTGGTCAAACTGAAATACCTTCTGCTGTGAAAATTCCCTTGTAAAAATACTATATATAGAAAATATTCCAAGCCTTTGAGCCAGCATTTTGCTTCTGGGAATCGATTTTAATTCCACAATCAGAAACACATTTGAGGATTTATATAAAAAATAACTTGTGATTTTTCATCAGAATAATAATTGTGATACAGTTATAGTAAATTACAATGTTTACATTATTCAAATTAATGGAAAATTGGAAACATTACTTGTTTGCATGACATAAACCTGCCCTGATACATCTACCCCATAAAAGGCACAGGCGTTAAAAATTATGTTTACTAAGAATTTTTAAAGATATAGAAAAGAATATACAGAACTGTGTCTGAAAGGCATAATAAGAAAGTTCAAAGTCACGCAGAATTGGATAAACAGCTGAGTCGATGCCGGTACAATATCACAATAACGCCTGACACGTGTGCAGTCAAAGTGCACTGTTATCTCAGCCAGTCCTCAGGTGCACATTTCAGAAAGCCCAGAATTGAAACAAAGTCTTCAAAACAGCATCTCCAGTAATCTTATTCTTGCGTGTTGTCTACGTTTTCTGCAGTGAGTTCATAGGCCATTTGTAATTAAAATAAAATTTGTGACCAAAAAAACAGGAAACTACATCTGCTTAGTCACACATTCTTTTTTAAAGCACAAAGGACGGATTCTGACATTCACAAGATGAGATTTAGGACAAAAGCAAGCATGCAGTGAAAAAAACACCGTAATACAGCCTCCAAACGGAGCGATTGTCTTTCAGAGGTTATTCATCTCACTGGATGACAATTCTTCTGATGTTCTTGGTTATTTAAATTTGCTGATTAATAGCTGGACACTGCATGATTCAGGCAGTTGTGACTTTCCAAAATTTATGGATTGGGGATAAGCTGTGTACGTGTGTACATGTATGTGTGAAAAAGAGAGAGAGCACATACATTTGTGCATTTTCTTCTTAACTCGTGCATTTTACCTGGTTCCAGGAAGTACTGAAGTCAGAGTGATTCCTGATGAGCTGTCACCAATTATGTGTAAGTAGAAAACAAAGTCAGAGAAGGCAATGGCACCCCACTCCAGTACTCTTGCCTGGAAAATCCCGTGAACAGAGGAGCCTGGTGGGATGCAGTCCATGGGGTTGCTAAGAGTCATACACGACTGAGCGACTTCACTTTCACTTTTCACTTTCACGCATTGGGGAAAGAAATGGCAACCCACTCCAGTGTTCTTGCCTGGAGAATCCCAGGGATGGGGGAGCCTGGTGGGCTGCCATCTATGGGGTCACACAGAGTCAGCTGTGACTGAAGCGACTTAGCAGCAGCAGCAGCAGCAGAAAACCAAGTGGCCGGCTGGGAGGAAACACCGCCCCTCCAGGTTGCTCTGGGCCTCTGGTGGGTGTCTTTGACCCTTGGGGCTCTGCAATGTCTGCCTCTTTCAGGGTCACTGTGAGCGTTTAGAAAAGGCAGAGGAACCAGAGATCAAATTGCCAACATCCACTGGATCATGGAAAAAGCAAGAGAGTCCCAGAAAAACATCTATTTCTGATTTATTGACTATGCCAAAGCCTTTGACTGTGTGGATCACAATAAACTGTGGAAAATTCTTCAATAGATGGGAATACCAGACCACCTGACCTGCCTCTTAAGAAACCTATGTGCAGGTCAGGAAGCAACAGTTAGAACTGGACATGGAACAACAGACTGGTTCCAAATAGGAAAAGGAGTTCGTCAAGGCTGTATATTGTCACCCTGTTTATTTAACTTCTATGCAGAGTACATCATGAGAAACACTGGACTGGAAGAAACACAAGCTGGAATCAAGATTGCCGGGAGAAATATCAATAACCTCAGATATGCAGATGACACCACCCTTATGGCAGAAAGTGAAGAGGAACTAAAAAGCCTCTTGATGAAAGTGAAAGTGGAGAGTGAAAAAGTTGGCTTAAAGCTCAACATTCAGAAAACTAAGATCATGGCGTCTGGTCCCATCACTTCATGGGAAATAGATGGGGAAACAGTGGAAACAGTGTCAGACTTTATTTTTCTGGGCTCCAAAATCACTGCAGATGGTGACTGCAGCCATGAAATTAAAAGACGCTTACTCCTTGGAAGGAAAGTTATGACCAACCTAGATAGCATATTAAAAAGCAGAGACATTACTTTGCCAACAAAGTTTTGTCTAGTCAAGGCTATGGTTTTTCCAGTGGTCATGTATGAATGTGAGAGTTGGACTGTGAAGAAAGCTGAGCGCCGAAGAATTGATGCTTTAGAACTGTGGTGTTGGAGAAGACTCTTGAGAGTCCCTTGGACTGCAAGGAGATCCAACCAGTCCATTCTGAAGGAGATCAGCCCTGGGATTTCTTTGGAAGGAATGATGCTAAAGCTGAAACTCCAGTACTTTGGCCACCTCATGCGAAGAGTTGACTCATTGGAAAAGATTCTGATGCTGGGAGGGATTGGAGGCAAGAGGAGAAGGGGATGACAGAGGATGAGATGGCTGGATGGCATCACTGAGTTGATGGACGTGAGTCTCAGTGAACTCCGGGAGTTGGTGTTGGACAGGGAAGCCTGGTGTGCTGCAATTCATGGGGTCGCAAAGAGTCGGACATGACTGAGCGACTGATCTGATCTGATCTGATCTGTGAGCGTTTAGCGGGGTCACTGACTTTTCTCTGTCGTGAACTTGCTGATGGGTGCTGAAGGAGCCCCTAAAAGTGGGCTCCTTCTGAGTCCTTGTGAGGACACAGTTTGCAGCACCCCTGGGCAGTGGTCTTCACACCCTCCTTTACCTCTGTTGGGTGGGTCACACTGACATCACACGGGAGGCCGTTCTGAACTTGGCCCTGTCTTGTCCTGAGCTCCTGTCATTGGGATGTCTCACCCTGAAGGCGGGCACTGCCCAGGAACGACATTGTTACAGATGGAACATTTGATTCACCCAGCCCCTAGCAATTCTCGGAATACAGGATGGTTTTCTGTTCCCATTTTCATTTCTTGATACTTGCAAAGAGCATTCAATCCAGGGATAAACCACCCATAATAATTAACCAGACAGAGCAAAATCATTTGTTACTCAAACCTTGTTACTTCAACCTACATTATTACCAAGGGAGAAAAGCCACTGGCCTCCTACAGATATTGCTACACGGTTGCAAAAGAGCAAGTGGGTTAAAGTTGTACTTTTTTTTTCCTTCAGAAATTCCATTTGCCAAAGCGCCAGGATTGCACCATCCTTGTTGCTCATGCTGATAGCCCTGCAACACGAGGTGTTTTCATAGGCAAAGGGGTTTGCAACATCAGACCCACGCTTCCAGATGACGCCGCCATAGTGACCAGCATTGACAGAGCCAGCAAGAAAAACGTCTCCGAGGAGCTTTGCAGCGCGATCTGTGAGCACCCTTGGGTTTCTTTGGGAAGAATTACACAACCGTGCTTTATTCACCCGCCCTTTAACTAAATCAGTAAATATGCATTGAGAACCTACTGTGAGCAAGGCACTCTGCTGGGTGGGAGAGAAAATGCAAAGATGGAAAGGAGACAGTAGGCACGCTACAGACGGAGATGTGCAGGGAGCAGAGAAGGTCATTCCCATCCAGGGGAAATCCAGATGAAGCCAGAAGCCCCGCCCTCTTGCTGACCCTCCCACGCCACCTCCTGGCCCCTCCTCCCACCCCTGGACCAAATGTGACCCAACTAACTCCCTAGATGGTCTTCTTCTACCCATCCTTGTTCAAGTCCAATAAGTTCTCCTACAGCAATAAGTGTGATATTTCAAACACCCCAATCTGATCATCAAAATACCTGCATACAACTCTGAAATAGCTTCCCATTTTATTTTAGAATGAAGACCAACATTTGCTCCATGGCCTCCAAGGTCACAGATAATCTGGCCCTGCCGGCTTCTCCAGGCTCCTGCTAAACACGGGTTTCCTCTGCTCGAGCCGCAGTTTTGGGCTTTTTGACGATGTGCATGCTCTCCTGTCTTAGAGTCTTCAAAATACTGCTGCCCCCAGCCCACCCCACCAGAATCCTCTCCTGAGCTCAGCTCCAAGTCTCCGACCCCAGACGATCTCCTCTGAGTTGCCGGCCTGCGTGACATGATGCATTGCGGGAGCATTCTGCATTTGGGGCTGTTAGCGCTTGTTTTAATCAGACACAACTGAGTGTGGCAGAAAAGTTGAAATGCCAGTGGCTTAATACCATCAATTTCTTATTTAAAGCATCAAGAGCTGAACAAGGGGCTTCCTGGGAGGCTTAGCTGGTAAAGAACTCACCTGCAATGCAGGAGACCCTGGTTTGATTCCTGGGTCAGGAAGTTCCTCTGGAGAAGGGATAGGCTACCAACTCCAGTATTCTTCTTTGGAGATTTCCACAGACAGAGGAGCTTGGCGGGCTACAGTCCATGGGGCCGTAAAGAGTGGGACCTGACTGAATGACTAAGCGCAGCACAGTGCAGAGCTGAAGAGAGCCAGAGAGATATCTGGAAGAACCAGGGAGCCGGGGTCCTTTTAGGACCTTCCTCTGATCAGACTCCGCACTGGGCTCTACCACGCTGTGCATGATGGCTGCTCGAACTCCGGGAGCTAAGGCTCCACTCTAAGCAGCAGAATAAGGAAACGGAAGAGATAAACAGTGACGCTCATGCCTCACATTAAGGCTGCATTCCATAAGCTGCACACGATGCTTCATCTTATAAACTATTGGCTAGAACTTATTCACACACCACAGCTAGCCAAAGGGAAGTCTGAAAAATGGAGTGGACGATGGGTGAGCCCTGTCCAGCCAAAAGTAAGGGGATGGACCATTTGGTTCTCTTCTTAAATGCCACCTCAGTTTCTGAGGACCTTTCCTGGGTCTCTCATCCTTAGCTATGCTCCACGGCGGCTTTCAGCTTCTATCATATCACTTTTTTTTTTCCCAAGCCTTAATAGTATCTGATTTTTTTTGTTGTTGTTTCAAGATTTAATTACTGAACCTGTCATTTTGTGACTCTACTTCCATCCCTCCGAATAAACAGTAGGGGGTTTATCTGATACCCTCATGGATACAGCTTTATGCTAAGAGCAGTGTTTGGTGCACAGTCTGTGCAAATATAATAGACGTGTTGGGGGAAAGAGGAAAATAAAGTGATCGCTACATGCTCACTACCAGTGATCACGCTGCCAAGCCCAGAACCATTAGCAGCTTCTGAGTCAACAGCAAAGACTAGAAAGGTTTAGCAGGCTCGAAAATGTTTCTCCCGCCCTGTCTGTCATTTAGAATCACCCGTTAGGACTGACTTAGTCTTAGGTTCAGAGCTTGGCCCCATTTTATGATTTCATTCATGGCAGGGGATGGTGGATCCAAATTAAGTACCTATCAAATCAGTCTTTACCTGGAAGAAAGATCCTCAGAAGATGGTTATAAAATCTGAGAGACATCATGATCCGGGGGGGAGAGAAACCCCCACTATAATTTTCATTTCAACATTTTCCCTTTTCAGTGTGAAAGGGAAGACCATTGGTAATGACAGTAAGGCAACAGGTAGGAAGCCAGGACTATTGCAGGCACCATGGAAGGTGCCCCTAGGGCAATTAAAAACACTGTTCCCAGGCGGCGTCAGTGGTAAAGAACCCACCTGCCAAGGCAGACGTAAGAGATCTGAGTTCGATCCCTGGGTTGGGAAGATCCCCTGGAGGAGGGCGTGGCAACATGCTCCAGTATTCTTGCCTGGAGAATCCCATGGATAGAAGAGCCTGGCAGGCTACAGTCCATAGGGTTGCAAAGTCAGACATGACTGAAGCGACTGAGCACGCATGCACAAGCAAGGAAAAGAAAGACGAGGGTATGGTGAAACATCTTGAAATAATGTTACCATGAAACAGCTAGTGGAAAAATAAACTCATGCGGAGCACACAGGTGGAACCACGCTGTAAGAAGATGGAGTAAGGGCCGAAACCAAGGAGCAGCCAGCAATGGGAGAGGAAACCCCCCTGGAAACGGGCCACCGCTGCAACCACAGGGCAGAAAAACAAACAAGTGCACACGTCGTCCCGGTAGAAAGGACAACAGGTTCCGAGTAATTTATTCCCACCGCCTAGAGCATCATCTTGGCGTGAAGGGCTCGTACATTTCTACAAACAACAGTGGGGATGACAACCCTGACACGCTGTGCACAGAACCGTCTTTCCAGACATTAATCCTCGGTTCATCTTGAGACAATATTAGGCGGCAATTTGTTTTCTGATTGTTTACTCAAGTCAGCTCAGATAGAAAGCCACAGACAGCTTCCAAAGGTATGGATCATCGTCCGATGAGAGGCGAAGTCACATAAACAAGGAATCGATGATGAACGATAGGAAATTGCAAAGCAAACAGAGAGGCCAGATGGCAACGTGCACGCAGCCACGGCAGGGGAGGGGCAGGCAGTGAGCATCCGATCCTGAGCCCTTGGATCTACTGATTTTTTTCCCCCTCCTGACACAGGAAAACCGAAGGAAGGCAAAGGGAAGGACTCCAACAGATTTTTTTGTGTGTTTTCAAATTTGATTTGGTTAAATCCATCAGGGCCACTCCACTTAGTGTACAGGTCAGCAGGTAGGTCTTTCATTCAATCACCACATTATACCTGCATCGCCTCCTTTATGCCGTGGGAAATAGTGGTCACGAGAATCCCTCAAGGGGTCCCCTGGGGGTTCAGCAGGAAAGAACCCGCCTGCAATGCAGGAGATGTGGGTTCCATCCCTTGGTTGGGAAGATTCCCATGGAGAAGGGAATGGCAACCCACTCCAGTATTCTTGCCTGGAGAATCCCATGGACAGAGGAGCCTGGTAGGCTACAGTCCATGGGGTTGCAAAAGTTGGACGCGACTGAGAGAATAAAGAGAAACAACAATAAGATATTCAATGCAATGCAGGGATAGTTTCCTTAGAAGAGTCATCTTAACAATCATACTCTCTGCCCTGGTCTACCACAAATGTTTAAGATATTATTTTTATTCCCCAAGTTTAATTCTGGGCTGAATTTCTTGGATATGTTCCTCTGAAATGACTAAACCCTGATGATACTGGGTCACTTTAGGTTTCTAAATATATTCTTATTATTTCCATCCTTATTTTATTATCTCCTAAAGGCTTTGGAAAGAATAAACATCATTCTGAGAAAATAAAGATAAGTCATCAAAGCAGGCGACTCAGAGCTAAAGCGGAGGCTTTAAGGATAGCATACACGTCCCACGATGTTTTCTCTTTTTTCCGAATCTCCGCACAGAATCTTGTGGCTTGGCCTTCCAGGGTTACTCAGCACAGAGACAGAGAACAACAGACTGACTCCAGAGAGCCCCGAGGGGTTGTACACCCCATGGAAGGGACGGCACTTAACGACACTGAAGGGAAACCGTTCTGCCAGCAAGTATCAAGAGACACCTCGGAGACGCCCTGAACCTCACTTTACCCACCTTCAGGGGTTGCACTTGATCTTCAAGGAGCTCGGCAACACTGAAATCCATTATTACTCAGTGCCTCTGGAAGTTGTGGGAAAGTGCATTTTCCTAGAAAAGATTCACAAACGAACCATGCGTGAGCCTGGAATCATCATATTGAGATAAGATCAGACAGGACACAGCGAAACAGAACATAGAGTCACACGTCTAAAACCTGTGGGCTCCCCAGGTGGGGTTAGCGGTAAAGAATCTGCCTGCAATGCCGGAGATGCAGGTTTGATCCCAGGGTCGGGAAGACCCCTGGAGGAGGGCATAGCAACCCACTCCAGTATTCTTGCCTGGAATATCCCATGGGCAGAGGAGCCTGGTGGGCTACAGTCCATGGGGTCGCAGAGTCAGACGCGACTCCACGACTGAACAACTAAAGGCCTGACCGATCCAGCCCAAACTGTCTCTCTGATAAATGTTTTAACACCGCACTTTTGGCCCGCCCCATTCACCTCTGAATGAACTGTTCAGGTGTCTCTGGGGAAGAAAGGAAGATGTGGACCAGAACTCGGCCCCTGGGACCCCTCTGGCACCTCACTTGGAAGACCGTTTCTCTGAAAGTGATGCTGATGAGACAGCCTCCCCGGCCGCATTGCCGTCAGGCTCAGAGCTTTGTCTTATGCTTTCCTAAGCTCTCTTTCCACAAACGCATTAAGAGGCAATTGCTGCTTCCTGGCCTCAGTCACTTAAAGAGGGGGAGGCTAAGGTTACAGAGCGTTTGTGTGATGCACTCTGGGTGCCCAGAAGCACAGCGCAGTGGGCATGATGAGCGGGTCTTTGAAACACACAGTCAGTCAGGCTGACGCCTGCCATCAGATCCCGAACACCCCCGCCCCGCCTTCATCCTCTGCTCCCCCTCGTCTTCCTCCTCCTCTGGGGCGGAGCCTGGCATCTATCTGCCGAAACATGCTTTCTCTTCTCCTGACGTGAATATTCTAAACAAACCCATGTATTACATCAATCCAATCAATATACTCTGAGTCTCCTGACCATCAAAGTTATGGAAATGTATTTCATACCTCTTCCGTGTTCAGCTAAAAATCAATAAAAATCCATTATCTAATATTTCAAAGGCTACGCACCACAGAGACAGTTAGAAATAAATCTCTCCGAAGGAAAAAATTAAACTGTCTCACACGATTGCTAATTATTGACATTTACTTCTTATAATCTCATACCTGGTGGGCAATTATTGGTAATTAAGTGCATAGTAGATCAGTCTCAAAGGAAAAAAAATGTTAAATAGCGAGACAGAGACATTCCGTCTGTGTTACTGGTTTTTTTGGTGAATCTTCAGATTTTAAGAGATACACACCAGTTCAAGATTATCAGCGACTGTTTCTAAACATTGATTTCGTTTCAAAAGGTGTAACTAGGCATCACAGATAGCTAACGTTAATTAAGGAAAATAAAATACCAATGACAACAGCCTGGAACTATGCCACACTGAGACAAGAAGGGACACAAAGCTGCCGAGCTCCTTGAAGAGCACCCAACACAACGTACTCGGTGAAACTGAGAATCTCAAGGAAAAGGTTGAGATCAGATGACCTGCTTACTGGGAAGAAGAAATTCTTGAGCCGAGAGTGGTTAAAAATGGATGTTGATTTCTTTAAAGTTCCCACCCTACCCAAAGAGATGGCTGCATAGTGTAGACGTTTTATTTATAAACCTTACAGACATGTTTCAAAAATGAAGAAACAGAGGCACGGAGACTGAATGGTTTGGGGTTAGGCTAATGTCAGGTAGCAGTCAGAGTCACCATGCCAGCCCTGTGTGACCCCCAAGACTTAGGCTTTTCAATCTCTTTGGGGGTGGCCTTCCTGTCCAACAATTCTGTCTGAAATTTAGTTGCATTTCTATATCATTTATTATTGCCTTAGGCCTGAGATGCTTTAAATATGGGACAGCTGCTCAGGAAACTTATGGTGTGTCCTGAAATTCATAATAAGGGGTCATATTTGGCCCCTTAATGGTTTCCAAACCTAGTTGCTTATGGTCTTAAACATGTATTGAGAATCCCTGAGATGGTTGGATGGTATCACTACTCAATGTACATGAATCTGAGAAAACTCTGGGACATAGTGAAGGACAGGGAAGCCTGGCATGCTGCAGTTGATGGGGTTGCAAGGAGTTGGACATGACTTAATGACTGAGCAGCAACAACATCCATTCATTCACTCAATATGTATCTACTGAGTATCAACTATGTGCCAGGCACTATGAAGAAGGCTGGAAACAGCACAATGAATTATTAAAAAAAAAAATCTGCCTTTAAAGAGCTCTAGATGGGGAGTAGAGAAGTGGCTGCAGGGAATTATTTGGGCGTGATAAACCCTGGAGAGGGTCCCAACTCTGCTCAGACAAGTCTTTTTGGAGGAGGGGACAATAGGTCTGAATTCTGAAATAAGAAGTGGGAGTTTTGTCAAGCAGGGCATTCTGGGGAAAGGGCTGCATTCACTGAAAACGTGGGTTTGAAAACATGAGGCTCATTATAGAAACAGCAAGTAATTTAGTAACCTGACGGCTCAGGAAGTCCAGTGTGAGGAGAGGAGATTGCAGAGGCTGAAATTCGCTGACTGGACCACGACGTCTGAATTCATCTAGGGGCAATCTGGGGCCATGGAGAGACCTGACAGAGAGGAATGATGTGATCAGAGGTGGTTTTTAAAGGAGTCACTCTGGCAGCCTTGGGAGGAAATAAGTTGCTAGCAAATGAAGATGAGCCCGAAGTCTAGGAAACCAATCTAGAGGCCCCTTGCAATGGTGACGGGAGAAAGCCCTGTAGTCGGTGGACAGGCAGGAATTGATGGTTGCTGAGGGCGGATGTAGAAGGACGGTGAGGTTTCGCGTCAAAGTCCCCCCACCGGACGGCAGCTTCAGCGAGTGGAGATGAGAACACCGCCTAGAAAGAGGTTGGGTGAGGCAGGTGAATGCCGCTTTGAAATTGGAGTCTCAGGGGTTCTTGTGATATGCCGAAGGGATTCCACCGAGGGGCTGGACAGTGTGGGAGGCTGGCTGACCATTCAGGCATTATCGAGACGGTCAGGGTACAGAGAGTCAGTTGACTGTGCTGGGATCAGGGGCATAAGATGTGGGGCCCCAGAGATGGATCCCGAGAGCAGTAAGCCTGGGACTGCCCGAAAGCGTCGAGTGAGAAGGAGAAGGGAAAGAAGCAGCCTGGAAACCAGGGGAGGAGGGCGGGAGGAGGATGCTTTCTCTGCAGCCCAGCAACACACAATCTCTGTTTAAAATAAGTACTCCTAAGATTTCTAAATTAACATGGTCTATTGTCTAAAACTTTAGTCAGTTAGTTCAGTCGCTCAGTCGTGTTTGACTCTTTGCGACCCCATGAATCTCAGCACACCAGGCCTCCTTGTCCATCACCAACTCCCAGAGTTCACTCAGACTCATGTCCATCGAGTCAGTGATGCCATCCAGCCATCTCATCCTCTGTCATCCCCTTCTCCTCCTGCCCCCAATCCCTCCCAGCATCAGAGTCTTTACCAATGAGTCAACTCTTCGCATGAGGTGGCCAAAGGACTGGAGTTTCAGCTTTAGCATCATTCCCTCCAAAGAAATCCCAGGGCTGATCTCCTTTAGAATGGACTGGTTGGATCTCCTTGCAGTCCAAGGGACTCTCAAGAGTCTTCTCCAACACCACAGTTCAAAAGCATCAATTCTTTGGTGCTCAGCCTTCTTCACAGTCCAACTCTCACATCCATACATGACCACAGGAAAAACCATAGCCTTGACTAGACAAACCTTTGTTGGCAAAGTAATGTCTCTGCTTTTGAATATGCTATCTAGGTTGGTCATAACTTTCCTTCCAAGGAGTAAGTGTCTTTTAATTTCATGGCTGCAGTCACCATCTGCAGTGATTTTGGAGCCCCAAAAAATAAAGTCTGACACTGTTTCCACTGTTTCCCCATCTATTTCCCATGAAGTGATGTGACCAGATGCCATGATCTTCGTTTTCTGAATGTTGAGTTTTAAGCCAACTTTTTCACTCTGCACTTTCACTTTCATCAAGAGGCTTTTTAGTTCCTCTTCACTTGCTGCCATAAGGGTGGTGTCATCTGCATATCTGAGGTTATTGATATTTCTCCTGGCAATCTTGATTCCAGCTTGTGCTTCTTCCAGCCCAATGTTTCTCATGATGTACTCTGCATATAAGTTAAATAAGCAGGGTGACAATATACAGCCTTGACGAACTCCTTTTCCTATTTGGAACCAGTCTGTTGTTCCATGTCCAGTTCTAACTGTTGCTTCCTGACCTGCATACAGATTTCTCAAGAGGCAGGTCAGGTGGTCTGGTATTCCCATCTCTTGAAGAATTTTCCACAGTTTATTGTGATCCACACAGTCAAAGGCTTTGGCATAGTCAATAAAGCAGAAGTAGATGTTTTTCTGGAACTCTCTTGCTTTTTCGACGATCCAGTGGATGTTGGAAATTTGATCTTTGGTTCCTCTGCCTTTTCTAAAACCAGCTTGAACATCTGGAAGTTCACAGTTCACATATTGCTGAAGCCTGGCTTGGAGAATTTTGAGCATTTCTTTACTAGCGTGTGAGATGAGTGCAATTGTGCGGTAGTTTGAGCATTCTTTGGCATTGCCTTTCTTTGATATTGGAATGAAAACTGCCCTTTTCCAGTCCTGTGGCCACTGCTGAGTTTTCCAAATTTGCTGGCATATTGAGTGCAGCACTTTCACAGCATTATCTTTCAGGATTTGAAATAGCTCAACTGGAATTCCATCACCTAATCTCAGTACTCCTAAGATTTCTAAATTAACACGGTCTATTGTCTAAAACTTAGAGAATATGAAACCTCATACAGAAGAAGCACAGCCTCCCTGGAGCCCTCCCCTCCCAGGATAGCTGCTTTCGCACTTTTCCACGCGTCTCTCAATTAGATGATCCCTTAAACTAGTACAGGCTTCCCTGGTGGCTCGGTGGTAGAGAATCCACCTGCTAATGCAGGAGATGCAGATTTGATCCCCGGGATTGGGAAGATCCCCTGGAGGAGGAAATGACAATACACTGCCATATTCTTGCTGGGGGATTTCCATGGACAGAGGAGCCCGGTGGGCTATAGTCTGTGGGGTCACAAAAGAGTTAGACACGACTTAGCAACTAAACAACAAAACAGCAACTCAAACTAGTAGAGACCTTGAAAAAAACCTGAAATATCCAAGTTGGGAAGGATTTGCTTTTTTGTTTTTTGTGCTTGATGACTGACTTTGACATACAATGCTGAACACTATAGTTTTTGAGAAAATGCATTTATTATTTTAGTGCTCAATGTAGAGAATTGAGAAATCTTTCCATGTAGAAAGCTACATGGTAGATAAATTGTTTCTTATCTGTAGAAAATGATTTTGACAGTGGATATTTTTCTACTCAAATTCTTTAAAATATCCTTCTTAAAGACATGAACATCAAAAATAGAGTTTAAAGTTTGTAGACTGAGATTTAAAGAAACCAATTTTTCAGCTTTTCTGAGTCAGGTATAATCATTCTGTACTTTTCAAACTGGTATCTGAGGGCTCAATTTCTGTCCAACAGCTTTTCCCGTGACTTGTGGAGCACAGCTGTTGTTGGGGATCTTCCTCTGTTTTCACCACTCTGTTTCTGTCTGTCCCCACCCTTTTCACCACTCTGTGTTTCTGTCCCTCCCCACTCTAATAACCTACCTCTAGGCGTTTCTTTTGCGAGGACAATTTTAGACCACACATCAGGCATGAAATGAAGCGCTGGTCCACACGTCCAGCCTGCAGAACAGACTAAAGTAGACTCTGGGCTGCTGGTAGCCACCTGCAGCTCAGGGAGCCATTGGTGTGTTTGTGCAAATCCTCAGCTTGTCCCTGGCTGGACTCTGGAGGGCGAGGTGACCAAAGACAAACACAGACCTGGTGGGCAGGCCGCCAGCCCAAAGGCCAGAAGACGACGCTGCCATGTGGGGCAGGTGTGGAGGCGGAGCCTGTTCCTGGGGACCGAGTTGAAGCCGCTTCCTGGGCACCTGGGGCACACCCTCTGCTCCCCTTCCCCCAGGTCACCTCCTCCAGCACCTGGCGAGGCTGCCCTCCTGGTGGCTCAAGTCTGCATGCCCTCCTGGTGGGCTCAAGTCTGCACGCCCACCACCTCATCTCAAAGGCAGCATCCTGTTCCTCTGTGCTCTGCATCACAGAACTTGTGCTTGCCTGGCGATGAAATTGTTCACTGACTTCAGGACTTCCGGGGGGAGAAGGCCACCTTCCACCAAAAGCCACCGCTGGGGGTCTCCTGTCCCTGGACACAGAGCCGCAAGATGGCACGATGCCAGCTCTGTTCTTGGCCACAGCTTCTTTGACCAAGTGCATCCACTGGGATACATCAGGAAAGATTTCCTGCAGGAAGCTTTCAGCAGAAGCACCTGCCCGTGAAGACTCAAAATTGCACCTGGAAATCACAGTTCTTATCTTCTGAAATCTGACGATAAATCAGGTGAGCATCTTCGGGACTCTGGCTGAGCCCACGGCCTTACTTCAGGCAGTGTTTCTCAAAGCTTGTCATCTCTGGACTAAGGAGATGAACGGCACTGGTCTGTAAGCAGAGGAAGCCATTTCCGTCATTTAAAGGGACCAATCAGAATAAACTCTGAGATACACTGTGACTTTTTTCTCCATGTACAAAGCAGCACACTGAAGTTATTTAAAGCCAAGTACATTTTACTGTGCTCTTAAAGCAGAAAAATATGCAAAAAGGGACTAAATTGCCATTCTCTCTGATCTTCAGTAAGGGGTCTGTTTAAGACAAAGTAAGACTTTAAGGATTAAATGTACCCAAATTCACACAAACTTTCTTTTGGGTCTCCTAACATTAAATAGTGATTTGGAATGATAAATGGGTGCCTGTGTCCCAGGAAAACCAGGGGACTTCCACAAGGAAGCTAAGTCATCGTCTTTTATGGCTGGGAACCAGGTGAAAAATGAGGAGAAGAGTTTTTTTTTAAGTGTGCGATTTACCACATTAAGATTTAAAAACATGCACATTCCAAATGATATGGATTTTGAACCATTGTTTTTTCCTTCCGAACACAAAATCCAAGTAAATGTTAGATGTTAACGATACCATGGCTGAAATTCTGAGTTTGAAAACTGATTTTTAAAATAAAATAGTGAGACCGAATTGTGTTTTTCCATTAGCACCAATCTGGGGCTCAAAATAAGTTTCTGTGTGCACTCACAGCATTTACAGATCCATGTGGATCGCTATCGCCCTGGGCTCATGTCTGAATGTGCGTCCAAGAACGTGAGCCTCGTGCCGAGAACCACACACACACACACACACACACACACACACGCGCGCGCACGCGCACGGCTGTCTCCCTGGCGGTCTTGTTAATTACCCTGAGGACGCAGCCTCACACCAGGGCATCACAGTGCTCTGGGCACTACACGGACTGTCTGGCCTGTGGAGACCTTTCTGTCTGGGACAGTACCATTCTGTCTAGACAGGGAGAGAACACATATTTTGGTTGTTTTTCCCAACACCAGAAGCGGCCTCCTATAACCCTCGACTGAGACGTCTTTAAAAAAAAAAAAAACGTTTAAATTCCAAAAGCGCTTGTGGCTGCAATGAAGCGAGGGTCGCCGCGGGATTCCGTGTGCCGTGTGCGTCCCTTGCTTTTGCAGAGCACTTGGCTTTGCCCGCCAGGGAGCGGCAGGCTGCCTGCAAAGCCTCCCGCAGCACCGCTGTTATCTGTGAAAGAGCCTTTTGCTTGCAGGCGATGAGCGCAGTTTTCCTTGTTGGGTGGGAGAGTGAGCCTGATTATCCAAAAAAGACAGAGGCAAAGTAAAGCACGGTGGCTTTAACACAGTTCGAGGTGCCCAGTTCCCAAGTAGGCCTGGCTGTAAATACACCAGCTTTAACCTTAAAAGTCAAAACCTTAAATGTGCCCCGTGATTCCAAAAACCATGAAACACCAAATAGAAATATTATAATCCACACGAAGCTTATGGCTCTGCAGGTACTAACCCAGCCATTCAAAGTGCCTTCTCCTATTTAATGAAGGGAATTAGCTCCACAAGAGTTTATACGCTGTGCACTCCCTATATTGTGTATGCATTCTTTCTGGCATGTGTTATTCTACTTGCTATAATGAAATCTTCAAAGAACCAAAACGCCCCATGGCTAACAGACTTTCCAGATCAGACACCATGGGACGAATAACTTGCCCCTTTTTTTTTTTTGACTGTTCAGAGTGAAAGAGTTTTTATTTTAGTTTTCATGGTACTTAGACAAAAATTCAGAACTCGGAACTTTTTAAAGGATCTCTCAGGAAAAAGAAACTATGGCCTGTTCCCTTTGAACTCATCATAGATTCCTATTTCAAAGAACTAACTAATATTCCCCAAAAGGTACATTTTGAAGAGCTATTTCGCATAAGACATCTTACTATAGCTCCTAGTGAGCTAAAAATAAAACCTACTCCATAGAACTCATTTATTGTTCTTAGAAGATAAATTTTAAAGAGAAGTCTTTTCTTTTTCACTTAGAAAAAAGAGCCAACTAACTCCCTTTATGTCAGGAAAGGATAAGAACGTGTAGCCCAGTAGGATCTAGGGTATCTAATTCCATCTCTACTTTTGCAAAATTAATTTAAAAAAATCACCATGTGGGTGCATTTTAAGGCCCTGACCTGCTCCTCGGTTGTGAGGAGGATGCCTGCTGCTGTCCTCTCCAATTACCCATCTTCTTAGCTAGTCTTTCTCACATATATATGTGAATCACTACAGGTTTGACCAGCTTCTTAAGTATTTTATACTAGCAGATGCCAACGTGAAGTCATTTGCTTTTTTTTACTCCCATCTGACCGATAATAATGCAGAGAGATATCCCAGGATTATGCAACCTGTTTGAAAGAACAGGAAAGATTGTAACTTTTTTGTTCACATCCTAAACTTATACATCCTTGTTTCTCTCTAATCTGGATAATAAGCATGGAACAACAGACTGGTTCCAAATAGGAATAGGAGTATGTCAAGGCTGTATATTATCACCCTGCTTATTTAACTTATATGCAGAGTACATCATGAGAAATGTTGGGCTGGAAGAAACACAAGCTGGAATCAAGATTGCCGGGAGAAAACTCAATAACCTCAGATACGCAGATGACACCACCCTTATGGCAGAAAGTGAAGAGGAACTAAAAAGCCTCTTGATGAAAGTGAAAGTGGAGAGTGAAAAAGTTGGCTTAAAGCTCAACATTCAGAAAATGAAGATCATGGCATCCAGTCCCATCACTTCATGGGAAATAGACAGGGAAACAGTGGAAACAGTGTCAGACTTTATTTTTCTGGGCTCCAAAATCACTGCAGATGGTGACTGTAGCCATGAAATTAAAAGACACTTACTCCTTGGAAGGAAAGTTATGACCAACCTAGATAGCATATTCAAAAGCAGAGACATTACTTTGCCAACAAAAGTCCGTCTAGTCAAGGCTATGGTTTTTCCAGTGGTCATGTATGGATGTGAGAGTTGGACTGTGAAGAAAGCTGAGCACCAAAGAATTGATGCTTTTGAACTGTGGTGTTGGAGAAGACTCTTGAGAGTCCCTTGGACTGCAAGGAGATCCAACCAGTTCATTCTAAAGGATAGCAGTCCTGGGTGTTCACTGGAAGGACTGCTGCTAAAGCCGAAACTCCAGTACTTTGGCCACCTCATGCGAAGAGTTGACTCATTGGAAAAGACTCTGATGCTGGGAGGGATTGGGGGCTGGAGGAGAAGGGGACGACAGAGGATGAGATGGCTGGATGGCATCACCAACTTGATGCACATGAGTTTGAGTGAACTCCGGGAGTTGGTGATGGACAGGGAGGCCTGGTGTGCTGCGATTCATGGGGTCGCAAAGAGTCAGACACGATTCAGTGACTGAACTGAACTGAACTGAACTGAAAAAGTATTCTTGTCCTGACTTGTTCTTTGCACTTTGCTGGCATTTCATTGCTTGCTTGCGTGTGTGTGTGTGTGTGTGCGTGAAAGGATGGGACATGATTTCATTGCTTGCTTGTGTGTGTGTGTGTGTGTGTGTGTGTGTGTGTGAAAGGAGTAGGACATGGGGTAAGAAGGGAGGGAAGTAAAGCTGGAGACTGTTTAACAGCACTTGCTGGCCAGTTTTTCCAAGAAGCAAATTCTTGGCTAGTCATTGTCATTTGGTCTAACAAAATGACATCTCAGGGATACAAAACAGCTTCTTGCAGAAACTGCCTTTTAATTTGGCACCTGTTACTCTGTCTTGAAGAAAATATCAGTTTAGCTGACAGTTTGGGGAAGAAACTGGATATCATCGTATTTTTAAATTCCCAATTATTTGCATGTACTCAAGCTTGGCTATCTTAGAACATGCTCAAACTAACACCATCCTGAGAGACTTAGTCAAAAAGGGAGCTCAAATTATTTGCATAAAATCAAGGAAACATTGCAAAAGGAAAAGCCTTTCCAGAATTTTCGTTTCAGGGCACCTCATCTTTTAAGCATGCCATATCCAACATAATTTTCATAGTTTACCCTGAGACTTCTTTTCCTTCTTCTGTTTTAATAATAAATTTCCAAGGAAATTGCCCTATAACTGCCACATAAGGGAGACAGATGTTCCAAAGAAAAGAGCAATTTTATTTTATAAGATATCTTTTAACATATGCATGCGAAGTCTCATAAATCGTCAGAGTAGCAACATTGAATAAAAGGTGTGGCTGTCACAGAATTCAGAAAATGTGACTCTGCAGAAAGCTAATACAGTACGATTATGTGTGCCTCTAAAGATAAAAATTTATCCGAGTTTTGAGCTTGCCTGATGGGTCAGACAGTAAAGAATTTACCTCTAATGCAGGAGACCTGGGTTTGATCCCAGGGGCAGGAAGATCCCCTGAAGAAGGAGATGGCAGCCCACTCCAGCATCCTTGCCTGGAGAATCCCATGGACAGAGGAGCCTGGTGGGCTACAGTCCATGGATTTGGAGAGACTCAAGGCACGACTGAGCGACGAACACTCACCTTTTGAGTACCTAGGGCAATGATGGGCCACATGCCTCATTTCTCCCAAATATAACCTCTCAAACTCGGTGTTCTATCATCAAGTATGATTCTGGTCACTTGAAGAAAAAAAAAGTTTCTTTCCTTGATCATAAAAATAAAAACATTTTGGAAAAAAAATAACGGTGTAAAAGAAGCGAGAATTTCTCACAATACCATCCCTTGACTAAAACCCAGTATTAATGTGTTACGTTATTTCCAGTTCTATTTTTTCCTAGAGAAATAGGAATCGTCTGAGAAACATAAACAGGAACACGTTGGGTATCTCTCGTTTTCCCCAGTGAGACAGACAGTCACTGGAGTCCCCCCAAGACACAGTTGCCTTGAAGGATCGAAGATTTTATATCAGAGATGCCCAGAAAAAAACGTAGCTTCTGACATTCAGAATGGAAGACCAGAAGACATTGCTGAGAAAGACTCGGATTTGCTTGTTTTCATCTCAGGCTCAGAGGGGTCAGTGAATCCCTCTTCACAAGTTCACCAGGAGTTTTCACCATCGTTCCGCCCTGAGACGGGGTTTGCTAACTCCCGGCTTGTCCTCCTCTGACAGGTCAAGTGCCAGCCTTGGTGGATTGGGGCTCAGGTTTACAGTGGAGCCCCTGAGCTCCAGATGAACAGGAATTTTCTGGTGAGGTCCGAGGGGAAAGAAATGAAAGATCAAAAGATCCAAGAGCTGTGGTTGCCAAGTGGGGAGGCGAGGACTGGGAGCCTGGGTTTAGCAGAAGCCAACTGTCACACACAAGATGGATAGACGACAAGGACCTGCTGTAGAGCCCAGGGAGCTGCGGTCAGTATCCTGCGATTAACCGGAAAGGGAAAGGAAGATGGGAAAGGATGCGTGCCTGTGTAATTGAGTCACTTTGTTGCACAGCAGAAATTAACACATTGTAAATCTACTGTGCTTCAACAACATTTTTAAAACGGAGAGAATCAAACAGCTGCGAAGTAGGGACACCCGTTGTCCGCCTTTCTCCGTCCCACTCTCTGCCTGGAGGCTCATCAAGGGTGACCCGGATGGACCCCGTCAGAGCGCTTCCTCGCTCACGGAGTCAGCAGTGAGATAGTGGGGAGGGCGAGGCGGCTCTCTGCTCCGTGAGTCCTGCCTGCCCACCTCTGACGGCTGAGGACCATCCACCCTGACCACGGCTCCTACTGGCACCGTGGGCTGCTTTATGGGCCCTGGTGTTGCAACTCAGCAGAAGACCTGTTTACTAATGAAACAGATCTGAACATTTTCAACTTATTTTTTATCTTTGGATGAGTGTTCTTTTGAGGCTCTCAGACTGGTTTAGGATTTCTCTGTATATAACACCTCTTCCACCCAGCTCCCAAATACCATGCCATCAAATAATATTTAGACACAATTTTTGTTGCTTCAGTGACAGTCTGGATGTAAATTTACTGCATTTATATAAAAATGAAAATACTGTTATGAAAATGTTTGAAATATGTTTTTCGAGAACAACTCTGATTATTTCTTTAAGAAAATAATACAGAAGAGTGAAGTGGAGAAATGCTGAAACAGTGTTAAGTGTCTTAAAGGAGATCAATAAACTATTTTCAAAAAGGTGTTATGTTTTCATTTCCTTTTTAATTTTTTATTTGCTGAATTTTAAAAGTTGGAAAAATGCTTTAAAGAATTCCTGTATATCTTTCATCCCAATTCTTCTTATGATAATAGCTTTAAAAAATAGGAAAAAAAGAGCACTGCTATAATACTGTTATGTAACTTACATATTTCATTCAAATTTCACCAGTTGTTACACTGATGTCCATTTTCTGGTCCAGGATGAAATTTAAGAAAGCAAGTCGGTTGCATTGCCGTGTTTTGTTAATTTCCTTTACTCTGGATCCTTCCTGGGTCTGTCCTCAGAGGTCTTGACACTTGGGAGGAATCGTGGTCAGTTATCTTTCTAATATTCCTCTATTTTGGAGTGACCGGCATTTCCCCATAATGGCATTTCGGTTTTGAATTCTAAACAGAGGAGATACTATGTGCTCGGTGCATCACACCTAGAAACATGTCTACTTGCTCCGTTGCTGATGGTAACTTTGATCATTTGGTAATGTGGCTTCTGCCTGGTTTCTCCACTGTTGCAAAAAAAAAAAACCTGTCTTCGCAGTAAAACCCCAATTATTACAAGTAGAAGGAAAGTTAGAAATAGAAAGTCACCATTTGGTAGACCCCACTGGGACTTCCCTGGTGGCTCAGGCGGTGAAGAGTGTGCCTGCAATTGAGGAGACCTGAGTCCAATTCCTGGGTCAGGAGGATCTCCTGGAGAAGGGAATGGCAACCCACTCCAGTGTTCTCGCCTGGAGAATCCCGTGGACAGAGGAGCCTGGCGGGCTCCGTGGGGTCACAAAGCCTGGGACATGACTGAGTCATTAATGCAGCTGAATAGGTGCTGACGCCTGGGAGGTTTCTCCACCAGTGGACATGCCTGACCTTTCAGCAAAATCCCGGTTAATAAACACAGGCGGAGAAAATGAAGAATGAAGAAAACCTCCATTTGACAAGCACCACAGCAGACACCGTTTCAAGCAAAAATCATGGCTGGACCTTAAAAGTGGTTCCCAAAATGTGATGAGAATTGAGTTATTTCCATAATCTCAAATTATCTCTCTATGTGATACTTATTGATCACAAAGGGGGATAATAGTAACTTTAGAGTGGAAAGCACAGCAAATCATAGCATATGTTTGTACATGTCCTCAGGGGAAAACAATCTTATTAACATGATAGAAAAGTTGCTCATTTGAAAGCAAAGGTAAGATGGCTTCACATATATTGGTTCTCAGATTTTCCTTAATACATTGCTGGTTCACATTCTTTGCCAACTTCCCTTCTAGGTGCATTACTGTCTCATCTATTGATTTATACCCTGTTTTTCTGCATAACGGACATTAATGTTTGCCGTGTTTGCTGCAGTTCTTCCTAGGTTGTTGTTGCCTTTTAATATTATTCATGCTGATTTGCGGAACAGAGGAGCTTTTTATGTAGCTGACAGTATTGATTAACCATCACGCTCTCTTCCGTTGCTTAGACTGTAAAATTCTTGACCGTCTTCAGAACAGAGAAGTATTTCCCCTGCGTTTTGCACCATATGTAAAGATAGACTCTGACCCGGTTTTGTTTTCGTTTTCTCAACAGATAATACACTGTTTCAGAAAACTGTAATCCTCCTGTTTTTCATAACCTCATGATGCTATTATTATTATTTACTGCTTTTGCAATATGTCCCTGTGTTTCTTTTATTTTTTTGGCCACACTGCATGGCATGCGTGATCTTAGCTGCCCACTGCATCCCACTCCCCCCACCGGGGATCTAACTCTGGCCTCCTGCAGTGGAAATGTGCAGTTTTAACTCTTGGACCGCCAGGAAAGCCACGATGCCATCGTGTTTCTTATTCATCTATTTCATCCACTGAGCCCTTCTCCAGGACCAAAGTGACTTTTCTATCAGAGCTTTGTGTCTAGGCAAAAATGCTTCTCGCTACTTTATCTCAAAATTTTACTGTTCAACTTCACGTGGCTGATCTTCTTGATCATTTTCAGACTCACTTTGCCTATAACCCCAGCCCAAATTTTCCATAGGGAATTTTGTTTGCAATTGCCCTAAACCAACAATTTTTGAGAATAAAACATAAGGTATTCAGCTTTCTGAATTTTCAGCTCTTATTAATTTAAGTTGTTTGATGTCTCTTTCTGGGGAAATGGTATTTTATTGATTGACTTTTAATTGGAAGATAATTGCTCTACAATGTCGTGCTGGTTCCTGCCGTACAGGAATCAGCCACAGGTATACATATGTCCCCTACTCTTGACCCTGCCTCCCGCCTCCCACCTCATCCCACCCCTCTAGGTTCCCTGAGTCACACGGCAAATGACACTGCAAATTTTAACTGTTATGTTCATATGAATTACATACATATGAATCCATATGCAAATCAAAGAGTGAAACCCACGTCTTTCTCTATCCATTCACTACTTGAATTAAACTACACGTATTTTTTAAGTGTTTATCACGTGATATTTTAGCATAACTTTCTCCCAAATGATCACAGTAATTTCCAGATTATTTGTTGATAGGTGAGGAATTGTTTCCACGATTTTTTGACACTGCAGTCATCAGATCAGGGGCGACCCAGTCTGTTGTGACGCGACAGGACTGACTGCAGCAAACTCTCCCACTGACACCTCCAGTCCCTGGACAGTCATTAGAGTCCTTGCAGCCTCAGCAAGCAGAGAATTTACACTCACCCACGTTATTCATCTCACTGCTCAAGCCTTACTCCCTCAGACTTTTTTTCACAGTGATTATACTCAAAGTATTTTCTAGCCTCAGTTATACAGTCTGAGGTTTGCATAGAACATTCAATATCTCAGTTAGCCAAGTCAACAGACACTGTTTATCAGCATGCTCCATCCATTCATTGACTTAATTTTATTAATAGATCACTCTCAATCCAAAGAGATTTGCAGAAATAGATCGGCCTTGATGGCTGAAAACACTTCTTTATTGTTAAGTCAAAGAGAATAACTTGAATGCTTTTGGATGGCTATTAACAGAAAGAAATGGTTTTACTGCTTTAAAGAAAAAAAAAAGAGAGTAACATCTTTTTCATAAGGAGTTTTAACAAAGTCAAATATGAAAAAGAATGATTAATATTTTCTGATGTTTAACTGTTTCTACATTCAACTGCTATTAAAGTGAGTATAAAAATTGTGATGCAATCTTCAAATTAGTTTTGCAACTTTAAACCTAACATACTATCAACACTGAATTATCTTCCAGTTTTCCTTGTTTAAATCCCACTTGTCTCAGGTGCATTATTGAATTTTCTCTAGCGCTTATTTGGCACATCATACAAATATGAGATTTATCTGGAGCAGCAAACAGGAGCCTGACAATTTGCACCTTTTATAACACATTCAGAATAGTGATCTTATCATGACTTCGATGTCACCAAATTTAAAAGTGTATGTTTCTAAATTTTGGCTGAAACTTCAGATTGTCTCTATTACTTTGTCTGGATAACATATATACAAAATCCAATAAGTTTTTATTGTAAGCCTCTTTATTTTTTCCATGTACGAAGAACAAGGTTTGATTTTTTTTTTCCGATAACATCACTTACAGCTCCCAAGATCACTAGAAAACATCACTAAGTTCAAAAATATTGAATTTCACATGAAATTATTAAAAGAGCTTTTGGTGAAACCTTGCCATCAATAATGATTGAAATTTTACTGCCTTGATTTTTATGATTTTCAAAAAACTTACTGTCTTATTTGGAAAGATCAAAGTTTTGTGCTAACAGGGTCCATCGCTCTAATTTTCAATGAAACACTCTTATTGATGCTAATCTTTTTTAAAGTTCTACTTAATATTTAGTGTCTAAAGCACACAATCATTTCTAACTATTAAATAGTGCTAAGAATTCTGGTAGTTCACTCTATTTTTGTTTGCTTCAACATTTTTTTGATAAAAACTTTCAGGAGTTTTGATTCTTCAAATGCATTATAGTATCAAAATGCATCATGGTGTTATCTTAGTTAATCCTTGCTTAGGTGTTTTGCTTTACGGGAAGATTTTTACCAGCAGATAAGCATGAAGGAAGGAGAAGGCAATGGCACCCCACTCCAGTATTCTTGCTTGAAAAATCCCATGGATGGAGGAGCCTGGAAGGTTGCAGTCCATGGGGTCCCTGAGAGTTGGACACGACTGAGCAACTTCACTTTCACTTTTCACTTTCATGCATTGGAGAAGGAAATGGCAACCCACTCTAGTATTCTTGCCTGGAGAATCCCAAGGACGGGCCATCCTGGTGGGCTGCCACCTATGGGGTCGCAGAGAGTCGGACACGACTGAAGTGACTCAGCAGCAGCAGCAAGAATGAAGGAAAACATTGCCCCTCACATCTCCTGTGGGTTTGTATGTGGGTTCATGAGGTGGATGCTATTTGGATTTATTTCTAGTGAATCAACTCCAGAAAGAAAAACTATTACACAATTCATTAGTTATTAAACCACTTAGATTCCCAGGTGGTGCTAGAGGTGAAGAACCCGCCTGCCAATGCAGGAGACAGAAGAGGTGCGGGTTCGATCCCTGGGTCCAGGAAGATCCCCTGGAGGAGGGCATGGCAACCCACTCCAGTGTTCCCGCCTGGAGAATCCCATGGACTGAGGAGCCTGGCAGGCTCTAATCTATGGGATTGCAAAGAGCTGGACACGACTGAAGCGACAGCACACATACATGCACGGAACCTCAGGATCTGACGGTGGCCCTGCTCTGATACTTTGCAAAGCAGATTTATTGAGATGGAATTCACATCCCATAAGATCCACGCTTTCCAAGTGTACCTCGTGTGGTTCCTAGGACTGTCACAGAGCTGGGTAAACATCACAGCTCTCTCATTCTCCTCCCTACCCAAAGAAACCGAATTTGTAAGACCTGACTCCTCAGCGGCCCCTTCAGCTCCTGGCAACCACAAATCCACGTATGAGACTCTTAGAGGCCCCATGGACCATAGCTCACCAAGTTCCTATTCCCTTGGAATTTTGCAGGCAAGACTACTGGAGTGGGTTGCCATGCCCTCCTCCAGGGGATCTTCCCAGCCCAGGGATGGAACCCCCGTCTCCTGAACTGGCAGGTGGGTTCTTCACCACTGAGTCGCATGGGAAGCCAGTACTTTCTGACTATGTATTTACCAACTCTGGACATCTCACATAAATGGAATCGTACGATAGAGGGTCTTTTGTGACTGGCTAGAGTTTTCAAGGATGTCAGTGTTGGGGCATGTATCGGCGCCTTCAGCCTTTTGTGAGCTAATATCCTCCTGCCTTTTCATAAATGTTTCCGTGGAGAGACGGTCGTACAGGAGTCAGGGGTCAGTTATCGCTGACTCATCTCCGACTCGGTCTGCCGTTTGTTTCCGATCACTGACAGTGACTCGGACAATCAGAACCCTTCACCCACACACGTTAGGGCCTTGCTGACCACCAAACTCAAGGGTCAAGTCAGTGCTCTCGTTTGTCTCCTTAAAATGGATGTAAGTTGAATGATCATCCTAAACGAAGTACATCAGACAGAGAAAGATCAATACTGTGTGATACCGCTTATATGTGGAATCCAAAACAGGACAGAGATGAACTTATCTATGAAACATAAATAGAGTCACAGACGTAGAGAACACACTTGTGGTTGCCAGAGGGGATGGTAGAGGAGAGCGATGGAATGGCATCCATCCGCCATATGGCATTTATCCGCCATAAATATCCATCCGCCATAACGCCATCCATTTGGGGTTAGAAGGTGCAAACGTGTATGGGATGGATAAACAAGGTCCTACGGTACCGCACAAGGAGCTATAGTCTCCTGTGATAAACTGCAGCGGAAAAGAATGTGAAAAGAATATATATATATATATATATATATATATAACTGATTCACTGCTGTACAGCAGAAATTAGCGCAGCATTGTAATCAACCATACTTCAATCAAATAAATTCTTTAAAAATGGGTATAAGCTGGAAAGCAAAGGTAACGGGGCACCGTGATTTCTAGGCACATCTCATGTGAATGAAATTTCACCCACATACTTGTGGTGGAGGAATTGCTATTATCTTTATTCCTCAGCTGAGGAAAATGAGGCTTAGTGGGTGCTAAGGACCCATCCCACATTCAGCTAGGAAATGATGGAGCTGGCATCCAAAGCTACGAATCAGCCTCTGCCTGGGACAGAAGAGGAGGAGGCGGCGGTGCAGGAAGAGAAGGGAGGAGAAGGGCCAGGCGGAGAAGCCCAGCTCGCCGCCGACTGCACCCACCCTCAGCTGTTCAGACTTCCCGAGCACTCCTGAGCCACACACACAGGCAGCCCCTCTGTCTCCTTAAACACACAAATAGCACCACTTTCGGAACAGAGGTTAATTTTCTATTTCTTCCCTGTCTCTCCACTGGTCCCAACATGACTTTCTTCTCTGTGCAGATAAATAAATGATGTTGACAAGCAGCCCAGGTAAGCAGGAGACACGCGTCGACTCCAGGGTGTTGTGTTAGAAACGAGAGCCGCACCAGGCTGAAACGCTCCGGCGTTTAAAACCCTATTCTGCAATTTACGAGTTGGTGCTTAAAAATAACAGCCCCAAAATGCCTCCAAATATGCGTGCACCAAACAGATTCTCCGCCTCTGAATTTATTGTAGAGTCATAAAAATGTACAGAAAAGGGGTTTGATGGCAAATAGTCTTATTAAACCTCGAAGCCACGCAAACAGCCAGCACACAGCACTGGGCCATGTAACGCACCCCCAGCTATAATTCTGTCAAAGAAGGCACATAAACACTCTTGATGGAATTAGAGGCTTACCCGGGATGGTAAATAGACCTTATTGTTTATAAATTTGATGCCATATTCAACTGCGAGATGGCCATTGTGTCTGACTTATTAGAGGCAGAAGGATATATGGAATTCTTTCATTTTTCTCAGGACATGTGGAAGTAAGATGCTAAATGTCATTAAGGTGACAGGTGAACACAGCTGAGTGGAATGATCGTGATGGGGAAATTTTCTTTGAGGGAAATATACAAGTAATACAAAATTGCAAGCATTAAAAAAGATTAGCTCTGACATGGGTGGGGGGATTTTTTTTTCTTTGTCATTATTCAAAGCTGAATAGCAATAAGATTGTAAACTACAGTGCTTCATAATAGAATGAGGCCCCCTTGTATAATGAGGTTCATTATAAATGACATGCATAATTCCACTCGTGTTCTCTGTTGATTCCATCTTTTGTTGCTGAGACAGACGGCTTTAATGGGTCCAAGGAACCATCGTGCACTTTAAACACACTTAAAACTATTTTGCAAGAGTATTTTGTTTTCTTTCCTTTTTTTCAATAGGTCGAAATTTAGACAAAAACACCCATCAGAAGAGAGGGTCTTTGTGTAGAAGAAAAACGCATATCATTCAGGATATTATTCTAAAATTCTCCAGTGATGAAAGCGTGTGTGTGTGTGTGTGTGTGTGTAAAGATTGCCTGGTGAGTTAATTTCATCTGCGAGTCACCAAAATATGCAAACGACATAGGGAAATTGTTTGATTAGTGTGGATTTTCAAAGCTGAATATTTATGGCTGCCAGTCCGCCGCCACTGGCAGGGCTTAAATCTTTTGAGAAAGTCAAACAGTGAACGACGGTGCAGCCTCTGCAGAGAGATGAAAGGAAACAGCACAGCAGCAGAAGGGTAAATAAAAACAAAGACGAAGCAAGGGGGACGCACACGTGGAGACCTCAGCAACGGATTCAGGCAGAAGCCCACTGCAGACCGCCCACCGCCTGGCTCTGCCTGTCCCCTCACACACGGCTCGCCCGCAAGCCCCGAGGGGCACCAGGAAGCCCATCTCAGCGATCGGGCGTCTGGAAAAAGGTCTGCGACCTGCTCTGGGCGCCTTTCTACATTCATTTTTATTTTTTATGGAAGCATCAGTTGTTCAGTTCAGTTCAGTCACTCAGTCGTGTCCGACTCTTTGCGACCCCATGAATTGCAGCACGCCAAGCCTCCCTGTCCCTCACCAACTCCCGGAGTTCACTCAGACTCACGTCCATCGAGTCAGTGGTACCATCCAGCCATCTCATCCTCTGTCGTCCCCTTCTCCTCCTGCCTCCAATCCCTCCCAACATCAGAGTCTTTTCCAATGAGTCAACTCTTTGCATGAGGTGGCCAAAGTACTGGAGTTTCAGCTTCAGCATCATTCCTTCCAAATTTGATGTAAAATGTTGGGTTAGTGTCTGGTGTACAGAAGAGTGATTCAGTTTCATCTATACACGAAGGCAGGAGAAGGGGACGACAGAGGACGAGATGGTTGGATGGCATCACTGACGCGATGGATGTGAGTTTGAGCAAACTCCAGGAGATGGTGATGGACAGGGAAGCCTGGCGTGCTGCAGTCCACGGGGTCACAAAGAGCTGGACACAACTGAGCAAATAAGCAACAGCAACTGTGCAAATATAATATATTCTTTTTCAGGTTCTCTTCCCTTTTAGGTTATTGTGAGGCATTGAGAAGAGTTCCCTGTGCTGTAAAGCAGGTCCTCATTCTTAGTTTGCACACAGCAGTGTGTATCTGCTAACCCCAATCTCCTAACTCACCCCCTCACCTTTCCCCTTTGGTAGCCATAAGTCTGTTTTCTATGTCTGTGGGCCTATTTTTGTTTTGTAAATAAGTTTACTTGTTTTTTTGTTTTTTTTTAGATTCCACATATAGGCAATATATTTGTCTTTGTCTGGCTTACCTCACTTAGTATGATAATCTTTATGTCCATCCATGATGCTGCGAATGGCATTATTGTATTCTTTTTAAGGCTGAGTAGTATTTCATTGTATATATGCATATCCATCTGTCAACGAACATTCAGGTTGCTTCCAAGTGTTGGCTGTTGTAAACAGTGCTGTTATGGACCCTGGGGTGCGTATATCTCTTCACATTACCCTCTGACCCTGCAATCCCACTCCTGGACATATAACCAGAGAACACTGTTTCATCTCTTCCCTGGATTGTCTTCTCTGCCGTTTGATTGGACAGAAACCAGGAGCAAATTGCCCAGGCTTCAGATGTTCTCTGCAGAGTATCCTTCCTTGGGCTGATCATACCTATCCTAAGAGCTTCCACAATCCACTCTCTGTTTCCCCCAAGCCTGCCCAGCCTAAGACGAGCCAGGGAGCCACACGCTCTTTCTGGACCATTTTTTCATCTTCTGATTTTCAGTGCAGACAAGAAGCTACCAAAAGTCTGGGATTGGGAACATACTCCATCCTCTCTGCAACAGTATGAGGTGTTTGCCGAAACACTGAACATGAATGTGTTACGTGAGATCCAGTCATGACCACTGAACAGAATCACTCCTCTCTGCAATAGTATGAGGTGTTTGCCGAAACACTGAACATGAATGTGTTACGTGAGATCCAGTCATGACCACTGAACAGAATCACTCCTCTCTGCAATAGTATGAGGTGTTTGCCAAAACACTGAACATGAATGTGTTACGTGAGATCCAGTCATGACCACTGAACAGAATCACAGATTCCATTGTTGTTGTTCAGTCACTTAGCTGTGCCTGACTCTTTGCAACCCCGTGGACTGCAGCACGCCAAGCTTCGCTGCCCACCACCTCCCAGAGTTTGCTCAAACTCACATCCATTGAGTCAGTGATGCCATCCAACCATCTCATCCTCTGTCGTCCCCTTGTCCTCCTGCCCTCAATCTTTCCCAGCATCAGGGTCTTTTCCAATGAGTCAGCTCTTCGCATCAGGTGCCCAAAGTACTGAAGTTTCAGCTTTAGCATCAGTCCCTCCAATGAATATTCAGAGTTGATTTCCTTTAGGATTGCCTGGTATGTTCTTCTTGCAGTCCAAGGGACTCTCAAGAGTTTTCTCCAACACCACAGTTTGAAAGCATCAATTCTTCAGCACTCAGGCTTCTTTATGGTCCAACTCTCCCATTGGTACGTGGCTTACATCGCCACATTCCTCTCTCTACGATTGCCCTCTTTTCACCCACAGCGAACTTATTTCACACTGATCTCAGAGAAAGCGTTCTCTCTTGGGCTTCCTCTGTCTCTATTAAATGTACAGTGTTGCTGGGGAGAAGCCTGCAATTTGCAAAATGTCTCCTAAAAAGAGTGATATCAAAGTTTGAGAGAAGACCCAAGAGGGAGTTGCAAAGTGGAGACAGTGATGGCTGGGTCACAAGTATAGCACATTTATGTTGGCAGAGGAGAATAACCACAGGAATGAAAATGACTCTATAATTAGAATCATATAAATTAGACATGAAAGAGACCTATTAGTTCATCTCAAGCATCCCCAAAGGGACCAGCATCAGACTGTTCCCTACAGAGCACTTTCCACACTTCGTCTATATCACTTTTAACAGGCGTATAGGGTGACGTGCTTTCATTAACGGCATGGACAGGCTCTTTACCGCAATTAAATAACAGGGAATCTTTGATCTGAGCAGCGTGAACAACGAAGTTCATGCTTGCGAGGCATATGTGAAAACCGGAATGATGTGAGTGCTTGCGGCTTCAAGTACCCTCGAAACATGCCTGCACACACACAGCCGTGCCCCAAGCCCCACTCCCCCCGCCCTCCACACACAAGTGGGCTCTCACTCTCTTCTCAAGAACGCTGAAATCAATAGTCCCAGGAAGTCATCCTCATCTGTGAGGAAGTGAAAATCGGTAATGGATTGGAGATGACTTCCTTGAGTTACTGGTCCCAGGATTCTTGGGAAGGAACAGGAGAGGGAGCCTGGGGAAGGGGAGGGTCTAGTTTCCCTCACAAAGACGTCAGCACGGGACTCACCAGGCTGAAAAGGACCCTTCAGCTCTGGCTCAGTTGCTATAATGCACCTGGGTTGGGCTAGAGGTAAAGAACCCATCTGCCAATGCAGGAGATGTAAGAGATGCAGGTTTGATCCCTGGGTGGGGAAGATCCCCTGGAGAAGGAAATGGCAACCCACTCCAGTATCCTTGCCTGGAGAATCCCACGGACAGAGGAGCCTGATGGGCTACAGTCCATGGGGTCACAAAAATCAGACATGCCTGAAGCAACTTGGCTTGCACGCACCTACGTAGAGGACAGGGACCTTCCATAGTAACTGGAGTGTGAGGGTGGGCAGGAGACTGAGGGTGAAACCCAACACACATTATGAAAGGGTGAGGCGTGGGTCATCCCACCAGACCCTGGAGAATGCTCAGGTCACACCACCAGCAGGGCATTGGGAAATCGGCCATCTTCCCAGGGGGGTTTGGAGTCAGTAGGGAGATGCCTGCTGTGTTACTCCCTGACTGTGGGGCTTCTGGCAACATGCTTCAAGCCTCTCAAGCCAGTTTCTTCATTTGTGAAACGAGTTCATTTTTTCTTTCAGCAAATGCTTATGAAGCATGTACCAGGAGCCTGGTCCTCTACCGGGAGCCCAGAATACCACAGCACACAAGTCCGACAGCATCTCCTCTGTAAACAAGCGGAGCTGCAGCAGAGTGTTGCCCGGGATTAAATTAAGTCATGTTACAGAGCTGACTGCCTGACACATGGAAAGTGCTTGGCAGACATCTGCCTGATTGTTGCTCTTGTAATATTATCTGAGGCTGATAAGGCTTCTTCACAAGATCTCTTAATGCTTCTCCCTGAGGACAGGGTGAAGGAATACGGGCTGTAGGCTGACGTATTTGGGGGTGTTCGTATCTTCACACTTCTATTTCCTTAAATAATCACACTGCATAAAGAGTGGATTACTTTTGCTTTCTCTAATCTCTTCCCTTATCTGAGTCTACGCATCACTGAATGCTTAAGTTGGACTATAAAGAAAGCTGAGCGCCGAAGAATTGATGCTTTTGAACTGTGGTTTCGGAGAAGACTCTTGAGAGTCCCTTGGACTGCAAGGAGATCCAACTAGTCAATTCTAAAGGAAATCAGTCCTGAATATTCATTGGAAGGACTGATGCTGAAGCTGAAACTCCAGTACTTTGGCCACCTGATGTGATGAACTGACTCATTTGAAAAGACCCTGATTTCGGGGAAGATTGAAGGCGGGAGGAGAAGGGGACGACAGAGGATGAGATGGTTGGATGGCATGAGTTTGAGCAAGCTCCAGGAGTTGGTAATGGATATGGAGGCCTGCTGCAGTCCATGGAGTCGCAAAGAGTCGGACACGACTGAGCGACTGAACTGAACTGTATATGAGGCATTGTGGGGATATGAGAGGCTGCAAAATGGGACCAGGACCCTCTGCAAGGGGGTCCCTGGGGACCACTAGGAATCCGCCAGGAAGGGCGGTGCCACAGACAGAGCAAGGAACACGCACAAGCTGGGGGAGAACAGGCTGGTGGGGAGAGGGGGTGGTGGGAACGAGATCAAGACTCAGCCAGGAGACTGAGGAGGGTGTTCCACGGCTGAGTCAGGCAGGGCCTTGTAGGGTCAGGTCCCAGTCAGGGTGGTGCCCACGACTAAGGGGCTGCATATACACGAGGGCCACAGGCTTTGAATAAACGTCTCAGGGGACCGATGCTCACCTTTGGGCAGGTTAAACCAGGCCTGCCGTTCCTGGTTGTCCACTAATGTTCACAGCATCCTGACTGTTCGTTCACTCTCCTTCCCCGAGCACCTTGCTCACTCTCCGGTAGTTTTTCAGCGGGCACCTCTCTGCCCCTTCTATGATAATTTCCCAGACTTCTCCTTCTCCTGACTTCACGTGTTTCTTGGGTGCTTCCCAGGTTTGGTTTGGTTCCCATGCCTGGTTCTCTTTCTCCAAGATAAGTCTCACCGCACTCAGAGTGGGGACAATACCTGCTTCACCATTTCTAGTCATATTTCCATCCAGGGCTTCCCTGGGGGCTCAGTGGTAAAGAATCCACCTGCCAATGCAGGAGACGGGTTCAATCCCTGATCCGGGAAGATCCCACGTGCAGTGCAGCAGCTAAGCCTGTGCCCTAGAGCCCGGGACCACAACTCCTGAATAACCTGTGCCCTAGAGCCCGGGACCACAACTCCTGAGCCCACGTGTCACAACTACTGAAGCCTGAGCAGCCCACAGCTCATGCTCCACGACAAGAGAAGCCACAGCAATGAGTAGCTTGCACGCCACAGGAAGAGTAGCCCCACTCACCTCAACTAGAGCAATGAAGGACCCAGCAGAGCAATAAATAAATAAACTCAGAAATCGCGTTTCCAGCCTTGAGCTTTGCCGAGGTCCACACACACGCTCTTTGATGTGGGCATAGGTGTGGTCATCCATCCATGTGTTCATTCTACGATCACGTGAACGAGCAGTGAAGCAGTGCCTTGGCGACAAGCATGGTTCTAGGCTTTGGAAGCACGTCGACCAGGAGGGTGGACCAGACTCCTGCACCCGCGGAGTGCCATTCAAGAGGGAAGACACAGACGGTACCTAGCAAACCAACGTATGCAAAGAAGAGCTTCATCAACCATTGCTACGAGGGAGACAAAAGGCTGTGACGGGATGCATTCCTGGAGAGCACAGCTCCATCCCTCCACTGGGGCTTTCAAACACCTTCAAAATCAATTTTCAGTCATCCACCAGACGGCGAACTCCAGCCGGGTACTAGGAAGTCCTGTTGGGTCAGACTCATCAGTGCCCCTCCCAGGTGTGGCCCTGCTTTGACAGGGAGCGGGGGACTCTTCTCAGAAACCCAAGTGTCTCTCTGAACCCAGCCCTCACCTAGGAGCTCAGGGCTCGTCAATTCCTAGTTCTGTGGGTTCTGCCCTGAAATGTTTTCCGATTCCATCCATTGCTTTTGTCTTGGCCGCCACATTTCCAGTTCAGACCTCATACCTCCCTGCCCCCCTGCACTGACCCAGGACTGGAGAGTCACTCGTCCCTCTGTCTAGGGTGTCTCAACCTCGACACTGTGACGAATCCAGGTTCCATGGCTCTTTGTTGCGGGGGGTGTCCTGTGCACTGTGGGGTGTTTCTCATAACCCCTAGGCCTGTCCACTCATTATCAGCAGTCACTCCTCTCCCAGCTGTGTGTGTGCTTAGTCACTCAGTCATATAGGACTCTTTGCCACCCTATGATCTGCCAGGCTCCTCGGTCCATGGGGATTCTTCAGGCAAGAATATTGGGGTGAGTTGCCCTATATGATGCCCTCCTCCAGGGGATCATCCCAGTGCAGGGATGGAACCCAGGTCTCCCAAATTGTAGGCGGATCCTTTACCACCTGATCCACCAGGGAAGCCCCCCTCCTCCCAGCTGTGACAAGCTCAGATGTCTACAGAAGTGGCCGAAAGTCTCCTTGGGAGCCAAAGTAACCCCAGTCCCACATCACTGCAAAAATCTTCTAATGTTTTCATCCTTTTTGCTTTATTGAGATATGATTGCCATACAGCACTGTACAGTTTAAGGTGGGCAGTGTGATGATTTGACTCATATACATCTTTAAGTGATGATCACAATAAATTAGTAAAAATCCATCATCTCATATAGATACTGCAGTATCTAGAGGAAAAAAACAGCACAACATCTATCTTTGTTTCTCACGTAAGTGTCCCTGTTATCAATTAAATGTGTGTATTTAATTATAAATTAGAAGATGCTTACTCCTTGGAAGAGAAGCTATGACATAGCAGCATATTGAAAAGCAGAGACATTCCTTTGCTGACAAAGGTCCATCCAGTCAAGGCTATGGTTTTTCCAGTGGTCATGTATAGATGTGAGAGTTAGACCATAAAGAAAGCTGAGCGCAGAAGAATTGATGCTTTTGAACTATGGTGTTGGAGAAGACTCTTGAGAGTCATTTGGACTGCAAGGAGATCCAACCAGTCCATCCTAAAGGAAATCAGTCCTGAATATTCATCGGAAGGTGAAGCTCCAATACTTTGGCCACCTGATAAGAAGAGCTGACTCACTGGAAAAGACTCTGATGCTGGGAAAGATTGAAGGCAGGAGGAGAAGGGGACGACAGAGGATGAGATGGTTGGATGGCATCACCAACTCTATGGACATGAGTTTTAGCAAGCTCTGGGAGTTGGTGATGGACAGGGAGGCCTGGCCTACTGTAGTCCATGGGGTTGCAAAGAGTCAGACATGACTGAGCAACTGGATTGAACTGATTTAATTAGAGATTAGGATTAATCTGTGAGATGTACACTAAATGAGCTTTTCTGACTTTTTTGTGGGGTAAGGGTCACCAGCATCTTGTCTGATTACTTTAATCTTTTCTTGGTTGGAATTTGGTGTTCAGATGTTTTGGGGAAGATGCATCTCTTTAGAGATGAGTGATTTTTAAAATGAACATCCCCAAAGCCCTAAGAATATAAAAAATAAGTTGCAGTTACCAGGTGGGAAAGGTAGGGGAGGGGTAAATTAAGAGTTTGAGATTAATGGATATACACTATTTTATATAAAATAGGTAAATAATAAAGATCTACTGTATAGCACTGGGAACTTTATTTACTATGTTGGGTTCTTCTTATTGTTCAGTTGCTAAGTCATGTCTAACTCTTTTCAACCCTATGGACTGTAGCCTGCCAGGCTCCTCTGTCCACGGGATTTCCCAGGCAAGAATACTGGAGTGGCTTGCCATTTTCTTCTCCAGGTGATCTTCCTGATCCCGGGATATAACCCACGGCTCCTGCACTGACAGATGGATTCTTTACCACTGAACCGCCAGGGAAGCCCTTACAATGTTGTAACAACCTATAATGAAAAAGGATATATATAACTGAGTCACTGTGCTGTATACCTGAAACATTGTAAATACACTATACTTCTAGAAAAATAAAAATTAAGAATAAAATAAAATACAAAAGTCCTGTGATGAACAAGAGAAGTGGTCTCTGGGACTGGGGTTCCTGCCCTGCCAGATGTGAGAGTCCCCTGAGCTCGGAGAGAAATACGGAGACCACTATCCAGAGTTAAAACCCATGAAATAACCAGCATCTCTCATGAAGAAGTGATGCTCAAGGCTGGCGGAAGTTGGGAAGAATAGAGTGTGTTCACAGTTGATGAAACTGGTGGACCAGTGTCTCTACCCAAAATGCCAGCCTCTGGCTCCATCTGAGCTGCAAAGAGGCATGAAGGGCCAGCGGTGTTGCCCTTTTCACAAGTCGTCGGGTTAGATGGGCAGAGTTTCATGCTGCTGCTGCTGCTAAGTCGCTTCAGTCGTATCTGACTCTGTGTGACCCCATAGACGGCAGCCCACCAGGCTCCCCCGTCCCTGGGATTCTCCAGACAAGAGTACTGGAGTGGGTTGCCATTGCCTTCTCCGCAGAGTTTCACAGATGTTGGCAAAAGACGCAAGACTCCCGGGTTGGTGGCAAAGACTTTACAATTCACTCCAGGCAAGCAGCGTGAGCATTTGCCTGTCTCCACCGACCTCCTTTGCCCCTGTGTCCTGAAGGGCACTGCAGGCGGACACACACAGCTTTCTAAGAAGAGCACCAAAGAAGAGAGGACAGGCCTTTTGGGAAATCGGGACGTGTTTTTACAGAAGATAAAGAGACGTTGGCTATTGGCATTTCAGAGTACGGCCTTCCAGATCTCACACAAGGCACACATCTTTTCTGTGATAGTGTATGTTGTTCGTGGCGTTGAATGTTCTCCTTCACTGCTGTGGACAAAGCTTGTATAAATGCACTGTAATCGTTACCACCCAACCCCTATTCTGGGATATTTAAATTGCCTCTAATTTTCTGCTGTTATAAATAGCCCTGTAAAGGACATTCTTGTTATCTTCAGATCCATTTCTAGACATGAATTTGCTGACTCAAAGAGAATCCAAAATTGGCTTCAAAGCATAGTGTAAAACTGTAAAGATTTTTACGTGAACCCTGGCAGGCTCCATCACACTGTGGGCGATACGGTAAACTATCTTATAATACAGAAAGTCAGACGGCAGCAAGTGCGACTCTCACAGCCGCTGCCCGCAGCCCTCCGAGTCCCCGCGTGTCCCTCCCTAGTGTCAGTGTTATGGATTACGTGTAATGTGGATAAATCATCTGCAAACACTTGTGCATAAATTTTCTGGTGCTCTTTTGTTTCCTTTCTTTGGGGAGTGACGTTCTTGGGTTATAGAGTAGATGCGTGTTCGACTTTTTCAGTGACCATTAAATCATTTATTTTAATCACAGTAGTTCTACCACCTACTCTCCCACCAGCCACGAGTGAGAGCGTCATTGAATCGAAAGCATCACGATTACTGGTTGACCGAGCTTTAAATTAGCTGCTCTAACGCTTGTGCTTTTGCTGTTTGTGTGCTCAGTTGCTCGGTTGTGTCCGAATCTCTGTGACCCCGTGGATTGCGGTTGGCCAGGTTCCCGTGTCCCTGGAATTTTCCAGGCAAGAATACTTGAGCTGGAGTGGGCTGCCATTTCCTACTCCAGGGGATAGTCCCGACCCAGGGATTGAACCCGTGTCTCCTGCACTGTAGACAGTCTCCTGGACTGCAGGCAGATTCTTTACTACTGAGCCACCAGGGAAGCACCACAGCTGGTACACCCACCTCTTAACATTTCCTGGCATCGTGACCCTTTCAAAGTTTGTTGTGATGCGTGTCAGGATAGGACTAGAATAACCCTCTCCTATGGGGCTGCTGTCCTTGGGTGGGGACGAAATGCCCTGGATGCTCTTCCATCTTGCAAGAAGAAGTGAAGCATCTTCCTCTGGCTGGACTTTCTGCCTCCACCTGCTGTCCTGCCAGCATCTCCTGAAGCTAGAGGCCCCATGGACTGCAGCCCACCAGGCTCCTCCGTCCATGGGATTATCCAGGCAAGAGTACTGGAGTGGGTTGCCATGCCCTCCTCCAGCGGTCTCCCCGACCCAGGGATTGAACCTGCATCTCCTGTGTCTCCTGCATTGCAGGCGGATTCTTTACACACTAAGCTTTCAAATGGGGCTTAAGTCCTTCGCGACTAATCTGGTTGCTAGAAAACAAAGCCCTTGGATTATTTTTGGACACCTGGATCTTGTTGGCTGCTGTCTGTCATCAACCCCCATCCTAATTCAGTGTCTTTTCCACTTGAAGTGGGGTTAGGGTAATTGCTGGCATGGTAAAGATTGTCAGCATAAGGACAAGAGGTTGCATCTCTCATTAGCATGAATGAATTGTGACATCATCTCAGAGCAAGCACTCTTTGCGTGGCTTTTGAGCCAATTTCCACCTCTTGTGGGATCAGAGAACAAGCTGATGGCTGGGACCTATCCCCTGGGGCTTGTTCCCGGGGCCCCTCCGGGCTGCCCAGCAAGGCTCTGGGATGTGAGGAAGTTTAGCCACACTTGACCTCCCACTTCTCCCCTACATCTTGGACTTTGGTAAGCCCTGTGATATGCCAGGGTAATTGACCTACTCATGGTGTCACAAGAGGGGGGACACACTATACATGGCACTCCAGTCTCCAAGGGCTCTGAAATCAAAGGGCTGGTGCTGCTGGCAACACTTCTTGGCCCAAAGAAGGTCCATGGCAAGAAGACAGAGATGAACTGTAGGTGGGGCCACCCCCTGAAGTCAGTAAGCCTTGCCTCATTAATCTGGGTGATAGAGACATCAGACATTACCACCTCTTGGGAAAAGGCTTTTCTGGTTGATTCTTAAATAGCCTCCATTGCAATGCCGCAATCGTGACCTTATAACAGTTACCATGGAAAGAATTCCTAGATTATAAATAATGGCAATGTGAGTTTCCTAGTTACCAAGTGTATTTATAAAATGAATTCCAAAGGTACATGACATTTAATTCCACCCTATTTTTAGAAACTAAACAATAATAAAGGAAAATACTTTTTTCAAAAAGAATTATATTATTTTCCAAATGTAGTTATAAAGCAGTAGATATGTATGGTTATTGGGAAAAATTAAGGGTTTTTAGTAATATACTATTCTTAGGGGATTAAGAAAAGCATTGGCAATGACAGATTTCAGTGCTAAATCAGCTGACTGTGACCATGGATCAGAATTAGATTTACAAAAATTACCTTGGGAAAAAGCCATCATGTCCCTTGATTATCTCATCAGATATCTCAATATTTTGCAAAATACTTTTATTAAAGATAGCCATTATTTCTCATGCATATCTTTTGAAAGCAAAGGCTTGCCTAGTTTGAGGAGTCATAACCCAGAAAAGGGGAGAGGGGCTTCCTAAGGCATTGATTACACAAGAAAAGCCACGAAATGGGCCTTCCATCACTTCTTAATGTGCTTCAGAAATGCAAGTTCAAAAAATATTAAAGCAATAGAAATGTAGTAATTTCTATGTCCCTTCAAATATTTTGTCTTTTCTGAGCACTTTCCTATTCCAAGAGATGCTTCAAAGAAGTTGACGCATACTGTCTCTTCAACCTGGTTTCAACAATCTCATTTAATTGGGGAATTTTCATCTTTCTGAATCTTGAATTGAGCCCCATCTTTTTGTCTCACGCTCTGAAACATGACATTCAGAAGCTTAATAGCTAGAACCTCTCATATTTAAATTCTTCTCTTTCCATGTATGATTAATGCATCATACATTATATATTTGTAAGCTCTTTTGGTTCGATTTCAATAAATATTTACTGAACATTGCCTTAGTTTTCTGCGGCTACTGTAGCAAATTACTAACAACTTAGTGGCTTAAAAGAACGCAGATTTCTTATCTAACAGTTGTGTAAGTCAGATGTCTAACAGGGCGTCCCTGGACAGGGCTGCGTTCCTTTGAGACGTTCTAGGGGAGAACCCACTTCCTCATCTTGGGGTTATTTGGCTGATGCTCCGCTTTCTCCATCTTCAAAGCCAGCGATGGAGGGTTGGCTTCTCACATGACACCGCTTCCATCCTCACATCTCCTCATTGTCTCTGCTTTCTTCCCCTGTTATCGGAATCCTTGTGAAGGCAGTGGACCCAACTAGATAACCAAAGATAATCTCCCCATCTCAACGTTCTTAACTCAACCACACCTGCAAAGCCTCTTTTGCCCTAGAGGTAGCAAGAGCCAGAGGTTCTGGGGACAGGGACCAGGGCATCTTTGGAGAAGCGGCAGATACTGTGCCCACCATGGCACTGCTTTATTCTTTCCAAAACCACGCGGTATTTGACATTCCCTGACAGACTTATTTCACTTCTCATAATACACTCTGAGATCCAGCCATGTCACAGATGATAAGATGTCATTTGTTTAATGTTGAGTCATATTCCATGGTATACATACCACATTTTTTTTTTTTTTTTTTGCTGTGGGCCATTTTAAACTCTTTCACAGTTTTTCTTTGTCCATTTATTTATGCTTCTGGCTGTGCTGGGGCTGCGTTGCTGCTCAGGTGACTCTCCTTGCCATGCGTGGGCTTCTCGCGCCGTGGTGACTTCTCTCGTTGCAGAGCACCGGCTCCAGGGCCCAGCTTATTCCTTGTGGGCCGCAGGCCTAGTTGCTCTGTGGTATGTGGGATCCTCCCGGATCAGGGATCGTGACCGCGCCGCCTGCATTGGCAGGAGGATGCTTTGCCGCCGAGCCACCGGGGGGCCCTACAACATCTTCGTTATTCACTCTCCTGTTGATGGATACCTAGGTGGCTTCGTGTCTTGGCTACTGTCAATACGCCTGCAGTGAAGGTAGGGGGTGCATGTATTTTTCTGAACTCGTGTTTTTGTTTTCTTCAGAAATAGCGGTATCCATTTTTCCTTAGAACAACTGTAAGAACTATGAAGGCAATAATCATAAATTTTCCAGCATATTATAGTTATTGGCTCATCATAGATGCTCAATAAATATTTCTTGAATGAATGAGAGGTTGGTTGAAACGTTGCGGGCATTGAAATATTATTCAATTGCTTGTATATCCAATATTATACAATTCACCAAGGAAGGACTGTATCAGATTGTATTACTGTTTATTATTTATGAAAATATTCCAACAGGCCCAGCAGAATAGAACACTATTCTCTCAAAAAAGATTCACAGGGATAAAATGGTTGGAAGTCTTGCTTTAATTTGCATTTCCTGGATAACTAAGAGTATAGACATTTTCTTCTTACTATTTATATTTCATTGTGAATTTTTTATTCCTATCCTAGGCTCTTTCATTTACTATAGTCTTTGTGATTTTATTATTTTTGTGAAGAACTCTGTGTATTTCAGGTGTTAACCTTCTCTCTATAGTTTACTTGATGCAAATGTCTTCCCTATTATTATTTCCTTATTTCTTTTATTTCTGTTTCTTTTCATCTTTGATGATCATAACATTTTTATAGTAAAAAAGTCTATCAATCAGTTCTTTCATAGTTTCATTTTTTGTCTGATGTGCTTTCTCCAAAATTGTGGAAAATTTTAAAAATTTCTCCTGTTTTTTCTGAAATAAATTCTTGGTTGATTTTTAGCTCTTATATTTCTTTTGACATATAATACATAATGTGGATTTAAATAATTTTCTCTCCATTCTCTTGGCTGCATAATAACTTTAAAAAATAGCTAGTTAAGGACACATTTTAGTCCAACTCCTCCTAACTCCCAACTATTGTCACACACGTAAAGTTCTGAGATGCTGTGACGCATGCAAACAATGTCATGAGGGGAAAATCCGAAGCACGAGGAGCCCCTGGAAGGGACGGCTGGGAGCCTCGGGAGCTGGGCACACCCCCTTCTCGTGGATCACAGCGTAAACGTGACCACAGAGCTCCCTGCGTGTGTAGGGCTGCCTGAAGCTCTTTAAGCCAACGTCGCCTTGTATATGACAGCGTCAGAGTGCAGTCCGGGCCGTCTGCGAATTGCGTGTGGGACTGAGGCAGCGTTTCCTTGTGCTCAAGACAGTCACCCTACGACATGGTGCGTAACAGGGGATCTGGGCCTTAACAGCATGATCTGCCCAGTTCAGTTCAGTCACTCAGTCTCTCCAACTCTCTGCGACCCCATGGACTGCAGCACGCCAGGCCTCCCTGTCCATCACCAACTCCCAGAACTTGCTCAAACTCATGTCCATTGTGTTGGTGATGCCATCCAACCATCTCATCCTCTGTCATCCTCTCCTCCTCCTGCCTTCAATCTTTCCCAGCCTCAGGGACTTTTCCAATGAGTCGGTTCTTCACATCAGGAGGCTAAAGTATTGGCCCACTGGTACAGATTTGTCCACTGGTACATAACGTCTGGGTCTGGTGAGGGCAGAGTGGAGGCAAATGGGAAAAGAAGTTGTAACCCCTGGAACGTGTGCTTTCTTCCCACAAGGACTGCAGAGGGAAGTCAAAGACGGCAATAGGAGTCTGACATTATCTTAAGTCATGTCTTTTCATTCGTTTTCTTTATTTACGCTGACACCTTCCTAGACCTGCACACACACCCACACCTGTGTGAGGATAAGTCTGCGTTGAGAAGAAGGTGGATGGTGTGTGCTTATGGCCCAAAGACTATCAATTCTTGCTTACAGCCAGCCAATCCAAGTGAGCCAGTATGGCGGCTTGACGACATTCCCAGGAACAGATGGCAATGAGATAGAAAGAGCCATGAGACAGTCACTCTGCACACTCTCAGCCGATGTGCGGTGCATTCAGACCTTTGCAGCACACGTACACCTTCTTAGATCAAGTGGAGCCTTAACCCAAGGTTGAATTTTCTGCTCACTGCACTGATAAACCACATCCAGACCGAGAACATCTTCCTACGGCTGACCTTCGATCGTTAGTTTCCAAAAGCCTCATAACAAACCTCATTTATATTCTTTCTTTTTCTCAAAGAACTAATTGGATTTCAGCCCATTTCTTTGCACTTCTTTGAAATATGGATTAGGTCTCTCCTTTGTTTTACCTATTCCATTTCAGAGAGAAAAATTGATGAATGTACCTATGCATTTTTTCAGCAAAGTGTGAAGATGAGACTCCTCCATTAGCTACCAGATTATCATTCTATTTCCAACTCCACTTTCAGTTATTGGAATAAAATTTGCTCTTATGGGTGTGAATGCTGCATTTCCTCTTGTGGTGGTCACTGTACCACTTTCTCTGTTCAACTGACCTTATCTTTGAAGAGTGACAGCGACTTCTTTCAGATGGTGTGACAAAATGCCAGATTTGAACATGAAAACAAAAACTATACAAAGGAAAAAAAAGCAGTTTTGTCTGCTTTTTAAATTTAAGGCTTAAGTAGACGACTTTCAAGTATGTAACGCATTGTAGCTGGAAGGACGGAGAAGTCAATGGCACCCCACTCCAGTCCTCTTGCCTGGAAAATCCCATGGATGGAGGAGCCTGGTGGGCTGCAGTCCATGGGGTCGCAAAGAGTCGGACACGACTGAGTGACTTCACTTTCCCTTTTAACTTTCATGCATTGGAGAAGGAAATGGCAACCCACTCCAGTGTTCTTGCCTGGAGAATCCCAGGGATGAGGGAGCCTGGTGGGCTGCCGTCTATGGGGTTGCACAGAGTTGGACACGACTGAAGCGACTTAGCAGCAGCAGCTGGAAGGACAGACTTGGGCGATATTGAATTGTGCTTTTAGAAAGTGTTCCCCAAGGCTCGTTTGCCTCCTTGTAAAGTGCATATCATTCATTCAGCACATCTTTATTGATTGTGTCAGTCACTGTAATAGGTTTTGACGTGACAGCCTTCAACAACAAAGGGGGAAATCCTGACCCTTTGTCTGGGTTCTGGATACTCAGCAGATGGGATTAGCCTCATCTCCCATCTGATGTTCTGTTTCTGTAGCCCAGAGTATGCCAGTATCTCTCTTATTTTCTTTCCTCCCAGCCCTTTTTGGGAGGATTTTAATAGTGAATAAAATTGAAACAGGTGAAAAGATGCCTTGAGACCAAGGCCATTCCCAGGAGATATCACAGTGTTTAAATCTGGTGTTGCTGAAGCCGATGCTCAAGTCAGCAAGGCATCCTCTGCATTCTCATAAAAGGGAGAAAATGCATGTTGTTTTTGGGCCTCCTAGTCACCGTTCAGGTCAGACATCCCCTTTTTCTAAAAAAAAAAAAATCATCTTTGATAATCCAGGTCAACAATGAGTCTAATGCTGCCATGTCAAGCATTAAGTGTTTTAGAGATTAACCAATCTGTAATCAGAAAAAAAAATTTTTAAAACATCATGAAGCATTTACCAGGCCATTTAGACATGTCACCAAATTTAATGATTATAACAGCCATTGAGAACAGACTTTCCTACTCTTGAGGAGACTTTGCCCAAAGCCCAGAGAGTTAGGGCTCTTGTGGATCTTGCAGGGGCAAGTCCAGGCAACAGGAGGGCTGGCCTTTCAGGGAGTCACCTGTGAGAGTGGGAGCCTCTTTCTCCCCAGAACTAGGGGTGGGCTGCATAAGCTAGACACGCATGCTTAAGGGCCAGGGTCAAACTCCAGCCCAAGTTCAGGCTCCTGTTATGGGAAGAAGACAGAACAGCAGAAGGAGAAAGAGGGGGCTGGTGGGCCACTCAGATCCATCACTGTGCCCACGGCAGAAACGGGGCTCTGTCCTCGGCAACAGGTCTGACAAGAATGGGGTGAGGGTGGGCAGTAAGCCTCGCCAGGGGACAAGGACAGCCTGGCCGTGCTCCGGAGACCCAGAAAGATGGGCTCTTGGACACCCTGTGTCTGGGTGAGTGAGAGTCTTGCTGGGCATCTCTGCAGCCCCCAGGCATCAGGAGCTAAAGACATTCCCAAATGTCGTAAGGGAGAGCAAATATCCAGTCATTCGTTTTGGACCACAAAAGAGAAGCCTTAAGTGTGTCAGTGATTGCCGGCAATGGCCATCTGATGCAAAGAGCTGACTCACTGGAAAAGACTCTGATGCTGGGAGGGACTGGGGACAGGAGAAGGAGACAACAGAGGATGAGATGGTTGGATAGCATCACCGACTCAATGGACATGAGTTTGAGTGAACTCTGGGAGTTGGTGATGGACAGGGAGGCCTGGCATGCTGCAGTCCACGGGTCTCAAAGAGTCGGACACGACTGAGCGGCTGAACTGAACTGAACTGATGGAGGTTGACAGAGAACAGGAAAGAACAGTCAACTTTCAAATCCAGATCTGGTGAGCTGTGATTCCTAACATGAACCCTGGGCTAACACACTCAACTTCCCTCCAACTAAAGTGAGTGAGATGGGACTCTGACCAGACCCTGAGGGGGAGCCGGGGCTTGGCCAGCGCTGGTCCGGTTCCCCAGGGGGACTCCAGGCCTGGGGACCCGCTGCCCTGAGTGGAGCCTCAGGCAGAAAGTCTGAAATGGTTGGGAGAGTTGTTGGAAGTTTGGACAGGTTTTGTTAAGCTATTCTTGTCACAGATGCTGGTGTATTTCCGAGGTCAAGGCTGATGGATGAAGGGAAAGGGTGATAAGAAATTCCAGAAATATCTGGCTCCACAGTTCTCAGGCTTTGGGATCAGCTCACCCTCTCATTGTCTGACTTTTCAACAACCACCACCCCCCGCTTCTCCTGCATAAATCTCTTCCTCCATGCTTGAGTGGATTTTTTTTTAAATTAAAGTGCATTAAAATACATTTTAATGATAATAGATTGAGATGTTTACAATAAATATAATTAAAAATGTACTGTGCAAAGCAAGATGGAAATCACTAATGTACCAATTTAATGCTGCTATAAATAAACAGAACAATTTAAGAGGATAGGCTGAAAATTTCCTACCCAGGTTTGAAAAAAAAAAAAAAAGAATAAATAAAATGAAACACGCTTCAGTAATGTTGTGTACTCTCAGCCCAAAAAAGCATTATCTTGATTGAAGTCTTTTTCTCTTTGTCCATCTTTCCTGAAGCTGAAGATCCTCTTCCTGATTTTAATAACCAAATAAACTCTCAGACTCAATAAAGGAAGTAAAGATGTTATTAGAAGAATTTCCTTTGGGGAAGGTTTATGATGTTGTTTCATAATTCCATGCCCCCTATTGGCTTCTCTGTTGACTCCCAAATGTACCTTCTAACTTGCAACCATCCAGGAGGGTCTTCTTAGTCAAGTGTCTCCCCCAGAGATGTTGAGAAAGGATGCCCTTCCGATCCATCCTCCGTGTCTCCACTCCGGAGCTTCAGCATCAGGCCAGACCAGTACTTGGCTCACGCCTATTCATCCCCACATCATCTGACTTCAGTCAGCTCTACCCCAGGGTTCATAGCAGCGCTGTTCACAATAGCAAGACGCAGAAGCAGCACCAATGCCCGTCGGCAGATGAGTGGATAAAGAAGGGGTGGTACCTGTATACAGAGGAACACGACTCAACTGTGGAGAAGAAGGAAATAATGCCATTTGCAGCAACATGGATAGATCTAGAAATTGTCACAGTAAGTGAAGTAAATACCATGTGCTGTCACTCAACACGCAAACCTGAAAACAGATACTCGTGAATACCGTGTGCTGTCACTCACACGCAAACTCTGAAAGACAGATACTCGTGGACTTAGTCTTAAGACAGAAATAGACCCACGGGCGTGGCAAGCAAAGGTCTGGTTGCCAAAGGGGAAGGGGAAAGGGAGGGATAAATTAGGAGGTTGGGACTAACATAAACGCCACGCGACGGATAAAACATAAAACAAGCAAGAAACAAGGTCATACTGTATGGCACCAGGAGCCACTTTGTACGAATCCGGAAAAGAATACATACGTACATGTGTGTATATGTACATGGGGGTTCCCTGGTGGCTCGGACAGTAAAGAATCTGCTTGCAGTGAAGGAGACCCAGGTTCAATCCCTGAGTCAGGAAGGTCCCCTGGAGAAGGAAATGGCTACCCACTGCAGTATCCTTGCCTGGAGAACCCCATGGACAGAGGAGCCTGGTGGGCTACTCCATGGGGTCTCAGGGTTCACATGTGTAACTGAATCATTATGCTGTACACCTGAAACTAACACAATACTTTTAATCAACTCTAGTTCAATTAAACAAACACACCTCTGTCTGAGGAAGGGAGCACAGCAGGATAGAAGTGACTTGAGCAGCTCAGCATTGAGAGCCAGGTCTGCGGAGGTGGTGAGCCCTCTTGCAAACTTGTCTCTAGGCTGACAGCTCAACGCGGCGTAGGTCACTGGCATTCAGTGCCCGCGGCCCTGTTTCCCGGTAGACAGGAAGGCCAGGCAGAGGCAGCAGGGAGCTACTGTTCAACGATTAAACCTCTGCTGTTTACATGCATTTTTGCATCACAACTTCAGCCACAAACCCCATAGATCCAAGTGAAGAAGAGCAATGAAACTCCTGTCACGTCGAGAAGTTGAAAAGAGGAAATGAATGAGGCATGGTTGTTGTGAAAGAGAGTTATGGCTTCGTCCCTAACCCAGAGAAAAAATGGTTTTTCTCTGTCTTCACGTCATCACCGGCAGGTCCTGGCTCGGTATCAGAAGGGAACGTTTGAATGGGCCTCAGGGCTAATCCGCCAAGGCCCTCACTTCCTGGTTTTGCCCATTTGCCGACGTGATCAGGTTCTGTTTGGGAACGCTGTGGTCCAACGTTTGGCAACGGGGCGTTTACACAACACACGTGCGCACATTCTCTCTGAAGCCTGCTTGTTTATCTGTTTGTTCTCCGCATTCATCCCTTTCACAGACGTTTATTGTGGAGCACTGGGCTTTGTGGGGAGGAGGGGCGGGGGGCAGAGACAGATTCTGTCTGTTGCAAATACATATGTCAGCTGAACCGGTCACTCGGAACAGCAGTGGAATTGTTTCATTTTGCCCTCTGTAAACTGGAAGGGCTGTCTCTCTGCGGTCTGGGCACAGAGCTGTTGATTATGAGTTTCACCCCTTTCTTTGCTCATTTCGTGGCCTTAAACCAGAGACTCTCCCAACGCCCTCATCTATAAAACTGGGGGAAAGAGTCCTAAACTCTCAAGGATTAGCCTGTTAGGGATTTCAAAGGGTTTGAAATGGACTTGTGGTTTTTCTGCAGTGCTTTGCTAGGAGATTTATTAATATGCTTCGTCTGTTATAGTTTTTGTAAATTATAAGCGATAAGTGATCTGCCCTTTCTTACAGTCACCCCTGTTAGTCTTTATTCTTGATTAAATTCACTGTTTAAGGACTCCCTTTTCCCTTCTGGGATGTTCCTTTCTATTTCAAAGAATTCCTTAGCATCGGGAAGGCTGTGCCTTCACATACCCGCTTCCAAAATATGTTGTTTTCCTGTTTTTGAAGTTGTTTAAGTGTTTTACCTTATTTCACACAGGGGAGGGCAAATTTGTGAGAGAGAAGGAAGGAAGGAAGGGAGGCGGGAGGGCAGGATGGAAGGAAGGAAAGATAAGGAATTTAAATGCTCCTTACAGAAGATAGGGCTTTCCTGGTGGCTCAGCTGGTAAAGCATCCATCTGCCTGCAATACAGGAGACCCAGGTTCGATCCCTGGGTTGGAAAGATCCCCTGGAGAAGGGAACGGCTACCCACTCCTGTATTCTGGCCTGAAGAATTCCAGGGACTGTCATGGGGTTGCAAAGAGTCAGACACGACTGAGCGACTATCACTTACAGAAGATGAGATATCTAATAGACTGCTTGAATACATGAAGACTATTCAATGTATTTGTACATGTTGAAAATAGCCCCCCCCAAAAAATTGATGAATCCAACAGTCTAATAAAATTCATTAACTCAAAAGCATATCTACTACTGTGTCCAGGAGCATATAAGTACAAAGAAAACCCTTCATAAACTGTAGTTAAGTAATGAATTATATGACTGAGGTTTTTAAGATGTAATATAGCTTATTTAAAATAATGGTTTTTTTATAATCCCTAATTTCGAATTAACGCAAACTAAGTCACCCAACTAGCACATTATGTTATTACCAAATTACCAGCGCTCATAACCAAGGCATCCTTTAGTGCATTTTAAACCCAGAAACGTATGAAAATGTCTTTCGCTGACAGCATTTTTCTAAGTTTACTAATAGTGCCTATTTTTCCGTATGTTCTGTAAGACTATGTGATTTATTTTCATTAGTTATGCCAAAGCTCCATCCCTTTATGGCATCGTGGAAAGGGTATTTTCCCTTTTCGTAGACCAAAACACAACATGCTCCATTTTTATCCAAGAATTTCATGGTTCTTTCATTTAACTCACAAACACATTCGTTCTGTTATATAGCGTGTCCTGGGAATAATTCCAGGAAGAGCCAGTCCTATCACAGCCTTTTTATTTTAAAAGCAATTTTGTTTACTTATAAAGCTTTCAAAAGGACACAAGTGGCCCACAGCCTTCCCATCACCTCTGCACACTCTATGAGCGCCTCGCGTGATATTAACCGCGTTTGTTCCAGGGTGAAATATAGTCCTGGGGTGACAGTGTTCTGTGTGATCAGTAAAGGGTTTCCACTTTATGCTTGAAGATGGAAAAAAAGGCTTTTCCCTGGGCCTTCCTCCTGAGGGCTAACAGGCCAGAGAGCTGAGTGGCATGAATCTCACACACCCACGGGTAGCATCCTTGTGTCATGCCTGAAATTTCACTCTCCCTAATTTTCTGGTCCTCCCACACCTTTGCACACATCAGAGAGAAGCAAAGAGCGCATTCCATCAGAACCAGCCTTGCCACAAGAGGTGAAATGGCTTTCAAAGGAAAGAAGTGTGTGATGGACGGCAACAGTGGGAGACACCTGACGTGAGGAGGCCTTGAAGCTGAGATGGGAAGAATGAAGAAACCACGGCCCCGCGAAATGCAGAGTGAACGTTTCCAGGCGAGGGGGGGTGAGCGGAAGGCCTTCTTGTGGAATAAAACCTCCGCACCCAAGGAGGAAAGAGGACCGCCCCTTCAGTACCGCGGTACTCATTACTGAGCACTGTATGCCCTGATGTCGTTTTCTTTATGCTTTTTTTTTTTTAGGTGGGTTGGTGAAGCTGTTTACATTCGTTATTTTATAGCCTTCATTCAATTGGGAACTTTTTTGCATGTTATTTTTTTCAAATACTTTTTCTGTTTTTCCTCTCTTCTTCTTTGGGGCCTCCAGTTATAAGAAAACAAGGTTGCTTGACACTGCCCCGCAGGCCGCTGATGGTACCGTCTGATGTGTGTGTCCATCCTTTTTCTGTTTCATTCTGGGTAGTTTTTTTTTGCAGTGTTTTCAAGTTCATTTGAGATTTATTTTTCAAGTATCTTTTCCTCTCCCATATGTCGTCTGCTACTAATTTCATGGAATGTATTTTTCCCCTCAGCCACCAGAGTTTTCATTGCTAGGAGTTTGGGAAGGGGTTGGGTTTTTTGTTCGTTTATCTGTTTTTCATTTGCAGTGGCATGCATGCACCTAGATATTGTCATGGTAAGTGAGGTAAGCCAGACGGAGAAAGACAAACACCATATGATATCACTTCTATGTGGAATCTAAAAACAGGGTGCAAACGAACTTATTTACAAAACAGAAATAGAGTCACAGATGTAGAAAACAAATTTACGGTTACCAGAGGGGAGGTGGGAAGAGAGAAACCGGGAGATTGGGATTGACACAGACACACTAGAAGCTTGATGAGGCGTTTCGTGTCTTCCGAGTCTCTGTCACTGGCATGCTTGACTTTTCCTCTAATTTCTTGAACATAAAGAACACAGTTACAGCAACTGTTTTAAATGCTTGTCTACTAATTCCATCCTCTATGTGGTTTTCAGATCTGTTTAGGGCCTGTTCCTATTTGTCTAGTTCTTTACATAAGGACAATTTTTTACTGAATGATAGACATCATGGACTTAGTCTGTGATGGATGTTTCTAGATTCCTACAAATATCCTCAGGCTTTATTCTCAGGCACAGCTACTTTTCTGAGAGCCATTTAATCATTTCAGGTCTTGCTTTCAGTGGGAAAAAAAAACAGCCATGATTCCAGGGCTAAAGACACCCACTCCTCAGGCAAGACACCTCTCAGTGACCCTCACCCCATGAATCAAAAGTGCTTTTACTCTCTCCATTTTTGTTTCTCAAGTGACAACAACAAAGCTTCCTCTTTTCCAAGTATTTTATGAGCTGTTCATGCTCAATGCCCCTGTCAAAATCAATACATTACACCATATAAATGCATGCACAGAAAAGCATCCTCTGTCCACAAAGTTTGTGCAGGAACTCAGTCAGGAATCTTATTTTAAAAATGATCAAGGTCCCACCTACCCAGTCCTTCTCTGGCGCTTTTGAAGTTGTACGATGTCTGTGCAGCGTGTGGGTGGATTCCATTTACGATCCCCTCTGTTACACGTTGCACCGGCCCTGTTTAGGTGGAATGTAAACCTGTGGTGGGATGGGGAAAGGCATGCGGCGCATGAGTTTGAGTTGAGAGGCCCGCACACCCTTCGGTGGGGCTCTGAGCTTGCCTGGCTCCACCCGAGACAGTCCCTTCTGAAGCCTGTGTCTTCCACACCATGGATACACGCCCAGCTCGAGTCACACCAGCCCTGGTCCCAGTGACTCTCCATCCATCACCAGGGCCGACATCCCCTCAACCTCTCAGTAAAAGTCACTGTACAACTTTGTAGTCAAAAAACCTATATGGGAATATTTACTGAGGAAGGGGACTAGAACTAGGATCCTCTCATTTGAGGGGCCAAAGAGAACGATTTACAGTGGGCCCCAGGTTCAAAGGTGTGGTAACTCTCTAGGAAACACTTGCAGATGAGAAAGTGTATCAGTTAGGATAGTCTGGGTATGCTGCTTACTAACAAATACCACCACTCCCACCGCCCCACAGAGCTTCACTTCTTGCTTGTGGTCACATCCATCGAGGTCAGCCTTAGCTGTGCTCAGGGTTATCTTCAGTCTGGGACCTAACCCCAGGGAACCATGATCTGGGCATTCATCCATCTAGACACAGGAATGGAGGGAACAGGAGACCTGTGGACTGGCTTTTGAGGCTTCAGTCACCCCCTCCCTCACTGTACCGTCCACTCACAAGACAAACCTCTCAGCCAGGTGGGGGCCGGGTTGACCTGATCTTCCCAAGACCTCTCTCAGAAGGAATACTTACAACGCCACAGCCACAGCTGGTGTCCACCAGCAGAGAAGCGTCATCCGTCAGAAAAGGAGACAACAACAAAACCAATCCCCCCGCCCTCCAAGAGTCAGGGCTCCCCCTACAGTGACAGGCTTCACAGGCGACCAAGTTCTCAGGTTGGCGGTACCCCCAGCGACACCAGAGCCACAGGGCCCTGGGCACAGAAGGGAAATGCTGTTGCCTGCATGGAGTTTTGGGAATTGACCCTGGAGGGCCTCAGCTGTTGCCCCCACCGGGATGTGGGCCTTCGGGAAGGAGAACAGGACCTCGAACCCAAGTTCCTGGTTATCACTTGGGTTTAAACCATTCAGACAGACACCTGCAGGGCACCACTCATCCCCACCCCATCCAGTCCGCCTGGTGCAGACAGGAAGCATTCAGAGCACAGATGTCAGTCAATAAAGAGAATAAAAGCCAAGCTCCCATGCACGGCTCAAAGATGTTCCCTCAATTTAAGGCCTCACCGGCCTGGGGAAACAAGGTAAAATGGAGTTTAATTGTCTCGTTTAGAAACTGAGATTATTTTATTCACATAAAAATGTCTTAGATTAAAAAAAAAAATTATCATTGCCAAGACCAGAGACAACACCCAAGGGAGGAGCTCTCTGAATCCGTAGCTTCGTTTATGTCTGCCGGATGTGGGGCTGGAGATCAATCGAGATACAGAATTAGGAACAAGTTGCCGCAGAGAAGACTGGACCGTGGAGCCCGCAGGGAAGGCAAGCCTGGCTTGGAGGAGAGCCCCAGGAGGTGCGGAACAAATGTGAAAGCAGAACACGTAGCATGGAAACATTTTCATTGTCTTCACAGCCATTACAGACAGCCATGCTGATGCATTCAAAACTCCCCAGCAAAGAGCGTCAGGTTCTCAGGACAGAGCCTCTGGCTGGCAAACCATTAATTCCAGAAACCGCCACTTCCTGCAGAGCTTTCTCTGACTCCAGTTGGGGCAGTATGCAGGACAGCCTGCCCGGATGCTCTTGTAACTGCGTCCTTGTTCACAGCAGCACAAATAGCTCACAGGTACCGCATGTAGAAGGCTACCCAAGTGGCGCTGGTGGTACAGAACCCACTTGCCAATGTAGGAGATGTAAGAGATGTGGGTTCAATCCCTGAATTGGGGATATGCCCTGGAGGAGGGCATGGCAACCCACTTCAGTATTCTTGCCTGGAGAATCCCATGGACAGAGGAGCCTGCAAGCTACAGTCCATGGGGTTGCAAAGAGTCAGACATGACTGAAGCGCATTAGCATGCACACAGCACATGTAGGCTGGGCAAAGCATGTTTATGATATTTTTGTACATTACACTGACAAGAGAATGTCAGAAAGCCTTCTCTTTCTAAGTTTTTAAAGATCTTTATTGAACTGTAGTTGAGTTACAATGTTTCAGGGGCACAGAAAAGTCATTCAGTTATATACATACAATCTTTTGTATATTCTTTCCCAGCATACATTATTCTGTGTGTGTTAGTCACTTAGTCATGTCCAGCTCTTTGCAACCCCTTGGACTGTAGGCCATCAGATTCCTCTGTCCATGAAATTATCTGGGCAAGAATACTGGAGTGGGTAGCCATTCCCTTATAAAGGGGACCTTTCTGACCCAGGGATTGAACCCAGGCCTCCTGCATTGCAGGTGGATTCTTTATCATCTGAGCCACCAGGGAAGCCGCCTTCCCCAATTTTCAGATATTATATAAGTTCAGTTGTTTGGGGGGAGGAACCTGAGACACACTGATTCCCCCCATCCCAGGCTTCTATTTGCCAGTCCAAACTCTAGGCTATACCATCTTGCTCTCTACCCTCAGCACGAGAGCTGCTTGCAGGCAACCTTTTTGCCTGGGGGAAGGTAATATATTATTTCAAGATATTGAAGAGTATCAAATATAGTTCCTATACTACAGAATAGATCCTGTTGTTTATCTATTTTATACATAGTAGCGTGTATCTGCTAATGTCAACCCCCTAATTTATCCCTCCCTCTTTGGTAACAACTAGTTTATTTTCTTTGTGAATCTATTTCTATTTTGTAAATAATCTCATATGTATCATATTTTAGATTCCACATATAAGTGATATCATATGATACTGGTCTTTATCTGACTCACTTCTCTTAGTATGATAATCTCTAGGCCCATCTATGTTGTTGCAAATGGCATTATTTCATTATTTTTTATGTCTAAGTAATATTCCACTGTATATGCATGCCACATCCTTTTATCCATTCTCCTGTTGACTGGCACTTAGGTTGCTTCCACATCTTTGCTTTTATAAACAATGTTACTGTGAACGTAGGGGTGTGTGTATTCTTCCAATTTTGAGTTTCTGTTTTTTCTGGGTGTATGCCTAAGAGTGGGATTGTTGGGTGGTATGGTAGCTCTACTTCTAGTTTTTCATCAGGGACTTTCTAATGAGTGATGGGAAGAGTTGTGGTCCAAACTCAACTGCCAAGACTGGAGAGCCCCCGAAGTGTTCACATCAGTTGTGGGCCGTGCCTGGCACAGTGGGACATCCTCACAGCAGGCACAGTGGGACATCCTCACAGCAGGCACGGTGGGACATCCTCACAGCAGCCCTGGCCCTGTGGAGCCTCTGCTCTAAGTCTGTGATGTCATAGACTGTGACTGGTGAGAGGAAATGCATTTCATACTGCAAAACTATATGTCTGTGCATCTACCATTACACACACACACAACACACACACACACACAGCACTGAAACAAAAATTTCATTAAGTGATGCCTGTCTTTACTGAACATGATAAATTCTGACTTTGTTTCCATTCTACTCAATTTGATCAAAAACAATTGTACAACCACCCACTGGGCTTCAACCTGTGTTGAGAAGAAGCCTGGGCACCAGACCTTCTCTGGGATTTAGTTACCCAAGGGTGGTGTGACTGGAGCAGAGGGTGGAGGACTGATGGACAGGGTGAGAGCTGGGGCACATGGAAATGGAGGAGCAGAAAGCATAGGCTTTCTCTCCGCTCCAAACCCTAGAGGTGGGAGCACCTCCACTCTGATGTGGGAGCACCTCCACTCTGCGGTGGGAGCACCTCCACTCTGCGGTGGGAGCACCTCCACTCTGCGATGGGAGCACCTCCACTCTGCATTTACCCACATGCCACTGGTTTGATACTGTGCATGCTTCCTCAGGGCCACAGGCAAGTTGGAAAAGTCCACGGTTCTCCCAGGACCTGACCCCGAGGCAGAGGAAACAGAGGCCCCGTGTTGACACCCAGGAGCCTCTCCATCTTCTTTCTGGGTGGGAAGAATGTCTGCTGGATGTCTGCCCAAGTCCTGCTGCATCGGATAAGGTGTTCATTATGCACACTGCATTCAGCAGGTCCACCCCTCTTGCTCCATCAAGTCCAAAACGCTGCTGAACACAGAGATAAAGCACAGCATCCCTGGGAATCCTCCTAGCCTGGGTGCTCTGCAGGGGACCCTGCATAACACTGAGGTCTCTGCCCCCTCCCCGCTGGGGGCACCCACACACACAGTGTACACTCAGAACCTGCTGGCACATGTCCACTTGGGACTGCCCGCATGCCAAGGTCCACGCTGTCCAGAGTTGCTTTTCTCCCGGCCTCTTGTTTCCCTCCTCGCCCTGCTTCCAGCTGACCTGGCAGTGAACCCGGGCCCAAATCCTCCGGCCGTTGTCTATTTAGTATTCTGTCCTGGTGGAGAAGTTTCCACTGAGACAGAAGCTCAGTGAAACGGGGGCAGCTGCAAAGGGTGTTGAGAAACAGACCAGGACACGTCCCGCCACAAGCAAACCGGTCTCCCTCCAGCACGTGCAAACGCAGAGAGAGGCGTGTGGCTTCAGACCAAGTGCCAATAATTCTGCAGGGCACTGGGCACAAAGTCATCATCGAGTTGGCCACATCCTCTGCTCTCTAAGTCAAAAAGGGGCCCAAGATCTTTCACTTGCTAATTTTTTCCCCAAAATAGATGGCCCAAGGACTTCCCTGGTTCAGTGATTAAAACCCCTAAACTTCTACTGCAGGGGTGGGGACTGGGTTCAACCCCTGGTTGGGAGAATTAAGATCCCACATGCACACTGCACTGCCAGAAAACGGTAGTCCAAAGAACACTTTAATGAGATTAAAGACTGATTCCCAAGTTGTGGTCAGGCCTGCTTGAATAACATAAATGTATGTGACATACATTTATTCCTGACATAAATGTATGTGAAGGGATTCTAGGGAAAAGTCCCCAACACACTATTCAGTTACTATAAATAATTATTTTGTGGAGAAATTGTGATAATAAGCCTTGAATAGCCCATAACAGATGCCATTTAATGAGCACTTATATCACAATATGAGTGAGACATCATTGGCTCAGTTTCATAAAGAAATGGAGAGACACAGAGCTGAACTAACTTGTCCAGAAACACACTTAGTGAGTGGTGGATCCAAGGTATGAACCCAATTGTCTTGCCAGTCTGCACATTTAACTACAAACTACATCCCCTCAACCAATATTTTGGCCATCTGGTGTGAAGAACCAAGCCTTTGGAAAAGACCCTGATGCTGGGAAAGATGGAAGGCAAGAGGAGAGGGGAAGACAGAGGATGAGATGGTTGGACGGCACCACCAACTCAATGGACATGAGTTTGAGTAAACTCTGGAAGATGGTGAAGGACAGGGGAGCCTGGCGTGCTGCAGTCCATGGGGTGGCAAAGAGTCAGACACGACTGAGTGCCTGGACAACAACAGCAGCCTTATGCCCAACTCTAAGGGACTAAGAAAGAGTCATTGTTTATTATTGGCCCATAATTGTTGTCCTGCGAAGTTGCCTTATAAGCATAATGTAATGAACTGAACAGCCAGATGCTGTCTGTCAGGGAAAGAGCGTGTGATCATGACACAAAGGGCATCATCTACATGAACTCCCCAAGCCAAGGGATCAAACTCATTTCCCTGGAAGATGTAGGATACATGGCTTTGTTCATTAACAAGCCTAGGGGCAATGGTTGCTCAAGTCCAAACAGGTACTCCCACTGGATGGCATCTGATTCTTCAGTTTATCATCAAACCCATCAATGGGTTTGTTGGGTGGAAAAGAAAACTCATGTGATTTTTCTATTTGTTGGCAAGGATAAGGGATGACATGAGAATAAGCTGTAGGTATTTCATTTGCAGGCAGGGGAAAAACAATCCAGCTTCTGTCTATCTCTGGCTTTGTCTTTTCTCTCACCTGGAAACTTCAATGTCAAAAATTTATCAATTTTCAAACAATTCTGAAAACCAAGCATCACACATCTGAAGGATTCAGTATATAAAAAATAGATACATAGTTTTTTTCTAGAAAAAAAGCAGGAAAAAGCACTCTGATTTTCCTGGGATTAGAGAGTCAATGTAAAATACGGTTGCTTGGAAACTTTCCTTTCTCACACACAAATGCAACATAAAATAGCTTCAAACAAAGGGCTCGAGTGTTTCTAAATAAAAGATGTCTTCCCAATGACCACATCCTTTGCCAGAGGTGACAGATCCTTTAATATTTCTGTTCTCAAAGACACTCCTTTGTCTTATATCCTGGATACAAGCTGGAACCGCTCGGAGATTTTACCTTTATTGTTTATTGTAAAAGCACGCCCAGTCACTTGGCTTTCTAATTTGTAAGGCAAGCTTAAGGTGTCTAGCTCCGATTCAAGGCTCATCTGCAAAGTCGTCATTTTGGTCAATGCTGTTAGGAAACATTTTGGCTGAACTTTTGGCCATTTTGTATCTTTGGCTGCATTTTAACTGGAGATTTGACCAGTTGGAAGCCTGTGGGACATGAGAATATAACAGTGCACCTCCCCTGTTCCCAGCCCCACAGGTGGGTGTGTGCAGAGTGGATTTCTTTAGTATTAAGCCTGCAAATGGCAATGCTTGTTTTCAGGTCTTTGCTTCAGGAATAAGCATCTTTGAGTGTTTTACCTCTATTTTCAAATTGGTCTGAATCTGAGCAAGATTCAGAAAATCATTTAACCGGCTGGGATTTCAGATTTCTGAAATTTCCCAGACTTGAATCTCATGCTGCACCCCGGCTCCCCTTGGCTTTCTCTCAGGGACAATATTCAGTGTCGAGCCAGTGCCTGGCACATTCGAAAGGCTCTTTATAAATCTGCTAAATGAATATAGGGATCAATATAAATTATATTTCACGGTAACTTTTAATTTTTGCTGGATAGAGCATTCAGGAAACCCTGAATATTCACTGGAAGGACTGATGCTGAAGCTGAAGCTTCAATACTCTAACCATGTGATGCAAAGAGCTGACTCATTGGAAAAGACCCTGATGCCGGGAAAGATGGACGGCAGGAGGAGAAGGGGACAACAGAGGATGAGATGGTTGGATGATATCACTAACTCAGTGGACATGAATTCATGATTTGAGCAAACTCAGGGAGATAGAGGAGGACAGAGGAGCCTGGCATGCTGCAGTCCATGGGGTTGCAAAGAGTTGGACGGGACTTAGTGACTGAAAAGCAACAACAACAAATAAATGTTGTTGACTGATTTTTTTGATCATCCAATCGCTGTTTTATATAGATGTTTGGAAAAGTCCAAAACTATCTAGGCATCAGCAACACCATCTTCCCAGATTTCCTGATGTTCATTCTTTCCAAGTCTTCTAAGTATCTCATGTACTTGCCACCTCAACCACATTCTAGATTTTTCTAGGGGTTAGGAACTCAACCCAAATGTTTTGCTTTATGTACAGGGTAAGCCTAGTGTGTATGGCTCAATAAATGTGAATTCTATTAAATTAAGTTAATGGAAATTTAGAGCTGGAAGGAATTTTAGAAATTAACTAGTCTGATGTTTTCAATTTATAGCACTGGAATTTGTGTTATAAATTTTTTTTTCTGAATATGTCGTGACTCTATGTCTTGTATTTTTATTAATGAAATCTCCTAAAAAGTACCCTGTAATAAATTGATCAGTGCTTTCTTTGAATTACCTGAGTTTTTGGCACTCTGAGAAAAGCTTTCTGTTTCCTAAACCATTGTGAGAGCAGCCTTCACGTGAACTTGTGTTGCTTGTGTGTTTGTTGTTGTTTTTAACAAATGTCGAATCCAGCTGAAAGTTATTTTATTGTTGGCAATGAGGAGGGGAATCTCACTTCATTATTTTTTCCTGCAGATGGCGATTCAATTGTTCCAACACCATTTATTAAATAACCAAACCGTTTTGTCCCAGTGATTATAAATACCGCTTTATCACTTACCAGAGGATGTATATATGGAATCTTTGTGTGAATATACGTGCTTTTGCTCTCTCTCCGCTGCATTTGCCTCTCCTCTCCTTTCCTCTTAACTAACAATGCCTTGGTTTTTCCAAAACAAAGTTACAAGTGGTGACGACAGTAAACATCATCGATGGTGGCTGATGTTAATAGGAGCGTGCCTCGCGTTTGCCCTCTAAGCCTGGTACTATGTTGGATTTGGGCTGACACAGAACTATTCATATACAACTATTATCTAGCTATTGCTATCTTACATTTTGTTAAATTACAAATAGATGTTAACTTTTTTTTTTTCTTTTGCCTGCACCACACGGCATGTGAGATGTTAGGTCCCCAGTCAGGGATGGAACCTGTGCCCCCTGCAAGGGAAGCACAGAGTTTTACCCACTGCTGCTGCTAAGTCGCTTCAGTCGTGTCCGACTCTGTGCAACCCCATAGACGGCAGCCCACCAGGCTCCCCCGTCCCTGGGATTCTCCAGGCAAGCACCTCCAGGGAATTTCCAGATGTTAAATTTTAACACCTGCCTTTTCAGCTTCAATGAATTTAAGTTTGGGATTTGTTTCCTTTACAACATTCATATAAAAATCATATGGATAGGTTGGCTAACATGGAGTTGTTTTAAAACTAGATCCACCTACTTCTTCATACGGTGCTTTTTAACATTTTTGTAAGCTAATATTTAATCTAGTACTTTTGTATCATCATTTGTGAGATTTACCTGTAGCTTTTCTCTTTTTTTTTCTTGTTTACTGTTAATGGTAACATTACAAAAAAGGATCCAGAATTCTTTTCTCATGCTCTGAAGGAGTGGAAGTAGTATTGAGGTAATCTGGGTACTAAAAAGTCGCTGGAACTCATCTACGAACCTCTCTGAGTCCTTTGTCAACTGTGCTCGTTTCTCCCTTTGATAATTTGTCTGCTTTGTTTATTCCTGTCATTTGGGGTCAATTTGGGCTTCCCTGATAGCTCAGTTGGTAAAGAATCTGCCTGCAATTCAGGAGACCCCAGTTCGATTCCTGGGTCGGGAAGATCCTCCAGAGAAGGGATAGGCTACCCACTCCAGTATTCTTGGGGTTCCCTTGTGTCTCAGCTGGTAAAAAATCCACCTGCAATGCGGTAAACCTGGGTTCGATCCCTGGGTGGGGAAGATCCCCTGGAAAAGGGAAAGGCTACCCACTCCAGTATTCTGGCCTGGAGAATTCCATGGACAGTCCATGGGGTCTGAAAAGAGTTGGACATGACTGAATGACTTTCACTGCTAGTGTTCCCAGACCCTACAGGTAGGTATTATATTTTTATTATCCTAATTTTACAGATGAAGTAATGGTAACATATTTATTGTGCTAAGCACTTCACACATATTAACTAATATACATCTTATACCAACCCTGAGAAGTAGTAGTTTTATTTTCCACGTGTTATAGGTAAAGAAACTGAAACTTGGAATGACAGCCATTCACCCCGTTTTATAGCTGGTGGTTAGCAGCCAGGCTTCCAGTCCCGTTAGGGCTAAACATCTGCAGGCAATGAGCTCCTAACTCAAGGCCCCTGAGTTAAACAGATCCAGCCTTCAAAATCCTCACACTGGGGACTTTCCTACGTGTTAACAGCACAATATTCAGAGCGTTGATCGTGGAGGATTAAGAAATAGAGGAGGCTTTCAGTGATGCAGTCTCTCTACAGCTGATAAAGGAGTCCCCACTGAAATGAAATGCCTGTTGAACATCCATGCTGGGCAATTTTCAACTGCCAGATTCATGTTGTTTGCTAGAAAAACGTCTCAATTTCGGAACAGTACCCTGTTCTGAAAGGTTTTCTCCTCTCAGTGTGGCCGGGTTCTGCTTGCTTTTGTCAAGTTTCCTCATGGCTGACCGTTCTGGTCAGCATCTTCCAGGCATGTGCAACAGTCCTGTGTATACAGCAGTGGACGTGACTAAGAATATCAGGTCATCCCCAAGTACAGAAAGAATGGATTGTTATCATGGGCACGGCTGTCATCTTGAAGCGCTGGGAAGACCTGGATGAAGGTGTCAATTCTAATTGAGAGCAACTGGCCCAGAAAATCCAATGGATTCAGTTAAAATCAGGAGAAAATACCCACAACCAAGCCAACTCATAGGAGGGTGATGGGGGAAGTCCCACCAAGCAAGCTGGCAATCCTGCGGTCAAATCTCTCATCCACGTTCGTCTTCATTTGGAAGGTGTCTTTGCTGGGTCATTAAGGGTAACTCTTGCTGAAATTAAAGAGCTCATAAATTAAGGGTCTATGTTTCTCAAAGATCAGCACCTGTGTCTTATCAGTTGGTTTATTCGCAGAGACATGGCCACATCCTGAGGGATACCCTACAGAGGTTCAAAGGATGACCTCAGGACTCAGGTCATCACTCACGGGCCGTTCATCCCACGCCTCTGGATCTCACACGGGAAGCAGGAGACTAGACCAGTCTAACTGAATGGAACTTGGTACTAAAAACCACACCCCGACCCCCAGCATTTTCTCAGATGCTTCCCCCCTGCCCTGCCCCAGTGCATGCAGTGGTATTCAAGAAATGCTTTTCCTTTTCTTTTGCCCTGAAGAGCTGTTCCTCGCCTGGGCATGGAGCTATCACTGAATTTGCCTTCTGACCAAGTGAAAGGAAACACCAGACCCATCACTCTGTCCCTTTCAAAGGTCAGGCGAGAGTCAACAGGGAGAGAGAGCCGAGACTCTGAATATTAAACAGAACTTGATTTCATTTCCCAACTGAGACTGAGGCGACCGCAGGCTTGGGGTTCTCGGCCAGGAAGGACAGACCCCCCGCCCTCTCCCATCTCTAGGAAACTGTGTTTCCCATCAGGCTGGAATCTCTGCTCTCCTGAAGGTGTCATCAAATGCCATAATGTACACGTATCTTATTTGCCAAGGATCACTTAGCAACGGAACCCTGTGTTCTGCCAACTTTCTTTGCATGCTGACAACCTAGATTTCACAGAAACAGTGTTTTCTAGAAGTCTGTACAGCCCGGGAAGGGTGACGAAGGGATGTCTCATCACAGACGCAGGCAGCCACGGGCACGGCTGCTTCTGTTTCTGGTTTCCGGGGATATTTTTGATGTTATGATCATGGTCTGCCATTCAAAAACAATTTATTTTTAATCACGGGCTATTAATCAGCTGTGGATTGACGTCATTACCTCATAAAGCTGATGACACGAAGCACTGGGTTTGAGAGGAAATATCAACTTGATTTTAGCCACAAACATTAAAAACCAGCATAACACAAATGTGTTGCCAAAGGTGTGTTAGTGCATTAGGGGTGTTTACTCATCTCGTACAAAGGGGAGCTGCGTGACGTCGCAGGAGAAATGCTCACTGTGAAAAATCTGATTTGCCTTTTGTGATGAGGGATGAAGTATAGTATCTGAGACGTTATTTTATCTTAGTTCTCCCATTTATCTTTGTTTGAGCTGTAATAGGAAGCAAATACTGTGAGATATCTGACAAAGCAGAAGAGAATTACCTATTAGGTAATAAATGCTCCTCTTTTTAATGACAGGCCTCCAAGAAATGATTGAATACATATGATTTATTTTCAAAGGGTATCTCATCATGGCAATAACAATGAACAGAACGGACACAAAACTTGTTCCTTCTGTGAAAACCCCTGCTTTCCATTCAGGATTCTGTCACTTCGCCTTACAGACACAATATATAGCTCATCGATTTTTCTTCACGTTTCTACCTGTGATTATTACGTGATGATAAAAAACAAGATGGGGCTTCCCAGGTGGCACAGAGGTAAAGACCCCACCTGCCAATGCAGGAGACACAAGAGACAGGGGTTCCATCCCTGGGTTGGGAAGATCCCCCTGGAGGAGGGCATGGCAACCCGCTCCAGTATCCTTGCCTGGAGAATCCCATGAACAGAGAAGCCTGGGGGGCTATGATGCATTGGGTTGCAAAGAGTCAGACATGACTGAAGCGGCTTAGCACGCATGCACACAAGAAAGAAAATGATGTTGTTTCCAAACCAACCAAACCCAATTGTGGGTCCCAGTTAATCATCAGAGAAGTGGTATAAAATTATCCACCCATTTTCCAGAATTCCTCCCATCAGCCATTACAATATATGAACAGAAGCCGCTCAGGTAAATTTCCGGGCCAGTGGAAACATTTCCACCCTTCTCTTTAGAGGTCTACGGGACTAAATGATTAAACAGCTTGCTTTACACCCAGACCATCTGGGGCTGAAATTCGTTCACTGATGGCAGCTCAGCAGAGAGTGGACAGCAAAGCTGGCATCCGTTTCTCTCCCAGCCTGTGAGCTAAAACACACATTCCTCTGGTGTTTTCTTTCCCACACGTGTTTCTTTCTGATGATCAGTCAATCTTGCCTGCTGTGTGCCAGCCTCGGCACAGACAGGCAAGCAGTAACGAGCTTCTGCTCCACTCAGCACATGGGGGACAGTGTCTTCCTCTGATTCGAAAATGCAGAAACACAGGGTAAAGTCAGCGTGGCCTGCACTCCAAGAAGATGAACCGGCGTCGTGTCAGCATTGCAAGTCCCCTGTTGCAAAGGGAGCCACAGCTCGTGACTGTTTATGAGACCTGAGATGGAGCATCACCTGGGCATTGCCAGGATGGACCCACTGGAGGCGTGTGTCTGCATGGGCAGGCCTCCCCTAGCACCACCTGAGGTCTGAACGGTGGCCTCAGATCTAACTCAGGAACACCGGTATAAGTTGTGTGAGCACAGAAACCCCCACCCTCCTCTAGAAGAGAAGAAAGAGCAGGCGTCTGCTCCCTAAAGTGATAACCGGTGCTTGGGCAGGATCGGCTTCGACGACATCCACAGGGCTGCAGAGGAAAGCCTCGGTCTTCCTGTTCCTCTTCTAGTAATTACGTCTCTCTGTGTCTTTATTTCCCGTGGTAGTACTGATGGCAAGAGCTTGACGGGAAGCAGGATGATGCTGGAAACAGGAAGGACCCAAGGATCATTCACCCAAAGGTGCTTTTTAAAGAGTATGTAGCTCGTACGTTCCACAAGCAGACAAGTCTGCATGGGAGCCAGGGCCTCTGGCCTCCTGCCTTTAGGAAAGGCAGGATAATGGCTTGAGTCTTTATCGACTGGTTTTCCAAATAGTTTGTTGTTTCTCCAGCATCTTTTAAACAAGTGAGGAAAGCCAATGCGTTCTTTATAAAAATGTTTTTATCATTATGAACCAGCGGATTTAAACATACATTATGTTTCTTCCATGCATTTGTTACCATTCACGTTTATGTTATTATTATTAACACTCATGTTGTTCAAGCAGGCTTTGGTGTCCTGCCTGTCATCTTTGCCAGCTGCCATGCTTAAGGAAGCCTAACCTGGCCCGTTAAGTGACTCTGCACGGAGCAGCCCTGAGATTTACGTGGAAAGAGTCCCAGCTGCTCCCAGAGACACCATTTCCTGCTCCAGCTGCAGGCGGCATCTGAGTGGAACCCCAGGAGAGACTCTGAGCCCAGATCGTCCAGCTGAGCCCTTCAGCTGGTCCACAGACTTTCTGCACAGAAACAGAGAGAAAACGAGTGTGGTTATGTTCATGTCATTCGGTTTTCTGGCAATTTGTTGCACGTTGGTAAATAACCAAAACAAAACGTGTTAAGTATATACAGATATGTGTGTGTCTGTACATGTGCATAAACATGCAAAAAAGGACAAATAAGCCAACGTCTTTTTAAAAGGCTATAAACGGAGAGGGAAATGGAATAAAATTGAGGGGACTGGAGCTAAACTTTGTCTATGATATATTTTGTAGACTGGATTTAGGAACTATGCAAACGTTGTATGGAATTATACACAATTTTACAAAGCAATACCTAAAGGTGAAAACGCACGGCAGCTATGTGCACCTAGCTGTGTATTGAGATGGAGGACTCATCACACAGAGAAATGTTACTTCAAGTGATGTTTTTTCATTTCACTGCACCTTCTCAGTGGCTTATAACCTGAGGACGAAGGGAACTGAAAAGAAACACAAATTGAAACAAAAAGCCTTAAGCTGTCTTCCGAATGATATTACTAGTAACAATACTGCTATTGTCTTGCTAAAAGAATTATTATACAACGGATAAGGATAAACAGTTGTGTTATTCTCGTTTGAAATGAAAAATTGGTAACATAAAAGAGGAACAAATATCAAAGCCAAAGAAGTCTGCCTTGTGGCCTCACATGCTAGAAACTCACTCTCCTGGTGAAATCAAGAAATCCTGTCCCTCGAGGCACCCTCTTGGGGATGATGTCCGCTGTCCCTGCCTCCCCAAGGATGGGAGACAGGACTGGGGATCCAGAACACGCCTTGACCCTGGCTGGGGGCACGTGAAGTAACAACAGTTCCGACCTCTTTCTACTCCTCCAGTATATGATGCTCACAGTGGCTGGGATGAATGGAGAGTGGGGGGGGAGGGGCAGGGGAGAGGCGGGGGACACGGGAACATAGATAGGGAGAAGCCAAGAGGAGGAGGAAAGGAAGGAAAGGAGAAAAAGAGGAGAGAAGGAAGGAGGGAGCGGAAGGAAGGAGAAGCCCTGCGTGAGAAGGAAGTACGATACATACACTGGCTACTTTTTAGTTCAGTGTCAATGGCAGCCACTTTATGGACACTGAGGGAAGCACCCTAATTCACCCTACAGTGTGTCTGGATCTCAGAGTTTCAAATAATTAGAAACGGAGAAGCTATGAGAGCTTGAACCACATTTATCCTCATTACCCCCAGTAAAGTAAACCTCTGAGGTTATGAAGGCGTCTCAGAAACTGCCCAAGGGGGTAAAAGACACTTCTGGCTGTGCCCTCCATGGGAGCCCTTCAGCTTGGCTGTGGACATTGGATTAAGTGCCTAGACAATCTCTTCTAATTTCAGTTCCCACCTGTGACAAAGCCCGGCGAGGTCTACTACTTTTAAGGGAGAACAGCACTTCTAAGATTGGCATTATGATTAGTTTGAGCTTCCGATGCCTTGCTCCACGGAGTCAGACTTCACAAGCTCGTGCAGTGGGTTTCTTCACTGCAGCCTGGACCCTGCTGCTCGGTTCCTGAGCTGTGACTGATTCTCTGTGGTTCTCACAGCACATCCAGAGGCGGCAGAGGAATGACCTCACTCGCATTCCTGAACTCCTGCCTGACCTCTGCATTCCGCGAAACCAACCTGAGGTGGGTTTGTGCCAGGGGAACACTTGAGAACGTTATTAGTCTATTAGTGCAAATACTTCAGAGGTCACTGAGTATGCCTGTACTCCTATTATAATACCCTCTTCCTTAATGAAACAGTCACTGGAGCAATCTTGGTCAGAACCAAGCCTCTCCATATTCTATTTTTGAAACGATGCATGGATTTATTCCAACCCATTTCCTGGACCGGGGCTATGGCAGTCTTTGTTACCTTTGAATGAACATGTTTTCTTTCCATCACTACACAAACACCCGTTGATATTTACAATATTCTGAAACAGCCATTTCTGAACCACGAGCTATGGCTTTCTTTAACCTTCCAGTCTTCTCATGACATGTATGTTAGAGATTATTTCTCTTCCAAATGAATACCTGTAACATATCTCCTGGCATCTGGTAAGATTTGGAAAGAGAAAGTAGTGTCATAATTAGCATTGCAAAAATTCCCATTCTCTTACTGTTTATTAAGCCAATGTTCTTGGAAAGGCCCTTAAATTATAATTTATATGTGTATTTTATATGCACATTCTTGAAACTTTACTCACATTTCTCTGTGTAATTTTAATGCATTAAAATGCTTCAGTCTGCATGTGGCTACTCTTCCGAAATTAATAGAACTGGCAAGGATAAATAAATGGTGAACAATTTAGATATAGAATTTTGAACATACATGGCCATCTTTTTTCCTTTTCCTTTTTCCCTGCTATTGTTTGGCCTGGAGCCTCAAAGATTTGAGGAAAGGAAAAAAAAAATCTAAATTACAAAGTAGTTGATACCTTAGTTTTTCTCTTTTCCTTCTTTGTCCCTTTAGCATATAGACGTGGTTCAGGCCCCACTTCATTTATAAAGTGCTCGTGATCCCACCCAAAGGCAGTCCTTGTAGAGGTACCTAAGAGGCAGAAAGACAGGCTCAGGGTGGAACCACTGCTGAAAAAAGGGACAAGGACGCCTTGCTTCCCAAAGGATGTCACCGACCACGGTGTGAGGAGCCTCCAAGGAAGCAAAGGCTCTCCAGTTCCAAGAAATAAGGACACACTAGTTAACTAGTCAACTGAACCTTAGCAGAAAGCTCTCCCCGATGGCTCGGTGGGTAAAGAACACGCCTGCCAAAGCAGGAGATTTAATCCCTGGGTCAGGAAGATCCCCTGGAGAAGCAAATGGCAACCCACGCCAGTGTCCTTGCCTGGAGCATCTCATGGACAAGGGAGGCTGGCGGGCTACAGTCCGTGTGTCACAAGGAGTCGGACACCACTTAGTGAGTAAAGAGCGGCAACGAGCCTTAGTAATCTGTCTTGCTTTTTCAATTCTTGATAAAGTCTAAAATGCACTGTACTTTAAGAAGCAAAAATTATCTTCTCAAAAGAAAAAAAGCTATGTGTGACTGAAGTAGAAAAATGAATGGCTCCCTTCTTTGTCCAGAGAAGTCACTTCCTTCCCTGGAAAGATGCTGCTCCAGCAGAGAAAGCAAGAGTGTCGTGTTTCAACAGCACTAACTGGACTTCAGAAAGCAGGACTGACTACAGACACTCACCCCCTGCTCTAGACTCCAGCTCCACAGGACGCCGCGTCCCCTCCAGAGTGGGAGCAAGAGAGCATCCTCTTCTCCCTGCCTTGTCCGTCGTTTCTTCCTTTCCTCAACTGGCTAACTCTTCATCCATCTTTACATCTCAGGCTAAACTTTATTCCTTCCCCATGGGCTTCACTAACCCGCAAGCAAAGCCAGGTTCCCTTACGTGCTTTTCTAGAACCACGAGGACCTGCAAGATCTTCCCTCTTGCCATGGTTTGTGCTTCTACTTGTGTGTGTTTGTGGTGGTTGGCTTGATGTCTGTCTTTCTAAGGAGGCTGGACGCTCTAAGAGGACAAGGATCGAGGCTGTTTTGCTCCTGATTAGGACCAAGGCAAACCAACCCCAAGGGCTTCCCAGGTGATGCAGTGGTGAAGAACCTGCCTGCCAGTGCAGGAGACATGAGAGACAAGGGTTCAATCCCTGGGTTGGGAAGATTCCCTGGAGGAGGGCATGGCAGCCCACTGCAGTGTTCCTGCCTGGAAAATTCCATGGACAGAGGAGCCTGGGTAGCTACGGACCATGGGGTCTCAAAGAGCAGGCACGACTGGGCATGTGCACGGAAGCACGACATGCAAGCCGACATGATGCCAACTGGTTCTCAGCAAAGATGCAGGGAGCCGTGGACAGAGTCAGGCCCTGGCAGGAGGAAGTCCCATCACCCCCAGGGCTGCTGTTGGTCCTTCCCGCCTGCCTGCCTTCTTCACTTCCCCCCACGCTCTCTGGTAGGGAAGCTCCAAGGTGGTGAGAAAGGCCACCTCTAGGAAGCTTAACGTGTAGCTATGAAAGCCGATTCCTCCCAGAGTGATTCAGGATTCAGACTGGAATCACCAAGATCATTCCTGTAATGTCTAGGAATTTCACCTCTGTTCCTGAATGAGATTTATTTTTCATTTTTATTTTGCATCTTTCCTTCTTTCATTTTGATATCAAGAATGATTGGGAGTGGGGTCTTCATTTCTCACTTTCAAGAAGAGTTTGCAAAGTTCAAAACAAAGGGTTCCTTGAAAACTTGGAAGAATTTGCTTGTAAAATTGATGAAGACGGGTATTCTATGTGGGAAGATTTAAAATATTCATTCAATTTGTTTAATGCTGATAAGACTGTTCAGGTTTTCTAACTCAAATACAGATCATCTCCAGTTTTTAAAAGCCAATCGTGGTAGATTTCTAGGAATCTGTCCATTTTGTTTAAATTTTTAAAAGCATTTGAAGTCTGCCCTGCGGTGCACTTTGCAGCCCTGTTTTTGAGCATTTGTGACCCCCACCCCATCTATTCTGGATCATGTCACCAGATTGCTTTTGCTGTCTTTTCCAAGAACTGGTTGTTGACTTGACTGACCATCCCAATATTATCTTTCCTATTTTATTTCTCTCTGTTCTTACCTTTATCATTATTGCTTCTTTCTATATCCCAGTCTTTTGTTGCTTAGTTTTTTCTAGCATCTTAAATAAAAAGTTTAACATTAATATCTGGTTAACTTCTCTCCTGGTATATTTCTCTCAATTTCCTTGTGAGCCTCACCTGAACTGTCCCTCCATAGTTTGATGGGTGGTGTTTTTATTATTGCTTAGTTGTGTTCTTTTGATCTGTACTGATTTTTCTTAAATAGATATTTGAGATATAAATCAGAAGTTTTTCAATGTTTCAGTATTGGCAGTTTTCAATATTATTGTCCTCTCTTTGATGTACAACTTGACTGCATTACAATCAGAAAATGTGGGCTGGTTTTTGTTTTAATTCTTTGAGACTCATTTAGACTTATTTTCTGGCCCAGGGCATGATATTTATGTAAATGTTCCTTGCAGCAATGAAAATAATGGTATTCTCACACAATTGAGTGGAGTTTTTATTATATGCCCATTAAATCCAGCTTGTTAATTGTGTTGTTTAAATCTTTCTATCTGTACTAAATATTTGCTGCCTGACCTGTCAATCTCTAACCAAGTTATGTGGCTAATATCCAAGCCTCTTAATGAATTTGCCTGCATTGCCATGTAATTCTATTGTTTTTATATTTTGTGGCTATTTTATTACACCCATAAATATTTAGAATTTTTATGCCCTCGTAGGCAATTTAAACTTAAATCAAGATATAATGACCTCCTTCATCTGCAATGTTTTTCCCTTTTAGCCTTTTTTTCTGATGTTAATATTACTATGTCAGATTTCTTTTGGTCATTATTTGCCCTGCATACATTTTTCAATTAATTACCTGAGCGTTTCTGTTCTTATGCTTTAGGCATATCTCTTGCAAAGAGCACATAATCTGATTTCTAAAATTCCGTCTGGAGATCTCTTTACCTAGCAGATGTATTCCTTGTGGTTGCTAACATATCAGATTGATTTCCACCATCTCATTTTGTCCTTTCTCTTTGTCACCCTGTTTTCGGCATTATTTCATTTTTCTGTTCTCATCTATTTTACAAATGTATATATACATATGTATATATGTATGCATATATGTATGCATATTTCATATATATGTATACATACGTATACATGTATGCATACTGAATTAAAATATAAGTCTAAAGTTAATTCAGTATATCAACTCTTCTCATGAACGACACAGAGGACTTAGCAAACTCTCGTCCCACCCCCATCTGGCTTCCCTGCTATTGTTGGCTGTGTGATCGCATAGCTTAATTTCATCCCATAAACTAGATGTTTCAATTACCGTTCCACAAGCCAATGATGGCTGGACTTTCCCACGGGCCCCGAGGTCACCTGCTGTCCAGGTTCTCCTCTGGAGATGAGATGCTTCATCTCTCTGAAATCGATTCCACCGCAATTTCTTTAGGAAGGATCAGGGGTTGTAAGTTCTTCAGTCTTCGTTTTTCTAAAAAGCCTTATTTCATTCTAGATCTCACGACATCATCTCCTCACAGGCAGAAATCCAGTCTGAAGTTCGTTCTTCTCATTCCTTTAAAGGTGCCATCCAAATTTATCCAAATTTGTTTTTCCAGCGTGCACCTTTGGTTTCGTTTCTTTTCATCAGCTCTGACAAATTCCCTGTTATTAATTCTTCTTTCTTAACCTCCCTGGATTCTGTTTTCTTGGTCATTTTATATATGTGTCCAATCCTTATGGTATGTGAAGTCTTTGTGAATTGAGAAGAGTCACTTATGGCTTGTTTATTTTCCCTCATACAGACCTGTGTCTGTAAGGTATGGTGATTTGTTTTCTGTTGTGAGTAATATCTGTCCAATATCTGGCTTCCCAGAGGGCTCAGGAGTAAAGCATTTGCCTGTCAATGCAGGAGCTGGAAGGAGACCTGGGTTTGATCCCTGGAGATCCCTGGAGAAGGGAATGGACACCCACTCCAGTGTTCTTGCTGAGATAATCCCATGGACAGAGGAGCCTGGTGGGCTACAGTCCATGGGGTTGCAAAGAGTCAGACATGACTGAGTGACTGAGCACACAGTATGTGTCCAAATGGATATGTGGATCTCCCTGCGGTCCAGAATTAGGAATTACTTTCCCCTTAGAGGATCTGCCTTAAATCTATTGGACTTCACTGGAGATGCTCACACAGTGCCTGGGGTGGGGTTCCTTGAGCACAAGGCGGTGAGCAGCACGGTGGAGCTCCAGATCCACGAGAGGCCACGCTCAGGACCCCGCGTCCTCAGAGGAGACTATTTTTCCCTTCGGAAAGGGACAGAGGTTGTCTCGGTTTCCTCGCAGGCAGGCGGTTTGTTTTCGGTCATCATTTCTCTGAAGCTATATATAGTTCCTTCAATTGTCCTAGTTTCATGCAGGAGGCTTGACTTCAACTACAGGATTTTGCGAGCATACCCAAGGCCCCCAAAGGCCACATCTATCTGCAAAATGATGCTGCCAAAGTTCTCATTTGTGCCCAAACTTTGACATATCAGCTTTTATGCTTGCCTTCACCCGGTTCTGGTGTCACTTTGTTCATATTTTTTCTAGCCCTTAGAGGGGCTTTCTTGGTTGCTAAGTTGAAAAAGAATCTGCTTGTAATGCAGGAGACCTGGGTTTGATCCCTGGGTCAGGAAGATCCCCTGGAGAAGGGAATGGCAACCCACTCCAGTATTCTTGCCTGGAGAAGCCCATGGACAGAGGAGCCTGGTGGGCTACAGTTCATGGAGTCACAAAAGAGTCAGACACGACTGAGTGACCAACACTTTCAGAGAATTCTGAGGAGATGTGTATATGTGTGTGTATTTTACTCAGTTTGAGGACATTTTGGAAAACCTGATCCATCCCATCCCATCAGTTGATCTCCCTGCAAACCTCTGCTCTTCCAGAAAAAAGAGGTTTTGACGGTCAGATTCCCTTCAGCTCCTCATTCCTATAGAATGAATGAAACCCAGGTGGTTCTGAACACAACAGGATGTGTGTGCTCAAAGCAGAGACTGGGTTAAGAGAACTGGGAAAAAATCTCTTCACTTTAGTTCTCTCTCTCCATTTCCCTCTACTGAGTGAGGGTCGAGGGCATCGAGGCACGTCGTCATTACTGGCCTATCCAAGGACCCTCCTGTTTTATTCCATTTCATCATTTTCCTCTTCATCTATGCTACGACCCTTTCCATACCAGGCACCCATTCAGATGTATTTATTCGAAGTCCTCAGATACAAATGTGCCCTTGAAAGAGGTACCATGTAAATGGGATCTTCAGCCGCCCAAACAATCTTGGGCTACAGTCCCTGCTGTGTTTTTCCACTTGGTGCTGCGTTTTCAAGATCTCTCCATGTTGCTAAATGTTGCTTGATGATCCTTTTCCTCTAAGAAGTCTACTCATGCTTTATTTCATGTTCAAATGATTGCTGAGAATAAGAGGAAAGATGGCAGGTGGAACTCTACAATGAAGTCACTAGACGGTGATGCGGGATGAAACATACAAAGCTGAAACCTTGGACATGAATCTCCTCCTTAAGTGTTGCAATTTCCTCCCTCAGCAAACTGCAGCTCCATTCTTCTCTCCTCTCTACCAAACACATGTTGTCTTCTTGACACTGAGCAAAGCTCACCCTTGTAAAGGCTGGAAATCCAAACAGTGTCTCGCAGCCTGCAGGGCTGGCCCCCTCTGAGGGCTCCAGGGAAGAGGAAGTTTCCATATCTTTTCTAACTCCCAGAGACTGCTGTGTTCCTGGGCTCATGCCGTTTTCCTCCTTCTTCAAGGACCCCGACAATCAGTTTCTGACGGTGCATCTTGAGATGCTGAGTCTCCCGTCTCCCTCTTTCTCCATAAGGACCCTGTGGTCACCTTGAGCCCAAGCAGATAACCTGGTTGTCGCTGTTTAGTCACTCAGTCGTGTCTGGCTCTTGGTGACCCCATAGACTGCAGCCGCCAGGCTCCTCTGTCCATGGGAATCTCCATGCAAGAATACTGGAGTGGGTGGCCATTTCCTTCTCCAGGGGATCTTCCCAACCCAAAGGTCAAACCTGGGTGTCCTGCATTGCAGGCAGATTCCTCACCACCTGAGCCACCAGGGAAGCTGCTGAGTTGATCCATAATGTTGTGCTAGCTTCAGGAGTAGAGCAAAGCAATCCAGTTACACACGTACATACATCCATTCTTTACCACTGAGCCACCCTGGAAGCCAGGTAACCCAGTACCATCTCCCTGTCCTGAACTACACACATCGGCAGACACCCTCTGGCCATGTGAAGTGTCATAGTCTGGGGACCTGGGGCTGGGGCCATTGTGGAGGCAGGGAGGGCACCACCTTGCCGGCCACCAGAGGCAGGAAGCCAAAGCAATGGGGTCCCCTTGGGAACGCAGGGGCTTCTCCTGCTTGGACAAGGACTGCAGGCTCCTCGTGCTGGTCCAGCAGGCCTGGGGAGGGGAGCGCGTCTCAGGATCCATGAGAAACGACGCAGCAACAACGACAAAAAACAGAGCTCTGGGTGGATGGTGATTGGAAGCGGGAGTTTGGGGACGAGCACTTGGGGGCCAAACGGGGACTGTGAGCCACCAGCATCCACTCCAGAGCGAGAAGCGCCCAGCACCGCGCGAGAAGAGGTTACCTGTGAGTATTCAGGGCTTAGTATTCCCCAGAAGACACTGAACAGGCCTTGCTGAAAAAAAATCATTGTTTCCTGTTCCTGAGTACTTCTCGCCCCACTGGAGCTCAAAAGTCCTTTGCTCTCTCGTCTCTTGTTGGGTTGCAGCCCAACTCTCCGCTACAGGAAGCTTGTCTAGCAGAGGGGGCACCCAGCCCTAGTCCCCCCAAACCCGGGACCCGGAGGCCAGACGTGCGTCTCAGAGAGCCCTGGGCTGGGCTGGGCTGGGCTGGGCTGGTGAGAGAGCTGGGACCCAAGGGGAGGTGAAGGGTGGTCTTGCTGGCCCAGGAGCGCCTGCAGGGTGGAGTCAGCCCAGCCTTCCGAGACCTGTGTGTCATCCTGGAGGCACAGCCCCACGGCAGGATGCTCGCTGACTGGCGGGGCACTGGGACCCTTCAGGCTCCTTTCCAGGATGTCTTCTGAGTCTCTGCTGCTGCTGCTGCTAAGTCACTTCAGTCGTGCCCGACTCTTGCAACCCCATAGACAGCAGCCCACCAGGCTCCCCCATCCCTGGGATTCTCCAGGCAAGAATACTGGAGTGGGTTGCCATTTCCTTCTCCAATGCATGGAAGTGAAAAGTGAAAGTGAAGTTCCTCAGCCGTGTCCGACTCTAGGGACCCCATGGACTGCAGCCCACCAGGCTCCTCCATCCATGGGATTTTCCAGGCCAGAGCACTGGAGTGGGTGCCACTGCCTTCTCCGCCTGAGTCTCTACGTCTTGTCAAAACCCTCTCCAGTCCTCTCACAGGTGCCGCCTTAACACTGCCGTCTGTTCCCCTTCCTCCTGGCTTTCTGTCTGCAAGGAGCCAGGAAAACAGTGTTTTGTCAATGTAAGCTGCCTTTCTTTGGAGGAAGCATATGATTGTTGAGAGGGATCGATTAAACAGAATGCAAAAAGGGTACCCTAAGGATAACAAACTCCGATCACGGCACCTGGCCCCATCACTTCACGGCAAATAGAAGGGGAAAAACGGAAGAAATGACAGATTTAATTTTCTGAGGCTCTAAAATCACCACGGATGGTGACTGCAGCCATGAAATTAAAAGACACTTGCTCCTTGGAAGGGAAGCTATGACCAACCTAGACAGCATATTAAAAAGCAGAGACATCACTTTGCCGACAAAGGTCTATCTAGCTCAAGCTATGATTTTCCCATTGGTCATGTATGGATGTGAGAGTTGGACTATAAAGAAAGCTGAGCACTGAAGAATTGATGCTTTCAAATTGTGGTACTGGAGAAGACTCTTGAGAGACCCTTGGACAGCAAGGAGATTAAACTAGTCAATCTTAAAGGAAATTAGCCCTGAATATTCATTGAAGGACTGATGCTGAAGCTCCAATACTTTGGCCACCTGAAGTGAAAAGCTGATTTAAGGGAAAAGACCCTGATGCTGGGAAAGATTGAAGGCAGGAGAAGGGGACCACAGAGGATGGGATGGTTGGATGGCATCAACGACTCAGTAGACATGAATTTGAGCAGGCTCTGGGAGATCATGGAGGACAGAGAGGTCTGGAATGTTACAGTCCAAGGGATCACAAAGAGTCGGACACAACTTGGCGACTGAACGACAGCAGCACTGGGAGGTGGACCAGTGTCCTGGGCTGTCACAACAAAGTGCCACCCAGTGGCTGGCTGAAAGCAACTGAAGCACGTCTTCTCACAGATTCAAGTGCCCACAGAGCCGCCCTCCCACAGACCCTAGGTGGACTCCCGCCTCATCTCTCGCATCTGCTGGTGGAGGCCGATGAGCCTCAGGGCCCTCGGTTCCCAGCTGCCTCCCTCCAAGCTCCGCCTCCATCATCACATGACCTTCCTGTGGATCTGTCTCCACGTGGCTTTTCTCCTCCCAGAAGGGCACTGCCATGCTGGATTAAGGCCACTTCTGCTGACCCCGTCTTAACCTGATTACATCTGCAAAGACTCTATGTCCACATTAGTTCACGTTCACAGGTCCTGGGGGTTAGAATTACAACACACCTCTTTGGTAACGTTAACTCAATAATGTGTGCATGCTCATCATGTCCAACTCTTTGAGACACCATGACTGTAGCCCACCAGGCCCCTCTGTCCATGGGATTCTCTAGGCAAGAATACTGGAGTGGGCTGCCCTGCCCTCCTCCAGGGGATCTTTCCAGCCCCAGGACCCATAATAGGAGGCTACAAAGCCTTCCAAGTATAGCAGTACACGAATAGTATTGATTCATTGATCTTGCACACATGTGCATGCCTGTGACATACAGGTTTAGGCTCTACTGGGAATTCAACTGGGAGTAAAATCAGTATCTCCCTTGTGGGAATTCCAGCCTCACAGGAGAGGCACACACATAAGCACATGTGTTTGTGTGTGACTTTGTTAATACAACCAGTTGAGTCCTTATTACCATTCAATCCAGGGAGACACAAGTTGAGAAAAGTCTCCCAAGTTGGAGTCAGTTCAGTCTTCTTGCAAAGAGACTAGAGTTCACAGCCATTGGGGGTGTAAGAGATGGTGAGTCATCCAGGTGGGAGGGACTGGAGTTCACCAGGCAGGAAGGACCGTGGACACAGTGAGTGGACGGCACGGCCAGGAGAGGGGCTGAGAGGACCCTGGGGTCAGAAGAGACCAGGAGGCTGAGCTGTGCCCACTGTGGGTTTCATGTGGCTCCTGTTGAGCCATGCCAGAGTACCTGAGCCCTCAGCAGAGCACGCAGACCCCAGGTCTCCTGAGTTTCAAGTTGGTCCTCGAGTCAGTGCTATGAAACCTTGCTCGTTCACCTCACTGATCCTAAAATCACTGGGAGACGCCAGGCGAGGGGGCCGCCCGTACCTTTCTGCCTGCAAAATGGCTCCCGGGAGCATCACTTCCAGTGACACCTCTTCCTCTACCTTCTCGGCCTCCTCAGCCTCCGCAGAGGGGTCGTCCAGGCCGTCAGGGTCTGAAAAGCCAGGCCTGGCCCAAGTATTTAAAATAAATAAATAAATAAAATCACTGGGAGGCTGCAGAAAGCCAGGGTGGGAAAAGAGACACACTTCTGGACACCTTCAGAGCCACCTGTCTTGGGTGGCAGTGTCGACACGCACCTCTGCTCTTGGCTCAGGGAGCGTTATCTGCCTCCTTTCTGAGCCCCCCGGAGATGCCCACCCACCAGGCATTTTCTTTCTTCTATATCCATCCCAGAACCCTTCAGTGATACGAAGCTTAAACTTGATAGCACCACAGTCATTCTCTGCTTTACTTCTGGGAAGGCCAGCGTGGATACATCATCCTACACCTGTAACCCCAGGACAGCAGACGGTGGAAGCCAGACCATCCACATGGCACTGGATTCTGGATGTAAAGCCGCATGTTGGGGTCTCCTGGCTGCTTTTTCTTTCCCCATCAGAGTACGCCCCAGGTGTATGTCCCAACGGAATGAAACTGATCTGCCTCTAAAATCGATCAGTTTCTCAGCCTGGTTACTCACTTACCTGTCCCACAAGACAACCTCTTCACTAGGGAAATCCAACTCACAGCCTTGACCATGCTGAGCCCTGCTCCCCCGCCTCAGCAAGCCCGGAGTCAGGCTCTAGGTGTCGAGTGTGCTGGACTAGAGGACTGTGAGCTGGGAAGTGGGAGACAGACCAATCCCACCCGCCTCTCGCCTACAGTTTCACCTTTTCCCACTGAGTCACCGTCATGTTCCACTTCCCACAGCATCACCTCTGCTCTCCCAACGTGAATCATCACAGCTTGACTCAAGCACTGTCTCTCACACAGAAGCACATCCTGCATCCACGTGGCTGCAGAGCTGCCAGGGAGTTGCACACACCCCCCAGTGATCAAAGGATCCCTCGGGAAAAGGCATGGGGCCCCACAAAACTGGCCTGCCTGGCTCCCCATTTGAGTCTCCCAAACATTTCTAAATCCTGTGGCTACAGTGAGCATCAAAGAAGCCTTTCAACTTCTTCATACTCTTGAAAAGCGTCTTCACTCATCTCTGTCTTCAATTATCCTCTCTGTGTGCAGATCAGTATGCATTGGACAGAAATGTCCCAAGTGTCGGCCCCAGTTGGAGCCAGCAGAGCAGGGACTCCACCAAAATCCAAAGCATCGCACTTGATCTTCAAGCAGCCTTGAAGCTGGTTGCTACCAGCTGTGTGTTACCTCACCTGGCAGGACGCGAGGGAAGAAGCCAGCACTCCTGATATTTGGAAAGTCGGTGACATTTGAGTTTATGTTGCATTTGCATTTTTCAAACCTATGCTTTTTTCTTTTCACGTGTGCCTTGAAATACCTTAACAAAATCATGTTTATGTCGCTCCTTATCTTTCTTCCTCCCTTCCTGCCGTCCTGCCCTCCTTTTTGCATTTTCCTGGGTATGTGTTTTGCATTTACCTGTTTTTAGACTTTGTGGGCTATGATTGGAGTTTAGCTATTTGTATATATCATCTGAGAGTGTTTCTCTTTCAATAAGGTATTTCAGATCCACTTTCATTATTTTTTATCAAAGGGGTAATGCCAGTGTATCAGTTGTCTAGCTCCCTGCTTCCTTCCTTACACTCATCTTCCTTTGCTGTCCATCATCATCCCCATCTTTGCATTTTTCAGGTCAGGGAGAATCCTTGCACCTCCTCAAACACATCACCTTCTGCATAGCCTTCTGCCTTCCACATCCCACTCCACATCGTCCATCACTGTCCTCTCTGGGTGAATGCCTACTCACCGTTGAGTCTCATCTCCAGTGATTTTGCCCTCCTAGAGCACTCTGAGCCATCTGCTCCTGGTAGGTTATCATCTTTCCTGGTCTCATATAATGACACACTGTATCCAGCTTCTTTTCAAGAGGGACTCCATGAAGTTAGGGATTATCCATAAGCAAGCACTTTGTATGGTTCCCAGGACAAAGTGGACCCAATAAGTATTGGTAGAAGCATTGAATGATCAGTTAATTAGCCAGGGAGCCCAACTAGCTCAAAGATTGCAGAAGATTCTAGAGGATATTGGCAGCTTCTGCAGTGAGAGCCTCATCTGTGTTTATCCTCAGCCTCCTTTCGTGCCTGAAATCAGCTGGTGTCACTGAGCTCAAGCCAGCCCCCAGGGAATGCAGTCCCGCTGTTTCAGCAGATCATCTTTGCAGCTGTGGGTCAGGCGGGGAGCTCTGTCAACATCTCTAAACCCTTTGTGTTCTGGCCCTGGGTTCAGCGGTCAGGGTTCACCTCTGCCCCCAAGTTGTCATCCACCAGGTGAGGAACAGCAAGGACCCCCCGCCCCACTCCCCTGAGATGCTGGGAAATCCACACCTTTAGACGCCCCACAAATCAAGTCACACCATCAGAGGGCTCTCTCCCTGGACCACAGTGCTCTGGCTTTTTGCAGAACAGCACTGATGGACGTTTTAAGATCCACCCTCCTAAAGTTTGTCATGAAAGCTCTTTAATGGGTAAGTCCCCGTCATATGACACAGCATTTTTGAGGACCCACAGGATAAATTACACTTGTGTATAAAAACCAGAAGAGGTGCCCCACCAGCCCAGATGTTCACCTGTTGCTGTTTACTAGAGCAACCCAGACTGGTAGTCCTGCCTGGAGAAGCCCATGGACAGAGGAGCCTGGAGGGCTATAGTCTGTGGGGTCGCCAAGAGTCAGACACAACTGAGTGACCTTCACTCACTCACTCACTCACTCTTAGCACACTGAACATGACATATTTGTGACTGACTTGCAGCTGGGACCGTGGAGTGAAATGGGCAGGCTTCCTCCAGCCTCAGCAGCTTTCTCATCTCCCATCAGTTCCCTATTCCAGAACTGAGCTCTCCTTCCTCTGATAGAAACAGCAAACGACCTTCTCGTAGGCCAGGGATGCTCCCAAGGAAATTTCACCCCTCTTTGGACAAACACAACAACACCCTGAGGTTGTCATTCTCACACTCATTTTTTCACATGAGAACTTTGAAACTCAGATGGGAAGATCAGGGCTCTGAGAAGTCGCTTAATTTGTCCAAGGTCGCACACTGGCCAGGGGCAACCTAGAAGTTTGACTGAGAGCATTGTCTCCGCGGCTGTATTTCCTCCGTATGACATTCTACGTAGACTCTTTCCATTGTAATAAATATGGACAGCTTGTGAATCTGCTTTAGGACTGTTGTGAAGTTAAATGAGACAATAACTGTGAAAGGCTGACGTTCGATGTCTAAAACAATGTAAGCTCTCAATAGACATTCATTGTTGATAATTTATATTGGCCACAGTTGATTCGTGCTGTGTTAGTTTCACACGTGCAGAACAATAATTCAGTTATATCTGTACATGTATCTATTCTCTTTCAAATTTTTTTCCCATTTAGGTTAATTCCCTGTGCTATACAGGAGGTCCTTGCTGGTTATCTATTTTAAATATAACAGTATATGCATATCAACCCCAAACTATAGAAATTTTTTTGAAAAACGAACACGGGATTTGAATCTAGGACTTTGGATTTTGAATTCAGTACTTCTTCATTAAACCAGGCTTCCTGATGGCTCAGGTGGTAAAGTGTCTGCCTGCAATACGGGAGACCTGGGTTCGATCCCTGGGTTGGGAAGATCCCCTGGAGAAGGAAATGGCAACCCACTCCAGTACTCTTGCCTGGAAAATCCCATGGATGGTAGGCTACAGTCCATGGGGTCGCAAAGAGTCGGACACAACTGAGTGATTTCACTCTTCATTAAACCATGTTCCTAGTCTAGAGATGATCAAGAGATTTGTGACCCAGATGGAGAAGACCCAAAGTGGGTGACAAGGCATGAAACCAAAAGCCACGTCAGTCAAATCAACCTGTACACACAGACAGAGCTTCTGATCCGTGACTTGTCGTGTGAGCCACGGCTGAAAACAGGAAAAACGCCTCCCCTCCCACAGGCACCGCCTCCAGTCTGATATTACAGCAGCGACTGGACTAGTAGCCCATAGACAAAGGGCACTTGGCTGTAGAAAAACATAGACCTGAGCCTCACTGATTACACACCACATGTCAGTCCAGCAAGAGCAGGTCTTTAAAAAAGCCTTCAAAATAATTTGAACCTACAAGAGGGAAGAGAATAGACCAGGCCGGACGAACTCATTGAAGTCCATAGTTACCCAGAAGAAAGACGTGTTGACTCCGACAAGCTGTAACTGAGACGCAGTCAGCCTCTCGCATCAGTGGCTTGTGGCTAACTAGAGCTCTGTGTTCTAACAAGCCCTTTTTCGTTTGTTTGTTTGTTTGTTTTTCAGCATAGTCACTGTAACTACGACAAACCCTAGCAAATTCTTGTTATGTTCGAGCTGAGTGGAGAAGTTTTGTGAAACTTTACCCATCAGTGATGATTGCTGCAGCCCAGATTACGGGCAAATGTCAGAATGTGTGCAGTCTTTGGCCTGGGGATGACATTTGCCTTCATTTGCCTGTCGAGTCATCTTCAGTAACTTCAAGTCCTCCCCTGCCCCTCCCCTAAATAACCCAGTAAAAGCCAGGTGTCGAGAAGCCGCCGTTATATTTGTGGATGGCCTCCCAGCACTGCAGTTGTTCTAATAATTCCAAGATCTGAGCTCTGCAAAGCGGTTCTCACTGGGAATAAAACATTTGCTTCAGGAACTTCTAAAGGTGAGGGCAAAACAGTTTGTATTTGTTTAAACCCTAATGTCATCCATAATTAATGGGATGGCCCTGGTTCAGTAGAGCTTGAAACCACTGTGTATTTGAAGCTGGGTTTCTAGCTCCTGAGACTAGAAATACATTTACCCTTAAGCTTCTGTTTTATTTTTTCATGGAAATGATGATTTTCAGTGACTGAACATTCGGTATCTTTTCACTATGTTTTTGATGAGTGCTTTTTGCTCTCAAGTGGTAAGAACAAGGCCAGTCTACTTTTAAACAGTGGCCCTGAAACTTCGGGTGTCCACGTGGGTCACCATCGGTCCTTCTGATGTCTTTCCTCCAGCCCATCATTTGAACTCTTGACATAGTTTTTAAAAAGATTTTAAAAATAACAGTTGAAAAACCTTTTTTTCTAATTTGATATACATTCAAAACATAAAAGCTTCCATTTTGTAAGTCAGTGTTCAGAAAAGAAATTATGGCTCATTGCTTATTGCTGAAAGTCACTCTTCAATAAAGTGAAAATGAAGTTGCTCAGTCGTCTCCAACTCTTTGTGACCCCACGGGCTGTCGCCTACTAGGCTCCTCCGTCCATGGGATTTTCCAGGCAAGAGAACTGGAGTGGATTGCTATTTCCTTCTCCAGGGGATCTTCCCAACCCAGGGATTGAAGCCAGGTCTCCCACACTGCAGACAGAGACTTTATCGTCTGACCACCAGGGAAGCCATATATTCTTCAATAAATGTACATATAAATGCCTGATGCTACATCCATACAGAAGGGCTCCTGCATTTCCCTTAGGTGATCAGGTCCCTGCGTAGCCAGAGAACCTGTGTATCCCAGGGAACATGGGAGTGGCAACTTTCTCGTTCATTTGATCACTGAGCTCTTCAAACACTTGCTCTTATCTACAGCAGAGCCATCATGGCCAGCAGTCTGCGTGTTCCGGGGTGTGTGAGATTTGTAGGTAGGAAATAAGGAGGAATAATTATCATGGGATCATTTTTTTGGATCCTTACTTTATACAGACTCTCTTTCCTTTAGCTTGAAACAGCATCCCCACCGCCCCTGAGAATTTACCTCTCTTCACGTTTGTCACCTCCCACTCTATCACAGAGAGTCAGACACACCCATTCTGACTGGACTGGGGTCAGGGCGGGACCAAAAATCCTCTGGGCACTGAACAAAGGGGCATGAAAAACAACCACAGTCCTTCGAGGACAAGCCCAGAAAGCTTAGAAAAGGGTCACCGAGAGCCCCAGTGCTCACAGCACATAGGCGACAACCTCAGGGCAGTTCCATCGCTCTGTGTCTGCCTTCCAAGGATGGCGCTCAGAATGGACACGGTTGCCATGGGGACACGCTCAGCTAACGCAAAAGACCAAGTCAGCCTTTTTCTAGGAAAAATTAAGTCTACTTTAGCAAATCAGGTTGACCTTGAGAGCTGGCTGTTTCAATTAGATCGTGTGATAATCATTTTACATAAATGCGACTAGAAAAATCTTCCACTCCAAGGTGTGAACACAAATGCATTTAGAACAAGTAGACCTCCACACACATTGTAAGGGATAGCTCTTCCTGGCAACAGCACGTGAGAAAGTTCTCATTTTCTTCTTAGATGTGTGAGGAGGTACATCCATAGCTTTTCCAAATTATTTTAGAGGCCGTGGGAGAAATATTTGCAGATCATAGGAGGGCTGATCCCCCCTCCCGAATGCTATCTCAATTTTCCTTCCACACAAAACACTCAAAGCTATGGTTTTTCTGATAGTTATGTACTGATATGAGAGTTGGACCATAAGGAAGGCTGAGGACCAAAGAATTGATGCTTCTGAACGATGGTGTTGGAGAAGACTCTTGAGAGTCCCTTGGAGTGCAAGGAGATCCAACCAGTCCATCCTAAAGGAAATCAGTCCCGCGTGTTCATTGAAAGGACTGATGCTGAAGCTGAAGCTCCAATACTTTGGCCACCTGATGCAAAGAACTGACTCATTGGAAAAGACCCTGATGCTGGGAAAGATTGAAGGTGGGAGGAGAAGGGGACAACAGAGGATGAGATGGTTGGATGGCATCACTGACTCAATGGACATGAGTTTGAGCAAGCTGCAGGAGACAGTGAAGGACAGGGAGGCCTGGCGTGCTGCAGTCCACGGGGCTGCGAAGAGTCAGACACAACTAAGCCACTGAACAACTGCTGGGAACGAGCTCCGCCCGTGGCAAAGGTCATGAGGAAGGAGGCTTGGCATACGCAAAGGCGGGATTGAGCCTCAGGAGTTCCCCTGGAAATTCTCGAGCATTTACCCCCCAAACCAGAGTCTGCCTACTTTCTGCTTTGTGCTCTCACCTACACCTCTGACTTTAGGGGGGGCTGTCCCCCACTACCTCTCTCTGAAAAAAGAGTTAGCTTACAGCTCCAGTTAATAATTCCTGGATGTGACAGTGTTTCAACCTACAAACTCCTTTGGAAGTCCTCTAGCCTGCCTGAATAGGTTTTTCCAGCCACATGTGATTGTTCAGAGCCTCCCAACTGTGAGAGGCAGGAGATGTTCTAAACTGTCTAAACACAGATTCTTTTGAGTAGTTAAAAGATTGATTAGAAATTGTATTGGTGAAGGGATTTTCACTTGTTGGGCCAATGTTTGCTGCTAAGTCTCCATATCCCTTACCTGCTGTGTCCCTGGCAGTGTATTGATTAATATAATTGGTGTAAGTAGTAGCTTTAATGTTTGCAACCTGGGACCCTTGAGTTAATTCTTTTTCTTGTTATAGCCCACCACACCTTTGCCCTGTAGGAATGCAACTTTATCTAATGCTTTTGGAGGGTGGCTCCTGACCAATCACCTTCAGAGAAAAATAAGTTTTCTGAAGAAAGGGTCTTAAAATGTTAACAGGCCTCCGGGCCAGAAGATGATGCAAATCACCTAAGCTTTTGCATATGATAAGTTTGCAGGAAGAAAGCCTGGCTTGCTGCATGACTCTACCCCTTCCGCCATTATCCTCTATGCATAACTTAAGGTATAAAAACTACTTTGGAAAATAAAGTGCGGGCCTTGTTCACCGAAACTTGGTCTCCCCATGTCGTTCTTTCTCTCACCTTCTGGCTGAATTATTCAGCCTCTTTTCTCCACTGAATTTCCTCACTGAGCTATCCTTATTTCAGCCTCTTTTCTCCACTGAATTTCCTCACTGAGCTATCCTTATTCCATTACTCTTTATATCCTTAATTAACGTTTAATTAAGCAGTTGTTTCCTGATCCTCGCCGACGCCGTCCCCGCTTCGAATTCCCTGGATCAACCGGGGCTGGACCCCGGCAGACAACAATCAAAGAAGACAGAGTGCGGCCTCCCCAGCGCGTGGAGAAGGCGTGTCGCGGCTTCTGTGGCTGCTTGACGGTGACGATCTGAAACGTGGGATGTGGCCTCTGAGGGGCTCTGGTGGTAACATCCTGGGGTGGAGCCCCGGTCCTCCCTGCTTCCGGGCCGCTCGCACCCCACACCCGACCGGTCAGAGCAGCCGGGGCTGCTCACACGTGCTCCTGTCCAGTCCAGCGTCCTCAGCCGGGAGCCGGTGTGACTCCTTCAGGAGGGACGCTGCTTTGCCCACTGCTGTGTCCTTACCGCCATTCGAGTCGTGGTTTTAAATTCTATTTTACTGAAGTTTAGTTACATTCCTTTCTGCTGTACAGCCAAGTGATTTGGTTATACATAGATCCATTCTTTTCCATATTCTTTTCCATGATGGTTTATCACAGGATATTGAATATAGCTCCCTGTGCTCCACAGTAGGGCCCTGTGGTTCATCCCCCCCTGTATATGCTAGTTTGCATCTGCTCACCTCCAAAGATTCATATATCAAATGAACGTTTCCCACTGAGCTCCCCCAACACAAGGCTCCGTGTACCCACTGAACTGCTGGTACCGTAGACAGCTCACTTTCTCCTCTGCCACTCCACTGTCTGCTGCTGTCCAGTCCCTAAGTGTCTGCTGTCTGCGACCCCATGGACCGCAGCAATCCAGGCTTCCCTGTCCCTCACCATCTCCCAGAGCGCGCTCAAACTCACATCCATTGAGTTGGTGATGCCATCCAGCCATCTCATCCTCTGGTCCCCTTCTCCTTGTCAACTCTACTAGACAAAAAAAGCCCACCAAAAACATCCCCTTCCCCAAATGATAACTCTAAAGACAAATCTTAGAATAAGGCTTTGATCCTTGGGGGTGAGGACCTCGTGAAAGTAAAGCAAAAACCCTTATCCATTTTTATTCAAGGTAGAGAAAAATGGAGGCGGGGGGAAGTTCAGGGTTAGCAAGTGCAGACTAGTATATATAGGGTGGATAGACAAGGTCCTACTGTGTAGCACATGAGACTATGCCCAATACCCTGAGATGAAGCGTAACAAAAAAGAACGTGAAAAGAATGTGTACGCATACCTGTACAGCAGCGGAAATGAAGACGACGTTGTAAATCAGCCACACCTCAACAGGAAAAGCAGACTCAGTTAAGAGCGTGGAGAAAGGGCTTCAGGAGAACTCTTTATCCAATCCATTTATATGCCTAATTGTTAATTCAATGAATTTATAGAAGGAGATATTCATCAAGAAATCCTTTGAGAAACCATATATATATATAACATCAGGAGAAATGTGAGCATTTCCGCTTTTAAGGTACATTTCCTGGAAGGAGACAGTGGCTAATGATTGTCTGGTATGCGGTGCTGTGCTCAGTTACTGTCATGTCCAGCTCATTGTGGCCCCGTGGACTGCAGCCTGCCAGGCTCCTCGGTCCACGGGGTTCTCCAGACAAGAATACTGGACTGGGTTGCCATTTCTTCCTCCAGGGGATATTCCCGACCCAGGGATCGAACCCAGGTCTCCCGCAGTGCAGGCGGATTCTTTACCAGCTGAGCCACGAGGGAAGCCCAATTGTCTGGTATAAAAAATCATAAATAAAGGTGGCTGAGGCGAGGATAAGCAAGGAGGACAGGAGGAGAGGTCTGTCTGGTTCACATCATGAGCCACGAGACGAGATGAAACACTCCCAGCTGGGTCTGGTGTCTGCAGGACCAGGAGGGCAAGCTTCCAGAACGATCGCCTCCCTGTCCAGGACACAGAGACGGTCACCCCGAGGTCTCTCCATTTGTTTTTCCTCTGTGAAATGACAGCCAAGAGCTCCAGGAAACATTCACCAGCATCACTGTAATATCCGGAAAAGCCCGAAGGGAACAAGAGAAAACAACCCCAAAACACTTCAAAAGGGAGGAAACGTGCTCTGCGCAGTCATTCGTCCTTCCACAAATATACATGCATTGACACTGGGTGAGTATGTGCCTCCCATGGTAAAACATACCGAGGCTGAGGGAACAAAGGTAACAGTATCTTCTTCCTGCAGCTCAAGGGGCTTTCAAGTTGGGGGCAAAGCTTGAGAGAAACCCCTCAGGAGGGGGACACTCTCGTTAGCAAATATGCAGCTGACGAATCACAGCATCTGCTGCTATTAGGAAGGCAAAGCCACGTTCATCTAGGTTTCTAGCATCGCGCGGTTACAATTGAGCAAGAGAGACAAGTCAACGCCCCAAAGGGATCACTGAGCGGCTTCCCTTTGCTTTCACATGAAACCCCACTGACCGGGAATCTGAGAAAAGGATGCACGGGAGCTGATTTACAAAACAAACAGACGCACAGACTGAAGACAGACTCACGGCGACCGGGGGCTGGGGCGGGGGGCGGCAAGGGGGGAGAGGGGGACAGATTAGATCCAGTTTACCTCTCCCCTCATCTGTGCCTACACCAAAAAGAAAGGGAGAAAAACGGCTCTTTGTGATGAGAACTCTTCAGACTTTCAATCTCCTAACAACATTATGCCTGAGGAATTTTTATCTTCATATGTCTAATTCTAGCTTTCCCTTCAGGAACGACAGGGGCCAAAGGTAAGAAAAGGTTTATTGTTTGTGCATCAGCCAACAGCATCCATTACAACAAGTTCTAAACTTTGGGACCATGAATGGAGGAGGACCAGCATCTGGTGCTTGACTTGCTTCTGCAAAACCCCTGTTTTTGTCTCTAAAATAGGAACACGTGTTTTATGTGAAATTAGCAGGTTGTTGTCACAACCTGAACCCCCAAATCAAAGAATCTGTTGAGGGAGCAGGTAAAAGATCAGACATTTAATACTGCTTTAGGCGCTCCCATCCAAAATGCCTTGCTCTCTTTATTGAGCTGGAATCATCTCTCATATTTTAATTAACATCTTGCCTCCAGGACAAGACTCTGCTCCAAACACCAACTCAGTGTTCCCCTTCCATCTGACTCACGTCTAAAGCAACTCTGTGTTAATATTATGAATGATCGGTTTTGTGGAATGAATGCTACTCCTGTCTCGATTCTAAGCTCCCTGAGGGCAGGATAAGGTATTTAGGGATCATCCAGGTCTTGTGTTTACCTTCTTATCCCCTTACCTCCGTGTGATCTGAGATGGGGGCGCTTCCCCTGGGTCTGCCTAAAGGGGAGAACCTTGGCTCTAAGTTCTCTCTCCCTTCCTATCTCTCTCTCTCACTCTCACACACCCAAACTCGTGTGAGGTTGTGAGCCACCCAACCTCACACCACACTTGGATGAAGCTGTATCTGAAGGGTGAGACCCTTGGTCTGGTTGTACTGCCAGGCAGGGTCACTGGACCCCAAGGGCAGCAACCCGTGTCCACCGGCCACTCCTCCGCCTCTTCTTTTCCCTAAAGTCACCTGGTGGGGGACCCAGTCCCTTGGCCTTTATCACTGACGAGAGCTACCATAACCCAGTGGTGGAGGTGGGTCTCCCAGCACCAGCTCCCCTGACACCCCATGGGGCCGGGGAGCTTCCTGGGGTCTGGTGTCAAAGAAGAAGGAATAAAAAGCAAAAACTTTGCTCAGTTCCCCCAAGTCTGCTTAACCATTAACCCCAACTGTGGAACTTCGCATTCAGCATTCAGCGGACACCAGGAAGACTTATGGGCTTGCCTGGCTCTTGGGAAACTAGAGTTTTGTTTCACTTTCAGGCTCAGATGTTTGCAGGAGTGGCAACCTCAGCAGACACTCAGCCCCAAGTGAAAAGGAGCAAGAAACTGTCCCCAAAGCCCACCTCAAAATTCCTGGAATCTTCAACTTTATTAATATGGCTGAAATGAAGATCTGTCTTCAAATTACAAACGCTAGAAGATAGCACGCTCTCGCATATCCTGTTTGGAGGCATGGGTATCTGAAGACTTCCCACCCACTGAGTCGCCCTGAACGGAGGTTTCTGGCGTTTTCTGGTCTTGCTTCAGCATTCCACATGCTCCTAGCAGGGAATTGGGTAAACACTCACTTAATCCTATTCCTTGAGGTCGATGTCTTCAAAGGAGCTTCTTCTCTGGTGTGAGGAGGGTAGGTGCTCTTCTCCTTGTTGACCAGACATTCACGTAGTTGTCATTGGTCAGGCTGGACCATGGCTTCTGTACTAAGTCACGTTGGGGTTTAAGGGGGGCATGCTCTCCTTCTCTCTCTCTCTCTGTTGCTCTCTCTCTAACTTGTGAGCTCTCTGATGGGAGGAAGCAACCCCATTGGTGATGATTATCCCAGAGACAGCTGGGGGTCATGGCTCATGGGGCCTCAAGGCAGACCGAGGTGGCAGCCCAGCCTCAGGGGGGAAGCTTCCCCCAGGACAGAAGGATCCCTTGGATCCAGTCCGAGAGAAGTCTCAGCAGTGACGGGGCAGCTGCTGGCCTTTTGACCTCAAGGTAGGATGTGAGGGCAAGGCCGAAGGAAGAGAGACTGAAAAGAGAGGAGGAAAGTGCATGGGAGACTTGTGAGTGGCACAGCTTACAATCTGGCTCAGGGGTGGAAGTCAGGTTCAAGTTCAGCCCTGAGAGGTGGCCGCGAAGGGGAGGTCATCTTTGCACACAGCAGGCTTGGAGGGAAGGCTGAGGATGGGGCCGGTGTGAACGGGAGAGGGGTGTGTCCCCAGCCAGGTGGAGAGGGTGAAGGTGAGAAAGACCGAGGTCGATGGAAGAGAAGGGAGAGGAGCAGACCACGCAGTGAGTATATCTCGGCGGATTCTGGACGGAGCCATCTGCTGAAAGTTATCGAGGCTCAGGTGGAAAACCTGAGAAGTGGGAGACGTTTGGGGTGACCTCTGAGCCACCGATGCCCCAGCTGTGTCTGATGAGAATCGGTTCCTGTTCTCAGTTTCATAGGAAGGAATTCGTGTGAAGCATATTCACAGCAGGCACCTCTGGATAAGACAAATCCTGAAGCAAGGACCTGCTGTAGAGCCCAGGGGGATACACTCATTGTCTTGTAACAACCTCTGATGGAAAAGGCTCTGAAAAAGAATATATATGTATATATGCATATGTATGTACTGTAACTGAATCACTTTGCTGTACACTTGAAACTAACCCAACATTGTAAATTAACTGTGGAAGGGAAGTGAAAAGGTTAGTCACTCAGTCATATCCGACTCTCTGTGAACCCACGGACTGTAGCCCGCCACGCTTCTCTGTCCATGGGATTTCCCATGCCAAGTGGGTTGCATTTCCTTCTCCAGTGGATCTTCCCAACCCAGGGATTGAAGCTGGGTCTCCTGAATTTCAGGCAGAGTCTTTACTGTCTGAGCCTCCAGGAAAGCATTTATGCAAACATGAAACCAACCAGTCACAGACATTCACAATGAATGATTGCTCATAACTGCAGTCCCTGTGCTGAGAGATTTTTCATTCTCTGAAATACATGAGTTATACTGAACTTCAGGAAAAATAAAATATCTAACTTACCAGAAGAAATCATCAGACAAAACTCTAGAAATCTATCTCAGCCAAACAGCACAGGCTCCACTGGATCAGACTGTAGAAGCTGTCATGAAAACTACGTCTGGTGGTCACTTTGCATACTTTCCTCCAAGTGCACAAGACTGACTGGAGATGACAGACTCGTGTGTCGGTTCCTGAACCTTTGACCTCATGTTTTTAAAGATCTTTGTAAGTTGATTTTGCATGTGCAGAGTTTTAAAGCCTTCGCTATGATTGCTTTTGACTTCAAACCAATTTTCCAAGCCCTATAAATAGCAGGTATCGATGTTTTTAAAAAGGGGTTTTCACAGTCTAGCATTTTTCTCTAGTGAAACACTGAGTTCAAGAGCCTGTGTTTCTGTCTGCAACCACCGCAGCCCTTCACCTTGGCTGCTAATTTCCATTCCTTCAAAACAATGAACACAAAAGGAACACACGTCCAGCTTGGTGAAATGGCATCCTTGAAAGTGGGTTTCCATTTCCTCATGTGCTGTCTTTGGAACAACACACACGGTGGCTCTTAGAGCTCCTAAGAGATGCACGGTGCAGCCTTGGTCTTCCCCAGGAAAACAGAGGGTCTCGTGTCTGTGATCGCCGGAGCCCCTTCCCACCCAGGGGCACAGGAGTCACTCTTTCTGAGTAGGACCCTCTCTTGTCACACAGCTCTGCTTCCAGCTTCTTTGGGAGGCCTTATAAATATGAATTTACAAATACATCCCTGCAGCCCTGCAGGCATAAATCCCCATAAACTGTCGCTATGCAGAGAGTCAGTGCTGCAGTGCTTGCCGCGGGGACAGACTCGTCTCCTTCTCCAGTTAAAACAATTTTGCCTTTTCTCTGAATCCAAGATTCCCCCTATTTTCCAATTGGATGTTCTAACCTTGCAAATTTCTCCCAGTGGCAAGGTTTTTCAGTCTAAATCTTGTCAGTAGTCTCCAAATCGCAGCGTGTCCACCGTCTTTCCTCATCTGCCTCCATCTGCAGTGTCCGTTTTGAAATTGCATGCGAGGGACGGTCTCTACCACTATCACGTCCATGTACTACTGAAAATACCCCTCCCTGGGAACATGACTGAGGAATTTTTGTGGGTTGCAATAATAGATGTGAGGCTCCCATCTCTTCTCAACTGCAGAGAGAAAAGAGAAATACAGGATGATATTGCAAATTACATGCATGGCAAAAAAAAAATGGTGGGGGAAGAAATTAGCCACCATCTTTCCTCCGCTCCACCCCCCCACACACACCCTTCCCCCGCCCCACCATCTGTGCTGGCTCCAGACTGGATTTCTCTATTAACAAAGCCCCACCTATTGACTCTGCTTGAATATTCACCACCCCGGCTCCCCTCCCTCTCCTTGTGCCCCCAGAAAACACAACTCCTAATGATGCTCCCTTTGTCTGCTGAGTTATGGTCTGAAAAGCCACAGCCTCCCCTTCTTGGGGAGGTAGGTTTCCAGTGTTATTCAGGTTTCAAATGGTCACTTGGATTACAAATTAGGAGAAAACTTAAGGGTCTACCCCCCACCCCTCTTTTTTTCCCAACCGTTTCTGGAACCCACAGTATAAACGACTCAATTCGGATTGTACTTAGCCCAAGAAAACAAGAACGCCCTTCCCACGGACTGTTGGAGCTTATTAGAAGCACTTCTTCATCACACAATCAGTATTTTATTAAAAAATTAATGCCTGTGAAATGAGTTTTTGATACAAAGCTGCCTGGCTGTGACTTTGGCGGGTGGGCGGTTAAAAACATTAATCTCTTCAATAATTCATCTTTTATTCCTTTAGCCTTACTAAATATTAAACAGGTTAAAGTTAAATATTTGAAACGAAATGCAGCTGGGGTCCCCCAGGGAGGGCAGATGGGTGAGTTGCTGCAGGGTCGCTGCCTGCTGTCGGCGTTTTGCAAGATGTGGGGGCCAGGCCCTGTGGGTAGTCGTGGGTCAGGATCTGACTGGGCGGGTGACTGAGGTTTACATCCTTTATCCTCATCTAGGAGCTCCTGACCACGTCCCCGAGAGTTTCTGTGATCGACAAGAAGAATGGGAATTTCAAAACAAGAAAGGAGACACGTGTTTAATGACAGCTTGGCCCGCCAAGGTCGCAGAGAAAGGGAGAGCTGACCCCCCTGACTGTGGCCAACCTGGCAGTCTGGCTGGGTTATCGGACCCCCTGACTTCTGTTCCACCACCCCCAGCCCCTCAGCCACCACACATTCCCCCCTCCACTCCCCAAACCGGTTAATGGAAGCCGCAGCAGGTGCCCTGCCTTGCTAAATCATTCACATAATGCCATCCGAGTTGATCCGAGCAAAGAGATATAAATTCCTCTCTCATCCGGCCCCCTGATAGCACCCACCTTTTAATTATTAGCATGATTGTTTCCATTAGGCTGGGAAATAATTTTAGAATGCACGCTCTGGACAGCCCTGCCTAAGTAATTTTTCTCCAAAGCTTTCTGTCCAGGTTATGGGCGTCGTCTCATCTCTGGGATGCTGTGTGAAGACTGATGACAATTACTACACCGTCCCTGTCGGGAAAAAAAAAAGAACCCTCTTTTCCTTTGAAATGGTACACTACGTTTATATGGACTGTTTATAAAACCAAAGATGGTTCAAAGTAAGAAGCATCTTTGATTTTAAAAGTCCACAATGCTGCCGCTGCTGCTGCTAAGTCGCTTCAGGCGTGTCTGACCCTGTGCGACCCCAGAGACGGCAGCCCACCAGGCTCCCCCGTCCCTGGGATTCTCCAGGCAAGAACACTGGAGTGGGTTGCCATGTCCTTCTCCAATGCAGGAAAGGGAAAAGTGAAAGTGAAGTCGCTCAGTCGTGTCCGACTCTTCGTGACCCCATGGACTGCAGCCCACCAGGCTCCTCCGTCCATGGGATTTTCCAGGCAAGAGTACTGGAGTGGGGTGCCATTGCCTTCTCCAAAAGTCCACAATAGCAGAAGCTAATGCTCGTCCTATGACGGCCGCCCAGAAGCCCACCCAGAAACAGGAATCTTGCATCTCCTGCTCACAACCAGTGCCCCCAGAACAAACCACTGAAGATCAGATTTCACTGTGTGGATGATTCTAAATCCAGCCACCAAACAGTATCTCAACCTATTAGAAGAGGGTAAAGTCTACCATATCTAAATGTGACCTTCTACTTAGCCAGCTTCCGTAAACAAGCCCAGAATGTCATCACCTGGGAAACAGGTGGGATGGACATGAGGCTTTGCCAGGCGTGTAGGTGCCAAGACAGCCGGCAGGGTGGGGGGGGAGCGGTGTGAAGCTGAGCCCACCTGGACTCTCCTCTCTCTGTCCCCTCCCTCCTCTCCCATCAGAAAGCCCCCTGCCCTGCCCCACCAGCCCTGCAGCCACACACTTCTCAGCCTGGAACTCTACATAGAGAAGGCTTCTGAGGATGGCAACACTTTTTTTTTTTTTTCCCCACAAACTAGAGAATCTGTAAGCTGAGAGTGGACTGGAAATACAATGAAAATGCTAATTGGTGACACAGATCCACTTTCATGTTTTATTAATGACATCTGCGCCATATTTGTCAAATAATTTACATAATATGTTAATTCTCCTAAAGAGGGGAGAAGCTGGTAATTGCATAAGAAATCAGCTCTTTCTCTGCCTGTGCTAAAGCTACATAATGATTCAGATGTGTACATATATGTATATATTATGCATGTACCTAAACTATATATATTTAAAGAGAGACCCTACTGGGCTTAAGTCACATTTAAAAGTCAGTTAGGATGAAAATGTTCAATCTACTTTTGGGGATGCAGACTCAGGAAATGCTCATCTTGGCTTTCAACCTGGTGGAGAAGTTTTGTTTTAAGGAACTAAGAAACACTTCAACAGCAAGTGAGGTACCGGTGGAACGAGATACGAGACTACTCGGCTCAGAATCTGGTGGCCAATACTTCTATGGGATTTCCGGAATCTCCAGTCATTTCAGGGTTATTTTTCCACTCTGGCCCTTTTCTTTCCGTATAATATAGAAATGCCACACTCTGACTCCCTTTCCTAAGAAGAGGGGCTTAAAATTTCCTAGAACTTTCTAGGGAGGCAATGAAAATACGAGGCAGAGGAACTAGTTTAAGGAAAGTAGCCTTGGGGCCTTGAAGTGCCCATGTGCACGTGGTAAAGCCAGGGGAGATGCTGGTTCCGGGAACTGTAAGTAAGAGACAAGCCCTGCTTTTTATTTTAAAGATGCTAGATTGCAATGATGTCTCGCGATGCTCCCTTGGGCTTCACCTTTTTAAAGTTTAACAAGTTACACTTCACGAAACAGTGACGAGCGCTGGTTACCTAGGGGAGCCCGATGCCATGTTTTTAAAAAGATAAAATGGGATTTCTCCTCCTTCCAAGTCCACTGCTGATTTGAAAGTTAGCAAAGTTCATTTGCAAATTGCTACTGGACTTCCAAGCCAACGTGCTGAAGTGGAATCACCGTGTTCCAAAACCTATTACAGGAGGCTTTATGGAGTGCATTCCTCAGGCCCAGACACGCTGCAGTCACCGGAAAACCTGCGAATCTTTCTCTGCATCCGCTGCTTTGAACATATGAGCATCAAACAGGGAACTGAGGATCCCCCTGGTTTGGCCTCTGAATTCTGGAAGATGCCACTTAGGGAATGGAGGCAGCGTTCAAATGTGACCACAAATGTAGTGATGATGACTAAATGCTCCAAGAAGATGCAGAAAAAAATGGAAAAAAAAAAGTTTTTTTGATGAGTCGCCTACTCCTTCCTCTATTTGGGGAACTTAGCAGCCTCCCAGTAGCATAACTATCGGAAGGAAAATGCTGGACTCTTCAATATCAGTCCAAATAAAACACTTCTCACATGGTTACTTGGAGAGAAGCCAGATTGACCTGGGTACGTGGTTTCTCACTTCAGCCTTTACCATCAAGCTGATTCAAGCCCTTTTCAGAATTCTGTGAATTCTATTTATTCTATTGGGTGATGCTCACATGCACATACATTTTACCTGTTCATTTGTGATGACTCATGGTGAAGAATCTGCCTGTGATGCAGGAGACCTGGGTTTGATCTCTGGGTTGGGAAGATCCCCTGGAGAAGGGAATGGCAACCCACTCCAGTATTCTTGGCTGGAGAATCCCCATGGACAGAGGAGCCTGGAGGGCTACAGTCCATGGGGTCGCAAGGAGTCAGACACGACTGAGCAAGTAACATTTTCACTTTCAGTTTTGCTTGTTCACCAAACACCTACTATGCACCGGGTTCTGTGTTCCTTGAGCACACTGATATCTTGAGAAAGTGCCTCCCTGAAGACGGGGGCAGTGGGCTTCCCTGGTGGCTCAGACAGTAAAAGAATCCGCCTGCCATGCAGGAGGCCTGGGTTTGATCCCTGGGTTGGGAAGATCCCCTGGAGAAGGGAATGGCAACCCACTCCAGTATTCTTGCTTGGAGAATCCCTATGGACAGAGGAGCCTGGCAGGCTATAGTCCATGAGGTCGCAAAGAGTTGGACATGACCGAGTAAGCACAGAACAATGATCCTGTCACTCTATTTTCCAGTGACAAATTTCTGAGGTTAATTCCTGTGTCTGCCTTGCCTGTGGGGACCTGGCTTCACTGAGAATGTGGGGAGATGAAACAACACCCTCAGGGTTTGGGCGCCATCTCTGTGTGGATTATAATTGTGTGTGTGTGTGTGTATGTGTGTGTCAGTCACTCAGTAGTGTCTGATTCTTCAAGACCCCCATGGACTGTAGCCCACCAGGCTCCTCTGTCCATGGAAGTCTCCATGCAAGAATACTGGAATGGGTGGCCATTCCCTTCTCTAGTATAACTGTCCAGATAAATGCTTTCTTGGATAACCTGGGTGCTCAAATGCCTGCAAACTTCCCTGACCTCAGAATCAAGAAGCTACAGTGAGCACGGTGGGAAGCCCAGTGTTCTTTGCACAGCAGAATTCAATCCTTCATTGAAAAGGTCAACAGACAATGGATTCTGCAAACATCCCCATCCACCATGGTGCTGTTCAGTCGCTCAGCTGTGTCCAGCTCCTTGGGACCCCATGGACTGCAGCCTGCCAGGCTCCTCTGTCCTCCACTGTCTCCCAGAGTTTGTTCAAAGTCACGGCCGCTGAGTCGGTGATGCCCTCTGACATTCTCATTCCCTGTTGCCCCCTTTCCCTTTGCCTTCGATCTTCCCTGGCATCTGGGGCTTTTCCAATGAGCTGGTTCTTCGCATCAGGAGTTTTGGTACACCAGCACAAACGGACGAAGACACGAATAAACAGCTAAGTAAATGCAATCTCTCCTCACCTTGACAACTGTGTCTTTATAATCACAAAATAAATTCCACATGCTTAGTTCTAGACGTTCTGCTGATGGCCTGGAGATGTTTGGATGAGTGATGAAATAGTTACATACACAATTATTAAATTATGACATATTTCTTTCATAACAATTTTCCTTGCCTATATTTTTAAAAATTTAGCTTTGATGCTATCATGAAGACTTTTCTTACATAATTTGTGTCCTATTGACAGTAATAACACCCTAAGCAATTTTTCTTGGATCTTGGTAGCTTTTAGACTTTTATGAGGCAATTTTTGTTATTTCAATTTGGAAAAATATCAGACTACTGAAGCAACAGAAATTTTATATACAATTTAAATAAATTTTAAATTTATTTTATAAATAAAATTCCTAAAGCAATTCATAGATTTGAAATAAACTATGAGTTCTATATACCATCATCAAATACTATAATGTGGTTGTATGGGATGAGTCATTATTATTGCAGCAAATATATAAATAATTTTATTTGATCATGCAGATAACTTATTTATATAGCAATTTTTACTTAAATTGGTAGCTAGATTCAAAAAATATTTCTGTAGTCTTTTGAAGTGTTTCATGGAAGGGAAATTTTAAATTAAACCAAAAATTGAAATAAAGTTGTTCATGGTCAAAACAGTTCCCTTAAAAATTCATTTGAGGATTATTTGTACTGCATGAATTTTTGAGGATTTTTACATCTTTTTTCTAACAGTCCTGCAAAGTACAAGCCATAAATTAGTGAATAATAGCAGTCTACATCAAAATATTCAAACAGGCTGAAATGTGCTTTTAAAAATTTAATAAAGTCTTATTAACTACTTTTACTAAAAATAATTCACAGTTTTGTGTTTAATATCCACTGAGCTCCCAGGTAAAAAATTGGTATCATACCTCATCTATGTAACAACTAGCCCTTCACAGGCACACACGTAAGAGTGAAAAGTGAAAGTGAAGTCACTCAGTCGTGTCCAACTCTTTGCCACCCCATAGACTGTAGCCCGCCAGGCTCCTCCATCCATGGGATTCTCCAGGCAGGAATACTGGAGTGGGCTGCCATTGCCTTCTCCAGGGGATCTTCCCAACCCAGGGATTGAACCCGAGTCTCCCACGTTGCAGGCCACCAGGGAAACACATGTAGGAGTAGTTTGATGGGTTTAATGTTGTAAAATGTCCCTTGATCTGTCTTTCACAACTTTTGTGAAATCAGTGCTAATCCACAAATACCTTTGGAGCAAAAATCAGTGCATAAAATAGATCAAGGTAATGGAAGCGAAGCCCTGTGTTAGCAAGAAATCATACGTCCTTACGCAAAAACCTATTACTGCATCTGTGCTGTCTGAGAAGAACTGGACAAGATAATTAGTTTGTCTTTTCTTTTATGTCATACTTTCCGCCTTCAGTCTCCTCTGCTCCAAAGAGCAGGGCTGTTTGATAGCAGGGTGACCACAGACCTTCATGCACCTGGTCAACTTTTATGTCAAGGACTCAGTGGCTGGTGCTGAGAAAGGGTTTCTGAGGGATGCACCATGGTCTGGAATGAGATATTGAGGGGCCTGTGTCTCCCTGGGACCAAGCCGACCTCCAGGAGTTGGGTCCCCAGCAAACAAAGGAAGGTGCTGCGGCACCACCGGCTGTCCGGACTTTATTTGGCAGCTGAGCTTGACATTTGCCTGGTATCTGCAAGGTCCTCCAGTGATGCACTAAACGGATGGATGGAAAAGCAGAAGGCAGATTAAACAAAGAGGAAAGAGGGCCCCTCGTGTGTCACAAAGGCAGAGAGTGTATCAACAAGTCCGTGATCATTTGGGGAAGTTTATTGGAATCAGGTTTAAGTGGTGAGGAAGTGATCCAACCTGCCAAAGCAGCAGCTCTCTCCTTCCTGGACCTTTGTGGATGGAGCCATAGCTGGTGATGCCCTCTGGGTCATGACACTGTCAGCTTTCAAATGTTCTGTTAACCCTTTGAGGCTTTGCTTCGGAAATGTCAAATTGCGTGCGTGTGTGCCAAGGCTCATCAGTTGTGTCCAACTCTTTGGGACCCCATGGACTGTAGCCCACCAGGTTCCGCTGTCCGTGGGATTCTGCAGATAAGGACACCAGGGTGGGTTACCATGCCCTCCTCCAGGGGATCTTCCTGACCCAGGGATCGAACCCCCATTCTTACATCTCCTGCACTGGCAGGCAGGTTCTTAACCACTAACCGTACCTGAGAAGCCCTGAAATGTCAACACTCCCCTCACAACCCCAAAGATGACATTGCGATACAGTCAGAAAGGCGGCTGTGCTGTGGGTGTCCCCACACTCCCCTGGAGACAGGGAGCCAGCGCAAGCCAGCGCCTCTGGCCTGGAGCTGCCCTGCCGAGGCCTCCGGACCACCCCTCCCCGGCTTCTGAGGGGCAAGAGGTGGGGCAGAGAACAGAGGAAAGAGGAGCTGCAGAAACTAGAAGTGAAAGCATCAGACGCTCAGTCGTGTCTGACTCTGCATCCCTATAGACTGTAGCCCACCAGGCTCCTCTGTCCATGGGATTCTCCAGACAAGAATACTGGAGCAGGTAGCCATCCCTTTCCCTGTTCCTGACCCAGGGATCAGATCTAGGTCTTCTGCGTTGCAGGCAGATTCCTTACCATCTGAGCCACCAGGGAAGAAACTAGAATGGATCCATAAACAGAAAATGAACCCCGGTGTGGGGTCACAGGGCCTGCCTTGTGGCTCAGCTGGTAAAGAATCTGCCTGCAATGCAGGAGACCTGGGCTCCATCCCTGGGTTGGGGAGACCCCCTGGAGAAGGGAGAGGCTCCCCGCTCCAGTGTGCTGGCCTGGAGAATCCCACGGACTGTACGAGCCGAGATTTCAGAGGAGGCACGTGTGCACCTGTTTTTCAGGTGCTTACCTGCCTCCACTGCCAAGTCCTCAGCTCCGGAAGGAAAGGGACTAAGCGTTACTCGTCTCTGGATCCCCAGACGTTCCCAGGGTGCCTGGGAGGTAACGGTTTGCATGATGCCAGCAGAAACGTCAGCTGCTGCCTGAATCTCCACAGCCTTCAAACTTCACTTTTTTGAGAATTCCATGTTCAATTCTCCCACTACATCCTGGGGCTAAGTTATGTAACCATCCCTCCACTTTCTGTACCAAAAGGGCAGAGTTGGTGAGGTTCATGTCTCCCAAACGCTGGTTCTGGAACACAGCTTGGGCGGGGCATCTAGACCGTGAACTGTTTGATACAACCCGTGTCACATGAGGGTTTTCCGACAAGAACGTGATACAGAAACATCTCAGAGTTCTATTATCACAGGCCTGGAGCAGCTACAAGAGATAAATGGTACCAGTTTCTTTGCATTCTCAAAAAAGACAGCTTGCACAGTCAATATATCAAAGTAAGGATAGCTCCACCATTCAGGTGATCAGCAGGGACAGCCCCGGGGTTATTCCAGCCCCTCCCCCAGGACTCCATGGCATCGCAGCAGATCCACGTGCTAGGGGAGCTGAGATGATCTTTCGTGCCTCTCTGTAGTCGAAGCACCTCAGGCAGGTCCTTGAAAATAGTAGTTGCTCAATAAATGCACAAAGACAGAATAGAGGTGGAAACGATGTATCCCGTCTCATCTCACCCCATCCCCTCCCCTCCCCAAGGTAGCAGCTTTGCCCCAGTCACCCCGATGCTCTCTTTACACTTCAGGCGCGTTCTCCTTTCATGAATCTATGCCAAGAACTTACTTAACTTTGAAGCTTGCATGTCATGCTCCACCACAGGACCCCAGCCGCTCTTCCCGACAGAGATTTCCTGCAGCCCCAGAGCAGAGCAGGGTGCCCCTGGGGCAGCCCGGTCCTCACACCTGCCTCCAGGGGCAGCCCTCTGCCTCCCCCGCTGACCGTCTGTGGACCTGGCTCCCGCCCTGGGCTGGGTTCTAAGGAAACGGGCCAGATTTGATTCCCTGTTCCTTCTTTAGCCTGTCATCCCATCCCAGCTGACGGCCATGTGTGTGTGAGGGCTTTCTCAGCCCCTGCCCCTCTCGCAGACCCCAGCTCGGTTTTCTCTCTTCTCTGACACTCTCCCAGGTGGAACTCAGGAACCCGGCGACATCTGTCTCCCGCTCCCCCTGCATCTGTGTCGCGCGCCCTCAGCGGGCACCCAGGGCAGGGCACTGCCCTATACAGCCGCCCCAGTGTCCCTCGTGGCACGTGCATGCCCCGGGTGTGCACAGCCAGCCCTGGGTGTGTACCTGCTGTTCTCGGGTTATCTCCCTGACTCTCCCTATAGTGGGAGGGAATATTGATCTACCCTGCGGAAAACATCCTTTCTGGGAAAGCAGCCTGGATTCCTGGCAGAGTGTCAGCAGAAGGACCATTGCCTTGTAAACAAGATCACATCCGTGCCACACCCTGGCAGGCTGTGCAGAGGCGCCGTGTGCCCGAAGGCCAGCCCCGTGCAAGGCGGGCTGGGGCAGGCGGCTGGCGGTCTCGAGGGCCCTGGCCATGCCCACCTGCTGCCCAGAATCTCGTGGGCACTCCGGAGGATGAAGCAGAAGTCATCATCTGGCTGTGTTCACGTGCGTAGATTATGACAGAATGAGACATGAGGAAAATAAGTGTGAAAAGTCAGCGTGTTCAGGACTAAGATTGCATTTCCTATTCTTGACCTTTAATTATGGCCTCTTTGATCAAGCCTTTTGTAATTACTTTTTTAAAAATGTCCCAATGCTTAAAGAAGACAATTCATTCTTCTGTGTATTTCTATTCGTTCCATCTAGTCAAATATAGGTCAGTTTTGACGTCTGAGGCAAACGAAAGTGAACGAAGCTTAATTCAGAGATTTCCAAAGCAATTCAAGTTACGGTGGTTCTTATGTGTCATCCAAAAGTGGGGAACTTTAATGATAAATCTACTTATTTTAAAACTCAAGAAAATTTTACTTTTGTTTTTGAAGGAAATTGCCCAAAGCTTAATATTTTTGCTCTTTTGTTTTTTTGTTTGGATGAGGCCTCTTGGATATTTTCAAAGTCTGCCAGTTTTCACAAACGGACACGCGTCTCCCGAGTGTCCCGTGTGTATGCATGGAAAACTGAACTTGTCAAGTGTGATCCCCAGATCACGTTACTATCAAAGATTAATTGTGAGTAATTTTCAACTGTGATCCCCAGATCACCGTTACTATCAAAGATTAATTTTAAGTAATTTTTAAGTATCCCAAACAAGTATTCTACCAGCTAAGTAGCCTATACCCTTCATTAGAATGTCCAAAGCTTTCCTTGTATCTATGTTCATGTTCTAAAAAGAAAATATTTGAATATAATGCTTCAAAGTAAAGTACTTGGATTTTTCCATTTACTAGAGTTTGCTTTCCCATTAGAAAGAGCAATACCTGCCTCCAGGAGAGAAATAATACAATTCAGAGGATTTCTGTCAGCTGCATAATTTTCAGGAATTTATAATGTTTCAGGATTTTTTTTTTTTAAAGAAGTCTTTACCAGATTGCTTGCATTAATTCTTTGAAAATTCATTCTGGGCTTCTGACAAAGCTTTCCTATTAAGGATGTTGTTTCCACTTACTACATTCATTTATGTGAGAGTTAACAAAAGTTGTTTATTTGAAGCTTACCCAGGGTACAATGTTCTCAGTGTGTTGGAAATTTTGTGTTATCTTTGCCTTTGATTAAGGAAAAAAAGAAACAGAACAGAGCAGACTTGTCAGCTGGTCTGTGTCCTTCCTGGAAATTTATAGTTAATTCCTGGTCCTCCGTTGCCCATCCGTGACCCCAATCCAACAGGGATGTTTTCAAAAACAGCTTCGGCTCCAACAAAACAGGAGTTTATGATTCACTTTCAGACTTTGTTCTTTCAACGGACTTGTTTGTTCAGGAAAACAGATTTCTAAGACTTGCATACACAGCAGGACTTTCTGTGCCGCTGTTTCCACTCCTGTGCTCCTCAGACGGCATGACTCGAGGCTCATAAAACATGCATTAGAGATAAGCAGAGAAAAACACCGTCACCTTGGGATGTTTTTTCTGATGAAGCACCATCCTTAGAGTAGGAAACATGAAGCTGACTCAGGTGCGTCCCCGCTCCGTGCTGGCTTCCCACGGGAACCTCTGCCTCCTCTGCTCTGTTTACTTATGATACATCCTGGTGCAGCAGTCAAGAATTCACCTGCCAAAGCAGGAAATGCAGGAGATGCGGGTTCGATCCCTGGGTGGGGAAGATCCCCTGGAGAAGGAAACGGCAACCCACTCTGGTATTCTTGCCTGGAGAATCCCATGGACAGAGGAGCCTGGCAGGCCACAGTCCATGGGGTCACAAAAGAGTCAGACACGACTCAGTGCAGCACACACACACACCCACCCTGCACCCTGGACTCGGTGCTCCTGTCTTCAAGTTCATTTACAAAAGAGCTACTTCCGACACTTCCAAGTGTTCGGAACAAAACACCCACAGTGGGCGTACCCTGGGAACCACCCAAAGGTAGAAGGCTCCCTCTCTGTCTTTCCAAGTAGTAGAGGAGATTTGAGACAGGGACACCTCTTCCTTCAAAGTGAACGAGAAAAGGCAGACACTGCTGGTGAGTCAGAGAGGAGCCACGCCAGTGTCCCTCTCTGCCTTCAGGCCCCGGCATGTGCCACACCTGAGGGCAAGCGGTGGCCTTGGCCAGCAGCTGAGCAGCTCAAGCCCTCCACAGGCCTCCTGGGAGCAGCTCACCACCCAGGAAGGAAATTCCAGTCGCCTTGAAACTAAGCCTTCACATCTGATTGGAACTTGAGCCCTGGCCTGAGTTAACCGAGAGGAGACTGGAAAACTCAGACCGGGTTCGCTTTGTGCCTGGAGGCAGTCCCCCCCCCATGACGTGACAACTCAGGGACAGCTGGCCGATCGGGAGCCCCAAGCGGGGCCCTCCATCACCCGGCTCTCCGTCCATCCGTCAGCCGGCTCTCCGCTCCGTCACCCAGCTCTCTGTCCCTCCGTCACCTGGCTCTCCGTCCGTCCATCACCCAGCTCTCCGTCCACCCGTCACCTGGCTCTCCCCTGCATCACCCGGCTCTCCGTCCGTCCGTCACCCAGCTCTCCGTCCCTCCGTCACCTGGCTCTCCGTCCCTCTATCACCCGGCTCTCTGTCCCTCCTCCATCACCCGGCTCTCCGTCCACCCGTCACCCGACTCTCCATCCCTCCGTCACCCGGCTCTCCATCCGCCCGTCACCTGGCTCTCCCCTCCATCACCTGGCTCTCCGTCCATCCATCACCCAGCTCTCCGTCCGTCCGTCACCCGGCTCTCCTTCCCTCCGTCACCGGCTCTCTGTCCATCCCCTCGGGCTCCTGCCCTGAGGAAGGCAGATGCAGTGTCCCTGTAGTCTTTTCTGTGGGACCAGTTGACCAGAAAGTAAAACTGAAAGCGCCATCAGGAAACCGGGTCGCCGGGCTCTGGCCGCAGCTCTGACCCCGGAGCCAGGGGGCAGGTCCTGACCTCCTGGACGTCAGGGTTCCCACCTGCTCGAGTTCGCTGGCTCGTGTTCTGCTGCCTCTTGGAACTGCTTGCGGATCAAAGAGGAAGGAACGCGTTCAACCCCTGACCCAGCGCCAAGTGGTTCTTCCTCTTACTCCTCAGCCTCTTCTCTTTCTCCACCCCCCACCCCGCCCGCCCCCGCCCCCTCCATGGCCCTTCTTTCCTGACCTCCTCCACTTTGTCGCTGGGGTTACTGCTTTATCATCTTCAGTCTGTTCTTCATCTTCCTCTGTTCTCTCTTCTGTCCCTTTCCTGTGTTCTTGCTTTTCCCCATTCTCTGTTCCAGCAAATCCAGGCTATGTGAATAAAAGAACATCATTTTGTGTTACCCTAACTGGCAAAAAAAAAAAAAAAAAAGGAAGGGTAAAACCTCATTAATCTAAATAAAAAATGATATAAACTTCAACCATATACATAGCTCTGCCTGCTAGACAAAGGCCAAGACAGCCCTTCTCGTAACTATGCTGGTTAATCAGAATCTATATAATTTTCTGCTAAAAGTCTTCAGTCTAAAAAGAAGTTTATGCTAAGAAGCTGGATTCATTTTGTTTTAATACGCAGACTGTCAGACCAACTACAGAAGAGATGTGTGTGTGTATGTGTATGTGAGAAAAAGAAACTTTTTTTCTCTGCACAGCTATTGACTGAAAAAAAAATAATAAAACATAGTTTAGAAATTGTTGTTAGTATTATTACACTGAGAACCAAAAGAGGTAGGAGAGGGGAAGAGAAAAGTGAGAGAAACAGAGAGAAATCTCCCTAAATGGAGATAGCTGGAAGGCATAAGGTCAACACCGGTGCTCAAAATTCCACGTGTGTGTGTGTAAGGAAATTGCCAGAGAAGCTCTCCCTGGATGCTAAATCCAGATCCTTGGCTTCTACTCACCTGTTCTAATTTGCAGGATTCGGGGTGGAATCTGGAATCTGTTTTGTTAATACATCCCCCAGGGATGTCCATTTTCAGGTCAGAGAAGTTGTCTTCAAATCCAGTTTTCACATTAGATTCTTCAGGGAACTTTGAAGATAAGGATGCTTGACGTCACACGAGCCTCTGGCGTCAGTCCCCAAGCGCCCCTTCCTGGGTGATCCCAATACTCAGCCACGGTGCCGCCTTCAAGCTCAGAAAACCTCAGCTTGTAATCATAGCTCTGACACCCAGCTGTGCAACTTTGGGCAAATGACTCGGTCTCTCTGAGCCTCTGTGTTCACCATGAATGAGGGGACAGCCATTTCCACTGCAGGGCCCAAAGTAATGGGCTCTCAAGCTGGGCTGCATATCATAGTCACCTGGAAGGGTTTAAACCAGGTCAAGTCCCTCCTACTGAATCAGAAATGGTAGCCACAAATGCAGGCTCAGTGTTCAGGCGCTGGGGGTTGGAGATTCCAGGGAATGAAGGTATTGGTGTCCTACTCCACTAAGAGCGGAGGTCGTAGCTGGCATAGACTGTGTCCTCTCCAGGCGGGTGGGGCTGCCCCAGCACTTTCCACGAATGCCTTTTTCCATCCCCAGGTCCCCAGGAGGTAGACCCCTACTTTTGTGAAGCATCTCCCGCAGTTGGGCGGCCGGGCAAGGGTCCCTTTCCCAGTGTAGACAGAGCAGGAACAAGGCATGTGAAGGTGAGTGTGCCCTGGGTCCCTGGATGGCAGCACCCACGGGTGGGAGCTGCCTGGACCGTCCAGCTTTGGCTGGTGGACACCTGGCGGGCCACTGCAGGTGACCACAGGTACACATCCAGGTGGAACAGAACATCCAGGAGAGACCAACAGGGGTTTTTCTTGGCCCTCTGACAAGAAAGGAGAAAGTGAGGATTATTTGGTATGAATCAGCAAAAACTTTGGTTGCACCCACTGCCATTTCTTAAAAGTCTTGTGTGGAGGGGCTGATGGGAATTTCAGAACATCTCAAATTCTCCTCTCCTCTTCACAACTTGCATATTTTCTATTTCCAGGGGAGTTACCAACACTGCCCTTCTCAGTCTCTCCATCTGTAGAGTGGAAATTTCCTTGGTACCCATCTGACTTGAGGGCACCACACATAGCTATGAAGCATCCTAGCCTAGGACTCATGACGATCTCTTGCTGAGCAAGTGAGCTGAAAACATTCCTCCCACTTGGTCTTCATGTGTGCTCCATCGCGTCCGACTCTTTGCCAACCCACGGACTGGAGCCCACCAGGCTCCGGTCCATGGAATTCTCCAGGCAAGAACACTGGAGTGGGTTGCCATGCCCTCCTCCAGGGGATCTCCCCAACCCAGGGATCGAACCAGTGCCTCCTGCATTGGCAGGCAGATTCTTTACCACCAACCCACCTGAGAAGCCTTTCTCCCACTAAGGTGAAGCAGTCTAACAAAGGAAACAAAAAGATGGCCTTCCGCTTTCCCCACGGCTGGGACATAAAGACCACGTGTGCGTTTCTACCAGAGTTCCATGTGAATTTTACGATCGCCACCCTCTGTAATCATTAAGTAACAAAAAGCTTTGTGGAAAATTGCTTTTCCCTGAGAATCAGAACGCTGATAATGAAGCAGGGCCAGTAATCTTCCTTTAATGAAATGAGGAGTCTAATCCACTACTTTCAGGAAAGATGCTAAATCAGAAAAAGCAATAAAAATGCATTCCCATATCAATAAAAAGCGATTCTTTATGTTCTTATTATGGAAAGCGGGAAGCCTGGCTCCCTAAGGAAGACGGTGCTGGGCCCCGCTGTGCTTCCTCACGAGCACCTCGAAGCCTGCTTCTAGGCAGTCAGTGAACACACGGGTCTGTTCATGAAAAATCTGTTCATTACCCCATTAGCCCCGTGCACAGCATTTTCGGTGGTAAAACGATTTGCAGTGCAGACAGAGGTTTATGGGAAACTCGAGGGGGATGGTGAAGCGAATGCACGGAGGCGAGAATGAACGAGGAGTGTGGGGTTTAAGCCACACCGCCTAGCCATCCTTTCAAACCTGTATTTCGTCCAGAAAGCTTTTATTTTAAAACCAATTTAAAAAGTCAATAATCATGAAATATGCAGAGACACTCGTGTGCTTCTTGCTCCAGGTCTTAGTCCAAAGCAGACTGTCAGCGCTGTGTCTGTCCGCTGCACGTGCAGGGAACAAGGGCGTGTCGGCACCCACGACCCTGATTTCCAAACACCGATGGTTCCTGTCGTTTCCGTAGACCCCGCAGGACATCAAAAGCAGGAGCTGCTGTTGCCTCTTTGGGTCCTTGAAGAACTAAATGAGAAGCAAGCTCCGAGCTGCCAGTGCTTGCCAAGTCCGGAGGCTTCCTGGACATCTGCCAGTGCCCCCTGGCTCTAGAAGGATCTGGAAGGCCTCCCTTGTCCTCTGCCCACCGGTCTGCCCACCGGGTTTCATTTGTCTGCGTCTAACCTAGATCTCTGGACAAACTGACAGCACCCTGGGGTATTTTCCTAAGCTCCTTCCTTGAGTTTCCGCCTGCGCGCATGGATTTGGAGCTTGGCAAGGTGACCGTTTTTTAAGGGCATGTCCTGAGGGGGCCCTGAGTGACCTCACCCCAGCCAGGACACAGTGGGTACAGAGCATGACTTCTTGGTATTTGGCCTCTGGAGTCACTCACTCATTACACAAAGTCTTTATCTGTGTGCATATCCTGGAATAATACTCTTAAACAAATACTCTCTGAGGCATTTTACTCCATGGCTATTTGCTTTGCATTTCCATGATCTCAATGGAACACAGAGAGGGAGGAGAGAGCAAGCTTGGCAAACAATTATTTGCCACCATGTGCGCACGAGGGGACAACCCCGAGGGATGTTGTTTTGTTTCAAAAGAGAGACACGTCACTGACTTGACGTACTACATCCGTGTGCCAGCCAGTCACCTCGAAAATTCCACTTGGCAAAGCACAGCAGGTAACGTCTACCTCGAGAGAACAGAGACCCCATGGGGCTCAAGGTCCACGACTGGGACGACCCTCTCGGCCTTGAGATCTGAGACAAGAGACTGCGTGAGTCTTGATTGCATCCTACAGTCCAGACACCTGGTAGGTTTTTAAAATGGGGTCCTGTCCGCTGACTCTGCCGAAGTCTGAGACCCCGAGGACAGAAATACAAAGGCACGCAGGCAGCCTGCTGGTAGAGTGATCGCCCTAACTCCATGAGCCGGGAATACCAGACGCACCATCGCTGTATCACTATTGCACGATTTTAAAAAAGCTTATATGAGATTTCAGGTACTTTGAAAGGTCAACATGTCCACGGAAAAAGATTGCCCTAGGCGTGCCCACTTTTGTCAAGGAAGCCTTTCGTACTCAATTTGACTGCTCCTTCCTCCCGCCTCTCCTTTCAATTCATTCTGAACGCAAGGCTCTGTCCTCAACCAAGAAACCCAGGTTCCCGTGAAGAGCTGCCAAAGGGAAGCACAGAAAAGGAAGAAGAACGATGCTTTCTCAAGGTTCACTGCGTTTGTTCCTACTTAAGCCAAACTGGCCTCACTCAGATCCGAAGAGAGCACTGCGGCCTGCGTGATCACAGGAAGGCACTGGACGGCTTCCCGGTGGCCTGCAGACCACGGGGACGGGGGGCGGGAAAGACGGTTTATTTTATTTGTAGGCAGTGGGGAGGATCCACACTTCAGGTCCCGAATCGTCCTGTGAAGGTCTGGGAGCAGGGGCGGATTGGAAAAAGTCCGGTGTCAAGTCACAGCTGGGCTCGTCGCAGCCCAAAGGAGGATGGGGTTCCCGTAGCCCATGGGGTTCAGCGCCAGCGCTGGCTGCAGCCCACTGCTCCGCACACACCTCGGGCCGCCTTGGTACAGAAGAGCGTGTTCTTTTAAATACAAACAGAGGAAGCTCAGCCCAGTCCCTCAATGGCCCTGTGATCCCAAGAGGCTACGATTTAATTCAGTTGTCCTTCTTTGCTTCAGAACGTTCTTGGAGCCTCATCTTTTGAGAATTCTCTTCAGAGGGTTCAGCGTATAGAGCACGGGGAACTATATTCAATGCCTTATAATAACTTATGATGAAAATGAAAAAGAATATGACAATATATACCTATGTATATAAATGAATCACTCTGCTGTATGCCAGAAATGAACACAACAGCATTGCAAATCGACTACAATTTTGAGAATGGAGTGGAGCCCAGAAGTTCCTTTCTGCAGAGCACCCCACTTCCAAATACTTGGACCCCCCCACAGGGGGCCAGGGTACGCCCTGCAGAACGATTACATGGGGAGCAGACAGCAGGATGTAAGTTGCAATGTCCTTGAATTCCTGTCTGATACCAAGGGAATCATGGCAATAAATCGAGCAACAATTAATTCTAGTAATAAATGGTTTTACAGTTCAGTACAATATTAAAATATTTGTTTTGAAGTCTGGCTGGTGTCTGAGGCTTTCTTTCAGAACTCCATTTTATTACAGTCCGCAGTATTTATTTGAAATATTGGAGGGGACCCTGATAGTCATTATTCAAAGTAAATTGCCAAAGTTTACCCTGAACCTTCATTGAGGACAGACCCCTCGGGAACAAGTAACAAAGGTACACGAGAAGACAGACGCCCATAAAAGCTCTGTGCTAATCCCAGATCATAAAACAAAAAGCAAACTTCCGTTTCATGAAAGCAGTTTGATGGGGACATCTCAAGATGCAAAGGGCGGGGGGAGGGTGGTGGGCGAGGTGGCTGTTTACTCCAAGTGGGAGCGGGGGAGAGTCATGGCCCCAAATCTGGCTGGTGGCCCGGAGAGGCTTAGGGAGAAGTAACATTTAGAAACTACTGGAAAGATGGCAAGGGAGAACACAGCCCATATCATCTTGGTACAAAAGAATTAATTTAAATTAGTACCATCCCGCGGGGCCCTTCTCACCAGCTACAGTGATGAGAGACAAAATTGTCAAAATGGTACCGAGAGGCCACTTTATCTAAGAGCAAGATTTGAGCTCTGGGTACCAGTTCCGACTTTAAGAGAGTGAGGCTACAGACATCGGTAACACTCGAGCTGCGGGGAGAGGAGCACAGGTTCTATTATGCATGTGACAGTGAGTGATCCACCCCCTACTCGAGGAAAGGGGAGCCTGGAGCCTCGTGTTAAAAGCCGAAATTGACAGCTCTCACAGAATGCACTGGAATTGGGGGTAAAGATAGAATCTTCCCTCAGGTTCAGGGAAAAAAATAAAAAGCTCTTATTCACATTTTCGATTTACCCATTGACATGAAAATTGCCTGCAAAAAGTAGAAGTCCCGGGGGGACGTGGCTTTTCAACTCAAATCTTCCCCTTCCTGTCTCCTTTCTCAGCTGCCCCGTGCACGCACGTGTGTGTGCCCGTGTGTGCATGTGGGTGTGTTTCTCCAGGAATGATCTTTCTTGACTGCAGGTGGTGACCCCCACCAGCAGGAGGGTTGAAGCCCGTTTCCATCTGCCCCGGACAGGTCTTCTCTCAGAACCTGCGTGGTTTATCCTGTGCAACTGCGCAATCTTTCAAGCATCATGTAAATTGCCTTTCCCTCCGATCCTAGCTCCCAGGAACAAGAAAGGAAGGGTACGAAGAATCGTTTCAACAGGGCCCGAGGCTGTTTTCAGAGAGAAGTCTCTGCATGCAGGGCACAGGAAGACCTGTGTGTGTCAGTTTATTTGGGAAGGCAAATTATATCCGATGTACTTGCAGCTACTTGGTGTGCAAAACACTGTAAAAGCCTGTTGTAAACTTGCTTGTTTAGATCACATATTTCTTTAATCTCACACATGATTACCCACAGTTTGCTCTGTTGATGGGTTTCATCCATTTCCTTAGGTACCTCAACTGATTCCAAGAGAGGCCTGAGAAGGAGCTGGAACCCTCCTTTCCGCTTGCTAAAATGTCACTAACGGAGCCAAGGATTCGGGTCAGAAGGCGCGAGGCTTGATTTTATGTGTCGGCTCGACTGAACCTCAGGACACCTGGACACGTGGTCAAACGTGATGCTGGGTGTGCCTGCGAGGATGTTTCTAGATGAGACGAGCATCTGAACCAGAGGCTGAGAGAAGCAGGTGGACCTCCCTCAGTTCTGACCCGACTCCATCGAGGGGTGGCGCGGTTAGGAGATCGGGTCACCCTGATCAGAAGTGAGGGGTGCCAGAGACGCCAGAGAGAGGGCATTTTCCTCTGACTCCTTTTTTGCTCCATTCTCAATGATGAATTTTTGAGACTGCAAGGAGATCAGACCATTCCATCCTAAAGGAAGTCAACACTGAATATTCATCAGAAGGACTGATGCTAAAGCTGGAGCTCCAACACTTTCGCCACCTGATGTGAAGAGCCGAAGCATTAGAAAAGACAGATGTTAGGAAAGACTGAAGGCAGAAGAAGGGGGCGACAGAGGATGAGGTTGTTGGATGGCATCACCAACTCAATGGACGTGAGTTTGAGCAAGCTCCAGGAGATAGTGAAGGACAGGGAGCTTGGCATGCTGCAGGCCACGGGGTCACAAAGAGTCTGACACGACTGAGCAGCTGAACAACAACAGTGAATGAGTTAATGATATATTATACGCACAGCGAGTCCAGTCTCATATATCATCATTTTCTTCAGCCATCCCAGGGTGCCTTTGATAAGGGCTTTGCCCAGCTCACGGCCCCCATGTAGGGGAGACCGCCAGCATCCCTGAGGTTTGGAGTGTGCTCGTTGCTGCGGATTCTCCCTTCTTTGTCTAAATATCCTTCTTGTTGACCTCATCTGGACACCCTGGTGAAGATACTGATGACATTCCAAGGAACCCCGACATCTTCTGGGCGAACACATCTCCTCTCTAACATGAACTCGCTCTCATTTACAAAAGCATGATCTCATTTAAGGATGGAGTAAGGCTACAAGGAAAGTATATAGAAAAAATTTTTTAAAAGATGAAAAAGAGAAGAAATTGGCAGACAGAGGTGGAGACGATGCTGGGGGCGGAGTGGGGGCATCGTTAATCAAACACCCTGTTACCTGAGGAGGCAGAGCGCTGGCTGCGATGAGCTGTCAGGGTTAACAGTCTGTGGCTTCTCTCTCTCTCTTTTTAATGTTCCTGTGTCTACATCTTAATAGCCAATTCGGATTTCAGCGCATTCAATTTAATCTTCTGACGTGAGTATCGGTCATTAATATGCTACACCTCACTTTATAACCCAGCCAACGGAGGGAGGAAGAGTCAATTTGCTGCCAGAAATGTGAGCGTCAGTGTCACCGTGACAACCTAATGCAAATAGCGGCTGTGACCGCTGCCCAGAGGACATTCAGCACGCACCTGGAGCCCATGGGGCTGCCCGGGGCCTCACCTGACAGGTACAGCCACACCTGGCCCTGTGAGCTAATCGGCGTCCACAGAATCATCTTTCAGTGCTGGAACACATCGGTGAGTGAGCTCCAGTGGGCGATACCCACGGAGCCCTCTCACCAGGTTGGCACTTTTATTATTGATACGTGAAAGGCAGGTAAAAATGGGTGGCATTTCTGGCTTGGACTTATTGCTTTTGGAGGGTTCTGCCTCATCTCAGATGTCCATTCTTGGCTCATTACATCTGGAAACGGTCATTTGCCATTACTGGTCACCATAGTTCCCTTGTGGCTCAGCTGGTAAAGAATCTGCCTAAAATGCAGGAGACCCCAGTTCAATTCCTGGGTCGGGAAGATCCACTGGAGAAGGGATAGGCTACCCACTCCAGTATTCTTGGGCATCCCTGGTGGCTCAGCTGTTAAGAATCTGCCTGCAATGCAGGAGACCTGGGTTTGATCCCTGGGTTGGGAAGATCCCCTGGAGAAGGGAAAGGCTATCCATGCCAGTGTTCTGGCCTGGAGAATTCCATGGACCACATAGTTTATGGGGTCACAAAGAGTCAGACACGTCTGAGTGACTTTCAGTGGCACAGTCTGGATGGCTGTAATGACCCACTTGAGAAAAGGTCTTCCTGTTTAGAGTCAACGGTGGACTGTCTTCAACAATCATAGGTCCACACCTGAAGTGCCTTTCCCGTGGCCCCTTCAGAGAGGCAGGTGTCCAGACCATCAGCCAGGCAGACACAGCCTGGCCTCCAGCAGAGGATCTGCCCGGGAAGCCCACTGCCGCATCCTCGTCCAGCTCTTCACATCCTTCTGTGAACACATAGCTGTGGACCTTTTCCCCAGAGGACAGAAATAATACATTGGTTTTGCGTTCTCACTCGCAGGAGAATGTGATGGCGAGTTGTAGGCTGGTATCTGGTGAGAAAGGCTGAGTTGTGGGCCTTCTCCTTCCACATAATGGGGAGAAAAGGAAGAATCGCAAAGGGTATCGCAGCTGCCCTCAGACTGGCATGTGCTTGTCAATTATGAGAAGGGAAGTAGATTGAAACTGGGGGATTAACTCAAGGGACATCGCTAAATCTCAACAGGTGATCACAGGCACCACATTCAACTGTTCAGAGAAGGATCAGAGGAGGAGGAGAGGGCCAAGTTTTGGGAAAGGAACTGAGTTTTCTTGGTTTCTTCCTTTGTCATTTAGTAAGCCAAGGGACTTGAAGACAACGTCTGAGGGGGTCTCCACCGGGCTGGGAACTGGCTGGCACCCACGCCCAGCTTCTGCAGAATGTGGCATAACTAACAGGTGTGTTTGAAGGTTCAAACACCTCTGTCACAGTCCTTCTGAGCTGAGTTTCTTATGGGCAGAGTCCCATCTGGGACTTTTACCAAACATGATCCCAGCCCCACAGAGAAACAGACCACACACATGTAAGGAGCAAGAATTAAACACAAGTCCTATTCACTTCAGACTCACCCACAAACTGAGATCATGTATTCTGGTGTTCATCTGCTCGTTTTGTTTTTATTATACTGAATTCAATCCCACCACTTGCTTTTTCCTACAAGCTAGTCAGAATCAGCGTTTCCTTTGGGCCCACGCAGGTGTGATCTGAAAGGGGCATCTTGGAAGCCGTGTCCCATTTCAAGAGAGGACACGTCTCCTTGCTTTCTCTTTAGAGTCAAGAGTTATTTCAAAATGTTTCTGAGCTGCTGAGCTTTGGCGGTATATTTTATTTTCTTGAAAACCGATCTTCAAAGTATGGTGGTGGTTTAGTGGCTAAGTCATGGCCAACTCTTTGCCACCCCATGACTGTAGCCCACCAGTTTCCTCTGTCCGTAGGATTTTCCAGGCAAGAATACTGGACTGGGTAGCCATTCCCTTCTGCAGGGGATCAAAGTACAGGCCACTAAAACAATTCTATGGTTTACATATGACAGTACATAGAGGTAAAGCACTCACATTGTGCCTGGAAAAATGTCTGCAAAGAGGGTGGAAGAAATGAAAGACTGACTGTGCAAGTCAAGATCCCAGATGATGATATAAGCACTCAGATGGATGATTATAAACTCTCAGATGGATGACTATAAGCTCTCAGATGGATGACGCTTTCTGTAGAACAGAGGGGAGGATGATAGTCTCCCGGGATGGTGGGGAGGAGGCAATGGGGAGATGAAGGTTGAAGGGCATGAAGTTCTGGGTGTGCAGGATGAATAATACCGGTTTACTGCTCAGTACATGCCTACAGCTAGCAGCATTGTATTGTATACTTGGAACTCGCTAAGGCCATAGGTCTTACGTTTAGTGGTCTTAACACACAGACATACACACTAGCAATAATAATGCAAATAAAGGGGACAAGAAGAAACTTTGGGGGGCAATGGAGCTGTCCATGGCCTTGATGGTGGTAATGGTTTCACTGGCGTGTATTTATCCCCAAAGTCATTAAGTTGTATATGTTAAATATCTACAGTTGTATATATTAAATCACCTCCATAGAGTGATTTGAAAAAAAGAGGATGAGAGAGGAAAATGGCAGGCTGTGATTTGGTGGGTTCTGGAGGCTGGAGACAAACACAGCCTTGCAAGTGGTGGGTGCTGTGTCACGTAGGAACCTGCAGACGATGAAATGCTGATATCCTGAGACACTAAGGTAGGACAAGAGAAAAAACCGAACAAGATGTGTGTACCCATTTTTCTGCCGGCCAGTACCCAAGGCAACAAATGATGTGACTTTGAGGTCATCATTTAAGATGGTAATTGTGATCTTACAAATGACACGGTGCTTCAGACTGGTGGGATTTATTATGGAACTTGGTGACAAAGGGTACTCAGTCTTAAAAAGAAGCAGGGCTCCATACTAGTGTGGGTTGAATGGTTTCCTTGGAAAGGATATGTTGAAATATTCAAACCGCCAGCACCTGTAAATGTAACTTTATTTGGGAATAAGATTTTTGCAGATGTGATCCTCTTGAGATGAGATCAGCGGGGTGGACTCCGAATCCAACAGGATGATGTCCTCACGGAGAGAAGAGGCAGAGGCACGCGTGGGGCCATGTGACGTCAGGGACTGACGCCGCTGTGAGCCAACGGACACCAAGGAACAGCCCCACCGGAAGACAGAAGAGACAAGGAAGACTGTTTCCTTGGTTTCAGAGGGAGCGTGGCCCTGCCAATGTCTGGATTCGGGCCTTCTGGCCTCCAGAACTATGGTGCAAGACGTTTCTGTGATTTTAAGCCGCTCAGCCTGTGGTCCTTGGTGACGAGAGCCGTAACGGACTAATACGCCCATAAGGAAGACGGAGCTGTGCTTTGAGAAACACTGCAAACCCAAGGGTTGGGTGGACAGGCTCTTGGTGTAGATCAAAGGCCATCTTAATATGTCAGAGAGCACACACAAATCACCCACTGGATGAAAGAGAAGAGAAAACTTGAGGCTGTGATTGCAGTTTAGCTTTTAAGTTTCACACAGAGGCGAAATAAAGAGATGGGTGGACAGTTCAACTCCCCAGAGCTGTCGGGCTGAACACAGAGGATGTGACCAGACAGTCATCTTTCATCGTACTGATGAGTCCTCACCCTGATTTTAGAAAAGACATTGGCAGCGACTACTATTTGATAGAGGGGAAGAACTGGATGCTCTGGGCGGTGGTGGTTTGGTGGTTTAGTTGCTAGGTCATGTCCAACTCTTGTGACCACATGGACTGTAGCCCACCAGGTTCCTCTGCCCAAGGGAATCTCCAGGAAAGAATACTGGAGTGGGTTGCCATTTCCTTCTCCAGGGAATCTTCCCGACCCAGGAAATGAAGCTGGCTCTCCTGCATTGCAGACAGACTCTTTACCAACTGAGCTATGTGGGAAGCCCAGGACCCTGGGAGCAGAGACCAAAAAAAAAAAAAAAAAAAAGGTTCTTCAAAGTCACATGTGTATCAATGTGTGTGGGGGTGCTCAGCTGTGTCTGATTCTTGGCACCCCATGGACTGTAACCGGTCAGTCTTCTCTGTCTATGGGATTTGCCCAGCAAGAACGCTGGAGTGGGTTGTCACGCCCTCCTCCAGGGGATCTTCCCGACCCAGGAATCAAACCCGAGTCTCCTGCATTGGCAGGTGGATTCTCTGCCACTAGCACATCCTAGGAAGCCAGATGTATCAAAAAGGCAGTTTGAAAGTTTCTGACAGTAGGTAGATACAAAGAAATGAGACTTGAAAGACGACCCTGATTCAAACAAAGAAACATGGAATGTATCTGAAACGTGAAACTGACTGACAGGTGTCCGTCAGACAGACGATCTACAGGCTCAGATTCCTTGCAGTTGTGGATGTGATTTTACAAAACGGAATATAACCAGAGAGAAGTGTGGGAGAGAGAGGGGGACCTCTGGAACGTGGCCACCAGGCTAACGTGCCGAAGAGCTGGAGCTACCAAATGTTACCAGGCAACAGAGCAGCCTTCTAGCCGTAACCCGAATAAAGCACAGAAGCAGGAAGACAGACCAGGCGGCAGAGAAGAACCCGGGCTCTGAAAATGGTCAGATCTGGGTTTGACTCCTGGCTTTTTCCATCTCATCTGTGATGAACTTGGGTAGGTGTGGAGCCTACGTGTATTGTGGCTTGATCATGGTTTTCACTTATGAAATGCTGATGATAAGCACAGGATGGATGTGAATGAAGCAGGTTTGGTGCAGCACGTGGTCTGTGCAAGATATCATGCCTAGCGCCATTATTTTATTTATGTGTTATTGAAGCATAATTGATTTACAACTGTTCAGGTGTACAGCAAGTGATTCAGTTATACATACACAGGTATCCTTTTTCAGGTTCTTTTCCACTACAGGTTATTACAAGATATTGAACATAGCTCCCTGTGCTACACAGTAGGACCTTGTTGCTTATCAGTTTTATATATAGTGGTGTATATCTGTTAATCCCAAATTCCTGATTCATCCCCCCCTCTTCCCCTCTGGTAACCGTGAGTTTGATTTCTATGTCTGTGAGGCTATTTCTGTTTTGTAAATAAGCTGATTTGTATCATTTTTTTTCAGATTCCACATATCAGTGATATACATGATACGTGGCCTTTCTAATTTACTTCACTTAGTATGAGAATCTCTACATACATCCATCGATGTTATTACAAATGGCATTGTTTCATTCTTTTTATGACTGAGTAATGTTCCATTACTCAGTGTATATGTACTGTGTATATGTACCACATTTTCTTTATCATCCATCTGTTGTTGGACACTTAGGTTGCTTCCATGTCTTGGCCATTATAAATAGTGCAGATATGAACACTGGGGTGAACGTATCTTTTCAAATTAGAGTCTTCATCTTTTCTGAGTATGTGCCCAGAATTAGGATTGTTAGATCATATCAGAACTCTGTTTTTAGTTTTTTAAGAAATCTTCATACTGTTCTCCATTATGGCTGCACTAATTTACATTCCCACCAACGGTTATAGGATTTCCTTCTCTATAACCATTATTAATTAGAATCATTTAAAATATGTCTTGAGAACATTTAAAATAGGGAAGCATAAGTTTTTTTAAAAAAGTAAACTATAAAATAGGAAGTTATTACATATAAACATATAAAATGTTATATATATATATGTTTTTATATACATAAAACTTTTCCTGGATTTGTGAAGTACAGCTGAAGATTAAAAGTTGTACCTGTTTAAGGATTATAGCTTAATGATTGACAGACATGGACTCAACATATCCATCAAAATGGTGGTTTTAAAATATTTGCTTTGTTGGTAAAAATAGACTGGAACTTACTTGGAGAGAAGAATCATATCCTAGGAAGAACAGTTGAAAACGAGGATGTTTGAAAAGGCAAAAAGGAGATGAGAAGGACCTCCAAGGGGGTGACTCCGGTTTTGTGGGCTGCAGTGAAGTTGCAGGGGTCAGCTTGCAGGTCAGGAAGGGTCAGGAGCTTGTGATGCTCGTCTGAGTTTCCTGAAGGAGGAGCCATCCCTCTAAGGAGCTCCTGCGATGCCCAGCCCCACACTACACAAGCTCTAGGCACCATCTGGTCTGATGCATCCATCCCTTTGTGGGGCTGAGGTTTCTCTCCAAAGAGAAGAATCCTGGAGGACTGGAGAATCTCGTAAAAACCCCTTGTATAGAAAACCCCAGCATAAAATGGTAACAAAATCGGAGAATCTGTACTATCCATTCAAACTCCCTGGGCTCTGACCTCCATGATCCAGTCCAGGAGGGCAGAAGGGAATGAAGAGCATTGAAGAGCAGGGACCCCGGAGCCTGGTGGGTGTGGGGGTCAGTGCAGGAGTGGGCCCTCAGGAGACCATGCCGGGGTGCACACACCCATCCCAGGGGCCGGGATACAGCGTGGAAGGAAAGCACTTCCTGTGGGCAGCTCCACGCACGGGTCCTTCAGACTTTGTACTCTTGGGGGGAGGAGAAGGAGAGAACATAGATTCTAGAATTGTTGTTGTTGTTCAGTCGCCAAGTCAGGTCCTCCTCTCCGTGACCCATGCACAGCAGCACACCAGGCTTCCCTGTCCCTGACCGTTTCCCGAAGTTTGCCCAAGTTTGTGTCCACCTAGTAGGTGATGTCATCCAACCATCTCATCCTCTAGAATTTTTAAAAAATGATTATTTACATAAAGGAAATAACATCTTTCAGGAAATACATGGATTGGGGTTTTTTTTTTTTCGCCTTTCCATTTCTTTATTGCCCTTTTTTCCCCTCGTGCTTCAGCCAGATATCCGACCCTTCATGACCAAAATCTCCTGGAACACATGTGGGCTTTTGTTCTCCTTGTGGTTTGCTTTCCTTGTCCAGAGAGACAAGACTTGGGGACCGAGGCTGGGGAGGCGGGGGATGTGGTAGCAAAGGGAGAAGGGCCGCTTCTGCCTTGGCCCCAAGGATGAGGCTGAGCAACCATTTCTCGAGTGTTTCCGTCGACCTAGGACCCTAACGCGCTCTCCTCGCCCGGCCCACTCCCTCTGCTCTTTCCGCTTGTGCTCCATTCCCTAAGTCACAGGGGCCTGCCTGGGTCGGCCCACAGATTTCTTCCTTCTTTTTTTTTCCTTTAAGAATTTCATTCTTTCGCTTATTTCTTTTTTTTTAATATTTATTTATTTGACTGCCCGAGGTCTCCATTTCGACATGTGGAATCTTTCATTGTGGCATGCAGGATGTAGTTCCCTGACCCGGGATCAAACCCAGGCCCCCTGCATCGGGAGCTGGCAGTCTTGGCCGCTGGATGGCCAGGTAAGTCCCACAGAGGTGTCTTTATTGCCATCATCTGTGTCCACGGCAGGCTTCCTTCCTGCTTTACGTACTGAGAAGGTCAGCTGTACCTATACTTCTGGTGACTCTCAGCCAGAGGAAAGAAATAGTTTTCTTATGTGACTTATTAATATAAAGTGGCCCTCAATTACAATTCCTTAAGCTTTAGAAGTGTTCTGAAGCAAGCAGATTCTGCTGTCCAATACAGAAAAAATAAAATTGGAAAATATTTGTGTAATCTTCCAAGTAGAAGACATGCACTTGGCTATGTCATTCAGCACATCTGTGGATAAAAAACAAAAGTCTGTCTCTTTTGTTATAATCTCCCTGTGTTCTTGGGCTTCCCTGACAGCTCAATTGGAAAAGAATCCGCCCGCAAGGCAGAAGTCCCCAATTCGGTTCCTGGGTAGGGAAGATCCCCTGGAGAAGGGATAGGCTCCCCACTCTAGTATTCTTGGGCTTCCCTGGTGGCTCAGCTGCTTAAGAATCCACCTGCAATGCGGGACACTTGGGTTCAATCCGTGGGTTGGGAAGATCCCCTGGAGAAGGGAAAGGCTACCCACTCCCGTCTTCTGGCCTACTATTCTTAGGCTACTCTGAGGATGTGACGGTGTTTTGTTTTTATTTTTGCAAACCGGGTGTAACAGCCTTTCCATCTGTGGTTGCCATGGTTAATTCTTATTCCCACAAGGAGAAAATGCAGGGAGAGAAAACTGACATCCCCTTAGACCATTCTGGGAGTCGACGTGCATAAAATAATCTACTGACTGGAAAACAGAAGAGGGTGAAAGAAATACCTCAAGTTTCGATTACAGATGTACATATTGTTACTGACCTGTGGGTACAGACATAGCCACCCCGGTCTGACTCCAAGTATTACACAAAACCCTTCAAAACTGTAAAGGCCCCAATGCACACAGCTCTCTTGCCACTGACCTTTCATGTTGAAAGATGTGACTATCTCCTGTGCTTCCGGTCTCCTTTGCAAACCTGTTTATCAAATGTATGGAACATTTTTGTTTATGATGGCTTATGATTAATCATTCACCAAGGACACGGGCCCTTTGTACCTATTACTGGTGTGCATTTGTTTGGACTGCGTTTGACCCTTTGTACCCAAGTGGCCTGTGTAAGAACCTTTTGAAAACAATCCACCTGGTTAAATGTGTTTATGGTACTTGCGGAAATCCTCTGGCTCTGTAGCCATCACATTTCTGCTAGGTAAGGGAACCAAAATGACAATTTCACTCTCAAAATCAAGTTGACTGTTATATCAAGACAAACACATTCATCCTGGGTTCCTTGGAAGCATTCTGGGGTGAAATCCTAAACACTATTTTGAGCAACAGATGGCCAATTTGTGACCAAGGGGTGTTATATAAAGCACGCCTCTTTGCAGAAAACAAGAGTCTCAGATCTGTCCTCGTCTCTGCTCTGTGCTTGACGATCAAAGTTCTCTGCAGGTACTTCTCAGAGGAGTTCGTCTCCCCACCTGATGCCCCAGAGACGGGAGGGTCTCCACTTCCAAAGCCACAGGTCAAACGGAAGAACGGAATGTGTCCTGTGCAAGTTTAATCATTCACCCTTCAGACACCCCTTAGAGGAGTCATGCCTCAGTGTTCCTCTCCTGTCCTCCACGCGGGCAGTCCACAAACAGTCATCTCAAGGCTACCTGTGTGAAGGGAGTCACGTGCAGAAATCAACCAGGATGGTCTGTGAATTCCAGGAATACATTGTCTCGCACCGGGCACGGACTTGCCTCATGGAACTTCAAATCAAAGTCGGTAATGTGTGCGCCGCGTGTCTGAGACAGAGGAGAATGGCCAAGAGCTCACAGGAGGGTGATATGCTTGTACAATAAGTCCCCTACAGACAAACCTTCAAGTTGCAGACTTTCAGCGATGCAAACCTGCACTCCATCGGCGTCAGGAGTGAGTCAAATTGCAGCTTCCCCCTACCTCTGTCTCCCACTTCTGACGCTCCTTCAGCTCAGCCCTCTCCCTCCTCCCTTCAGGAACTCTCCTCGCCTGCTCGCTCGGGGCCAGCCCCTGTGCGCCAGCCGTTGTACACGACTACTGTGCGTTTCAAGACCTTGTGCTCTAAGATGAAAACGGACTTAACTTTTTGTGTTTGTTTTTATGTATTATTTGTGTGAAACATATTAGAAACCTGTTACAGTACTGTACGGGCTTCCCTGATAGCTCAGGTGGTAAAGAAGCCACCTGTAATTCAGGAGACCCTGGTTCTATTCCTGGGTCAGGAAGATCCACTGGAGAAGGGATAGGCTACCCACTCCAGGATTCTTGGGCTTCCCTTGTGGCTCAGCTAGTAAAGAATCTGCCTACAATTCAAGAGACCTAGGTTCGATCCCTGGGTTGGGAAGATCCCCTGGAGAAGGGATAGGCTACCCACTCCAGGATTCTGGCCTGGAGAAGTCCATGGACTGTCTAGTCCGTAAGGTTGTGAAGAGTTGAACACGACTGAGTGACTGTCTCACACACACACACACACACACTACTGTATAGGCAGTTGTGTTAGCTGCATAACCAGGCTAGCTTTGTTGAACTTATGAAGGCATGCTGGGAATCAAAGTCCTTCATATGCTCGGGACTGTAATCTGTTACCCAGAGGCCATTTTACAGAATAAGTAGATCTAGAGTAGTGGAATGACTTGTGCATCCTGATGGGAAGAAAGTGCCAGGATTAGGAATTGGAGGCTGTAAAATCAGAGGGTCGAGAATTTAACTAGAGAGTTTGGCTAGATGGGAGGTCATGAACTGAATTAGCTGGAGGTGAGAATAGAGGTGATGGGGGTCTCATATTTATTATGACTTAAGATGAGCTGTCTGGCAACCCACTCCAGTATTCTGGCCTGGAGAATTCCATGGACAGAGGAGCCTGGTGGGCTGCAGTCCATGGGGTTGCAAAAAGTCAGACTGAGTGACTCAGCACACACAAGACGAGCAGTCGCAGGGTGAGAAACAAAACTGATCAAGCAAGACTGCAACAGCCATTTAAAGTCTAGAAGTAGGAGATCTATCACGCTGTATAGTTTTCTATCTATAAAATGCTCTGTGATACTAATATTGCAATATAATTATATCTAAGTTTAACTCAAGAGTCTCCCCACGAGTCTGACATATGCACTTATTACTTCATCTCAGAATGTGCTGGTCCATGTCAATAAACCCATAAGAAATTCTAAAAATGTTTAAACATCGGTTGATTTGACCATCATTTCTGCCCTCCTGGGCTATGAACCTTGACCTCATAAGTAGATGATGCTGAAGCCGGCGGCTGGTGTGAACTGATTCATTGCGTGTCAGTTATTTTAGAGAAAGTCCAATGAGGATCTTCCTGTTCTTTAAATCAATACATGAACAGATTCTGAGAACTATAAACTTTCCCAGTTCAATAACATGAGGGAAGCATGCTGACCTTTAATGCTTAAAAATATTTTCAAAAAGGCAAGTGACCTGAAAAATTATGGGAAACTCAAATAATGAAGAGTGTGGTAATAGTCAGAAACCACATTCCCCTTGATTTCCTTCCCCCAAAAACAATAAGCATTTCCCTACTGGGGAAAGTTTAAAATCCTTGTATTACTGAGGGACATTGGTTTTCCTTGGTGTGAGGGAAAACCAATAGTTAGAGATTGGTGAAAAGTCCCATGTTGATTCAATGTAACTTTAATTCCTATAAAGGCATTTTCTAATCACATGATATAACTGAGAGATAGGTTTCACTCCAGAATAAGGAGTCTGCAGTATATTACCAGGAGACGTTGTTCTTGCTTTTGGTTTCAGGGGTGGCAGCCTGTCCACAGTGCCATCAAGTCTGAAATTCTTAGCATAACTGATGAAGGAATTAGGAAACAAGAGAACACTTTGGCAGGTGTGTGTGTGCACTCAGTCATGGCCAACTTTTTTGCACCCCCATGGACTCCTCTACCCATGGAATTTTCCAGGCAATAACCTGGAGTGGGTAGCCATTCCCTTCTCCAGAGGATCTTCCCGATCCAGGGATCAGACCCAGCGATTAAACCCATGTCTCCTGCGGCTCCTGAATTGGAAGGTAGATTCTTTACCACTGAGCCACCTGGGAAGCCTATCTTGGTACACACTCTGCCCGTAAACCAGACCACAAATATTTGTGGATCATTTCATTTCTTAAAAATGTTTCAGAATTCCAACTCCATTACAGTGAAGGCAAGTGAAAGCGAAAGTGTTAGTCACTCAGTTGTGTCCGACTCTTTTCGACCCATGGACTGTAGCCCGCCAGGCTCCCCTGTCTGTGCAATTCTCCAGGCACGAATACCGGAGTGGGTTGCCATTTCCTTCTCCAGGGATCTTCCCAACCCAGGGCTGGAACACTGGTCTCCCACACTGGAAGCGGGTTCTTTACCGTCTGAGCCACCAGCAAAGCCCACACTGAAGGCAAAGGAGAAACTGATTTTAGAAGCCCACTGGGGATCTGCTCAGATAACCACTTGCACACACTCTACACCTCTCCATTCACATGTGCACTGCTTCCTGCATGCTTTCATGAAGCATTTCCCAGCATCTACTACATTCTGAAATCGGTGATTCTTTAAGATTGTATTATCTCAGAGATAAAGGGATATTTTATTGCCGGTTGAAGGTGCTCCCTCAGAAAGTGATAACCCATTTAATCTCTCCTTCAGCTAACGTGTCATCCATGCCCCGGAAAATACAAAGACAAATAAAAGACGCTCCCTCAGAGAACTAGCTCTCTGGTCTCATCTCCAACCCAGAGTCTCACAAGCGCAGTCTGACTCTATAAGCTTCTGTATTTATCATCACTCAGAATGTGTTTGAATAAGACCATCTGTGAAAGCATTGCAAAAACATATCTATTATCATTCTGATTCATTTTATGGATGATTCCCTTCGGATGTTTGAAAACATGAAACTCTAACACATGTGACAAAAATCACTTCTTATTGCTTTGTTGTCTTTGTTTATTTTTTAAAAGGTTTTATTTTATCTTCAGGCTATAGTACATCTCAAAACAACTAGTTAAATCTTGATCATTTACAGGAATTCACAGGCACGCGGGCCTGGACTCTAGAAAGCCACTCAGAAAGATTTTTGATAACCGCTTTACTGAAATATAATTCACAGACTCCAAGTTCACTCTTTTAAAGTGTGTAATTCGGTGGGTTTTAGTATAGTCACGGAGTTGGGAAATTGTCACCATGTAATTGTCATCACCCCGAAATAAAACACGTCACAGTCACAATCCATTTCCCTCCAAAGTCTTCCCAAGCTCTTGGCAACCACTAACCCACTTCCCGTGCCCACGGATATGTCTGCTCTGAACATATCATGTAAATGGGCTCGCACAGTATCCAGCCTGCCGTTACCGCTTCTTTCAGTGGGCATAATGCCTTCAAGGTCATCTATGTTGTATCAAGTATCAGAACTTCTTTCTTTTTATAAAATATCGAGTATTCATTGTGCAAATACACCACATTCTGTTTATCCATCCATCTGTTGGGGAATACTGGGGTTGTTTCCAACTTGACTATTATGAATAATGCTGATAGGAACTTTTGTGTACAGTTTTGCCTGGATGTAAGTTTCCAGTTCTCATGGGTGTTGGCCTAGGGGTAGGATTGCTGGGCCAAAAGGCATGTATAGACTTTCGAGGAACTGCCAAATTGTTCCCCAAAGTGACTGCACCATTTTACATTCCTGACCACAGTGGACGAGTTCCGATTTCTCCATGTCCTCACCAATGCTCGTTTCAGAAAGATTTTTGTCCTGGCATATGAAGAATGTGTCTTTATTTCTCAGAATTTATTTCAAAGAATAGGGCGAAGGGATGTGATAACCATCTTCTTCAGGGGAGGTGAGAAATGGTCTCTTTTTCCCAGTGCTGACAGCTTCTCAAAACCCTGGCCACTCTGCAGGATAGGATTCCAGGAACGAGATTCCTTGTAGCATGTGTCCACTCTTTGAGGCAGAGTCATTCTCTCTCAAGCTTTCCCTGACCCAGTAAGGATCATCACAGCAAATGGTCAATGGCTCTGCAGACAAAGAAGATACTGTGCAGGCAGGTAGCAATCAAGAGAGACATATTCTTCAGGGCTCAGAGGCTGAAGAACTCGTGATTTGTCTCCATTTCATAAAGATGACTTATATAGATCTTAATTGGAAATTTTAATTTTCTCATGATTACAATTTTTCTTTTATGAAGCAAGTGCCCAGATGTCTGATAACGGTTTTATGTGGTTAGTGGCCAAATATTTCCATTAGGTACATTCCCCAGGCAAAATAAAGATACCCAGCATAATTCACAAGGATGGAATTCGAGCTGGCCGGAAGGACCAACGCTGAGCCTTCAGCCATTTGTTACAAGGTGTTCAGTCCGCTCCCCTTCTTAAAGTTAGCAAAGACTGCAAGTGACCTGCAAATGCTTGAAACGCTATTAAAATGCAGTCATTACATGTTATAATGTGCTTTAGAGAAAGGGTTTTACCCACTCCAGTATTCTTGGACTTCCCTTGTGGCTCAGCTGGTAAAGAATCTGCCTTCAGAGCAGAAGACCTGGGTTCGATCCCTGGGTTGGGAAGATCCCCTGGAGAAGGGAATGGCTACATACTCCAGTATTCTGGCCTGGAGAATTCCATGAACTGTGTAGTCCATGGGGTTGCAAAAAGTCAGGCACAACTGAGCGACTGGTGGTGCTAGTCTAAGTAAACAGCCAGCGGAAGTGCGTGGCTGTGACCGTGCGCGTGTGACCGTGAGCCTGGTCCTACTAGATTAGGTGCAGGCTCTTAGGTAGATTATGTTGGGAGGGAGACATCCCATGTTGCTACTGGAGACTGTTAAATCACACATATACACAGGCGTGCACATGCATGCACACACACACACGTGTGCACACGTGTCAGTACACGGTGGCGGACAACACCATGTGTAGGATCTAATTCCCACACGCTCACGTCATGAAGTGCTTTGTAGGCCCCAGCACGTTTTAGCACCTCAGAAATGTTTACTAAGTGATTTAAGATAGCTGCTAAAACCACTGGATTATACAGATCTCGGAAGTATTCCTTTCCCCTGTGTTGTTAGCTTTTCAATCTCGTTACCCTAGATATTGAGTCAATGTCAGGGTCTGTTGCTGATGGATTTTTTTCCTGAATGGAATAGGGGGCGAGAGAAAAGGTTTCAGTTTATCTCCAGAGACTCTAGTTTCTTCTGCTTTTACCTGAAGGACACTGTCTCCATCCTCTGTCTCCTACGGTTGACCTAGATCTTTCCATTAGAAGGAACAAGCCTAGCAAGTCACTGTCTTACTCGCTCATAATCTCGACCACAGCTCTGCTTGGTACAAGATCACAGCTAGAACCACCAAATGGCCTCAACTCCAGGCTTAGAATCGGGGGAACGTTGGACGTGACTTCACCTTGCCCTGACCACCTTCTAAGAAGACAGCCCAAGCATCTGAGCGTCCAGTCCTCTGTGAGGCCTCTAAGCAGAACTGCACGCCCGTTCCCTTCTCAGGGGTCTCCCTCTGCTCTCACCAGCTTTCCAGCCCCCCACCTCTCTCCAGAAGGGAAGCTGCGGGCCAAAGCTTGGGTCTTGACCGTCTGTGCATCTCCATGGCCTGCCATAAATCGGTGTTTGATGGGTGTGGGACTGCTGGTCGCCACCATCCCCTAAGTCCCCTGCAAGATGAAGAAGGCTGTGAGCATACCCACTGGGCTGGGCACCGAGGCTGTCAGGGGAGCGGAGGCGAGCTGCCTCCCGGCTGGGCACGAGAGCTAAGGTGACGGAAGACAGGCGAGCCAGGGAAAGGCACAGGAGCTGGTCCGCGTCTGTGAGGCCCCGCAGAAAACACGAAGACTCAGAGGAGGCGCAAAGCCTCCCTGTCCATACACCAGGCTGAACAAAGACAGACCCTTGAGGAAAAGTGACTGAAACACACGGGGACCAAAGGACAGCTTAGACTTACTCTAGCGAGATCTATTTGCACAGATTTCCCTGCCTCCATCCCCAACACTGGTCAGAAGAGTGTGTCTCCCCTCCTGGTACAAGGAGGACACCTTCCACGCGGCACTTTTATCTCCTGGCTTTAGGAAGGCAGGGGAAATGGAGCACCCTTGTTACACCTGCTGTTTTTCAAGCTCCTTTACCTCAAAAAAGCATATTTTCAGGTGACACATTCTGTTACCCTTCATTTATTTATTTACACAGATGATGTCCATCCCCTTCATAAGGCTCCTTCAAAGAAATAAATGAATTGTGTGTGTGTAAGAGATATTACTTTGCCAACAAAGGTCCATCTAGTCAAGGCTATGGTTTTTCCAGTGGTCATGTATGGATGTGAGAGTTGGACTGTGAAGAAAGCTGAGTGCTGAAGAATTGATGCTTTTGAACTGTGGTGCTGGAGAAGACTCTTGCGAGCCCTTGGACTGCAAGGAGATCCAACCAGTCCATCCTAGAGGAGACCAGTCCTGGGTGTTCATTGGAAGGACTGATGCTGAGGCTGAAACTCAATACTTTGGCCACCTCATGCAAAGAGTTGACTCATTGGAAAAGACCCTGATGCTGGGAGGGATTAGGGGCAGGAGGAGAAGGGGACGACAGAGGATGAGATGGTTGGATGGCATCACCGACTCAATGCACATGAGTTTAGGTGAACTCCAGGAGTTGGTGACGGACAGGGAGGCCTGGCGTGCTGCAATTCATGGGGTCGAAAAGAGTCAGACACAACTGAACAACTGAACTGAACTGAATTGAGAACAATCCCTTGCATTTAATAAATGCTGCTGCTGCTGCTAAGTCACTTCAGTCATGTCTAACTCTGTGCGACCCTATAGACAGCAGCCCACCAGGCTCTGCTCTCCCTGGGATTCTCCAGGCAAGAGTACTGGAGTGGGTTGCCATTGCCTTCTCCATTAATAAATGCTATGTAAGTATTTAATAAATTTAATAAATGCTTCCCAGGTGGCCCTGGGCTTCCCTGGGCTCAGACGGTGAAGAAGCTGCCTGCCATGTGAGACACCCAAGTTTCATCCCTGGGTCAGAAAGATCCCCTGGAGAAGTAAATGGCCACCTACTCCAGTATACTTGCCTGGAGAATTCCATGGACCGAGGAGCCTGGCTGGCTACAGTCCATGGGGTCACAAAAAAAGATATGACTGAGCAACTAACACTTTCCCAGGTGGCGCTAGAGGTAAAGAATCTGCCTGCCCATGCGGGAGATGCAGGAGACACAGGTTCGATCCCTGGGTCTGGAAGATCCCCCTTGGAGAAGGAAATGGCAACCCACTCCTGTATTCTTGCCTGGGAAATCCCATGGAGAGAGGAGCCTGGCGGGTTACAGTCGATGGGGTCACAGAGAGAGTCAGACACGACTCAGGACAGCACAGCATGACATGGAAGTATTAATCACTACCTTTAGTTTAAGGAAATGGTTCGTGTGGGTTAGTGATGTTTCTACCAAATTTTAGTCCAATCTGGCTCCCTGATATTATACCCCTGCAAGTACCTACATTTCAAAAGCACTTCCCTTACATATATAAACTCATGTGTGATTTTAAGCTGAACATCTAGCCTATAAAAATAAATTATTAATTTAGTTAGTAATCAAGTCCTAACAAGTCCGTAATCATGAAATCTCTAATTATTTTCTTGTTCTTCCCAGCAACAGACATGGGCATGAGAGACAAGGGGGCTAGGCTCAGGAAATTCTGCGTGTGACCTGTTTAATGTAACCGCGTAAATTGTCGTCCAGGTATTTGTCTTAGGCTCTTGACGCTACAAGCTTCACGACTGTTTGCTAAATACTGAGATAGGCACCCCAGAAGCTCTCCATAAACATTAATTGAAAGAATAATTGAAAATAAACCTACATGCCTTTTCACTTAAATCCAAGCCTTTGCTAAGGTTTAACTTTCTCAGTCATATAATCACTTTCTATATACAAAGGAAAAAAATATAATCAGTGGGAGCCGCTTTCCATTCTAAATTCCACTTTAATTTTTGCTTCAAATACAAACATTACAGGTTTGATATGACTTATGTATTTAAGTTTCAACTGAGCTCTGAAAACGGCCTGAGCATATTCCTTCATTTCCCTTGTTAAGAATCTCTACTTACGTCTGTCCACTGGACTAACTGCATTTTAATTATGTCCTGATCGCTTTGCCTCTATCAGGGGGCTGTGCTGTGCTGTGCTTAGCCGCTGAGTCATGTCTGATGCTGTGCAACCCCGTGGACCATAGCGCACCAGGCTCCTCTGTTCGTGGGATTCTCCAGGCCAGAATACTGGAGTGGGTGGCCATGCTGTCCTCCAGCAGATCTTCCCAACCCAGGGATTGAACCCAGATCTTCTGCATTGCAGGCAGATTCTTCACCATCTGAGCCACCAGGGAAGCCCCATCAGGTGGCTGGTGGACAACGGGTTCATGTGCTGGGGCTGTAGTTCAGGGCAGACTGCCAAGGGTTAGCAATCTCAAAGTAGTCGGTGAAACAATGGTGCATACTTATTCTCAAACTGCCAGCCTTTGAGGTGAAACTCTGTAGCGAATGACTCAGATGACAGTTTGCAGCTGAAAGAGAAGGCCAGCTCAGGGTCTCACAGACTGCAGGCACCCGGGGCTGCCTCTGGGGTAAAATCCACCCCTGGTGGATTCACCCGAGGGCCGTGTTCGCCTCCCTGCACACGGGCTCCATTTTTCCATCCAGCTCATCCTCATCATTCTGTGAGCACAGATGAAGAGCTCTTATTTACATAAGAACAAATTCACGTGTGGAAGCGTCCGAGCAGGAGAAGGAGGTTCAGAACTTACAAAGCGAATAGATCAACAGAGCCCTCTAGCCAACTGCGTACGACTAATCCGAGCTGGCGTCAGGAGAGCATCTCTGATGTAAACACGCAGGAACGTTGTCTAGAAAATCTCCAAATGGACCTCCTGTGCTTCGTATCTCTTCACAAAGAGGAAAATCCAGGTAAAGGCACCTGATTGCTAAACTCCACAAACAAAGAGGAAGAGAGATTTTCTGTTAAAGATCAAGACAGAAACGTTATCCTTATTTGCATGACTTGAAAGCAGCTTGCAAATGGAGCCCCGGTCTGTGCTCTTACCAGGCCCCTGCCCAGAAGAAGCGATTCTAACTCCTGAGCACCGGCTGACGGATAACCGACACGTTCCGCGGATGAAGCAGTCTGCAGAAAAGCTTCATGTATCATCTTGCTACAGATTCTCGGCAGCCAGACAGCCTTGCCCCTTCTCCATCCCGCACGCTGTTTATGTGTTTCCATTTACATGAATCTAGTCTATGCTTGTGCCCGGTTGATTTTTCAAGTTAATCATAGGGCACTTGGGGAAAGATTAATGTCAGGAATGCAGAGGTTCAGCAAATTGTCGAAGAGTTTCACCATACAATTAATCTCTCTCTTCACGCATTACAAAAGTGCAAGGGACAAAGGCAGAGAGCTGTCATAATGCAGACAGCACAGGTCTGTCTGGAAGAGCCGGGGGAGCCAGCTATGAAACGCATAGGAAAATGGCTCTCTGCTTTAAGGACTTATAGATCATCCCCTTTGTGCATCATTCTTTCTTGCCAGGCTGTTGTTTAGTCGCTCAGTTGTGTCCCACTCTTTGTGACCCCATGGACTGTAGCCCACCAGGATCCTCTGTCCATGGGATTCCCCAGGCAAGAACACTGGAGTGGGTTGCCATTTCCTCCTCCAGGTCTTCCCGACCCAGGGATCGAACCCGCATCTCCTGTGGCTCCTGCATTGCCGGTGGATTCTCTACCACTGAGTCACCGGGAAAGCCCCTTCTCGCCTGATGCTTGTACCTCAATCCCATTTCCCACTCAGCTGTCATTGTCCCGACGAGAGCACCGTAAGCTGGGCCATGGGAGCAAGTGGAGATGGCATCTCAGTTAAGGCAACGCCACGCTCTTGATGCTGAGTCTGACCTCTGTACCTAGGACAGAATAAATTCTCAGAAGCTGAACTCTGGGTGAACTAGAAAAGAATAGCTTTATTGCTTTGCCAGGCAAAGGGGTTTGCCCCAGCGGGCTAATGCCTTCAAAACTCTGACCCCATCTGGAGGGGGTAGTGAAGAATTGTATGGTATTAGTTAAAAGAGGGCGTGATCAGCTCATGGACACTCTTCTGATGGCTTGGCAGTGAGGGAGTGGAGTCAGCATCATCAACTTTCTGGTTCCGAGCCGTCCAGGGCCTCCGTGTTCGTGGGCAGAAAGCAGCTAACTTCCGTGTAGTGAGGGTTTCAGTATCTGCAGAAAGCTCCAAGATATCTTCCTGTGTATCCCTTGAGGGGAACCAGGGCCCGGCTCCAAGGCTGCCCTACTGCTTCTTGACTGCTCTTTCCTGGTTTCGGCACCCCCTCCCTTCCCTGATTGGCAGCTGTTTGAACCTTCCTGTTGGAACTCAGAGAAGGTCATGGAGCCTGAATGAAGCCTAATTCCTGTAATCAAGAAACGGGGGACACAGACGTCTTTTGTGCCCAGGAGCCCCACAGGGTCCTGCTCCATCTCACTCTCATCTCCTCAGATGCCCTCATATCCTTCATGTCCAGCTTTATCCATATTCCTCTGCGATCAAAACCCTTTGTAGGACACGTGAAACAAACTTCTTCCCTCCAAGGCAGGGCTCTCTCTCATCAGCTGGTGAAAATGTGGCACCCAATGGCTCACGGGACCTTCCTAGTGCTGTGTTTCCCCCGAAGCAGAGGTTCAGGATGGCCTAGTTCAGTGTTAGTGGCAACTTCACAGAGAGAACCGCCGGGTGGACTCACAAAGTGCCAGGGTCCTGTTTGCGGCCAGGCCGGTAGGAGCAAGAGTGTGGCCGGAAGGGCATTGGGTGCCGGCTGCGGGGGGTCCTGTGCGGGGCAGGGAAGGGCAGGCACGGAGCGTCTCCCTTTCTCGGTTCCTGGGCTCCGGCTGCACTGGTTTCAGGGAGCTCCCCCTACATCAGCTGGAAACCCGCCGGAAACCAAGGCAGCTGAGTTCTGCTTCCCGTTCCTCACACGCACATTTCTGTGGACTGAAATGACCCCAAAGTCACAATAAGGCTTTCGAGCTGAACCCTCTATGCAACAGTAAACATCCATCAGATAATGACAGTCATTCTCTTCCTTGCAAACGAAATGGAAGGAAAAATTAGCAGATAAGGTTTCAGATCCTGATCCATGACCTCATAACATAGATGTACTTACTTAAAATGTCCCCCTTTGCCTTCCACTAAGGAAGCATCTTCTCCCTTTCATTCTTGACTTTGGTCAAAGAACTGAAATGGTGAGAAAAAAAAATGATGAAAATCCTGTTCATTTATGATTCGGGGTCCTGTGTTATCAGAGCTGATGGATAGCCTACCAATTAGATAGTTTTACAAGAACTGCGAACTTAACTCCACAAAGCTCTCTTCATTTAGGAAAACTCACACTTGGCGCTGCTCTCCCGATCCGCCCCACCCTCCCCTTCCCCTCTGTGTCACACATCCGCTCTCTGTGTCTGCATCTCCATTCCTGCTCCGTGTGTGGGTTCATCTTTATCATTTTTCTAGATTCCAAGTATATGCGCTAATGTACAATATTTGTTTTTCTCTTTCTGGCTTACTTCATTCCGCACTTAGTATTACAGGTCAACGCAAAGCAGAAAAGACCCAGAAAACCTCACATGCTTCTTGATGTATGTACCGCGGTGATAAAGGAAGTAACGACTACTCCCATCTCTAGAATGGCCACTCTGCCAGCTGCTCTGATTACACGGTGGGCAGTGCGCTTGCGATCTGGCAAGGTGACCACGGCCACCCTGCCCCTCAGAAGGAAACCAGGGATCGCCCCTGCACCGCCCCGCTCAGGGCAGCAGAGCCCTGAAGCGACACAGAGGCAAAGCTGGAGCTACATTCAGGTCTGTGCAGCTTCAGAGTGCACTGTTTCCACTCTGCTGTGCTAATTCGTGCAGGTGGATGGGAGGCAACCTTGGCTTCCCATCCTCCACACAGACGTCACATCCACACAGCCCATGATGCCCAGAGGACAGGTGCAGAGCAAACTCACCGCTGCCGGTCCCCAGAGACACCAGCCCTCCCGTTTCCAGCCGCACTCCCTGTTTCACCCTCGAGCAGGAGACCCCGTTTGCAAGCCCTGGAAGGCCCCCATGCCCGCCTCCCCTGTGTATACTCACACAGGTCTACACTCGGCCCTTCTCCGGGGGCATGACCTTCACCTGCACAAGGTCATTGCTCTCATGGGTGGGAAAGTGTGAGTCGGGAACATTAGGCTTCATGATCTTGAGCTTGTAGTGGCTGAAATGTAATAAACTGGGGTAAGTCTGTCTTGTTTTTGAGAATAAATATGTTGCACTTTATCCATGGCTTGCACCACGGGCAGAGCATAGGCGGTAGAGCGCCAGCAGCTGGAAAGGTTTGACCCCACAAATGCAGCGTGTTTGATCCAGAGCCTTCTGTATAAATATGCAACGTGTTTATGTGGCCCATCGGTTGCTGTTAGGGCACCAATAAACCCCCACAGGTGGCAGAGTTGGGGACACAGCCACACTGGTGTCCGTAAACGAGGCATTTATTCAGGGCATCACTCCAGTCTGCTGCTTTGGGAACCTCTTCTCCGTCTTCTATTCATGAAGTGAACACGTGTTTCTGATCAATATGTAGAGATCAATTGAATGATATCATTACAAGAAAAAAAGCAAATGAGATCCAATGCAAATATGTCGATTCTAGTTATAAGCCTACTCTGTGATTCCCACAATTGCTTGTCCCCAAATGTAAAAACAACGTGATTAAACATCCTTTTAACTTCTGTTTGCCAGCAAACACCAGGTCCGGAGTGTGCTCCACCCACTCCCTAGATGCAGAAAAGACCTGGTCTTTTTGTAAGAGTGGAGCCTCCTTCCATCCAATCCCACTGACCAAAGAGCTGCCTTTGCCAGCAGGGTGAGGTAACGTCCCCAAGGCCCCCAGCGTCTAAGAATCTCTGTGGAGTTTCCGAAGAGCCAACCTGTTCTCTCCATCTTTCAACAAAATGCAGTCAAAAAGCAACCGTGTCCTTAGTTTTCTAGAATTTCTCTGACTGAAATTTGATTTTTAGCCTCTAAACTTGCCGACAAAGGTCCGTCTAGTCAAAGCTGTGGTTTTTCCAGTAGTCATGTATGGATATGATAGCTGGACCATAAGAAGGCTAAACGCCGAATAACTGATGCATTCAAATTGTGGTAAGGATGTGAGAGCTGGACCCTAAAGAAGGCTGAGCACCAAAGAATTGATGCTTTTAAACTGTGGTGTTGGAGAAGACTCTTGAGAGTCCCTTGGAATGCAAGGAGATCCAACCAGTCCATCCTAGAGACCAGTCCTGGGTGTTCATTGGAAGGACTGATGCTGAAGCTGAAGTGCCAATACTTTGGCCACCTGATGCGAAGAGCTGACTCATTGGAAGACTCTGATGCTGGGAAAGATTGAGGGCAGGAGGAGATGGGGGTGACAGAGGATGAGATGGTTGGATGGCATCACCGACTCAATGGACATGAGTTTTAGCAAAATCCAGGAGATAGTGAAAGGCAAGGAAGCCTGGCATGCTACAACCTGTGGGGTCATGAAGAATCAGACATAACTTAGCAAGTAAACAACAAAATTTGACATTTCAAAACCTTGCTTGCTATACAGCTCAATCCTCTGTTCCTAACCATCCACACCAATTTCTACTGCCCTCAGCAGGAAAGAGCTCATTTACACGGAAGGTACTCCAGGATCTTAACATGAAGACAGCAACTGCTCCCCACTTCCCGCTCAAGCCAAACACTTTGGGTGCTTCCACCCCAGTTCTTTCCTCTTATTTCCCCTTCTTATCCCAACTGCAACTGTCTAATCATCTGTCAGAGGAAAAGAGGATACGCATGCCTGGAGCACCCTCGGCCCAGGGACCATCCTCCCTGTACTGTGACTCTGTCGCCTTTCCAGCTTGAACTGAGGGCCACCTGTGCTCCATGGGGCCTCAAAGAGTCGAACATGGCTGAGCGACTGAACAACCCGTATTCCATGCACAATGATACATTCTGGCTCAGTGACCATGTAAATTACAGCATTTGGACGTGTTCCCAAATAACTGTGAGATGGAGAAAGAGAAAAACTGTGGCTGCAAATTTAGTAGGTGCACTAGGAAAAGCTACAATGATAAACCTTGGTTTTCTCTAGGCAGATAAAAGGTGGTAGTCATCTGCAGCCCCACTAAGTCAGAAAGGCTTGAGAGCCCAAAGGAAATGAAGGGCAAGGTGGACTCCTTTCAAAACCAAATTTTCAATTCCAGGGAACTTGAGGACTTTTAAGATAAAAATTACAGTTGGACCATCGCACTTCAATTCACACATTTCTTTGTTTTAACTTTTTCATCTGTGAAGTACAGTACCATCTTCCTACTTAATGATGTTATAAAATAACCGGTGAGACATGATAAATCTGAATTATTTGTGCACACCCTGAATCTCCAGTAAATAATGGAGGAAGGAGAGGGGGAAATCAGAAAGCATCCGTGGATAATAGAAGCAGGAGCCATAATCACCAGGTGTTTGTAGGGAACTAATCATTCCATAGACAACTTGATTGCTTTTGTGATGGAATTACAAGATTTACAGATGAAAGCAATGCAGCTGATGTATGTCTAGAATGACGACTGCAATATAATACACTTGATACAGTGTAGCACAAAATCCCGCTTGCAAAATACATCTGTGTAGGTCGGGACTGTCACAGAACAGAAAGCCAAGGAGAGGCCGCCAAGAAATGAGTAAGAACAGATAGAACTGCTTCTTTGGAGCCTCCTGTAACCCTGACTGACAACAAAGATGACCTTGGATTTGATGCTGAAAAATCTGTTTAAAAACCAACAGTCAAAGGATAGTCAAACATGTCGCCCTTGCTGAATATTTGGAACTACAGAAATGGTACCAAAAAAATGGTAAAACCATGGATCACAGACCACAGATTCTTGAGCAAAAACTAAAAGTTTTATCAACTCTGGCAAAACACATATTTTTTGTTTTCCATATCTCTCATGCATGTGCTCAATCACTAAGTCGTGCCCAACTCTTTGCGCCCCAATGGACTGTAGCCCTCCAGGCTCCTCTGTCCATGGGATTTCCCAGGCAAGAATACTGGAGTGGATTGCATTTCCCCCTCTAGGGCAATCTTCCCGACTCAGAGATCCAGCCCACGTCTCCCTCGTCTCCTGCATTGGCAGGCGGATTCTTTACCACCTGAGCCATGGGGGAAGCCCAGTATCTCTCATGAGCTACTAGTAAAACTGGAAAAGTAGCTCTAATCATCATGTAGCATTTAGCGAGTGCCTGTTGTATGCCAGATAATGACTTAAGCATCTCTCACGGGGCTCCCCTTGTCACTTACCAGTGAAGAATCTGCCTGCAATACAGGAGCCATGGGAGACTCTGGTTTGAACCCTGGGTCAGGAAGGTCCCCTGGAGGAGGGTATAGCAGCCCACTCCAATATTCTTGCCCAGAGAATCCCATGGACAGAGGAGCCTGGCGGGCTACAGGCCATGGGGTGGCACAAAGTCGGACATGACTGAAGCGCCTCAGCACGCTGCAGGCATGCGCCTCCTGTGACTGAGACCCACAAGGCGGACCCTGCTTCCACATGCAGTGTGAACACTGCTGGCGTCCTGCCCTGGCCTCCTCCACTGCTGAGCATCAAGGCTTCCAGTTGCCAGGATACCCCTCCTACTCCACTGGCCTTGACCCTGCTGGAGCCTCTGTTCCCGGGAGCTTATTCCTCCCCAGCTCTGTCTCCTGCAGAGACAACCTGCACCCAGCTAACACAGGGACACCCAGGCTGGTTCCGGGCTCCTTGTCTCAAAGGGGTCCAGCCTTGCACACCACCTCTCTCTGCAGAGCTCCCCATGGAATCGGAGGGAGTGCAGACTCTAGCTGAGACGACATCATCGCCCCAGCCTGTCCGGCTTCTTCCCTGCTTCCTTTTCTCCTGAGACTATCCCCTCGGGCAACCAAGTGCATCCAAATCTCTCTGCTTCTGGAGAACCAAATTCAGAGTGGAGCTGGCAGAGGAGGAAAGGGAGCCTCAGGAAGGGTCGGTAACTAGGTGCTGGGTCGTACTGTGAACTGGCAGAGCCAGAGTCTAGCCTGGGCTGCCCTCTAGGACCCGCATGCCCAGAGGGAACAAGGCCGTCCGACAGGGTGGGCAGGGACAAGAAGGGTGCTGACCATGCCTGAGCCCTGCTCCACCGCCCTGGGCCCTACCGCCTTCGCCCTTCAGGCAGGTTCGTCGCCGAGGCCGTAAATTGCCGTTTGACCACGGCTGGGCCCGAGGAGTTTCTGTCCCTTGCAACCACGAATCTGGAGGCAGCATCCCTGACATGAGTAGGGAGGCCAGGGGTGAAGCATTAGCTTGTTTCCGAGACAAGGTAACAAGCTTGTTCTCAGACACATTTAGGTGGAGGTGCCCAAGGAGAGAAGAGATGTCCACAAAAACGCTTTCCTAAGAGAAGAATCGACGATGTGGACGAGACAGAGCGGGACCCGACAGGGACGAGGACCCCACGGCCCGGCAGAAAATTGAGAACCTTGAAGACAGAGGAAAACAGTCAAAGGAGACCAAATACTAAGAATGCACTCATTAACCATAGTCAAGGACCTTCAGTTCTTTCTCCAGGACTATAGATGATATTCTGAGCCACATCGTGTGAGCTGTCTTATAGATACTGAAACCCCAGGTGGACGGGATAACTACGTGATGACCAGACCGTACCCAGGACACGAGCTGCCACACTCTGAGAACTGGCCATAAAGAAATGGGGGAAAATGGGCCCTGGAACTGAAGATCAGCTGTACCTAAAGCAACCAGCACGAGCTGATCAGACCATTGAGGACCAACCTGAAGGCGACTGTCAGAGATGACTGTTTCTGGATGTAGATCCCCCCTGTCCCGCACTCCGTCTAAGCTCCTGCCCCACTAGTTGGGGGCTGGTAGGGGGAGTCAGGCTTCAGACAGATGTCTGCCCCCCTCCCTCCCTAGTTCCCAGCGTCTGAAATACAGCAGACTGTCCTTTCCACCATCCTGGCCTGTTTAGCGGCTTTTGGGCAGCAAGAAGCCAGACCCCACCATACCTCTTTCACTAACAGAAAAAGGAAATAAATCCTGAACTGGGTACTGATGATTTGCACCAAAATAAAGATACGGAAGGGGATGCACGTGTGTGCTCAGACATGTCTGACTCTGTGCGACCCCATGGACTATAGCCCGCCAGGCTCCTCTGTCCATGGGATTCTCCGGCAAGGATACTGGAGAGGTTGCCGTGCCCTCCTCCAGGGGAATCTTCCCGACCCAGGGATTACACCCGAGTCTTCTGAATCTCCTGCGTTGGCAGGCAGAGTCCCTCCCACGGCACCACCTGGGAAGCCCACAGAGGGGACATTCCTGGACAGTTTTCAGGCGCGGAGAGTAGGCAGGGCTGTCAGATTCTACAAATAAAAATGGAGATGGCGCCTAGCTTCAAGTGTTCTTCAAGACACTCTGTGCACGGAATCTGTGGAGCTGCTAAAGGAGAAAGATAAAGAGCGATGGGATCTAGAGGCGACTTTGCTGAACGTGCCGATCGGTGATCAGAGAGTTAATTCAACACCTTTACACCATGAAACCTCTGCACCTGGTGTTACGTCTCTGGATTTAGTGTGCCAGCATCTCCAGTGTATCCTGGTTCATAGTTGACAGGAACTGGAATAGAAATTTGTACCCTACTGTTGTGTGAAAATTGTGTAAATCTTAATTGTGTCAAATTGGTTCACAACGTCTTTCAGGTTTACTGTATTCTACTTCTCTCTACATTCATTCTATTAATTTTGGAGAATTCGATATTGAAATTCCAACTAAAAATCTTAATTTATCTACTTAAAACAAGCAATTGTAGTATATAGTGGAACTATACGTAATTTTGTTCTGTATTTTCTATGTCTCCTATAAATATGTTATCATATTTTCATAACTTAAAAAATAAGAAAGAAAGAGACAGACAAGGAGAAAAGAAAAAAACAAAATATTTTAACGATTCCCCTGATAAGATATTCAGATCCTTCCATTTATATAGGTTTCTATTGATGTTTCTTGGTAAAAAATGTTTATTATTTTCTACATCATTTCAGTTCAGTTCAGTTCAGCAGCTCAGTCATGTCCTACTTCTTGTGACCCCATGAATCGCAGCACACCAGGCCTCCCTGTCCATCACCAACTCCTGGAGTTCACTCAGACTCACATCCATCAAGTCGGTGATGCCATCCAGCCATCTAATCCTCTGTTGTCCCCTTCTCCTCCTGCTCCCAATCCCTCCCAGCATCAGAGTCTTTTCCAATGAGTCAACTCTTTGCATGAGGTGGCCAAAGTACTGGAGTTTCAGCTTTAGCATCATTCCTTCCAAAGAAATCCCAGGGCTGATCACCTTTAGAATGGACTGGTTGGATCTCCTTGCAGTCCAAGGGGCTCTCAAGAGTCTTCTCCAACCCCACAGTTCAAAAGCATCAGTTCTTCAGCGCTCAGCTTTACAGTTGCACAAATTTTGTACAAAAGTACTTTACATTTTATGCTCTTCTAAATGAGCATAAAATACCTTCCTCCTCTTTTCTAAACAATGACCCCCCTCATCCAGAATCTTCTCAGTCTCTGCTTTGCCCACACTGAACAGAAGCCCTCATTCTTGACTCTGCCAAATTTCTCAACGATGGCTGCTTATTCATATCCAGATCTGGGTAAACTTCTCGAACTATTCATACTTACAGACGCCCTGGCTGGCGGCGTCTGCTCCATCTCCACCAGGACGGGTGCACTGCACCAGTGAACGTGCGTGAACTCCTCTCTCCCAGTCAGGGGCTATTCCCCGCTCACCATGACTTCTTAAGAGCATGTGACATGACTGGTCTATTTCTTCTGAAATCTGGGGCTGCCTGACTTCTGTGACCCTGAGTTACTTTGGCTCAACCGCGACCTCTTTGGCTCTCACTTCTCTATCTCTTTATTGACTTTTCTTCCTCTTCCCCCCTCAAACTTCTTCTTAAACATGAACATTTCCCTGAGCTAATTCCTGCATCTCTTACCAGTTTGTTCCTTTTTTTTTCCCCTTCACTAACAAATTCACCCAGTAGCACCATTTCCCCCTCTAAGACACTGAGGAAGAGTTCCATTTTTACTTGAGCATTTAAATTCAACCCACCCAGCCCGGGGTGGGGATGGTAAATGTCCCTCCTGTTTCCTTATTTCTGTTAATGGCAACTGCCTCCTCTCCATCGTCCACACCAGAAGCTCTTCAGTCGCCTTGGACTCCGTCCTGTTTGTTCCTTCGGGCCGAGGAGTCGCCGTGTCTGGTCCATTTTTTTCCCATTTATCTATCTCAGTGAAGGACAGGGGAGCCTGGCATGCTGTGGTCCAAAGGGTCACAGAGTCGGACACAACTGAGCAACTGAACAGAAACAACAAATCTCATATCTATCCCTTCCTTTCCCATCTAGTACCACTTGAAAATGGCAACCCACGCCCGTATTCTTGCCTAGAGATTCCTGCAGACAGAGGAGCCTGGTGGGCTACAGTCCTTAGGGTCTCAAAGAGTCAGACCCGACAGAGGCTAAGAACACCTGTCACTTCCAGAACCCAGATCTCTCCATGGACACTGAGCCTCTTTCTCTAGCTTTCTTCCTAACACTCTTTGTTCTTTTAATGCATTTCACACAATAGCAGGTTTAATACCCTAGTGCATTGCTTTCTAGATCATGTTCCTTGCCCGTGCCTGGTTAGCTAGGAGGTAGACTGGGTATGGAAAAGCTGAGCTGAGATTCCTGGTGAATTCAGAGTATCCACCAGGTCTGAGCATCCAGCCTGCCAGCTCGGGAAGGGTGATGGAGACTGGACTTTTCTAGCACTTGGAAATGTGAGTCCGCAATTCGGAAGCAACCAGAAGACTATCTGAAGGCAGGCCAAGAGTACGTGGAGGGTGCAAGCCATTCCCTCTGACGCCCAGCCCTGCCCACGACGGTGAGAGGGCATGGACGCAGTCAGCACCCCCTAGAAACCGGTGGGTTCCTGCAGGGGGCTGGCGAGCTGCTGGGAGATATGGCTGCAGACACTCAATGTTGATTCAGGAACAGATCGGGGCTGGTTGGCAGAGAGCCGACACTCTGCAGAGGCTGTGCTACGTGAGGGGTAGCCTGGAAACAGTACAATACACTTCAGGGAGTGTTTGCCAAACTCAGAACAGGAATGAGAACAAAGCTGGATGGTGAGCGGGCGAACTGCTGAATGAGGACTTCGTCCACGCCCCCAGCCCGACCCCAGCGGGGGAAGGTGGACCGGGGGACCTGTCATTCAACACCTGTCCCTATTTACAAAGAAGCGGGAAGCCAGGACCGGTCAGAAACCTACAGCCCCTAACCCTTCCCTACAGGGTATCGTCCGAATTCCTTAGCCTTTCAAAAGCAATCCCCCCAGAACTGAGATGCATTTACCTTTTTCATCTGGATTCCAGCTTTTCCCTTTACTTCTTCCCTATTTTAGTCAACCCCTTAAACCGTCGAATATATATTTGAACTTTTCCGTAATACTTAACTGTCTCTGATCCATCCCGACATTATCTGCCCTTTAAAAACAAGGTCTACACACCCTTTCCCAGAAGAGATCTTTCTTGATCAAACTTCGCCCATCGTATCTCCCTTACCTGGGCTCCCAACGCACCTGTTTTCTAGCTTCTTTCTCAGTTCACCACGTGTGTATCACATCGAGGGGATCATCCATCTGTGCTGATTATGGCAGGATTCCCCAACCAGAATGCGAGGTCCTTGAGATCAGGAAACCTCCCGTGTTTGCCTTGGTGCCTCCTACAGTTCTTACAATGAGGTTGCTTACCTAAATAGGTAATTGTTAAATATTTCATGGTCACCATCTCCTTTAAAATGCTTAGGCCCAAGAAGGAAGAATTTTTTTTTTCTCTGCCTTCCTGTTTTCGCCGTACATTTTGTGAGTTCCTCTCATTTACATTCCTCTTCCGATAAAAGCGCTTGCCATAGTAACAGTCTTGCCTGGTGATGCTCAATCTCTGGTAATAAGCAGGATGGATGCAGATGTCTTGGCGGAAGTGAAAATGCATATACTGACAATCAAAAATCCAATATGTTGGGGAAATACACCAAATGATTATTTTTCTTTTGTTTTTGTTTTTTTTCCCCCTCTGAGTCTTTATTTAAAGGTCTTCTCCAAAAGATAAATATTGTCCCTCATTGACTGTGTATTTCCAATTTGTTGGAAGCTTTAGGGTTTTGCTTTCTGAGTTTGTTTGCTTTTTCACACAAACCCAAGAGCTTTGAACAAGGGAATCTACCAGGTCTGCAAGAATCCCTGATAGCTGAATACAACTTGTTTTTTTCCTTCCTTCAAGATGAGAAGCCCAGGGTGAAATGAGGCTCATCCGGAGAGAGAATTATAATCACTAGACAGACGAAGACTTTTTTTCCCCTCAATAAAACCCTGCATGGGAGGTAGTACACCTCGTCCTGTTTCTGGGCTTCCCCAGTGTCAAGTGGCAGATGCGAGTTCGATCCCTGTGTTGGGAAGACCCCCTGGAGAAGGAGACGGCAACCCACTCCAGTATTCTTGCCTGGAGAATTCCACGGACAGAGGAGCCTGGCGGGCTGCGGTTCGTGGGGTTGCAAAGATCCAGACACGACTGAGCGACTAACACTTCTGCTTTCACCACTGGGGCCCTGTGGATTCCTCTGCCCGCCCCGCCCTCCACAGTGAGTGGAGGAACCTCATAGCATCACCCAGGCTTGCTTTCTCCACCTCCCCACAGCCAGGCAGACTGAGGAGCTCTCCTGATCTCCTAAGAACATCTGACCTCCAAACGCTGAGCTTCCCTGGGGCATTCATTCTAAGAGGCAGCCTGTGTTCCTTTTGGCTTTTCAAAATGAGCTGAGTTCCTTGCTGGTGGAGAAAAACAGGAACATATTGACAGATTGATTTCTTTTCATAGATTGATTCCCATTCTAACAGAAAGTCTGTGCTGTTCGGAAGAAACACAGGGTACCTATTTGCTGAATTTGACGTCTGCGTTTCCAGGGCTCTTGTCATTTTCAAGAGGGACACGCAGTCTGACTGAGGTGGAGGAGAGAGGCCCGAGTCCCACGTTTTTCTCCCAGTTCATTGCTTTTCACAGGGCCGGCCCCTGCCTCTTCTCACCTCTTCATATTGTGGAATTGATTTGGACTTTCTTTCTCCATTGATTGCTGCTTTTTTGTTAGTTTCCCTGCATTTGCCAGTTCAGAATCTGCCCGTGGCGAACATCATTTGTCCAAACGAGCTCCCCTTGGGGAGAAAGGAGGCCACGTCAGGTCATGCAAAAATGAGAATGTTTTTGTTGGTGTAACTGTGTCTCCCCCGCCCCCATGCAGGTACATCCACGTCAGGAACCATCATGACTAATTACAGGGTCAGCTCAAGGCGTCGAGTTGTGCAATCGGGGCCCACACACACCAAAGCAATGTTTGTATTTGCTTGTTTTGTTCCAGAGATTTTGCTTATGTAATTGCTACCAAGCTGAACCTTCCTGAACATCGTTTACTCCACACCTTAACTCCGTAAATGAGTCTGGATCAACCCTTTAGGTCAAAAGATGAGAAGATCCCTAATTTCCAGCATTTCCAGGCTGTCTGTTCTCCATGGAAAACGATTGCCTCAGAAGACAATGGTTCTGTCACAACCTCTGCTGTGACACACCAAAATACAATCCGGCGCCTGGCAACTTGCAAAATGCTTCAGCACTAAAATGCTCCCATTTTGTTTTTAAAGGAAGATTGCACAAAGACATTAAAAACAATTTTCTGATGTAGCATGTTTTGCTCAACTTCATTTGACATGGTCAATAAATTTGTGGAGAAAATCAGCGTATTAAGAACTATAAATTTTCCTTATTTCCAAGAATATTGATTGTGACAAGAGACTGGATACGTATTTGTAGGCACCAGGAAGGTTCAGGAAGGGTCCTCCTGGCAATAAGGTCCTCCATGAGGTCTGCCAGGCTGCTCTGTCTGTGGGCTTCTCCAGGCAAGAATACTGGAGTGGGTTGCCACGCCCTTCTCCAGGGGATCTTCCCGACCCAGGGATCAACTCAGCTCTCCCACATTGCAGGCAGATTTTTGACCATCTGAACCACCAGGGAAGCTCTACAAAGCATGAAATGGAAAATGGCTAAAGTTAGAGTTTTTGCACAGAAAGCAGTACAGTTTCTTTGCAGCCTCTAAAGGTCCAGCGAGTGGAAGGTATCCCAGGGGAGGTGTGTCCTGACACCTCAGGGAAACAGGAGGACAGCAGGTGAGACTCTTCAAATATTCCCCCAAACAAGACTCGGGTAAATTTTCCCAAAGTTCCTAGAGATGGAGAACTATAGGAAACTAAGAAATTAGATCAACTACACATTGCATGTAAAAGGCATGGTGAGGAAAAGAAGGAGTTGCTTCCATACTCGGCTCTGAAAGCGAGCCCTGAATTTGGACGCTGGTGGGACACAGCCTGGCCATCAGGACAGGCCAGCAATAGGCAGGCCAGGGGCCTCAGAAGTGGCCGTGACCAGGAGGAGGCGGACGGGGCCCGGAGGAGGGGCCGCCCCAGGGATGCGGGGCACCGCTGTCCCACCGTGCCAGTGGAGCCCGGACAGCCTGGACTCGAGGCCCTGGTGAGCACCGTCCTCTGCAGCCAGGCCATCTCACTTAAGCGACTTGCGGACTTACCCTAGGGGGGACCTTCTCAGGGGAAAGTTCCTTCCTCTCCTAGCACTACAAGCTCTGCGCCGAACACTATGTCACCAGGAATATCATCCCGTGTGTGTCTTCTCTGGGGTTGAGTCTGAGAAAATGGTGTTCCCCAGCCTTGCAAACCAGCTGCAGGCATACCTTCAGATGCAGGTGTTCAGTTCCAGACCACTGCAATAAAGCCAACATCCCAGTAAAACAAACACCGCGATAGAGGGAATCACACAAATGTTTTGCTTTCCTGGTGCATATAAAAGCTCCATTTACAAGGGATGGCCACCTAGGAGGTGTGCAATAGCATTATGTCTAAAAAGCATGTACATACTTTAATTAAAAAATACTTCATTGCTTAGAAATGCTAACACCATCGGAGCTTCAGCAGAGTGCAGTGCACATGCGTGCTCAGTTGCTTCGTGTCCGATTCTTTGTGACCCTGTGGACTGCAGCCCGCCAGGCTCCTCTGTCCATGGGATTCTCCAAGCAAGAATACTGGGGCGGGTTGCCATGCCCTCTTCCAGGGGATCTTCCCAACCCAGGGATCAAACCTGCATCTCCTACGTCTCCTGCATTGCGGTAGATTCTTTACTGCTGAGCCACCAGGGTAGCCTGCAAGGTGCAGTCGTAACATCAAAGGTCATTGATCACAGATTGCCAAAACAAATACAGTACTAATAATGAAAAAGTTTGAAATATCACACGAATTACCAAAAGATGATGCAGAGACACCAAGTGAGCAAATACTGTTGGACAAACGGCACTGAGAGACTTCCTAGAGGCAGGGTTGGCCCAAACCCTCAGTTTGAAGAAAGTAGGCAACATCTTTTTTTTTTTTTTTTTCCTCATGGCAGAGCATAAAGGATCTTAGTTCCCTGCCAGGAATCAAACCTGGTCACGGGAGCAGGTCTCCCAGGAGTGTTATGTAAACCATTCAGTCTCTCGGTCCCTGGTTAGCCTGTTTCTGGAATAAAAGAGGGAACTCTGTGACTTTGCCTGCAGACTTCATTCTTGCTGCAATATTTCCTCTCTGCGTGGGTGTCCCTCAAACATTTTCTTGTCCACCCCTGAAGGAGTTTTTAGACGTGTCCTTCCTAACCCCTCCCTGTGACCTGTTCTGGTCACAGATACACTGCACGTGGTGGTACTGTGGTCATTTGAAGGCCCACAGACTGCAGTCATATCTCAGGGGCTTTCTGTCCATCGAGGATCAGTTTTCACCTCCTGGGAACCACATTGCCCTGTTGGAGATGCATGTTCTACCAAATTCGTGACTTCCCTGTCCCGTTTTTAAGAAGAGGTGTGTGGAGAGCGTTTGAAATTCTCGTTCCCGTTTCCAATGAGCAATTCTTAATACACAATCTTGCTGCTCTTAAAACTCTTGAGATGATCCCGCGTTTCCCTGTGAAAGGAAAGGTCAGCCTCTTCCCATGGAGACCTGAAGGGTGTGAAATTCGATGCTGGCGGCCACACCTGCCCTTGGACGTGGGTTGGGAGGGGGGAGGAGGGAAGGACAGTGACGTGAAGTGGGTGCCAGGTGACAAGCAGTGTCAGGCATGTTCCATCGTAAGCAGGAAAGGAAAGGCACTGTTCATAGGCAGATAAAGGAATATCTGCCTATCTCAGGGGTTCTGATGGTGGTGTTGCAAATAAATGACATACTACTTTTTCAAAAACTCTACTGAAGTGCAGGTGATTTATAATGTTGTATTAATTCCTGCTGCATAATGAAGTCACTCAGTTATATATTCCTTTTAAAAATATTTTTTCCATATGGTTTATATAGGATGGCTTCCCTGGTGGCTCAGATGGTAAAGTGTCTGCCTGCAATGCAGGAGACCTGGATTCGATCTGATCCCTGGGTCGGGAAGATCCCCTGGAGAAGGAAATGGCAACGCACTCCTGTACTGTTGCCTGGAAAATTCCGTGGACGGAGTTGACCAGTAGGCTACAGTCCATGAAAATTCCGTGGACAGAGTTGACTGGTAGGCTACAGTCCATGGGGTCGCAGAGTCGCACACGACTGGGCAGCTTCCCTTATACAGGACACTGAATATAATTCCCTGTGCTCTACAGAGGGACCTTCTTTATCCCTTCTACATGCAAAACCTTACATCTGCGGAACCCCAACCTCCCCCTCCACGCCTCCCCCAAAACCCTCCCCTTTGGCAACCATCAGTCTGTTCTCTACGTCTGTGATTCCGTTTACAGAATTTAACATAAAAACAGACCTCCAGCATCTCAGCACCGCTCAGTGTGGGAACTCTCCCACCTTCTGCAGGGGAAGTGGCCCCACGTCGCTGTTTCCGTGGAGAGGTCAGCCCCGCCGGGCACAGAGCGTTTTCCCAGGGACCCACAGTCTAGCTTAGGCGGGTGCCCCTGAGGCCATTTGGCACCTGTGTTTGGGTGTTGGCCAGATGTCCGTCCAGCAGATGGCTGGAGCCATCAGCACATGTCCGGAAGCCAGTGCATACACTACCTCGGAGCGTTAAGCCAAACCCTCCGCCTCTTGCAGTTTGCAGATGCGGCTCTGACAGCATCTCTTCCTCCTCCCAGGAGGAGTGAGAGGTTGTGCCATCCTGCCCAGCGCCCCTAGTGCTGCCTGAGCCACGTGAAGGGTCAGAGCGAGGGGCTCCGGGGCTCTTACAAAGTGCTAGAAGGAGAGGCTGGGGAGGGCACGTCTTTGGAGCACTCCTCCCAGCAGGTGAGTGCCATCTGATGCTCCTGGGATCCCCAGCATGCTCCCTACAGGTCAGACCCAGGGCTCTGCAGGGTGGATCCTCCGGCAGACATGTCGCATTGGGGAAAGTGAGGGTGGGGGATGGCTTCTGCATTCCCCATCCTCTCCCACCATAAAGATGCAAACTGATCCACAAGGCAGAGTCACTTCTCACCTGGCCTTGTTCGTTCAGATTCTGTCTTTACACTCTGGTGAACTGATTCTGAAAGAGATGAGTGGATCCCAATGCACAGAACTTTTAAGTTTGGACTTTCCTTCCTCGGTTGACTGGAGCAAATCCAGACTGCGGCGCTGCCCCCATCCTAATGCTGGGTCAGCAGAAACAATGGCGCCCAGGGTGGCCGGCTCACAGGCAGGACCTGAGGTCCAGGCTTGGCCATCAGCTGCAAGACCACCACACTGATTTGTCTTTCTACTTCTGGGCCGCGTTCAGAGCAGTGCGTGGGGAAGCCGCCCAACGGGATGCTGGCTGCAGAAATGAGTGAATGCAACTCTCAAAACTGCCTTCCATTTCTCCCGAGTTCCTACTTTTTATACAAGAAGCAGAAGCAGCTACAATGGCTAAGAGTGAGAGCTGGGTGCTATGAGACAGACTCTTCCTGGATTCTCTTGGCAGGCCAGTGAAAAAGGTAAATATACATGATACCCCATTAACATGGAGTAATGGCAACCTTTAGAACTGACTCATTTGTTTTCTCAACAGTGTGTTCGAGGGCAGGGAGTGCAGAGATGAACCCGATGGGCAAGGTTGAGTGGAACCACTGAGGGTCTCTGGTGAGGCGGGGGTGAGGGGTTGTTGTTCTCAGCCTGGGAGGTGAGCGATCGTTGTCTCAGCTTGCAGGCTTGGCCCAGATTCTGAGATAACAGGGCAAGTCTCATTAAGCATCCTGCTACATGAATATCAAGCTCGTGTGATCTGGAGAATGTTTCAAACATAATTTATTATTGACATGAATCAAATAAAAAGCCATACATTGCACCGTCCCAAATTTCACTCTTGATAGCATGAGTCAGCTAGTTTTCTCCAAAAAGGTCCAGATAGTAAATATTTCCGTTTTTCAGGCTGTGCGACCTCATTCTCAACTATTCACTTTGTTTTGTAGCAGGAAAGTGGCAGTAGACAAGGCATACACAAACGGTCAGGGCCACGTCCCAATAAAACTTTATTTACAAGCACAGGTGGGTGCCCACCACGTCCCAATAAAACTTTATTTACAAGCACAGGTGGGTGCCCGTATCAGAGCCGGGGGCCACAGTTGACTCACTCTTGGTTTATAGCGTTGAAACAAAATTGTTACAGTAAACAGAGCATGCTTCCAGGAAACGTGAGTTAGAAGAAGTTATATGGCAAGCGTGGTACGTGCTCTGCCCCTCAGTCGCATCCGACTCTTTTGCGACCCCATGGACTGTAGCCCGCCAGGCTCCTCTGTCCATGGGATTTCCCAGGCAGGAACACTGGAGTGGGCTGCCGTTTCCTTCTCCAACACCTGGTATATACCTTACAAAAAGTAAGTTCAAAAATGAGATTTTAAAAGATAAGTTCTCATTCTGAGATGCAGAACATCTTTGTATCTCTTAAAAATTATAAGCAAAGCTTTCTGTAACAGTATTTTTCCAAGGACTCAATCTATATACTGCCAGGAGATTCCCAAACTGCTTGAAAAAAAAAAAAAGGCTAAAAATCACTGATTTAAAATAAAATACAAATTTCAAAGTGGACAATCTCCAATTTCCTAATAATGATGGTACCAGTCATTCTACCAAACTCTACTCCAGAGAAGGCCATGCTAAACCACTAGCAATGTCATTATCTAGTCTGCCTGATTCCCCAGTCACATTTGTGGGCCCAGAAAACTCCCCAAAAGGCAGGAGAAGGAGACAGCAAGCCCTGTGCAGTCGCAGACTGAAGCTGTCCACTCCTCCTTCTGTGACAGCAACATTCACCAAGGGTTTTTAGCTCTGTCGTAAACTACAATTTCCTTGGGGTCTCATGAAACCTCGGGGTGTTCCCGGGAGGATTAATTCCTTTTAGGGAGATCAAGCAGGAAATAAAACAAGATTACTCACAGGTAAAGGAATGTTCTTAGAAATTCCTTTTTACTATTGTTCGTTTCTTTTTTACTGAACATGCCAAAAACCACACCTTGTAACTCTGGGAAATTCATTTTCCACAGCTATGTAAAGGACTCTCTATACCTCAGACTGTGGCTTCTACAGATGATAGCTGAAGCATTAAAAGCTTTCAGAAACTTTTTTTAAAAATAACCAAAAACAGCACTGGGCACATGCTTCCCTGACAGAAAAAAATGAAATAAAATCAAGCTCTAGGTGTATTCCCAGGAAGCTCAACATAGCTGGAGGGCTCAGGGCCTAGAAAATAAGGAATGATTTCCAAGAAATTTATATGTATTAATTAAAAATCGTATGTATTTTTACCTACATACACAAAAAGAGAGATAGTTGTAAAGAATCCACACCTGAAAATCTTTCAAAACTTTAAAAGGTTAATAAACCCAGAATAGCATCCCAGTATTTAAGAAGAAAAAAGTCAGAGTACTAATGTACCAAACTTCAGCACTTATTATAGAAGTAGAATAATTACAACGGTATGGGATTGGCAGAAGAACAGACAAAACAGATCAATGAAATAGAACAGATAACCTAGAAATAGACCCGCACAAATAAAGACAAATGATTTTTGAAAAAGAACCAAGGTAAATCAATGGAGAAAAGACAGACTCTGCAACAAAGGAACATCCTGAAGCAACTGGACATCCACATGCAAAAAAATAAAGCCAGACACAGACCCTACAAACTTCACAAAAATTAACTCAGAATAGGTGGCAGAACTAAGCACAAAATGCAAAGCCATACACTCCCAGAAGATAGCCCAGGAGCAAATCGAGATGAGTTTGGATTTGGTGACAACATCACTAAAAACACAATCCAGGAAAGAAGCAGTGCATCAGGTGGACTTCATTAAAATTAAAAACCACTGCCTGAGCTCAGGGAAAGCCAGTGTCCCAGAGGAGAGCCAGTTAGTGGGGAGGAGTTCTCTCTTATTTGGGGAGGGTCAGCCTTTCTTCTCTTCAGGTCTTCAACTGACTGGGTGAGGCCCACGCCTACACTGGGGAGAGCAATCGGCCTTACTTAGTTACCAATGCAAGTGCTAATCCCATTCAAAGCATCCTCACAGACACACCCAGGATACTGTTTGACCAACATCTGGGCCCCATGGACCAGTCAGGATGACCCAGTGAGGGAAGCTGGGGGCAGTGGTGGGAGCAAGGGGCTCATGGGGACACTCTGTACCTCTCGCTCAGTTCCTGCATGAACCTAAAAATGCTCCAAAGAATAAAATATACGTTCAAAAAAAAAGATTAACAACTCAGAATGAATAGCTCACTTTTCAAAGAAGTAATCTCCAAACATAGCTACATGAAAGGTGAATGCATCTTACAAAAATAAATTTCAGTTAAGTGGAATTGATTGACAAGATTCACCAGTTTTCAAAAGCCTCTCCCCTTCAGCCAAGCGGATATTAATACAACCCTTATTGCAAGATGATGATCATTAACTGGCAATTTAAATTTGTATAGTGACTGTTCTCTGAGTGTTACAGTAGAGGATTTCTGAGTGTAGGTTAAAGTAGACAGAGGTACCTTTAGTCAAGAGAATTCTGCCACCTTCAGTCTAGAAAAGAGGAGAAGGGGCTCTATGTAGCTCACTCCAGGGCATAGGAGAACTCCACATGCTTTGGTAACAATGAAAGAAGGGAGTGACTATTACACCAAGTTTGATGTTAAATCACGGCTCAATAAAATCAGAGGTTGGAAAACTATTGCCTAAGACTCAAATATGACCACCTCGTGTTTTGCAAATAAAGTTTTATTGGAACACAGCTGTGCTCACTTGTTTAGTCGTTGTCTGTGGCTACTTTTGCAAAGGCGAAAGTGAAAAGTGAAGGTGAAGTTGCTCAGTCGAGTCCGACTCTTTGTGACCCCATGGACTGTAGCCTGCAGGCTTCTCCATCCACGGGATTCTCTGTACTATCTGGCCCTTTCTAGAATAATCCTTCCACCTCCCAATAAATTTTATCAGTTGTTATTTTCTTAGGGGAAGTTTGGCTTGTTTAATTTTATGAGGGAGAAGAAATGTCTCCAACCACTTCTAAATATGATATGGTATCCTGAATTAAATCCTGGAAGAGAAAAGGAACATTGGTTTGAAGAATGGTGAAATCTGAATAACGTCTGTAGTTAAAAGCATTACAGAAATGTTAATTTCAATGCAACTTGGTTACATAAAACATTAACACTAGGGAAGTTCTCTGCGAAATGCATGCAACTTTTCTGAAAATCTAAAATTATTGCAAGATATAAATGTTATTTAGAGAAAAGTTCTCAGCAGATAGATATTTGAAGTAAACATTCAGAATGTGGATGGAGTCTGTCTCAAGTCATAGCAGTGGTGTGGCTATAAGGGTCATTCATTCATTTATCCAATAAACATTTAAGGACTTGTGACAGCAACCAAAAAATCTCTTTACAGGAGTATGTATGAACATAGGCTCGCTTCCCTGATTTTGGCAATCTTATCCAAGCTGTAAAAATCTTCCTGACACAGATGACAAGTGCATTGTGAGCAGGTAAACGGAGGTTTGGATTTGCAGGTAACAAAAAGTTCAGATAAGCTCAGATAAAGTCTTCCATTTTCAACATTCCCAGAGGAAGTTTAAAAAAGAGAGGAAATGAATACTTCCTTAAAGTACTGAGGAGAGGAGGAGGTGAAACATCTGAGCGCCCGCTCTTCACCCAGGTCGCACATTTCCTCTCCTGGCTGCCTGCCAGGTCTGAGCACCATGGAAGCATTAGCCCCGACAGAAGCCAAAGGGCTGAGCCCAGGGGCCAGGCTGGGTCCCCAAGGCTCTGGGACAGCCGGTCTCGGGGAAGTTGTTTCCAGTCCTGGAAGAAAGTTCACGCCACATGCAGATGGGGCTCTGGATGACTGGAAGCCAGACTCTTCAAAAGGCAGAAGTGGGTATGAAATCGTGTCCAGAGACCCCATGGACTGTAGCCTGCAGGCTTCTCCGTCCATGGGATGGAGCAGCGATGGTCCATCCCAGCCCTTCGGGGGTCGGACACACTGCAGAGATGTGTAAGATGCTAGCAGCGCGAGGAGACCCTGCAGTGCCCACGCAGTTTTATTTGTTATTTGATCAGTGGCACAGAGAGGGAAGGTGCCCCCACCCTTTCCTGCTCAGTGGCTGTCCACGCTCACGACCAGCGCACATCTACCAAGATGCAATGACCAGCTCTGTGGGGAAGAACTGGTTAGTCCGTCCTGTTCCACTAAAGTTCAGAGCCTAGTAGTTAAGCCCTGCCCGGTTGCAGGGAAATAAGCCTCACACATCCACCTCTGCCTGCCCAGTCTTAGGTTCAGGCCCTGCACACTGAAGGGATCAGAAGAATAAGTTTGAATGTGCCCTTCAACTCTGAAACGTATGGCACTGTGGTGAGAGCCATGAGCTCTGACGTCCACACGCTCCCTCTGACCTGATTAGGGAGGTGTCCCCTGGAGAGAAAGTGACGGAGTTGAGGTCTGGGGACCCCACTTGGGTCACTTAGGTGCAAGAATTCTGACATTCAGAAAATACCCATTCCCAGAACCGAAGGGCCCTGTGACAGTCCGGCCCCTGGGAATCAGTGCCGTAAGTGCCCGGGCCCTGTGACAGTCTGGCCCCTGGGAATCAGTGCTGTAAGTGCCCGGGCCCTGTGACAGTCCGGCCTCTGGGAATCAGTGCCGTAAGTGCCCGCCAAGACTCAGCAAAGGGCACTTGGTGATCTCAAGGAGGAAACTTGAGCCTGGGGAAACAAAAATACTGTTTGGATTGTATTTCCTGTCATAAAGTTGGAGTCATGGTTTTCGCTCCCAAGCCGGAAACGAAGTGTTTCCTTATTGCCAGAGGCCTGAGATACAGGGTTAAAGGTCCCAGCGCAGAAAGTGATTCAGTGGCGGCTGTGTCCCCAGAGAACACTGACCAATGGCTCCACAGGCGACGGGCTCGCTGCTGAGCACTTTGCAAGAACTGGCTAATTTAACTCCCACATCTGCCTGCAAGGCAGGAGACCCTGGTTCGATCCCTGGATAGGGAAGACCCCCTGCAGAAGGGCATGGCAACCCGCTCCGGTGTTCTTGCCTGGAGAATCCCATGGACGGAGGAGCCTGGTGGGCTACAGTCCATGGAGTTGCAAAGAGTTGGACGCGACTGAGCGACTAACACTCTCTTTCACCTTCATCAGCTCTACAGAGAAGAGGTTGTCATGATTCCAACAGGAGGAAAGCAATTCTCAGGCTTAATAACCCAGCCCAAGTCATAAAACTAAGAAGAACTCGAACACCAGGAGTCAGAACCCGAGGTCCACAACTTTCAGCACCCTGCCTGGAGCCCTGCGACGTGGGGATGTGACCCCAGCTAAGCGACAACGTGACCTCCCCTCTCAGAAGAGCAATGACGGAGATGCAGCCAAGGTCTCCTCCCCGCAGCCTAGAAGCTGAGGCTCTGCTGCCCTCTGTCCTGGAGGAGCCCTGAAGTGTGTCCTGTAGCCACTGACCCCTCTCAACAACCAACTCTGAGCTCTGGCGTAGCCTCAGATAACTTGACCTTGTGAGCAACCCTTTACCTAAAAAGTAGGGGCTAAAAAGCTTATGCACTTTCCCAGTTTATAAGACAAGCTCACACGAGATCTGGGGATGGAGTGACATTTAGAATCAAAATGGTTCATGTTCATACAAGACAGACAAAACTACTGTTTTCTCCATGAAATTATAGTTCGATGCATCTGCTCTTTCTATGGTCCTTATTTAATTTCTCTTTCTGTGTCTCTGATGGTAACACAACATACAACTCACAAAAGAGCTTTTCCTGTTCAGGAATGTATTTTACCTTGTGTGACCACATCGTCATATTTTATTTCCGTCTCAAGAACCTGATACAATTAAACTTTATACAAACTTATTTATTTAAACTGATACAATTAAATTCGACCACTTCTAGTGGTCTCTCACTAAAAGTGACTCTCTGCTCAAAATATATACTGTACTTTTGTATATTCTACTGAAGTACATGCTTGGGACTCCCCTGGCCATCCGGTGGTTAAGATTCCACGCTTCCCCTGCAGGCGGCTTGGGTTCAATGCTTGGTGGAGGAACTAAGATCCCACACGCCACATGGTACAGCCAAGTAAATAAATAATAAAGTACTTCTGTGTTGTCATTAAACGTAAGTGCTCTTGTGTAGAAAGTTGGGGTATTTTTATATTCTTATTTTTGAAAATGACCATAGTTTTTAATTTTAAATTAATTTAGTTTTTAATTTAAAGTTGTATGCTTTCTCTTAGACTGATTGGGCTTCCCTAGTGGCTCAGTGGTAAAGAATCCACCTGTAACGTTGGAGCCGCAGGAGACTCGGGTTCGATCCTTGGGTTGGGAAGATCCCCTGGAGGAGGCCATGGCAACCCACTCCAGTATCCTTGCCTAGAGAATCTCATGGACAGAGGAGCCTGGCGGGCTACAGTCCATGGGGTTGCAAAGAGTCAGACATGACTGAAATGACTTAGCGCAAAGCATGCAGGCTTAAGCTGATTGTCTTACAATAAAGTCAAAAGCCATATTCTCCTTCTATCTGACATTTCCAACCATGGGAGCTTATCTTTAGTGATAAGACATATAAATTGATGATCTTCAGTGACTGTCACCTACAAAAAAATGATTCTTTTATACAGTTTTACCAAACACAGCCAGTTGAACAAAAAGCAGAAAACTTTGCCAGCATTACCTTGAAGCGAATGAATGAGAATATCAGCGTGACGTGGCCTCTGTCTCTGCAAAGGTGTTCTCTACCTGCACTGCGTAGAGAGAACACAGGGCCGCTCCATCTGACTCCCCGTGGCGTTCTCAGCACAAGGAGTTAAACCACAACTCAACTGCATATCAGAACTGGCAGGAATTCCTTCTGTCTTAGGAAGCGATCTGATGATAGCGGTGTTGTAATACGTCTGTGGTGAGTTCACTGAAGACACGGTGTTCTGTTCTTGTCAGACCCTGCTCATCGAAACAGGACTTTTGCAATGAGGGAGAGGATGAAGGCAGTGACCTACGAAAACAGCTTGGGAGAGAGGCCAGAGGTCAACAACGTGGCCTGCAAATGTTGAGGAAGAGCAGGAGGGCACCTTGTCGAAAATGTGCGGCCAGATGTGAGAGGGGAGCCAGGGCTTTCGTGTACGTGTACACACGTGTGCGTGAGTGTGGATGTGCACACCTGCGCTTTGGGAGAGCACACAAGCACATGTGTGAGTGTGTGGTGTGTGTGAATGTGTGTGTGTGTTTACACCACAGAAGATGAGCCAGAAAACGCCCATTGATTCCAACCAAACTGGCCTGAACTTGGACGCCCTGGAATCGTATCAAACGCATCCCAAGAGAGATTGGAGAGGAAATGAACCAAAAGCTCTGTTTCCAGTTAGGATGGAATTAACTCCATAATTGAGTCTGGCAGGATGACTCTGCTAGCTAGGAATTTTGATAGATGGTGTCATGTGAGCTAAGCCAGGCTGAAGTTTCAACATAAACAACACACTCGTTCCCAGTTTCAGGGGAAGAGTTAAGTTTTAAACCGAGGATGTCTTCATTTCCCCTTTTTCTTCTCTTCCTCTTGAATTTAGCAGTAATATACCTTCATAAGACAAGTGAGGGCTTCTCTGTGGATCCTCCCAAGGTGACAATGGACACAGGAGGATGTTGCACATGAGAAGATGTTGTTCATTTGCTCAGTTGTGGACGACTCTTTGTGACCAGGTGGGCTATCACATGACAGGCTTCCCTGTCCTTCACCATCTCCTGGAGCTCACTCAAACTCATGTCCATTGAGTCGGTGATGCCATCCAACCATCTCGTCCTCTGCCATCCCCTTCTCCTCCTGCATTCAATCCTTCCCAGCGTCAATGTCTTTCCCAATGAGTCAGCTCTTAGCATCAGGTGGCCAAAGTATTGGAGCTTCAACATCAGTCCTTCCAATGACTATTCAGGATTGATTTCCTTTAAGATTGATTGGTTTGATCTCCCTGCTATCCAAGGGACTCTCAAGAGTCTTCTCCAGCATCACGATTGGAAAGCATCAGTTCTTTGGCACTCAGCCTTTTTTATGCTCCAGCTCTCACACCGTACATGACCGATGGAGAAACCACAGCTCTGACCAGAGTGAATGGATGAGGGGAGCCCGCCCTGGAGCCAGTGCAGGGAGTCACGGCAGGGTTATCTGAGCGTCACCAGTGCCCACCCTCACCAGCCTTCCAGGCAGCTCTCTCCAAGATCCACGTGCAAATTCTCTGCCTGCCTGCAGCCTGGATGCCCTTGACTCCCAGGTTGGTTCCCAAGAGGAGGTCTGGGCCATCAGGCTTGTTTCTGGGAACTATCATCTCACAGTATGTGGAAGACCTGCTCGCTCACAGGAAATATTCAGGTTAAGACAGAAGTTACCCATCTTGGTTGGAATCTTGGCTGCTATCACGTAAAAGTCAGTGGGGTAAATTTTGAATTCTCCAGGCCATTTTTCTTTATAATTTGAGGGGGTGGGGGGTGGGGGTTCAAACCTAACAGTTTTGTGGAAAAAAAAAAAAAAGATGAGAATTTGAATGCAAAGCTCAAAGCAGAGCCTGGCCCTTATGAATATCCAGTGCCTTTACATGGAACTTCCAGTGCATCTGAACTTCCCAGAAGGAATCAGTGGCATGGAAGTTGCTAGAAACCTTGCAAGCTCCTTATCAGGGGAGCAGAGAGCCACTGGGGCACCAGACAGAGAACTCCTCCATGGGAGGGGAGGCTGTGGGAGAGGCGCGAGACGGAAAGAAGGAAGTGGAGGTGGCCACAGAGGCCCTCACAGTCACACAGGTGCAGGACTTCTCCATGTCCCAAAGGGGAGAGTGAGACAGCGGCTTCCCACATGCTCAAGATTCCTCTTCTGCATTTTCTTTTAAACCATGCGGGTTAGAGGCCCTCTGGAGAGGCTTCCGCTAAACGACGCGACCAAACAGGAAGGCAGGGGTCCGCTGGTGGTGCAGAAAGTGTAAACTCCCTTGACCGTGGGGTCCTGTCTGTGCCGCTTCTGATCTGAAGAACCTGTCCCTCATATACAGCACCGTGAAGAGGAACCCACACCTGGTCTCTGAGATCAGCCGCCTCTTCCCTTACAAAACTTCCCTGTCACTGGTTTACAGATCCCTTGGTGTCCTTACCTCTCGGATGTCTTCCTTCTGTCTCTGCCCCTCCTCCCTGCCGTCCTGTCTCTTGTAAGAAACACACACAAGAGGAGACAGCTGTCCGTTTTTCCTGGTGGCAAGCAGAATGAATGAGCAAGCTCAGCTTTTGTCACCAAAGGTGTCCTCAGACAGCCCCAGAGTCCACCATCCAAAGGTTTGTTGAGTCTCAGGACCATGGCCGTGCGGGAGGCCATCCTGCGATCAACATGCAGACGCTGCCTTTCTGCATGATGCTGAGTCTCAGGTTTGCCATGCCAAGGCGTGGTATATGTTTTTAAAAGAATCAAGCTCCATGAAAGCCTTTATAGTCATGATGAAATTATCTAATTGGACAGAGGAAAGAGTCTTGGGAGTTTTCAAGGTGGGAGGGTGTGGAGAGTCTGGCACGTTTTCCTTGTTCTCGCTCATCTTAAACCCTGTACCAAGGAGCGTAAACAGGCTTTTTGCTATCGACATGCATCTAAGTTGGCAATACCAAGCCACTCCACATGTAAGGTACATATCTGCCTCCTGGATGTTCATCTTTCTGGATGGGCTCTTGCAAGCTACAGATTTGAAAATCCTAAAAGCGAATCTTAGCACAGCAAACATTCTCTCTCGAGAAGTGCTGTCACGGAAGGAAACACGGTCCTCTGGGATCAGTGCCCATCCGCTTTAGCTACAATTTTAGAACTTCATTTTTAAATAAATATATACATATAATCTCCAAACCCACTTGCAGCAGCTCAGTGTTGATTTTGGTAATGCCTTGCCAGCAGTAGGAAAAATCACAAGTGGATCTGGTATTTGTCCCCAGTGAATGCGGGTACAGATAAACACATCCGGCTTCAATGACGGACTGGTCATTTCTTGCCTCTGCTTTGAAACAGTGAGGGTCGTGGCTCAGGAGCCTCCTTTACCTGTCTCAGGTGATGAGACTCCGGAGCATCGTTAGCATTTAGCCTGTTCAGCCAGGGCGTACTCAGAAGAGTCAAATTCTGGAGAGGATGGTGGGAAATCCAACAAATAGATTTCTTTTTCAAGAGATCCATCCACTTTAGATATCAAATAATGGCCTTATTTGTTCCCAAGTGGGCACCATAGTTTTGAGCTTTGCTGGAGGTGGCAGTGGCCTGCATTGTAATCGACAGAGCAGGTGACGCAGAATTTGTTCACTTTTAGTGTGTAACCGACTTATTTGATACAAACATAGGAAGCGTGTGCAATGTCATGTGCTTTCCAGGCTTTCCACAAATCCATAACCTGTGGTGTTTTAAGTGCTAGACCTTTGGGTAGGTCTAAACTCTACATTTTAAAAATCATGTGTATATATATTTATATGGTTAGGGCTTCCCTAGTAGCTCAGCTGGTAAAGAATCCGAATGCAAGGCAGGAGACTTCAGTTCAATTTCTGGGTAGGGAAGATCCCCTGGAGATGGGATAGGCTCTTCACTCTAGTATCCTTGCCCAGAGTATCCCCACGGACAGAGGAGCCTGGTGGGCTACAGTCCATGGGGTTGCAGAGAGGACACAACCATGGGGACATGACTGAGCGACTAAGCACACACATATATATTTATATTTATACATTATATATGATATAGACATATATTATCACTGAATTTATATATATATATATATATATAATACCATAGTAAGGAGATATGCCTTCACTTGGCATTGAGGATGTGGAACCACAGGGTTTGTAGAGAGGGAACATTTGATATGCACTTTGAGGGAAAACCTTGGAGAAGGGAATGGCAAACCACTCCAGTATTCTTGCCTGCGGAATTCCATGGAGAGAGAAGCCTGGTGGACTACAGTCCATGGGTCGAAAAGATTCACACGCAACTGAGCGACTAACACTTACTTAGTTACTTTGGAGGAAAAATATCTTTCAACAGCCAAACTGTTAAAGGTGGGAGTGTCAAAGATCAGGGGTGGGAGACCTTTGGGATTATAGGACCAGAGTGAACTGGGCCCAGAATTATGGTGATGGTGGTGATGGTGACGGTGGTGGTGATGATGATGGTGATGATGGTGGTGATTGTGGTGATGGTGATGATAGTGGTGATGGTGATGGTGGTGAAGGTGATGATGATGATGGTTATGATGGTGATGATAGTGAAGGTGGCAATGATGGTGGTGATGATGGTGATGGTAGTGATGGTGGTGACGACAGTGATGGTGGTAATGATGGTGATGACAGTGATGATGGTGGTGATGATGGTGGTGGTGGTGTTGGTGATGGTGAAGGTGACAATGATGATGGTGATGATGGTGATGATGGTGATGATGGTGGAGATGATGGTTGTGATGGTAGTGATGATGGTGATGGTGATGATGGTGGTGATGATGGTGAAGATGGCAATGATGGTGGTGATGGTGGTGAAGGTGGTGATGGTGGTGAAGGTGGTGATGGTAGTGATGATGGTGATGGTGGTGATGATGCTGAAGGTGACAATGATGGTGATGGTGATGATGGTGAAGGTGGTGGTGATGATGGAGATGATGCTGATGGTGGTGATTGTGGTGATGGTGGTGATGGTGGTGATGGTGATGATGCTGATGGTGATGATGGTGGTGATGGTGGTGGTGATGATGGTGAAGGTGGTGGTGATGGTGGTGATGATGCTAAAGGTGACAATGATGGTGATGGTGATGATGGTGAAGGTGGTGGTGATGATGGAGATGATGCTGATGGTGGTGATTGTGGTGATGGTGATGATGGTGGTGATGGTGGTGGTGATGACGGTGAAGGTGGTGGTGATGATGATGATGATGGTGATGATGGTGGTGGTGATGATGGTGAAGGTGGTGATAATGATGATGATGGTGATGATGGTGGTGATGGTGATGGTGGTGATGAAGATGGTGATGGTGGTTGTGACAGTGATGAAGAAGCTGATGGTGGTGGTGATGACTAACATTAAGGGGGCCCTTGGAACTTAGATTTTGTCTTTGGCACTAACTGATACATGAAAGCTGAGACACAAAACCCTCATTTATAAACCAGGGATAATAATAATAAAACCTAAGGCTCAGGCTTATTGTGATGACTGAATAAATTTCTGTATATGTAACACTGTACCTAGAATGTACTCAGTAAATATTAGGTACTATCATTTTTATTCTTTTTTTTTAATTAAATGGATTATTTGATAGGGAGTGAACACTTACCATAGCAAACTTGTTGGGAAAATCTATGATGCATTTTACCCAAGAATAACTTGAATGTGGTCATGAAACAAATTATAATTCCGATTTGTCCGTGGGGTTCTCATGTCACCACTCCCTGCCTGCTAGGGGGCTGGCAGAATTCCTGACTTGGATCTGAAATTTTTCCTTCACTGTCAGTTTTTTTTTTCACTTTTTCTCTGTTGCATTTGTAAGTAACTCCAGAATGTGTCATAGCAATCTGTGTCACATGGAGGCTTTCTTTACACCGGGACTGACATATCAGTTTGGAACATCCTCTCTCCTTCTGCACTTGCTCAAAGTTCATTTAGCCCACTTGCAATTATATTTTTGTTGTTCTTCTCTTTGGAAATTTTCTTTTTGGGAACAATCATCTTTTTTTTTTTTTTCTCCTGATTGGCAAAAGAGCTGCCTCAACAGAGGCCATGAACCATTTGTCCAGAATATTTACCTGGTATCTGATTGTCTTTTCATTTCATTCCTGCTCTTGGGTTTGATTCATTAAAATTTTTGTTTTTAATTTTTTCAAAGTCAGATTTATGACTCTTCCCTCTCGTAGTTTCTTCCATTGATTCACGCTTAGAAAACATGCTTCTGAGGTTGGTTACATTTCTACCTGTATTTCAGTTTAGATCTTTATATTTTTTTTCTTTTTTATATTTGACCCTTTGGTCCATCTTGATTTTTTAAATTTCCCTTGAAGTAAGAATCTGAGTTTTGTCATTTTGTCAGTTTGCTGCTTTGCTAGATGTTTACAAATATTCTGATATCCTAGCGTTATCTATAAACGGAAATGTCATCTTCCACTTGATTTGAACATGCTTACTTAATCACATAATAAACGTTTTATCTAAGGGCAATTGTCCCTGAAAATGCCTTCTTAAAGTGACCTTCAGCATCTACAGATGAGATGGGAACACCAAGAATGTACGTGACTCTGGGAGGGAAAGAGGCATCACGTCTTAGCAGGTCTCTGGTGAGCAAGCCCTTCTTTTCCCACGGCGCCTCCCCTCCCCAGCTTCACAAGGCCCCGTTGCTAATAGGCTCTGAGCTCGTGAACCTTTCTGTTGGCTAGTTGGCATTTCCTGAGTAAACATTGCACTCACTAAACAAGTCACTGCATATTGAAGTGTTTAGCAGATGCAAAGTCTGAGCCAGACGGAGCACGCCCAGCACAGAGGGTCCAGGCTCCAGACACGCTGTTTCTCAAGGCCACACGATGGATCTTGACAGCATCACCCTGGGCCTGGACCACACTGGGGTAAGAGCCGGCGCGCTGCCTCCGCCTCCCCAACGGACGTCCAGAGAATCACCTAGGAGGTCGACAGAGAGTACAGAAAGAAGCCACGGGACTTCCGCCATAGCCTGGTGACGGAGGACCTCCAGCACAGACGTGGGCGTGGAGGCCCCCGGGAGCCCGTTGCCACTGCGCTTCTATCAGTTACTGTGGCGTCCTCCACCCCACCCGCCCCAGGGACACCCCCAGGGGCTCTGCTGACCGACAGGCAGGTCTGGGTGACCAGATGTCTCATCCTCACCAAGCTCCATGCCTATTAAGCCCTGGGGCATAACAAGGTACATTTTTTAGAGTGAGTTTTTATTAGCATTGTTCTAGAAAATAGCTGAAACCATTAAAGCATTTTAGGGGGGGTCTTCTTCTTTTCTTTGAAACCCTTGTCTTCCCCATCAATTCACTCCTAAAGCCACTTGGTTGGCTGGAGCCAGGTAAATGTCCATGTTGTGTGGAATGAGCCATGGAGGATTGGGGGGCAGAGTGGCATTAGGTGAGCCTTGTCCGGGGCAGAACTGGGCACTGTGGTGCAGTAAGATGGAGGCTGGGATGGGAGGGGAGGGTGTGGGAACAGGGCAGCCTTTGGGACAGCTGCAGCCTGAGATCAGGGACACACTTGAGTACTGGGACCTCGAGCAAAATGGAGAGTGTATCCAAGTGGCGGTTGGAGTTGGGGTGGGGGTGCAGGATGAGGAGGACATCTGGAGGGGCCAGGCACCAGACCAAAGGGCCAGAGGCTTCATGGGGAGGAGAGAGTTACATGGGAGGAACAGCAACAGCAGAGCTTATAAGGTGGGGGTGACCGTGTGGGCAGAAAGCCCAGGTGGGGTGCAGTTTGGCAGGAGGCCAAACGGAAGCTCGAAGGTTGCAGGTCAGGGAAGGGTAGCAGCGGCGGTCGACAGTGGCTGGCAAGGCTGAGCACCGGGGGCAGGGGTTACAGACACAGGAGGAGAGGCAGGGCCCATCCTGGGCTGCTGAACAGGGGGTTCCAGGGTGAACTCGGGGTTCTCAGTATGAGTAGATATGTCTGGAGCTGCTTGTGGGTGCGCATGCCAGCTGGCTCTGTCCAGACACCAGCACCCGCTCCAGACCTCGCTGCCGAGTTCCGTTCTCCCCTTAGGGGAACCAGCGCTCCTCAGAGTCCAGGGCAGGGAGGGGCGCGGTCCGTCTGCGGCTTGTCTTCCAGCCGATGGGGAGGACATGTTTAGAGGGTGATGAAGCATCAGATCCAGGCACCTTGGAGCACCACAGTGAGTGATAGTGATGACAGATTATAATCCATCAAGTGAAGTGGAAACTGCGAGTTCACACCAGTAGGGGCAAAAGACAAGTGAATAAACCAACTGCTGGAGGAGGAGCAGGTTGCACACACGTTTTTAAGATGGTTCCCACCCGAATGGTGTTGTCTCCGAAGGGAGGAGGCGTGAGGACACCAGCAGAGGCCATCTCAGTGGCCAGGGATGGACATCGTCCCTGCAAGGCCCTTCCTGCCAGACGCCTGGCTGCCTCTGGTCAAGAGGAGGCCTCGGACAGACCCGGAGTCTCCACAGGGCCAAGGTTGTGAGGGTCAAAGAAGATCCAGGAGCTTCTCCAGGGCAGGGAGGAGCAAAGCAACGTGATGGCCAAATGCAACATGAGGTTCTGAAGTGGGTCCTTTCATTCTCCACCGCTTTTTAGGCGAACGTGCCTGCCGTCTGGGGGTGTGATCTGTTAAGTCTGTTTTGCTGGCTCCGTTGAGGTCATGTGGAGACCATTCGTGTGTTCAGAAGATACAGATTAAAATGCTCAGGGGTCGTGGGATGTAACGGAGGCAAATCGTTCTCAAAAGGTTCAGGCAATAAATTATTTGGGTGGTACTTTGAGCTTTTTTGTGAGTAGTTTATGATTGTTTAAAACTCAGACTTTCTAAAGGGGATTCCTTTATGCATAAAGAGAGGGTAAGAACTTTGGATGAAAGTAAGACCCTGGACCCCTGGGACCCTGTGGACCCATGTGGGGTCATGCTGTCCTGACTCCAGCCGGGTGTTCCCAGGTCGTTTGAATGTGACCTGTGATGACACAAATGTGCCCCAGGCTGCCACTGCAGCGGATGGTGACCAAACCCCCTGCAGTGTGCCAGCGTCCTAAATAAAGGACAGTGAGGCCACAAATGACACCCCTGGGCTGCCAACCCAGGAGGAAAGGAGAGGGTCAGGAAAGGTCTGCTTGGGGAGGCCAGTCAGGTGAACGTCCGGTGAGAAGCGCCCGGGCAATCTCAGGACCGGGTAATGGCAGTGCTAAAAATAACCAGAGCGGCTGTTTATGCTCAGCGCTAAGTCCTCGGCTCCAGCATCTCATGTGACCAGCGCCGCCGTCCTGCAAAGGGAGTATAATTAGTGTCCCCGCGGGAGGAGGAAACCTGAGGCCCGGAAGGCGAAAGGACGCGACACCTGTGACCTGCCAGGCGGACAGACCGTGGCCAGCGTCTCACAACACGTGGACGGACCGTGGCCAGCATTTCACAACGCGCGCAGAGGCGGCACCTTCTGCAGCACACCTGAAACTGACCAAGGGGCTGTGCTGACTGCATTTAAGGAAAGCCAAATACAAGCAAGCAGTGTAGCTAGGGTCACTCTGGTTCACTCTGCTTTTCAGTGCATCCCAGTGACCCCAGGAAGGTAACGCATATTCCCCAACTCTCACAGGTAAGGACCCAGAGGCAGCAATACCAGGGACAGGCCCAGGGTCACCATCTGTGACTGGATTCCTGGACACCCCCTTTCTCATCCCCGGGCCTCTCTCTGAGCCCGCCCTCCTGGACTCCTGGACATCCCTCTTTCTCATCCCCGGGCCGCTGAGCTCCCCTGGACATCCTGACATCCCTCTTTCTCATCCCCGGGCCGCTCTCTGAGCCCACCCTCCTGGACACCCTTCTTTTCATCTCCAGGCTGCTCTCTGAGCACGCCCTCCTGGACTCCTGGACATCCCTCTTTCTCATCCCCGGGCCGCTCTCTGAGCCCGCCCTCCTGGACTCCTGGACACCCCCTTTCTCATCCCTGGGCTGCTCTCTGAGCCCGCCCTCCTGGACACCTGGACACCCCTCTTTTTATCCCTGGGCTGCTCTCTGAGCCCACCCTCCTGGACACCTGGACACCCCTCTTTTTATCCCTGGGCTGCTCTCTGAGCCCACCCTCCTGGACACCCTTCTTTTCATCTCCAGGCTGCTCTCTGAGCACGCCCTCCTGGACACCCCACTTTCTCATCCCCAGGCTGCTCTCTGAACCCACCCTCCTAGACACCCCACTTTCTCATCCCCTGGCTGCTCCCTGAGCCCGCCCTCCTGGACACACTTCTTTTTATCCCCAGGCTGCTCTCTGAGCCCACCCTCCTGGACTCCTGGACACCCCACTTTCTCATCACCAGACTGCTCTCTGAACCCGCCCCCCTGGACTCCTGGACACCCTTCTTTTCATCCCCGGGCTGCTCTCTGAGCCCGCCCCCCTGGACTCTTAGACACCCCACTTTTCATCCCCAGGCTGCTCTCTGAGCCACCCCTCTGGACTCCTGCGCCCAGTGTTAAGGGCTCCATGCGTGGCTGTGGGCTTCATCGCGGCTGGACTTTGTGAAACGCCAGGTGAGCAGACCCCGGGGCGAGCAGCGCTCCTGGGCTGACACTCTGCAGCCGTGGCCGCGGCACCACGCTCTCCGCTCCTCACCCACGTCCCCACTGGGCTCTGAGCGACTCCGAATCATCACCTCCCCACCTGCAAGCTCACATCTCCTCCTGAGACGGGGACTGCGACAGGAGGGAAGGGGGCAGGGCACAACTTCTGAAACAAAGCGCGGCCCGAGGACACAACCTAAACCATTCCAACCCGGTGAGTCCGGGAGGAAGACACAGGACCACAGCTGGACATGGACCCTCAGAGTGAGCGGAGCCGTTCAGTCCTGTCTGACTCTGTGACCCCATGGACTATAATGTTCGCGGAATTCTCCAGGCCAGAATACAGGGGATCTTCTTCAGGGGATCTTCCAGACGCAGGAATCGAACCCGGGTCTCCTGCATTGCAGGCGGATTCTTTACCAGCTGAGCCACAAGGAAGCCCAAGAATACTGGAGTGGGCAGCCTATCCCTTCTCCAGTGGGTCTTTCCAACCCAGCAATTGAATCAGGGTCTCCTGCATTGCAGGCAGATTCTTCACCAACTGATCTCTCAGAGAATCCTCAATCAGCAAGCTAAATGATACACCCGGAAGGGCCATGACAGTTCCAAGGCACCTCAGGAGACCAAAAAGGCGGTGGTGGCCCAATTCCTGGAAATCTCCACTCCTTCCCCAAAATAGCTGGAATATTCCTCCCACTCATTAGCCTATGAAATTATCCAGCCCATAAAAGCTATCTGCGCCAAGTTTGGAGGCTGCCCGCCCGCCTGCCCTCTGCTACGGCCCACATTCTGTCTGTGGAGGGTATTTCTCTCTGAATAAATCCACTTCTTACCTATCACTTTGTCTCTCACTGAATTCTTTCTGCAACGAGACATCAAGAACCTGAGCTTCATTAGGTCCTGAAACCAGGTCTGTGATCTCAGTTGGAAGACCGGGTTTTGGCTGCGTTCCAGTCCTGGCATACGGGTTCAAGGCCCAGTCAGAGGTAAAAGGTTTGAGAACCTGGTGCCCAGCACACCCAGGACAAGGGGCCCAGGGTGGGGGCTCCACGTGGGACACTCTTGCCCTGGTTCCCCTGTGACAATGCTCAGGCTGAATACAGAGCCCTGGGATCCCCCACGGCCATCGCAAGCTCTGGGCCTCACCGGTCAGTCCCCTGGGACAGAGAGACTCCAGAGCTTCCCACCTGATTGCCTCCATGGGGCCCCTCCTCCCTGGATTTAAAGCACCGACCCAGCCGTGATTTGTGGTGTTTTCCATCCCTGATAGAAGGCTCCACTTCCCTCTGCGCTAGCGGCTTCCCCGAAACTTAGAACAAGACTCTAAGTTAACAGGAAGTGGACTCTGGACCTTCCCTGGTGGCTCGGATGGTAAAGAATCTGCTTGCAACGCAGGAGATCTGGGTTTGCTCCCTGTCTACACAGCACTGAGTGAGCCGCTGAGCAAAGTGGGCGTAAAGTCATTTAATTCATGGGGTAGAAGTGGGGAGCAGAAAACCCGAGGACCAGGGCCCCTGTGGAGGGTCGAGAGCTCCAGAGTTTCCCCGGCTCAGCCATCTGAGGCTCTGAGAAGGGCCCCCACAGGCTCTCTGACTTGGGATCACAGTGCCTTGGGCCTGCCCTTGTCGTCTCAACCTGGCCGTGAACGACTCCGGAATAAATGTCACCAGGTCTCAAGTCAGCCTCTGTCTCTTCCTCCCTTCCGCTTATAATGCAAGACTTTGACTTTCAAAGGAGAACACAGCTCTGTCACCAGCTCAGCACCAGATTCACTCCCTGGGGATTCTTCTTTCACACCAGAGCATCTGAGGTCTTCGGCGCCAGGGTGCCGGGCTGTGTGCACCTCACTCCCTAAATTCACGCGACCGTGTCTCCCAAGGCTCATCTCTCCCTCCCTCCGGTGGAAGCTGAGGCCCTCGCGGGAGGCCTGGCACGGAGGATGGCTTTCAATTTTCCGTTCACAAGGGCACACGGCAGCCAAGAGGCGAGGGCACCGGGATGCGGCGGGGTCGGCAGTGGGGGCCCAGCGCCCGCCTCAGCCTCCGAGCTCCTGCAGCCTAGGCCTGGCTTCCCGGGGGCCGCGGATGAGCGTTTCCGCCACCAGATCCATTTGGCTCTATTTAGGAACTAAGTACAGGAAGGTAGTTATTGTACAAGATTAGTTTCCTGTAGGCCATAAATTGGCAGTAGCAGAAAAATACAGGATGAATCTGTCAGCCTGCAAGGTCAGCTCAAAGGAAGGCCAGGCCAGCAAGGGTGCTGTTTTCTTTCTTTGAACCCCCTTCCCAAACTCAGCCAGGCTGAAAAAGACCCTTTAACTACTTAATTACTTCTTAATAGTTTTAAGCAAATTCAAAAGCCTGTGCCCGCGGTTGCTAAGTGCCGGGAGGTCAGAGCTGCCTGGAATATGTCAGGAATTCCTATTTGGACTGGAGTTTCTGAAACCCGATTAAAAGCTCCTACAATCCGTGGCCCTGCGAGGGGGCTGGGGGGAGTTGCTTCCGTTTTTTGTTTTGTTTTGTTTTTTTCTGGTGGGGCGGAGGAAGAAGGCTTAGTTGGTGTTGACTGGCAAGGTATTTGTTTTGAATCTAGAATTTTGTATTTGGAGATCAGAAAGCAGCTTCTAACAGTTAAAAAAAAATCAAGTCAAAAATATAATTGTTTCCAACCAGAGATGTGATCCTGTGATAAATGTCCCTAAAGATATTCCCTGTAGACAGTCACTCGTTTTTTAAGTGAATGCTTCCTTGAAGACACAGGGCCACAGGTTGCCACCAAGGTGGGCTTCACTCCGTATGGCGGCTGTGCTACGTTCCAGAGAGATCGTTGGCCACCGGGGCCTTCCTCGAGTTGGAAACGTAATCTTCCCGTTTCCCTTTTGATATTTTTCCAAAGGGCTTAAAGCTGTCAGGTGACATTAGGCCCCGCTGGTGTGAGAGGGAGTATGTGAGCCGCTTTGCAAGAGCTTTTGTATGACAGGTTGTAATTCAAATTTTAATTATCCCGGAAATCTGCCTTGAGGCGTGGGCGAGCCCTCCTCCTCCACCACGCTGAGGCTCTGACTCTCCCCACCTCCGCTGAGCTTGAAGCCCCCTCCCCACCCCGAGCTCTCTGCATTGCTGCAGGGTGGGCACAGGGAGGTGACGGAGAAGAAAGAAGGGGGCGGTCCTCTCCACCCCTTCCTGGCAGAAAACAGCCCTGCAGGCTTTCCCATTGCTTAGTGAGCCACAGCACTTTGGGCTTCCCTGGTGGCTCAGATGGCAAAGAATGAGCCTGCAATGCAGGAGACTCGAGTTCCATCCCTGGGTTGGGAAGATCCCCAGGGGAAGGGAATGGCAACCTGCCCCAGTATTCCTGCCTGGAGAATTCCATGGACAAAGGAGCCTGGCGAGATACAGTTCATGGGGTTGCAGAGTCAGACGTGACTGAGTGCACACGCAAGCACAAACACGTGGCACTTTATGCGGCAAGAAGTCCCCGTGATCAACCCGTCTTCATGCGCAAAGTACCCAGTTCACACTGACGGAAGGCACCTTCTCTGTTCGCTGTGGGTTGCTGCCTGCTGTCCCCCGGGGTGGGCCCTGCTTGTGTCCTGAGCCTTGGGGGCTGTCACAGTCCACCCCCCCCCCCCCCTTGATGCCCTGCAGATAGAGAGGGGTCTCAAGGTGCGTCCAGTTCGGAGGTTCAGACCGGGCCCTGGGTCACTCCTTCTAATGGTTCCGGGAGCACCAGGGCGCAGCTGAACTGTGTCCACTTGTCCAGGACGTCCTGCTTTTATGAAAATGCTTGAGAAAATGTCTCCTGTGGTGGAGTCTTCCGCAGATGTTCTAAATCTGCTCCGTGATATCCACAGTCCAGGTGAAGGGCCACAGAGCAGCTGAGCCAACTGCAGCTCCACGGCCACCGGCTCGGCCCTTCTGGGGGGCGGGCTGGCCTTCCCCCATCCCACGGTGTGTCAGAGGTTTGGATGACAGCAGCTTGGCTGGACACCTGACCCTATGTCCCTCCCCCGAGGAGACAAGGGTCTGGGGTGAGTGCAAGCTCCACTGTATGTGTCTGATGTTGGCTGGGGTCAAGCCAGACCCGACCTCTTGTGACTTTTCCTGAGCCAGTGTCACAAAGGAAATCCAGAAATGGAGGGGGGTGTTCACATTCTAAACTCTACCAGCGAGAGCCTTCCCGAAGCCACCTGGGGCCAGACCCTGGAAGGCAGGGCCCTCAGTGACTCAGCAGGCTGAGTCCCCCAAAAAGCTCATCCCCTCCCACGTTGCTCTGAGGTTGGTTTTAGGGAATCTTGTAAACCTTGAGTCAAAAAATATTTAGACCTCAGGATACGTGTTAGTTGCTCAGTCATGTCCAACTCTTTGCCACCCCATGGACTGTAGCTTGCTCGGCTCCTCTGTCCATGGGATTCTCCAGGCAGGAACACTGTAGAGGGTTGCCATTCCCTTCTCGTGATAGTCATGGGCCCAAGTCTGCTCTCTGCTCAGTCCAGACAATTGGAGAAAGACCGTCCCACACTGGAGCTCTTGGATCTCTTTGTTCCACCAGCTTCAGAGACAAGTTCAGTTACTAATTTTATTCTTATAGAACACAAAACCAAAACAGCAGACTTCTGAGACTGGGGGATATTCCTCTCAAAGTCAGAGAAATCTTTGTGGCAAGCTTCACGATTTCTTCAGCAAACGATCTCAGAATGTGTGCTCCAGGGTGGGCTGAGCTAGGTGGAGAGTGGAGAGCAGAGGGTACACAAGGCTGGGGGAGGACCCCCTGCCCCCTCGCCAGCTCCCAGGGCATGCCTGAGAGGAGCCTAGCATCGCTGGGGTGCAGGGTCGAGGAAGCGGGCGTTTGCTCCTCGGTAAATCCTGTCTGAAGAGGGTTCTTTCTTTAGACCGTGAAGCTTCCTCCAACTGGTGGGGACCCTACAAGCCAAGCTGAGCAGACACGGCCCCACCGGGCCCTCCATTGACTCTGCCCGGCCGAGTGGCCGGTCATGTCACGGGGAGAGCCCGCGACCCTACAAGGGTTATTCAGGGCGTGATGCCACCAGGCACTGAGCCTCAGATTGTCACTTGACTCTGAACCGGTGAAGCCTGGGATGGAGGGGAGGAAACAGAGTCTTGAGAACCACCATGTACTTTTATAGACTCTGCTCCGTGACTTGAAAGGCGTTTGGAAAACTAAAGACTGATTCTTTCTACCTACTTACCCCACCCCACCCTGCTCCATCCCTACCACACACACACACAGCAGGACTGGCTCTCCTTTCAGTGCAGAAAATGTGCTGCCCACGTCCTGGAGCTAGAACGTGCTCTCCTCGCTGGTGGGTTCAGAAGACCCCCATTTCCCTACTGCAGACAGCCCATCTCAGGGAAAGCCTGGAGACAGTGACGGTAGACCAGCAGCCGCCTGTGGCTGTGGCCACGCCCGAGTCTACACGACAGGCAGCACCCAGGCAGGACAAGAACACAGCAAAGGAGCACCACTCGAGAGATCACCAAATAAGCAAAAGGAGCTTTGCAGGAGGGGTGAGGGGACAATCCAGGCATGTCAGGAGGAACACCCTTGAAAACATTGCGTTATCATTTAAAGAATAATCTCCTTAGGATAAAACCAGAGAAACAACATGTGGTTGATTGTACAATGGAATGTTACCCAACCATCAAGAATGAAGTACTGATACACACGGCTAAACCTTGAAACATTATCTAAATGAAAGAAGCCAGACGCCAAAGGCCGCATGGCGTGTGATTCCATATATTTGAAATAACCAGCAGGCCCAAGTTAACAGAGACAGAAAGCAGATGGGTGTTTGCCAGGAGCTGGGGGTGGCGAGGAACAGGAAGTGACCACAGATGGATACAGGCTTCCTTCAGGGCTGATGTAAATGTTCTCGAATGAGGCCGTGGTGATGGTTGCACAAGTCTGTGAATCTACCAAACACAGTTGACTTGCTAACTTTGAAAGGTGGATATTATGATACCTGAATCATATCTCAAAAGAAATAAAATAAACCAAAGGAGGGGCAATGGCCGATGAAGCAGAAATGATGGCTCTTATCCCTCATCACGCCTTCCAGCAAGGCCTTGACACTGCCCTACTTTCCTGCAATCAGCTCAGGAGGCAAAGGTCGCTAGGATTTGGATGAGTACCTAACGTTACAATCAAACTTTCTAGGGGACCTGGTCTTACGCAGTTTCCTGGCTAAGGCGTATGTGCCTTTGAGTTTCAGTGTGAATGAACCTGCAGCACGAAGAAGCATCGAGAAAGAACCTCCAACTTGGCCAGGACCTTCACTGTTTGAGTAACTTTGGCCTGGAAACCACGCGTGTTGATCTATTTCATAACAAATCCTCAACTCAGTGAACTGTGCTTGCAGTTGACTCGCGTCAGGGGATCTGCACTCTGTTGTCTATAGGAGCGCGCGGCTGGCCCGCTGGGGCTGGATTTGCAGGCAGGCTGATTTCTCAACCTAAGTATGCTGGCGGACTCCCTGTTGTGCTGTGCACACGCTCACGGCCTGGTGGAGACAGGGCCCCCAGCTCACATCCCCAGTTTCCACATCAGTAAATGTTGAGTAAGAAACTCTTGTTTCTTAATCGTTTAGACACCAAGGACAGATGTGGAGGGGAAATGTTGAGGACATGTTAGGAATGGCATGCTGCGGTCCAAGGGACTGGACAGAGATTGGGCGTCACTTGCCTAGAAATGAGGACTGAAGCCTTAGCAACGGGGGTGACAGCCCTGGGAGAGAGCCAGCAGCGAGGTGAGGAGCACATGAGGACCTCACGAGGGCAGCCACCCCTCGGGGGCTGAGGAGGAGAAGAGAGAGGAAGCAGGGGCAACAGGGGCCTGGGATTGAGGGGCTTTCCGGAAGGGGAGAGCCACGTGAGGGGTGCAAAGACAATGGGGCTGAGGGGAGGCCATGAGACTGGCCAAGCTAGGGCCTCCGACCCTCATGAGAGCAAGTCAGTCACTCAAGGCCGCGCAGGGGAGAGCTGGGCAATTGCACCGCATCCCGGGTTCCCACACTCCGGTGCTTCCCGGGGGTGGGCCCCAGACCAGCGGGGGCACCTGGCAGAAACGCCATTATTCCTAGACACGCTGGTGATCAGGCCCCACCTGGATCCACAGATGGTGTGTGTGGTGTGTAGTGTGTGTGTATGAGCATATGAGTGTATCTGAGCAGGTGTATGACGCATACGGTATGTGTGGTGTATGAGTGTGTGTGAGTGCATCTGAGCGGGTGCATAAAGCGTATAGTATGCGTGGGGGTGTGTGTGTTGCATGTGTGTATATGAGTAAGTATGTGTGCATATGAGGAGGTGTATGACGCATATGGTACAAGTGGTGTACGAGTGTGTGTGTGTGAGTGTGTGTGTGTGTGAGTGTGTGTGTGTGTGAGTGTGTGTGTGTGTGAGTGTGTGTGCGTGCATCTGAGTGGGTAGATGATGTGTGTGGTATGTGAATTGCATGTGTGTGTGTGTGTAAATGTGAGCATGTGTGAGATCTGGGTGGAGAAGGGGAATCTTTCTGTTTGACAAAAAACATCTTTGAGAAAACATACAACAAAAGCTCCCGTAATTCAGTGATGTTTGAATAAGGTGTATGGTCTATTGGTTGTGAATATCCACCAATACTTATAAAAGAGTACTTTTGAATCCTGTACAGACAGTGCAAGTAGAATTACAGAAATCTGAATATGGTTGGGGGTTGCGTGGATGCCAGCCTCAGCTAGGATATTTTACTGTAGTTTTGCAAAACACCACCACTAAAGGAAACTACACAAAGGACATGTGGATCTCTCTATATTATTTCTCACGGCTGTGTGTGAGCCTACAGCATCTGAATTAAACCTTCCATGAACAATGGCGATCTTGGATCATGGTTTACGTATTTTTTAATTTAATTGTTTCGAGGATCAACTTTTTATGCTTCTAACCACAGAGCCGCCGCAGCGTGCGCTGCGGTAAATACAAATGCTGCTCGCTCACACATCAGTCGCCACCACGAAGACAGCAGTCAGAGACAAACATGGTGAAAGGCAAGTCAGAGAGAGAAAGGCAAGTCAGAGACAAACATGGGTGAGCAACGGAGCAGAAGACAGCAGCAGTTAGAAAGGAGACATGGTGAGTCAGAGACAAACATGGTTGAAAGGCAAGTCAGAGAGACATGCGTGAGGTGCAACGTCCAGAAGACAGCAGCAGTTAGAAAGGCAAGTCAGAGAGAGACATGGTGAGGTGCGAACAGCGGAGCAACGTCCAGAAGACAGCAGCAGTTAGAAAGGCAAGTCAGAGAGACATGGGTGAGACGCGAGCAGCGGAGCAACGTCCAGAAGACAGCAGCAGTTAGAAAGGCAAGTCAGGGAGAAACATGGTGAGATGCGAACAGCGGAGCAACGTCCAGAAGACAGCAGCAGTTAGAAGACAGCAAGTCAGTTAGAAAGGCGGAGCAACGTCCAGAAGACAGCAGCAGTTAGAAAGGCAAGTCAGAGAGAAACATGCGTGAGGTGCGAGCAGCGGAGCGACGTCCAGATGGATGAGACAGCAGGTGAGGAAGATGAAAACAAAGGAGACTCCGCCAGAGACGTGTGTTAGATAAACATGAGATTCTCAAATCCTCGCTTGAAAATTAAGATGGATTCAAAGCCCTTTACTGTAGGATTTATAAATCTATTTGTAATAAAAACTCCACTACAATATTCAATTAATTTCTCTGTTATCTCTTGAAGAGTTATAATGCAGGGATAAAGAAAAAAAACAGCTAAATTATGCCCAAAACCCACACAAGCCATATTTATCAATTATGTTCCAGATAGAATTCTTTCCCGTTATCCTTGAACAACTGTTACGTTAGATGCCTGCTTGGCTAAGCTCTCTCATTCTCTCTCTCTCTCTCTGGACTGTCAGATTGCCTCAGTAAGGCTCACCCTGGTTATCCTGTCTAATATTATAGCCCTCTACCCTTCACATGGCTCTATTTTTGTCTTGTTCCTACAGCATTTATCACATCCTAACATTTATGGTGTCTACAGTTATTATCTGCCGTCTGTCTAGAAGAGCAGCTTTATGAAGGCAGGGATTTTCTGGGGGTAGGTTGGGATAGGCGAGAGAGACATCCCTTGATATTCCTGCAACGTAGTCTGTACACAGGAAATATTTTCTTACTGAATGAATGAATTTTCAGTATTCAATGGTTTCATTTTTATTTCAAAGGTTTTGGGTAGAGACTGAAAAGAAAAATAAAGGAAGCTTTGTGTGTGGCTTGTCCTTGACGGAGGCACCACTATGAAGAGCTTGACGTGAGCCTTTGAGCCAAGATGGGAGCAGAAGGGTCAGCCTTCCGTCCCTGCGGGGGCAGCACTGGCCACCCGCCGTGGGCAGAATTTGGTGATGAACGCGGAAGGACCTTGAATTAGGACCAGAACATGGCCACATCCTTGGAAGTTCACAGTCCAGGAGGGGCACAGCACACAACCACAAATGATGGCAGGGAAACCTCTAGAGACGGACGCACAAGCTACGTGAGTCGCATCAGAGAGCTCTGACATCTGGGGAGTTTCCCGTGGGATGGCCTTGATGCTGGAAAGGGACCTGGGCGCACAGAGACGGGACGTTCTCCAGGGGGACACCTGAGCAGAGGCACGAAGCTGTCCCCGGGGGGGTCCCTGGGAGGAGCTCTGTTTGAATCAGAGGAGGTGCAAAGAGAAGGTGGAAATGTCATCAGGGACACGGACAAGACAGCATCCAGGGGCCAAGACTTAGAGCAGTGAAGGGCTAGGATGTCCCAGAGAAAACTGGAAAACGTGCGTTGACAGGGAAAGAGCCTGCACAGTGGGGATGCGTGCCCCCAGGTCTGGAGCCAGGATGGGGAGAGCGGGACGCAGGCCACCGTCTCCAGGGAGGATGGTCATCAAATGTGTCTCCAGCTCTGCCCGTCTGGTGCCCACTGACACCCTCAGGCCTCCACGCGGTCTGTGTCCTGGAGACTCTGACTGCTCCTCAGAGTCCCCCCAGGGGATGGGTCCCGAGGATGGGCCCCGGGTTGGAGGACCACGCCTTCCCCTTGTGTCTCTACACCCGCCCTCTCCTCTGCTTGCCTGACCCCCACACATGTACTGCCTGGGAAGCTCGGAAAACCAGCTAGTGCCAAGGTGCTCTTTTTTTCTTCCAAAAAGTTAACTTTTTTCCCCCAAAGGAACTTTAAGACTGAAACCGTGTGTTTCAGACAGCGCCTGACTCGGCCACTTCCCAGAAAACACAGACCAAAGAAAAACACAGCCCGGAGGGAGAAGCAGGATGGTGTGCCCCCCACGGCTGGCATCCGGGAGCCGTGCCAGCCGAGCAGCAGGACGATGGAAGCAGGTTGAGACCCCGCCCGCAGCCCGGCCAGCCCGGTTTGGCGATCCAGAACCCAGCAGGCCCGGTGGGGCAGGAGGGCCTCCTTCCCCTGCCCCTCCCTGATCTCTGCCCTCCCCAGAGCTCCTCATCACCTAGGAAAACTGGTAGTCTGTCCTCCTCCAGCTCAGTCCCCGCCTGGGAAGAGCCGACCCATTGGAAAAGACCCTGATGCTGGGAAAGACTGAAGGCCAAAGAAGGGGGCGGCAGAGGATGAGATGGCTGGATGGCATCACTAACTCAATGGAGATGAACTTGGGCAAACTCCAGGAGATAGTAAGGGACAGGGAAGTCCATGACGTCACAGAGTCGGACACGACTTAGCAACTGAACAACCAGCACAGATTGATAACTGATACAGAATCAAATCGTCAGCAAAGTCAACCTGTTCTGAAACCCAGGGGGACACAGCTGATATCTGTCCTCCCGCATCCCAACCTCCAGGCCAGGAGAACTGCGGTCTTCTCGCCAACCCTACCATCACTCAGGGCTCCCTAGCCCTCACCTAGTTGCTGAAAAAGGTTTGCCTCCTCTGATCTGGCCCCGTTCCAATCAGGGCTGCACTGTGCCCAACAGGGTCCTTTAAAGGCCAGTCAGAAGACCCCCTGGACGTCTCCCCACCGTCCTACAGTCAGAAGACCCCCTGGAAGTCTCCCCACCGTCCTACAGTCAGAAGACCCCCTGGAAGTCTCCCCACCGTCCTAGGTTACAGTCAGAAGACCCCCTGGACGTCTCCCCACCGTCCTATAGTCAGAAGACCCTCTGGATGTCTCCCCACAGTCCTAGGTCACAGCTGGGTAAAGGCCAGTCAGAACACCCCTCTGGATGTCTCCCCACAGTCCTATAGTCAGAAGACCCCCTGGACGTCTCCCCACCATCCTAGGTTACAGTCAGAAGACCGCCTGGACGTCTCCACAGGGTCCTGCAGTTAGAAGACCTCCCAGGGCCCCCTGTCAGAAGACCCCTGTCGCCTCCCCAGGGTCCTACAGTCAGAAGACCCCCCTGGGCGTCTCCCCACCGTCCTACAGTCAGAAGACCCTCTGGATGTCTCCCCACCATCCTACAGTCAGAAGACCCCCTGGACGTCTCCCCACCGTCCTAGGTTACAGTCAGAAGACCCCCTGGACGATTCCCCACCGTCCTACAGTCAGAAGACCCCCTGGATGTCTCCCCACAGTCCTAGGTCACAGCTGGGTAAAGGCCAGTCAGAAGACCCCCTGGACGTCTCCCCACCATCCTAGGTTACAGTCAGAAGACCCCCTGGCCATCTCCCCACAGTCCTACAGTCAGAAGACCCCCCAGGGTCCCTACGTCTCCCAGGGCCCTACAGAGGCCAGTCAGAAGACCCCCCGGACGTTTCCCCACAGTCCTACAGTCAGAAGACCCCCTGGATGTCTCCCCACTGTCCTACAGTCAGAAGACCCCTGGACCTACAGTCAGAAGACCCTCTGGGCGTCTCCCCACAATCCTAGGTTACAGTCAGAAGACCCCCTGGACGTCTCCCCACCATCCTAGGTTACAGTCAGAAGACCCCCTGGCCATCTCCCCACAGTCCTACAGTCAGAAGACCCCCTGGACGTCTCCCCAGGGTCCCTACAGTCAGAAGACCCCCTGGACGTCTCCCCAGGGTCCCTACAGAGGCCAGTCAGAAGACCCCCCGGACGTTTCCCCACAGTCCTACAGTCAGAAGACCCCCTGGATGTCTCCCCACTGTCCTACAGTCAGAAGACCCCCTGGACGTTTCCCCACAGTCCTACAGTCAGAAGACCCTCTGGACGTCTCCCCACAATCCTAGGTCACAGTCAGAAGGCCCCAGAAGACCCCTGGGCCCCTCCCACCGGTTATAGTCAGAAGACCCCTGGATGTCTCCCCACAGTCCTAGGTCAGCTGGGTAAGGCCAGCTGGGTGTCTCCCCACAGTCCTATAGTCAGAAGACCCCCTGGACGTCTCCCCACCATCCTAGGTTACAGTCAGAAGACCGCCTGGACGTCTCCCCAGGGTCCTGCAGTTAGAAGACCCCCTGGACGTCTCCCCAGGGCCCCTACAGTCAGAAGACCCCTGGGCAGTCAGAAGACCGCCTGACGTCTCCCCAGCGTCCCCCAGGCCAGGGTCCTACAGTTAGAAGACCCCATGGATGTCTCCCCAGGGTCCCTCTGGATGTCAGAGGCCAGTCAGAAGACCCCCTGGACGATCCCCGTTTCCCAGTCAGAAGACCCCTGGAGTCCTACAGTCCTAGGTCACAGCTGGGTAAAGGCCAGGAAGATGTCTCCCCACCATCCTAGTCCCCCTGGCCATCTCCCCACAGTCCTACAGTCAGAAGACCCCCTGGACGTCTCCCCAGGGTCCCTACAGTCAGAAGACCCCCTGGACGTCTCCCCAGGGTCCCTATCCCAGTCAGAAGACCCCCAGACGTCACAGCCTGGGTCAGAAGACCCCTGGATGTCAGTCCTAGTCAGAACACCCCTCTGGACGTCTCCCCACAGTCCTACAGTCAGAACACCCCTCTGGACGTCTCCCCACAGTCCTACAATCAGAAGACCCCCTGGACATCTCCCCACAGTCCTAGGTTCAAGCTGGGGCTCACCTTGGCCACCTCCCCTCCCCCCAGCGGCACCTGGACCACTTGTCCTGTGAAATTCTCTCTGGCTGGAACCTCCCTGCACACACCGAGCTTGTCCCCAGCCCCTCATCCCCAAGCCTTCTTGTCTCTCTGCCTAGGATGTGCCCCCCTCTCTCCCCACCCCCCGACCCCTGACCCCTTCCTTCTCGTGCCTGAAGACTCAGCTCAAGGAACTGCTTCCCCAGCAGGCAAAGGCAGGAGAACCTTCTGGCACGGCACACACAGAAGCCCTCCCTCAGTCCACCGCGCACACGTAGCTGTGCCATGAGGCACCGCGCTCATTCTCTCCCGGAGCTGGCCTTTCAGCACCGGTGCAGACCCAGCTCTCACGGGGCACACTCACTGGGCACACAGCGCTGAAGGCCCAAGTCCTGGGTTGTCGATGCTAATCAGTGAACATCAGCAACACGACCCCCGACGACGCTGGGTACAGTGCGGCTGTCACTTCCTTCTCTACCTTCCGAGAGCCAATCTAGTATTTGACACAAGCAGCATGGCCGCTGAGTTTGTCGAGTGAGTGTGAAATGGTGAGCTTCGGGGTGACGATGGCAATGCAGTGCTGAGTATGGAGAAATACACGTACAGAGTGTGGGGAGAGCAGAAAAAGGGAAAAGGAGCGTCCCTGGGGGCTCAGACAGTAAAGATTCTGCCTGCAGTGCAGGAGACCCCGGGTTGGTCCCTGGGGCAGGCAGATCCCCTGGAGAAGGGAACGGCAACCCACTCCAGTATTCCTGCCTGGAGAATCCCACGGACAGAGGAGCCTGGTGGGCTGCAGTCCATGGGATCGCAGAGAGTTGGACACAACTGAGTGACTAGCGTTTTCACTTTCCAATGCAAGGGGCACAGGTTCGATCTCTGGTCTTGGAGCTACGATCCTGCATGCTGCACAGCTTGGCCAAAAAAAAAAAAAAAAGGAAAAAAAAAGAAAAGGGCAAGAGGAGAACTTCACCAAATAATGGGTTGGTGCAGAAACAGACAGTGGTGCATGCTGCCCTGAAGTTACAGGATGTCTCAGTCAGCTCGGCGGCTGTAACAGAATTGCATAGCCAGGACAGGAATTTGAACCTCAGGGTCCTCTTGGCTGGAAGCACACCAGCAGGGTGCCCGTATGGTCCACCTCCGCCCAGGGTCCTCCTGCAGGGGAGACATAGCTCTGGGGTCTCCTCCTCTCCTTACAAAGACCCCAGTCCCAGCATGGGGACTCCATCCTTGTCCTCATCTAGCTCTAATCACCCCACAAAGGCCCAGCTCCTAACACCAACACGCTGGAGGTACAGGGGGTAGGGTTTCAACATTAGAATTTGGAGAGAGGGAAACATCCAGTCCATAACAACCTTCCTGAGTTTCAAAGAGCTAGCTAGTGTGGTTGGTGGGGAGGGGTCTGCAAGGCGAGGATGTGTCCCTCTGGTCTCTGCTTTTGTTGCAAGTCTAAGTCCAGGGCACCTGCTCAGTTGCTAGGGGTAGGGCTTGGGGAGTTGCAGGGAAAACCATTCAAGTTTAAAATGACTCTTGAAGAGCATGGGAAAGGCAGCTCTACAAAGGTGGGAAGAGGACCCCTCCCCCAGCCCAAGAGCACGGACACCCACTGTCTAGACATCACGTAGGTGTGTGCTTTTCCTGGGAAGAGTCCTGCATGGCCAGCGAGGGGCACGTGGGGCGGGGGCGGGTACACAGAGAAGTGGAGAGAGGAGCTTGCAGCAGAGACGAGGCCGGGCTCCTGGGCAGGTGAGTCCTGGGGGCAATCTACGCATCTCAGGGCTGGCGGCTCCAGAAAGTGGTTCAGGACTGGGGTGTGGGGGTGGACGTGGGGTGATCATCAGAGAGAATGATGCAGTCTGAAAGTTTTGCTTCGTAAACCAAAGAAGAGTCATTAAGCTATTTAAAGTCCAGTGAAAGTGTGGCATTAATTGACCCTGTTCCCAGAACACTGAAGCCCAACCAACCTGCCAGTTTTCAGTTCCGATTTGTTTATTGCACATCCGAAATCTTCCCTAATGTGTTTCAGGGCCTAAGGAACCTGCCAGCTCTGGTCTTTACTCCCATCACCAAGAGCCAGGATGGCCAGGAGAGAGAGTCTGACCGGGACACAGCTGTAACTGGCCCTGGGGCTGGGCCCTCAGGGTGCACGGGTCCCCGGCAGCGGGCACAGGACTGGGCAAATCTCAGTGAGCAGCGTGCCAGGGAGGACCACCTGTGGTCGGATGGAGAACCAGCAAATGTTTGAAAATGGGGCACGTAAGAAACGACATTTCCTCACATTAAACTTCACTTAATGGAAATAAATGCTGTGCGGTTGCCGTGGCCCTGAGGATAAAAAGCCTCTGGTATCACCTCCTGCAGCCTCGGTCCCCACCCCGCCTTGGTAAACAGAGTTGGAGGCGCACGATTGGCTCCTGTGTGAAAGCAGCTTGGCTCCCGGTCAAGTCCGGGTCAAGTCCGAGTGAGTAACTTGAGCAGGAAGGGGTGGGTGTGTTCTCTGTGCACCCGCAGGTCGACTGGGGAAAAGGTGATGTTTACTGCAGCTCAGGAGCTGAGCCCACAGAGGCCGAGGTGGGGCTTCAGCAAGCGGCCCCTCCGGCCAGGTCTGCGTGGACGGGCCAAAGGGGAAACGTTAGGCAATGGCCTGAAAACACAGAAGATTAAGATCTGGACTCGGAGCTGTGTCAACAGGCTAAAACGAAGGGAAGGGTCAAGAAACTGGGCTGAGCGGGGACATCGGTGCCTCCAGACTGCCCAGGGCTGGCAAAACAGGGCAGGACCCTCTCAGAACGGAGGCCAGGCAGGCGGAAAGGGGGACGGGGGTGGATGCAGGCCCGGCTCCTGCGGGACAGGGTCCCTGTGCTCCTCCCTGCGTTCATCTGTCTCTGCCCCCCAAAGCCACTCTGCTGATTGATGGCAACCGGCTCATGACAGACCTCTTGGAGCAAATGGAGCCCTTTGAGGCCAAATAAAAAAGACGCTGGCCCAAAGGCTCTGGGGCAAGTCTGGACTTTTGCAGTGAAAGGTTAACGCTGTGGTTGACATTTTAAACTGTAACAGAACGGCCGACATCAACTGAAGCGCTAAATGGTTATGTGGGGAAATTTGGGGAAAGAGCTCCTGTTTATCACCCAGAAAAACAAAGAAAGATGAGCAATATCAAGTAAAATGGACCCCACCTTATTTTCAGTAACACATTTCTGGGCATAAATTGTCCTGGCAAAACGCCTTCACTGGTGTTTTTGAGAATCCAGTAGAGTGGCTGGATTTAAACAGGGGTCCTTAAACTTATTTAGGGAGTGAAACGCCGGAAAGTTGCGAAGCCTAAGAAAGTACTGATATTCAATTCTTGTTTTCCAAACTAGGATTCTTCGTTCTTAGTGCTTAAAAGAATGGGAAGCACACAACCCAAATCCACAACTACAAAGACAGCTCTCTATGAAAACCCAGCTGTCAAGCGACATCCATTAGTTGTATCCAAGGGATCCCGCTCGGAGTTTGTGCTTGTTCCTCTTTTCTTCATCAGTTTAAGGGCTTTCTGGCAGGTAAGCCATAAATGTGCCAACAATTTAAGTAACTGAGGAAACTTTTTAAAATGAGATAATTCTATTCATTTTCTCAACCAGGTATGTGCAGAGTTTGTGTATGCTCAGACATTTCTGACTCTTTGCTGCCCCATGGACTGGAGCCCGGCGGGCTCCTCTGCCCAAGGGATTTCCCAGGCAAGCATACTGGAGCGGGTGGCCACTTGCTTGTCCAGGGGATCTTCCCGACCCAGGGATTGAACCCGCATCCCCCACTTCTCCAGCATTTCCTGCATTAGGAGGCCGATTCTTTACCACTCGAGCCACCTGGGAAGCCGTAACGTGAGAGACGTAAGAGTTAGTCCATAAAGAAGGCTGAGTCCTAAAAAACGGATGCTTTTGAATCGTGGTGCTGCAGAAGACTCTTGAGAGTCCCCTGGACTGAGAAGAGATCAAACCAGGCAGTCCTAAAGAAAATCAACCCTGAATGTTCACTGGAAGGACTGATGCTGGAGCCAAAGCTCCAATACTTCAGCCACTTGATGTGAAGAGCTGATTCACTGGAAAAGAGATGCTAGACAAGGTTAAAGACAAAAGGAAAAGCGGGCGGCAGAGGATCAGATGGTTAGGCAGCGTCACTGATGCAATGGACAGTGAGTCTGAGCAAATTCCAGGAGGTGGTGAAGGACAGGGGAGCCTGGGATGCTGCAGTCCACTGGGTCTCAAAGAGTCAGACACGACTTAGCAACTGAACAAATAACAATGAAGAACAGTTTAGTGGTTTCCAGGGTTGAGGGGTGGGGAGTGTGTGAGGGATCGCCCGAGGGAGGTTTGGGGAGTTGACCGGACCATTTTGTGTCCTGACCATGGTGATGGTCATGGAAATCCACGCATATCAAAACCGATAGAACTGCAAACCTCAAGAAAAATATCACCATCGCTGTGAGCTTGAAAGGTCTACCTGGTAGAGAACAAAAGCTTGAGATGCAGGTGAGCACGGGGTTGTGGAGAGCTGCAAAGAGATTTTAAATGAACTTTGAATGCAATGGGGAAACGAAAGATTTTTAATCATGAGAGAAGCATGATTAGATTTGGGTTTTATCAGGGTCATTCTGGTGACAGGATGGAAGATGGATTGGAGAGGGTTACATTGAAAGCAAAAAATCAATTAGTATTCTATTGTGAGAGATCAATTAAGGGCAGGAAATAATGATTTCAGCTCTGGACATTCTGAGTTAAAGACATTTATGGACATTGAAGCAAGATGTCTATAGGGGACTGAATAATACGTGCCTGACGCTCTGGAAAGAGGCCTGGGCTAAGAGTATTAATTTAATAGGTGAATTCGTACTTATGGGTAAAGTTGCTTTTAATGAATTGTGTACAGGTTCGGGAGGAAAAAAGCAGTTTGGGAATGCAACAAAAGGGATCACACTATCTAAAAAGAACAGAGAGAGGAAGAAAGCTGAGACTGTATGACCAAGGAAGGCAGGAAAAGAACCAGGAGAAAATGGCATCTCAGGAGGAAAGAAGAGAGGACCCAAGAGGGTCCTCAGGGTCGTGCTGAGAGCCTCGGTTATTCTCAAACGACGGATGGGTGAGCAGCCCAGCCACTCACAGAGCCAGGGGGCCATCTGCGTGTTCCCCAGTCCACAGCCTCATCTCACAGCTAAAGACTCCAAGCCCTAGGAATGCTAGTCGGCTTGTTTGGGCTACCACGGCTAATTCATGGGAAGTCCATCACTGGCAACCAAAATGCATAGAGGTTGGAATGAAATAATTGGATTTTTCAATAAGTCTTCCATTAAAAATATATATGTGTGTATATTTTAGTCAATATAGCTCATCATCAATTTTCTTTATGTCCACTTACAGGTGAAAAACCCCACTCTGTTCCAAGCCAGGTGTAAGTCAGAACCAGCATGACTGACTCAATTCCATTTTTCTGCTTCTTTTTGAATGAATAATCACCAGCCTGCCTGGAAACTTCATTCGCCTTTCTCTCGCCAAGCAGCAGACCGTAAACTTCACTTTTGAACTGGCCATAAACTCACCAAATTTCGCTCCTACAGATTCCTCAGGTGACTATGACAGAAAGTGTATTTCGCCCCAGCCTTGACTTTTCCATTTTCTTTCCCCAAATACGTGCTACTTGCTATCCCCCCGGGGTATGGAGACTCTCTGAAACAGACGGAATTTCCTACAAGCTGGGGTAACTTATCCAGGCCTTCCAGTTGCTCAGCAGCTACCACACAGCTTTAAAAAACAAATCTCACGAGTGTTTCAAACCTGACAACTAATCTATTATACAACTGAAATTATTCTTTGCAGAAATGTTAAGTGTCACACCACAGAGCCTAAGATTTTCAGCTCACTCCATTATTCCCAGATAAATCTCAGTAAATGAATCTATAGATATATAGATATACTCCCTGATGCTGGGAAGCACTGAGGGCGAGAGGAGAAGAGGGTGGCAAAGGATGAGATGGTTAGATAGCATCACTGACTCATTGGTCACTAACCTGAGCAAACTCCAGGAGATAGTGGAGGACAGGGAAGCCCGGCACGCTATAGTCCATGGGATCACAAATAGTGCGAAATGACTTGGCAACTGGACAACAACAACAAATATATACATAAATATACACACACATATACAGCCAACACGTCAAATTTCCTCCCTGATACACAAACTTCTTAAAAATCAGATTTTGCTCAGCAAGTTTGGAAGAAAGAGAACACTACCTTCAAACATGTAACAACAGAATAACGAGTCTAGAACTGAAGCTGGAGACACTTCAGTGAGTATGAAGCCACTCAAGCTTTTCTTGGAAAAAGCAGTAAAGAACATTCCTTCCCGCAACATCACCTCTTTGAGCAGTGACACTGATATAACAAAAGCCAGTGAATGATAAAACCAAGGTGGGCAGGAAAATGTGGGATGGGGTACTCGATCTGACCCCAGCGTTGGAGACGCATCTCCATTCCAACGGGTGCATCCAGCCCCCACTAACCGTGGGGTTCTCTTAGTATAGTAGAGAGATACTGCTTTCTCTTTTACGTTTACACGCATTTGGGAGGTTTTGTTTTTAATCAGAGCATAGCTGATTTCTGGTGTCTCAGGGGAACAGCAAAGTGATTCAGTTACACGTATACATACACGTTATTTCCAGGTTCTCTTCTGCTGTTGAACGCAGCGCCTTGTGCTGTACAGTCGGTCGTTGTTGCTTATCTATTTTAGAATACAGTAATGTGACTCTGGTTTCAGTTTTTTAAACAGTTGCTAAGTTGTTAGGACATAAATAGCTAATACGTTGTGCGGACCCAATTCCTCATACAGAGAGTGGGAAGGACGTGCTTTTGACTTAGGGGTTGCTGTGAAAAATCGCTGAGACATGAGGCCAAGGACAGAGGAGGCACAGAAGTCTCCGAGCTCTGTTATCAACGCCCTGGTTTGGCACTTGGCCCGGGCAGGGGGCCGGGAGGGCCCCCAGGATGCCTTCTTGTTTTCCCTACTCTCGGCGCCTCACCCGCTTCTACGGGGCCTGGACTTATCCATTCACGGAAGAGGCCTGCTCAGGAAACAGATGTGCAGGCTGCAGAGGAAACCCACAATCACCGCCCACGGGAACCAGCCCAGGCCTCCATTCATAAAAACGCAGCAAATCCAGGGCCCAGAGACAGGAGGGGAAAGACCAGCGCGGAAGATAAGGATAATGACGAACAAATAAAGCAGCTCACCAGAGAGGAAACAGAAATAACAACAACAATAATAATAATAAACCCAATTTGATCGTGAAAGATTAGAGAGGAGATTGCACCCATAAAATTAGAATTGGCCGCGATTAGAAGAAGGAGGGGGAAGGGGAAGGAGAAGAAGGAAACAGCGTCCACAGAAAAGAAAGAGACGCTTGGAAATAAAACCAGGGTCACAGGATCGACAAAATAAAAATGGATGGAAACACGGAGCTGGTTATCTGGACAGTCCTCCTCCACCGTGTGGGCCAGACAGTCCACAGACGGAGTCAAAGCAATTCCTCGGATCCGGGAGCAAAGCTAAACAGACAGATGAGCAACTGAAAACTTCTCAGTCTTGCAAGATTTGTCCAGCAGGCTCAGACTGTCTAGTAGAGATTCAGAGACAGAGATGTTAGAAAGAAAGAAAGAGTAAGAGAAATGATTGAAGCATCGTTTTCAGGGCTGAAGTTGCTCAGCTCAAAGTCCACCAAGGACCCAACAGGAAGAAGAAATACATCCACATCCTGATGACATGTGAGAACATCAAACATGAGAGGAAAATTCTGAAAGTTCACAGGACAGAGAACAGAAGAGGGGAAAGTGTCGGGGACGAACCACCGGCAGTTGCAGGAAGCTGAGAACACTCACAAGGAGTTTAAAGGAACGCAGGAGGCCTTGGCCTCGGCGGACGCTCCTTCGAGTGGTCAGCGCGAGTGACGTGGGTTACATTGCCGTTGGGACAAGTTCAGTCACACACACCTGGTTTTGGAGAGGATAGAAGTTGCATAATTATAATATTATGTGCTGCCAGGGAGGGACAAGTACCACAGGAAAGGAACAAGCTGTAGAAGTGGGCACTCGCACCCTATTGAAACTAAACACACACACATGCGCGTATGAACACACGCGTGTACGAAGACAGAGATGGTGGTGATGAGAAGGAGGAGGAAGATGGATAGACAGATAGACAAATAGATGTAAACATTCTAAAGGACATACTAGGTGAAATAAATCAGAGGAAGACAAACATCACACGATATCGCTTATATGTGGAATCCAAAAAAAAAAAAATGATAAAAATGAACTTATTTAAAAAACAGACTCCCAGACTTAGAAAACAAACGTACAGTTGCCAAGACAGACAGATGAGGGGAGGGATAAATTGGCCATTTGGGACTGACATATACACACGACTACATATGTAAAATCGGGAACCCACAAAGACCTACCATGTGGCACAGGGAACTCTGCTCAGCACTCTGTAGTAGCCTAAATGGGAGACGATTTGAAGGAGAATAGATACATATGTATTTGCACAGCGGAATCGCTTTGCTGTGCCCCTGAAACGAGAGCAACAAATGCAAATCAACTCTGCTCCAATGTAAAATAAAAACATGAATAAATGAAAATTTAAAAATAAGTAAATAAAAGGACACAGAGCAGACAGGTGGGAAGAGGGAGAATGTTAATCACGCATCTGTGTTCTACTCTTTGCGACCCCTGGACTGTAGGCCGCCAGGTTCCTCTGTCCATGGATTCTCCAGACAAGAACACTGGAGTGGGTTGCCAAGCCCTCCTCCAGGGGATCTTCCCACCGCAGGGATGGAACCTGCGTCTCTTGTGTCTCCTGCATTGGCAGTCGGGCTGTTTACCACTGGTGCCACCTGGGAAGGCTCACTACCTACACCACTGTTCTCCTTGCCCTCCAGAACTTCCCCCTCAGCAGTGGGGCCAGCTGTCCTTGGGTGTGAAAAGCAGTGGAAAAAAAAATGTCTCCAAACACGGTGGAACATTCTAGATCATCTTGGAAGAAGAGAGCAGGAGGGAGAATCCCCCTGTCACCCTCTCCTGGCCTTCTGTCCCGGGGATGCCCCTCAAATAGGGTGGCCTGTGGGGTGGACAGACGCCATGCAGGGAACCACAGCTGGAAGCCTCAGGATGGCCTGGTTCTGCATCCATGGAGAAACCACGGGTCAGGGAGGAAACTGGACTGATTCTCAGCTGCCCTGGGTTAGAGGCACAGGCCAAGGTGAGCGACATATTCCCCCCTCGTGCGGGTGCCTTTCTGACGCTCAGACGAGTTAGCACACAAAAGCCTCTCACAGACACGACCTCACACCTGTAGCGGGCAGGGCCCGGATGCTCCAAGGGCCACACAGCCAATCCTCACGTTCTGAGCAGAGACCTGAGTCAGTTCTCTGGTGGCCGGCCCCCTCCAAAACCTTCCCTGAGCTTGTCGACCAGGATCTCACTATAGAAAATGTATCAGTTCAGTTGCTCAGTCGTGTCCAACTCTTTGCGACCCCATGGACAGCAGCACACCAGGCCTCCCTGTCCATCACCAACTCCCAGAGTTTACCCAAACTCATCCCAATGTGAGTCAAAGACTCTTTTCTGAAATGTAATCAAAAACCATCTGCAGAAGAAACCAGAATAAGAAGTAAGTACAATTCAAGTCTTATTGTTGCCTCTGTCTCTCAAAAGAAAAACAAAAAAAAAGCAGATATTTTTGGCATATAAATTTTATTTCAAAACATCTGATCCTGAGACAAAAAAAATAAGTCATTTTTTTTTTAATGCATCAGGACAGTCATCAACAGGGTATAAGCTTTCTACAAGATCCGCACCCCCCCCCCACCATGGATGGTTCTTTAATCCCCTGTCCTTGAAAAAGGATGAACGCAAAATCAAGTCCTGAATATTGAATATTATTGAATTGAATATAACCTTGAATATTATTATATAAACAAAATGAGTCTCGAGCATTAGAAAACACTTAAGAATTAAGAATGTGTTTTTAATGCCCATGAAAAAAAATATGACAAAGCGTGGGTGTAAGGGGGACTGTTTAAAGCTGAGATGATGCTCTCCCCCAGGTCTCCCCGAGCCCGCTGCTGTGAGTCTTTGGGTCCCTGGGGAGGACACTTTGTTTTCTTCCACATTCTGACATCATCTGATGCAACCTGATGCAAAATGACCCACTTCTCGTCAAAGGAGAAACTGGAAGAGAGGCGGGGGTAACTCTGTCCCAGGAGAGTCTCCAGGAGCAGATGAGGGGAGGCCAGAGGCCGAGGGTGGGGCCGACCGCCTCCCATAGCTCAGGGAAGCAGTGGTTCCTCTGAAAAGCAGGATCCATCTTTAAAGAGTGGGAATCCTTGCAGGTGGGGGTCATAATGCAAACCTTCGGATAAAAAGCCAAGGCTTATTTCAGAAAGTCTGAGTGACTGCTTCACAGGTCATGGGAAGAGGGCTTGGAGCAGAGCATAGGTAGAAATAAGATCCCCTAAGAAGGGAGAGACGGCTTCCCTGGTGGGCTCAGACTGTAAAGAATCTGCCTGCAATGCTGGAGACCCAAGTTCGATCCCTGGGTCAGGAAGATGCCCCAGAGAAGGGAATGGCAGCCCACTCCAGTATTCTTGTCTGGAGAATCCCATGGACAGAGGAGCCTGGCAGGCTACAGTCCATGGGATCGCAGGGGGTCACAACTGAGAGATTAACTCACACACACACAAGAAGGGAAGAGAGCAGGAGTGATCCTAGTGATGCTAGGTCCTCGGGGCCCCTTTGTAGTGGTCCTGGGGGCCGTGGGGGGCGGACGGGGAGCTTCTTCTAGGGCCCCCACTTCCCAAGGAGGAGGCCAGCCTGGGGAATGTCACAGCAGGTGAGCGCGGGCCAGGCCAGCAGGGCACACGTGCGATGAAGGAAAGCTCCCTGAAATGTGTCACTGGGGCCAGGGCCCTCGGGATGGCTCCGTGAGAACAGCGTGTGAGCCGCCTGCGGCCTATGGGACCCAGGTCCAGAGGCCTGCTCCCCTGGCCTTACACAGACATGTAGCGTCCAGCACGCGGCTTCTCACACTGGCAAGTAGTACATGTGAGCACAGGATTGAGACGTCGCTGTGAAAACGGTTTATCTTCTCTACGGATAAATGAATGAACTGAATAAAGAACAAAATACAGACCGGTAAGATACTGCGTGAAGTCACCATCTTGTTATCAAATTCATTTGTATAATAATAGAAGCAAGCGCATGCCAGGACTGATGTAAGAACTTTCAGGGTTTTGAAGCACTTCGTTATCCACTCTGTCGCCCACACAGAGGCAAGGAGGCTGAGGCTCCAGCGGTCGGGCAATCCCGAGGCCAGAGGGATGAAGGGCAAGCGGGACTCAACCCCAAGGAGTCGGGGACCAGTCACCACCCTCTACCAGTGTGTGAGCACCACGCTGCCAAGTCACGATTTTAAGAACCCCTGTCTTTCCCTGGTTGTCAGATTTGCTTCATCTTGTTCAGATTATGTATATTCCAGACATCTTTCGGGTTACGTGGTTAACACGTTGGCCAACGAGAACCAGACTGTGGCTTGTTTATTGCTCTCTACACAGCTCCTCAAAGATGGGTGTTAACCTAATTTCCTCATCGCTGAATGTGAGAGAGTACTTAAGCTTGGAAGCCGTCTAAGTCACTGTTTATTTTAAGGCTCAAATAAAACAGGATCCATGAAATTGCTTCAGATGCCTTTCAGGGGCTCTGAACTCACAGAATACCATCACTGGTGGTTTTTAAGATTTTATTTTAGTTGAAGCATAATTAGAGCAGAAAATACTTTTTAAAAAAATATTGAGAAATTTTTCCACAGATTATAAAAACATTAAATAAATTATATATAGCTACTGAAGACACCCTGAAGCTACTGAAGGTATTTCCAAATAGTGAAGCATTTGGAATTGTATGTAATTAAGAATTATCATAGAATACCTTTGTTATGATTCATAAAATATTTAACAATTGATTAGTTTTTAAAATCATTAGCTGTTGTGAAAGATCTGAAAATATAACTACTTTATATGTTGAGAATGGACTGCTGCTAACTGAAGGTCTCTTGTGTAAATTGTACCTGGGGAGCCACGGAGGATTTAAAGCTTTTCCACACTCTTCCCCACACATACACTCAGGTAAAATAATATTACAACACAGGAAAAGAGACGAACTTTTATCCACCATCAATCCTTTACTGAAAGTATACCCTGGACCAAGCATCGTGTTGGTTAGGCATTTGGGATCCAGATGAGTAAGGCCAATTCCCTGTCCACAAACTTACTTCCTGTCCACAAAGTTACTTCCTGTTCACAAACTTACTTCCTGTCCACAAAGTTACTTACTGTTCACAAACTTACTTTCTGTCCACCAGCGTCCTGGCTGGAGTGGGAGGTGAGAAAGATGAAGACAGCGGTTGCCATGGGAACCCACAGTGGGTACCAGGTCAGGGAGTCTCTCTGGCAGAGGGGACACCTGAAGACGGGCGTCTGCACAGAACGAGCAGTGAGGGGTGGAGGAGGGAGTCTACAGAGGAGATGAGAAGCGAGCTGACTCTTGGAGAATATGTGTAAATCGGATGCTCACGGGAAGCAGTGAGGGCCCCAGAAGCAGAGGCGACTCTTTGGTGATCCAGTGTCGGATGACAATATTAGTAGAAGGCATTGTCACTGGAGAGAGTGACTTTAGTAAGGGAGAAGGAGAAACGCAAGTTAGAAAGGCAGGTTTGGGTCAGAGTGTGGTCACTCCCCATGTTAGCCTGAAAGCTTTATCCCATAGGTAACAGGGAACAGTGGATGCTTTGGGAACAAATATCAACATAAAGTAAATCACCAAAAATGCAGTATCTGAGTCGGAATGTCTTTAGAGAATATTCAGCCACCACCCCAGCTCCTCTAGACTGAAGGAAGCCCTGTGTCTACAAGGGAGATTTATTTTCCCTCTGTTCCCCACAGTGCCTGGCAGAAAATAATCACTCAATACAAATTTAATTTAAAAATGAAAGGGTAGAGAAGGAAATGGCAACCCACTCCAGTACTCTTGCCTGGAGAATCCCATGGATGGAGGAGCCTGGTGGCTGCAGTCCAAGGGGTCGCTAAGAGTAGGACACGACTGAGCGACTTCACCTTCACTTTTCACTTTCATGCATTGGAGAAGGAAATGGCAACCCACTCCAGTGTTCTTGCCTGGAGAATCCCAGGGGTGGTGGAGCCTGGTGGGCTGCCGTCTATGGGGTCGCACAGAGTCGGACGCGACTGAAGTGACTTGGCAGCAGCAGCAGCAGCAGCAACACGACTGAGTGACTAAAGAAGACCATGGTAAAAATATTTTTAAGAGTAAAGGGTATTTTCTTACCTCCATTGTTGTTTTAAAATAGCATTAAAAAAGGTAAAATTAATATGCATGCATACTAGGTCGCTTCAGTCACGTCTGATTCTTTGCAACCCTATGGACCGTAGCCAGAAAGGCTCCCCCATCCATGGGATTCTCCAGGCAAGAATACTGGAGTGGGCTGCCGTCCCTTCCTCCAGGGGATCCTCCTGACCCAGAGATCGAACCTGTCTCCTGCATTGGCAGGTGAGTTCTTCACCACAAGCCACCAGGGAGCGTGGTGTTACATGAGAATGAATTCAAAGTATAGACACATCCTATACACATGTTAGCACGCATAGTGTGTACTATGTACAGATTTGGGCAGCAAAAGAATCTTAGTGAGTAAACTTTGCCACACTGGGAGCTTCATGTTTCAGTGTATTCAAATATCTGGGGAAGCAGGGACTCAAATTGGTAACTGCATTTTACACTCAAAGCCTGAACTCCATCACTGTGTTTATAAAGTGTGGCTACTTATAGTAGGTGCAGGGCCCTGGAAATACCAATTCTTTCTTCACAGGCTGTTGAGGCATCCTTCGAGAATTGAGTATTTTTCATATTTCTATTCAGGATGAAATCAACCACACTCAGCCTCAGTCTGTAGCTAAGACACAGGTGAGTAAACCAGATTTTAGGGTGAAATTATTGTGATGTAATGCCTGGGAGGTGGGAAGCGCGTCTCAGAGTCCTGGGCTCTCAGAACTGGAAGGAATTATGCACAGAAAGGTGCTCCGAGGAGGCTCCAGCTAAGGACTGAGTTAAATGTCCTGACAATCCACTTACAAGTGAGTTAGAAAATAACAAGGGTCCTCCCTTTTCTCAGCTTCTTTAATTGAAGTGTTTTCTACCTTGGAGGCCCCTTTTGAAATGCAACACTCCTGGGAGCAGTCACACCTTAAATTATCAGCTGACACTTTCTGAGCGATTGGCCAACAGCCCACGGAGAGAAAGAAAGAACGGGATGTAGGCACAGTGCCTGGGGGTGGGGGGAAAGCCGGAGGGAAAGGCAGGGAGAGCGTACTTGATAACCAGACTCCAACTCAAGAGTCTCTGGTACAGTCCAGACTCCTAACCTCGTGGTGCTGGGCTTCGACCGAAAAGATAAATGGCAGCTCCTGTGTTGCTATGCAAGACATTTCAGCACATCTAGGTCATCTCAGAAGCAATTTGAATCTGCGTAAGGGGGGCAGGCAGGAAGGCAAACAACACCAACCCTGAAAACAATGGAAAAATATTGACTTTTGACTTCAAATACATTTAGACGATCCCTGAGGGATGTTTGTATACTGGAGATCAGACTTTAGAAGTAATATAAACACATGTTAAGTAAAGACATTTGTTTGTTGTCGTTCAGTCGCTAAGTCATGTCCAGCTCTTTGTGACCCCATGGACTGCAGCACAACAGGCTTCCTGTCTCCCGGAGTTTGCTCAAGCTCACGTCCACTGAGTCGGTGACCCCATCCAACCATCTCATCCCCTGTTGCCTCCTTTTCCCTTTGCCTTCAATCTTTCCCAGAGTCAGGGTCTTCTCCAATGAGTTAGCTCTTAGCATCAAGTGGCCAAATTATTGGAGCTTCAGCTTAAGCCTTAGTTCTTCCAATCAACATTCAGGGTTGATTTCCTTTAGGATGGACTGGTTGGATCTCCTTGCAGTCCAAGGGACTCTCAAGAGTCTCCTCTAGCACCACAATTCAAAAGAATCAATTCTTTGGCTCTGAGCCTTCTTTATGGTCTAACTCTCACATTCGTACATAAGTACTGAAAAAACCATAGCTTTGACTAGATGGACTTTTGTCAGCAAGTCTTTGCTTGTTCTGCTTTTTAATGGCAAAACACTCCAGTATTCCCGCTGTGAGAACCCCGTGAGCAGAATGAAAAGGTAAAGACATAGTCAACAGAATAGCCAGTACGGATCAACCTACATCCTGAAAACTCACCAGATTCTTCTAACGCTGCAACTAACACGCTCTACCACAAACTGTTGCTAAGAATTTGAAAGATAAATTTCTCTTCTGCTTTAAGAATATATTTTTTTAATTTTTACATAGTAATCAAAAAATTGTTTTCCTTGGGATGAAGACTTTTAAGATCTACTGTTTCAGCAGAATGAAATAATGCCATTTGCAGCAAGATGGCTGTACCTAGAGATTAATAATAGTAAGTGAAGTCAGAAAGAGAAAGACAAACACCTCATGATACCACTTCTACGTGGAATCTGAAGTATGGCACAAGTGAGCTTGTCTGTGAAGCAGAAACAAACTCATGGGCATAGAGAACAGATTTGTGGTTGTCAGGGGAGGGACAGTGGGGCAGGGAGGATGGGGCGTTTGGGATGAGCGGATGCAGACTACTATATATAGAATGGATAAACAATAAGGTCCTACCATATTCAATAACCTATAAAAATCATAATGGAAAGGAATGTGAAAAATAATATATATATATACAAACACATATATTCATAACTGAATCACTTTGTTATACAGCAGAAATTAATACAATACTGTAAATTGACTATACTTTGATAAATTAAAAAAAAGCTCTTTAGCAACTTTCAAATATGCAGCAACTTTAACTATAGTCACCACTCTTTTGGGCTTCCCTGGTGGCTTAGATGGTAAAGCAACCACCTACGATGCAGGAGACCTGGGTTCAGTCCCTGGGTGGGGAAGATCCCCCAGAGGAGGGCATGGCAACCCACTCCAGTCTTCTTGCCTGGAGAATCCCATGGACAGAGGAGCCTGGCGGGCTACAGTCCGCAGGGATGCAGGCAGTCAGACACGACTGAGTGACTGACATACAGACACACACCATGCTTTACATGACATCCCATGTCTAAATATGAAACCTACTTGTACCTTTTCCTAGTACCCTGGCTATAGTTTTCATGCATTACCTTCAAACATCTGCTTGTATTGATGAATTAACGGCAGAAGCTCATCACAGTGCTTTCTTGGAACCATAACCCCTAGAGAAAATAATTCGCTGGGATTTTGTTTTTCATATGTTTCCTATGGACTTCCTGAAAGCAATAGTGCTTAGTAAGCTTTTCAAAGTTTAATTGGGTTTGTAACTGCATTGGTCAACTCTAACGGCCTTAAGTATCACCAAAAGTTGCTGAGCATGGGCTTTGTAAACACATATTTTGTGAATATTAGCTCCATGCATGATCATGGCAGCATACACAGCAAAGACAGAAGATGCCAGAAGTAGCAGCTTCCCAACTCTATTTCCCCATCCATCTGTGTCTCTGTCACCAAGAACCTTCTCACTTTTGCTAACAAGTACCAAAGCAGACCTGAATTTTAATTCTTATTCCTTATTTTCAGCTTCAGATGACCATATTCATGAGCAACAGAAGGGTCAAAACTGTTAGTATCCTTAGACAAGCTTTGCTGTTGTCGTTCAGTCACTACATCATGTCTGACTGTGACCCCATGGACGGCAGCACGCCAGCCTTCCCTGTCCTGCACTATCTCCTGGAGCTTGCTCAAATTCATGTCCATTGAGTCAGTGATGCCATCCAACCATCGCATCCTCTGTCGCCCCCTTCTCCTCCTGCCCTCAATCTTTTCCAATGAGTCAGCCCTTTGCATCAGGTGGCTAAACGACTGGAGCTTCAGCTTCAGCTTCAATCCTTCCAGTGAATACTCAAGGTTGATTTCCTTAAGGATAAACTGGTTTGATCTCCTTGCCATCCAAGGGACTCTCAAGAGTCTTCTCCAGCACTACAATTTGAAAGCATCAATTCTTCAGCACTCAGCCTTCTTTATGGACTAAGTCTCACATCTGTACATGACTACTGAAAAAACCATAGTTTTGAATATGCAGACATTCATTGGCAAAGACAAGCATTAGAATCACTTGAAAGTGAGCTGTAAGAGAAACGATGTTTGTTCTTTAAGCTTCGGTCCAGCAGATGCAGCTGAGCTCCTTCTGTGCAGCAGACAGTGGCTGTGCAAAGACAGGGGCAGGAAGACAGTCGCTGCCCTTTCGGAGCAGCACCATGTGGGTCTGACTCATGAAATAATTGGTGACGTTGGGATTCTGTTGAGAAACACTACTAAGGATCAGGAGAGTTGACTTATAATCTCCGTGTTGCCAATTACCAGGTATGTGACTTCAGACAAGTCACAATGCCCGTCTCACAGGGTTTTCCCCATAAAATGTGCCATTTGGCCACCATGAGATGGTTCCTTTCTCACCCAAAATTGTCTGGTTCCATGTGAGTCAAGTCTAGTTCCGTTCAGTTCAGCTCAGTCGCTCAGTAGTGTCCAACTCTTTGTGACCCCATGAACTGCGGCATGCCAGGCCTCCCTGTCCATCACCAACTCCCAGAGCATATTCAAACTCATGTCCATTGAGTCAGTGCTGCCGTCCATCCATCTCATCCCTTCTCCTCCCAACTTCAATCTTTCCCAGCATCAGGGTCTTTTCCAGTGAGTTGGCTCCTCGTATCAGGTGAGCGAAGTATTGGAGCTTCAGCTTCAGCATCAGACCTTCAATGAATATTCAGGACTGTTTTCCTTTAGGATGGACTGGTTGGATCTCCATGCAGTCCAAGGGACTCTCAAGAGTCTTCTCCAACACCACAGTTCAAAAACATCAATTCTTTGGCACTCAGCTTTCTTTATAGTCCAACTCTCACATCCATACATTACTACTGGAAAAACCATAGCCTTGACTAGACGGACCTTTGTTGGCAAAGTGATGTCTCTGCTTTTTAATATGCTGTGTAGGTTGGTCATAACTTTACTTCCAAGGAGCAGGCGTCTTTTAATTTCATGGCTACAGTCACCATTCACAGCCCATTCAGGGAGAAACCAGGAGGGTTCATCAGGTGGGTGAAATGAACTACATTTCCTAAACCAACTCAGTTCTGTTTGAATGCTCTCTCTTCTTTCTGAAGGTGCTTAGTTTAGGATCTAAACTGCTCAGGGACACCAGTTCTTTAAACATAGTGTTCAATCACTCAGTCATGGACTGTAGCCCTCCAGGCTCTTCTGTCCATGGAATTCTCCAGGTAAGAATACTGGAGTGGGTAACCATTCCCTTTGCCAGGGGGTCTTCCTGATCCAGGGATCATACCCTGGTCTCCTACATTGCAGGTAGATTCTGGAGGGCTCAACTTCTCATTATGTAAAAAGATCAAAATATCACATCTGATGAGGGAAATGGATAATGATGACCAATATAGTGCCTGGTTAGTACAAGAATTCTACAGAATCCACAGCAACAGTGATTCAACTGATCGTTTTTGATCTCAGTTCAGTTCAGTCGCTCAGTCATGTCCAACTCTTCGCGACCCCATGGACTGCAACACGCCCGGCCTCCCTGTCCATCACCAACTCCTGGGGCTTACTCAAACTCATGTCCATCGAATCCGTGATGCCTTCCAACCATCTCATCCTCTGTCGTCCCCTTCTCCTCCTACCTTCAATCTTTCCCAGTAGCAGGATCTTTTCCAGTGAGTTAGCTCTTTGCATCAGGTGGCCAAAGTATTGGAGTTTCAGCTTCAGCATCAGTCCTTCCAATGAATGTTCAGAACTGAATATTTGATCTAGGCAACCAAAAATGAGAGGTAGTCCATTGCTATTAGATTTTGGACTTTAAACAATTTTAGGGGATAATTTTATTAGTTAGTCATATAAATACTATACATCTACTCCTATTTCCCTGAATCTCCGTATGAAAGCCTTTGTCTGTAAGATCAGTAAATCTTAGAGAAAGCAGTAAATGTTGAACGATCTGAAAAGGCAAGTCAGAAAAACCCACTTACAAAGGCTTCCATTCTGCCCAAAATGGATGTATTTGTAAGGAACATGGCTGACATGACCTTCTGAAAGTGCAGGACACCCAGCCTACAAGGTCTGCTTTTCAAAGCTTCCATCTGTCCCCACGGCCATTTCTAGTCTGTCAAGAGGAAAAGATGTTCTTCAGCTGTCTGGATGAGGGGTCTCAGAAGGGAACCTGAGACCCTCTCCTTCCATGGAAGCCTGGAGACCGGCTGCCCACCACCCCAGGCCACTGATGGACGGGAAGCCAGACTGCTTCCCAGGCAGCGTCACTTGTGTGCGGTAAACACGGACCCGCTCGTTAAGAGGGTGTCCTGCCTGGCAGCTCACTCACTTCCTTCAGGAGCCAAACCCTCCGTCGCCAGAAATACCAACAACCCTGTGTGCCCATCAGCTCTGAGGTGAGGGCTTATGGATGAGAAGACCCTTTTCATTCTAACAGATTCCCCTGCTATTTGGAGACTAGGAAGGAGGATTCCTACTTAATTTAACACCCCCCTGAACATTGCACTGAGTTGAAAAGATCGTTGTTTTGACGACAAAGTTGACATTTCAAACAGAGGAGCAGCTCACGGTGGGGATGCCTTGGGCTCTGACCCAGCAAACTGGAAGGATTTCACTCAGCTGAGTGCAGGGGCAACTATGAGCCCAGCATAGGGTGTGGTTTCTACAGCATCTGTGCCTCCAGGCTGGGTGGGCTTGGCTGAGCTTCTGAATCTCATCATCTCCTGAAGTATAAAGATCACTGGGAGGTTTATATGCGACAGTGCATTGAAGCGTTTTGCTCTATACCTTAGAGGCTTGCAGTGCAAGGCATATCTATATAATTGTTATTAATACTAAAAAGCCCCAAAAGGGGGCATTATCAGTTTCCTATTGATTTGGGAAAATAGCCACAGTAGTTTCTGGAACTTGATTCATGGTTGACCATGAATTACAGAAAGGGCAAAAAGATAAAATTCCTTAAAATATAAATCTCAAGGGTATGGAATAGAATTAAAGAACCCTGTGAAACTGAACACAAATCATGGTTTGTTTTCAAGGAAAATTGTGCTTGAATTACCAACCTAAATATTTCAATACGCTTTGGAGAGACACATGTTTTCTTGGGATGATAAAATATGTATTTTGCAAAAAAAAAAAAAAAATAGAAGGCATATCCAAAAGGACGGAAATATATATATTTCCGTGGGATCTCCGATCTTTGTTGCGGCATGCAGGATGGTGCCCTGCAGCATGTGGGATCCAGTTCCCTAACCAGGGACTGACCCTGGCCCCCTGCATTGGGAGTGCAGAGTCTAGGCCACGAGACCACTGGGTAAGTCCCTCAAATCTATTTCTGAATGCTGTTATCCATCCATACTGCCCCCACTTAATGGAGATACATCACCACTGTGCTGACCACCAGGGCAAAACCCTGTCTATACTTCAGGGTTAGTTTTGCACTTGGAATTCACAGTTGGTCTCACATACCCACTGTGTACTGAGTAGTAAACAGTTCTCAGAACTTCGTAAAAACCAGTAGAAGAGAGAGCCTACTGCCTTTGGAGGAGGAAATTAGTGCCATGTGTGATATTTGTAATAAATGTCGATGGAATCCAGAACGAGAATTTGCCTTCGGGATGAATAGGTGAATTGGTAGGACCTGTGGTAACAGAGGTCATGAACTCCTGGGCAGAGTCTGGTCAAGGTCAGCGATAAAGGGCCAGCCACGGGGTTTGGAAGGCCTATGATCTCATCAGGAAACCTCAGCTTCCCACTGCAACACTGCTCACCGTGGACAATGGGTCCACCTTGGAAGAGCTGGACCTCGTTAGCTGCACCAAGGTCAGACCTGAGAAGCCAAAGAACAGCAACGCACCAGACCTGGCATCTGGTCACGCACACCCCTGAGCAGAGGTCAAGTCCTCTGCCAACTGTGATTCTGCAGACAGCCCGCTCACCCCCAGCTGGTGGCAGGAGGATCAGAGTTTACCACCTTTTGGAGAGAGTGTCTGATTTTGCTCCAAATATCTGAATATACGTTTGAAGCCAGAGTGCCCAAGTCACCTGGCCACATTTCCACATCCATGCACCGGTTGCTCACGGTCAACCCGGCAGGCACCGGGGCCTGGGGGGACAGAGAGAGACATCCACAGTCTCCCTTCTGTCTGCAGTGCAGACCATGTGACGGGGACGATACAAGAAACAGTTACTCAAATTCCGCTGCTAAATATGAACCCTGAATGGAGGCCCCCTTGTCCCCCAGGTTATCAGCTAAAGAGAAGGGGCTCAACCATGTGACGAGGTGGAAGCTCTGACAACTGACCTTGTGGATCTCAGAGGCTGGAAAGGACCAGGGCCTGGTAGGGGTTGGGGAGGGCCCCTGAAGAGGAGGGGTCGCAGCAGAGCTTTGAAGGAGAAGGGTCCGTGTAGGCAAAGTGGAAGGGTAGTCCTTCAGAACCACCACCACTGCCCCGCCAAATGTAAAACCAGCCTTTCCCGTTTTTGATCGGTCTTTGTCAGCATCATTTACCCCTAAGATTCTGTGCAAATGAAAAACATTACAAGCAATCAGTAATTAAAGATAATTGCTTCAGTGGAAGAGATTTTTGTTTTCCTAACCTCCTCTCTCTCTGCAGAAAGGCAGCTCTCGGTTACACCTGCTGTGGGAGACTTTGCCCGGCTCACTTTAAAGAAGAAGTCGCTGTTTGATTTGGTTTCTTGTCCTCGACATGTCGGCCCCGGTCTCTTGCCTCTCCATTCCAGAGAGAAAAAATAAAAGAACAAGGCTCTTTAAACATCAGAGTGATGGCTGCTTACATATACAGCCTCAATATTTTATACAACAGCCACTTAGGAAAATGCGCAAGAATCTCCCAGCTGGCAGCTTTCATTTGGCAGGTGCACCTCCACTGAACCAATCACTTCTGATTTGGCTGCAACTCGTTTGGCTCTTCTGGCTGCATTGCACCAGTGTGTTTTTATTTCAAAAGGTCATTCACCTCTTCCACGGTTCAAAGGGACCATTTTGTTCATTTAAAGGGTGACTGTAATGATATATGAAGACACAGCCAAGGACCATGAGTTAGAATTGTGAGCAAAGCTTGTAGGAAAACCTAGGAACGCAAACCACAGAACACACAAAAAATAAGTTAAAATATCATTCCTTCATTTAAAAAAAGTGAAAAACACATTTCTAAACCACACTGTATGAGTTTTACTCTGTACTAAAATTAATAATCACACGTGCTATAAATACTTCATTTATCTATTTAATCCACATTCTGCACTGGCTGCATATTCTAGCTGCCTGCTCGATTTAACTAACCCACAGCAAATGAAAACAGAGATGTATATAAATTTGGTTTGTACATCGATTGTGATGGAGTCCACAACTAAACTCAGGTCTGACTTGATCAACTGGATAGTCATGTATCTTTCCCACCTCCGGGGGCGGGAGATGAAGGGGGCCTAATGAAACGGTCGTAAGTGACTGTACTGCTCTCTGCACGACAGGCCAGTGGATCAAAAGACTAGTTGCTGGTACAAGGAATAGCAATTTTATTTAGAAAGCCAGTCAACTGAGACAATGGGGGACTAGCACCCCAGACCCATTTTCCCTGAGTGAGAATTCAGGCCACTTTTATACTGGAAGGGGAAGGGGTCAAATCCTGGTTCTGGTCAGCCTTCAGAAGGGATGTGCCAGTTTCTTCCTTCCTGCATCCGTTCACAGGTGGGCCAGGTCAGGATGTCTCCTGTGAGCCAAACAAAGGTATTTTAGCTTAGCCCTCATTACCTGGGAGGCAGGGTTCCCAGAGATGGGCCTATATGTAGAAGTTAAACTTACAGGCAACACCCCTTTACTGATGAACTTGGAATAGGATACAAAGGTTCTTCCCTAGGGAATTCCCTGGTGGTGTGGTGGATAAGAATCCGCCTGCCAGTGTAGGGGACACGGGTTCGATCCCTGGCCAACCGTAGGCTACATTCAGGTAACACAGGTGGCCGTCACTTGGTGGGACCATATTAAGATATTTGATTTACATGAGATCTTTATAATCAGACTACTGTGGTTTTCACAGATGTTTGGCCTGTAAAAATGTTGAAGTTAACAATTTATTTATGCTACCATCCACCTGTATTTACAGAGACCACGAGGCAGAAAACAGAACCACTTGGGGGCTGAAAAGAATTTGAATGAGCTCCACCACTGACTGTCGTGGAGCTTTCCAATCCGGTCCTTTCTGAGCCTGACCTTCCTCGGGTGTGAAAATGCAGGCGCTATGACCTAGGGCAGAGCTGGCGGGACCACCAGGCTCACGTGGATGGAAGAAGGGCTGAGCACGCTGCCTGGCAGGACAGACACGCTGACCCACGGGTGGGGCTCACTGGCGCCCTGCCCCTCAGAACCCCCCACCCCACATGGTCCCAGCAGCAAACACAAGCATTGACAGGTGTGTGTCTGACCCTTGGGCAGGTGTGCTGGGCTGGGAGCGGAAGTCAGGCATCTCAACATCTGTATTTATCCACCAACTGACACCCTGCCATCTCTCTCTCCCCAAGCTCAGCCTGAATATGGGGGTGAGGTGGCGGGAGCCCATGCTCCCTTCTGGGAGGGAGTGCAGAGGCCCTGTGGACACGAATGCAAATGCACCGGGGTAATTGCCGCCAGGCGCTGCCAGCCAAGCCTTTCCTGTTACTCATGGGCTCAGCTGATGCAGGCCCTGTTCACAAACACAGCATCCATGCCAGGACTTGGACCCAACAGCACCTCGAGCACAAACCAGAACAAGCTGCACTAATTTGCCTGAACCCCAAATGGAGCCAAATTCGAAGCTTTATTTTTGAAACTGCTAGTAGCAGAGAACCACAGCTTCAAAAACACCAGGAAAAGAGCCTCAACCAGGCATTATGACAGGAAAGATGCCTGAAATCTATTTCAGTGTGAAAATGCCATGGCGTTCTTACTCTCCTTTCTAAAACTGCTGAATCCATTATTGAAATGGTAACCTACATCATCTGACAGCCCCTACATGGAGCCACACTTCATTTACCCTAAGATCTCTCAATCAAGTGGAGACATAATCAGTGTGATCAATTTAGGGATTTCTACAGTATCTATTCCTGTGACACATTAAATCTATGTCTCTATAAGAGAAGTAATTGATTTTTTTCCCAAAGCAGGATTTTTTTTTTTTTTTTTCAGTTCCAAGAACAGCTAAGGGCTGCAGAACTGAGCAGATGGCCCCACGGAAGAATCTGCTCGGTAGATAAGATAGTTTATAAGAAATATTGTACATTCTGAATAACTGTCAGACTAGGTCACTTTCGCTATTGGATTGGACTATACCAAAATATTTAAGGTCTCAATTTTTCCAGAGTTCACAGTAACTTTCCTGCCTAGACCTTGACTTAAGCTTGGATTTTCCCTCATTCACAGAACCTGGCCTGTGACCGCATCTGGGGATCCAGTTGTTACTCTGTTGACCGCACTGGGGTCTTTACCACGTCTGACCTGAGTAAAAGGTTGTTGTTCAGTCACTAAGTCATGTCTGACTCTTTATGACCCCATGGACTACAGCATGCCAGGCTTCCCTGTCCTTCACTATCTCCCAGAGCTGGCTCAAATTCATGTCCATTGAGTCAGTGATGCCATCTAAACATCTCATCCTCTGTCATCCCCTTCTCCTCCTGCCCTCAGTCTTTCCCAGCATCAGGGTCTTTTTCAATGAGTCAGCTCTTTGCATCAGGTGACCACAGTAGGAGCTTCAGCTTCAGCATCAGTCCTTCCAATGAAGATTCAGGGTTGATTTCCATTAGGATTGACTGGTTTCATCTCCTTGCAGTCCAAGGGACTCTCAAGAGTCTTCTCCAGCACAATTCAAACACATCAATTCTTCAGGGCCCAGCCTTCTTTATGGTCCAACTCTCACATCCATACACGACTATAGGAAAAACCATAGCTTTGACTATATGGACCTTTGTTGGCAAAGTGATGTCTAGCTGATGCTGTCTAGGTTCTGGGTAGTAGACGCCTAAAGATAAGGTTCAAAGACTTAGCCAAGCCCTGAAGCAGAATAAGACTAAGTGACTTTGTAACTCCTCAGAAAAGCACAGCAAGGTGTTTATCAGAGAAAAGAGATGCGCCTTACTAAAGACAGAACACTATCTTGGTCCAAGAAAACAGTAGACTATCTTCTCTCTGGCCGTGATGGGCAGCCTCTACCTTGAACGGCAAATTTGCAGATTAATGAAGACAGTAAAATACGGCGTACCCTGCTGCCTCCAGGTGCGATATTTTATTCATGCCAGAGCTGTGGGAGCCTTGATTTATACGGACTTTCATTAATAGGCAAAATTCAGTGTGAAGGATTCACCTCCGGGCTCCCTTAAATTCAACACTCGGTCAAACGTGATGGGTGTGCCCCCTACTAAGGTGATACTTCCCAAGAAGACAAAGAAAAAACACGGGGAAAGGAACGACAAGCAGGTTAGAAAGGTGGTCAGATGAAACCATTTGAGCGGCTGGAATAAATTCTGCAGATCCCAGTATGGCCCTGACTGTCCCAGTCATAGAACAGCACTGGTCTACGGTGGAGTCATTCTACTTTATTTCTTTTTTTTTTTTTTTTAATTTTATTTTATTTTTAAACTTTACATAATTGTATTAGTTTTGCCAAATATCAAAATGAATCCGCCACAGGTATACATGTGTTCCCCATCCTGAACCCTCTTCCCTCCTCCCCCTCCGCATACCATCCCTCTGGGTCGTCCCAGTGCACTAGCCCCAAGCATCCAGTATCGTGCATTGAACCTGGATTGGCATCTCGTTTCATACATGATATTTTACATGTTTCAATGCCATTCTCCCAAATCTTCCCACCCTTTCCCTCTCCCATAGAGTCCATAAGACTGTTCTATACATCAGTGTCTCTTTTGTTGTCTCGTACACAGGGTTATTGTTACCATCTTTCTAAATTCCATATATATGCGTTATTATACTGTATTGGTGTTTTTCCTTCTGGCTTACTTCACTCTGTATAATAGGCTCCAGTTTCATCCACCTCATTAGAACTGATTCAAATGTATTCTTTTTAATGGCTGAGTAATACTCCATTTTACTTTATTTCTTAAAAGTTGTACTCCCAAGTTGTTGGGGGTTTTTTTTTGAAGTAGAAGGCAATGGCACCCCACTCCAGTACTCTTGCCTGGAAAATCCCATGGATGGAGGAGCCTGGTGGGCTGCAGTCCATGGGGTCGCTAGGAGTTGGACATGACTGAGCGACTTCCCTTTCACTTTTCACTTTCATGCATTGGAGAAGGAAATGGCAACCCACTCCAGTGTTCTTGCCTGGAGAATCCCAGGGACAGGGGAGCCTGGTGGGCTGAAGTCTATGGGGTCACACAGAGTCGGACACGACTGAAGCGACTTAGCAGCAGCAGCAGCATACTTGATTTACAATGTTGAGGTAATTCCTGGTGTATAGCACAGTGATTCAATTATACGTATACATATATGTATTCTTTTCCATTATGATTTATTGTTGTGTTCAGTTGCTTGGTCGCATCCAACTCTTTGCAACCCCGTGGACTAAAGTGCGCCAGGCTTCCCTGTTCTTCACTACCTCCCGGCATTTGCTCCAACTCATGTCCACTGAGTTGGTGATGCCATCCAACCGTCCCATCCTCTGTTGCCCCCTTCTCCTCTTGCCCTCAGCCTCTATTAACGTAATATACGATGTAATAAAGGTTGATTACAAGATACTGAGTGCAGTTCCCTGGCTATGCAGTTCCTTGCTGTTTATCTTTTACATGCAGTCGTGTATCTGCTAACCCCAAGCTCCACGTTCACGCCTGCCCGCACTTTCCCCTTGGTAGCCTGAAGTTTGTTTTCTGTGTCTGTGGGTCTGTTCCTATTTGGTAAGTAATTTCCGTGTATCATTGTTATAGATTCCATCCGTAGGTGACAGCACATGTTTACCTTTCTCTGTCTGACTTAGAATGACCATCTCTAGATCCATCCATGGTGCTGCAAATGGCATTACTTCACTCGCTTTTGTGACTCAGCAAGACTCTGCTGCATACACGGATATATACGCGCCACATCCTCTTCATCCCCCCTGCTGTCGATGGGCCTCCGGGTCGCGTTTGCGTCTTGGCTGCTGTAAACAGTGCTGCTGTGAACACTGGGGGCTTGTATCTTCAGATCAGAGCTTTCTCAGGCTCTCTGCCCAGGAGTGGAATTGCTAGACTACAGGACAATCCTATTTTTTTTTTTGTAGGAACCTCCATACTGTTTTCCATGATGGCTTCACTTCGTACATTACATTCCTACCGACGGTGTCGGGGCAGCGGGGGTTATCTTTTCAGTAGAGACATTTAAAAACTCAGATAGCTAATATATGGTGTCAGATGTTTGAAAACGTGTGATTTACTTTCTCCATTAATTGTGAATGCTTTGCAATTTGCCCCAAGCTTTTAAGAAGCTCTAACTGACCCTATGCAGAAACTCAATTACAAATTTTATCATCATTTCTATACTCAAGTGCTTGATTTCTTTAGGTTCGGAGCTTTCATTCATTCACTCACTCATTCACTTGCTTCCGAGCCCGAGAGCAGAATTGCAGGGAGGTATAAAACCATGTGCCTGCGTGCTAAGTCACTTTAGTCAAGTCCAAGTCTTTGCGACCCTATGGACTGCAGACCACCAGGTTCTTCTGTCCATGGGATTCTCTAGGCGAGAATACTGGAGTAGGTTGCCATTTCCTCCTCCAGGGATCTTCCCAACCCAGGGATTGAACCCGTGGTTCCTGCATTGGCAGGAGGGTTCTTTACCACAAGGGCCATCTGGGAAGCAACTATATAGGGCCCTCCAAATTGATTATTTTTACTTTTCTAACCATCAGATGTAACTCAAACTCACAGACTTGGAAAATGAACTCACGGTTGCCAGGCGGAGGGAAGACTTAAAGACTTCGGGAAGGTCACGTACACGTTGCCATACTTAAAATGGGTAACCAACGAAGACCTGTTGTACAGCACGTGGAGCTCTGCTCAACACTGTGCCAGCCGAGACGGGAAGGGAGTTTGGGGAGAATGGATACATATATGTATATGTCTGAGTTCCTTCACTGTTCACCTGAAACTATCACAACACTGCTCATCAGCTATACCCCAATACACAATGCTTTTGTTGTTAAAAAAAAAAAGTAACTCAAGTACATAAATCTGCCAAGAAAGGAAGTGGGTGTTAAGTGTTCTGATAGAGTGGGACAGGGAAGTGGGACCCCATGGAATCTGAAGTCCAGCATTTTAATCTTCAGGCTATTCTAAGTCCTTGGCGATTGCCCATAATGTTGGCGCAGAACCCGCGGCCGGCCCCCAGACGGCTCCGGTCTGGGGTGAAGACAGGGAGGAGCGGAGCCACCCACCCCGGGAGCTCACGCTGACCACCACTCCCCAAGGAGTGAGAAGGGTCCGCCTTGCCTTACGCAACTCCTAAGTTTAACCTGGGGCTCAGAGCGGGAGGTGGATCAAAGGGTGGATGATCACCTGTGCTCTGACAAGACATCTCTTGAGCGTGGTGAATCGGCTCGGTGGCCCTGGGCCCAGGGCAGCGATTTGAGAAAATCACCCATGGCAACAATTAGGCCAGGAGTCCTCAGTGACTGCCAGGAAGCTTGCTGAATGTTGGAGGGAGAGAGAATTTATGTGTAATCCAATTTGGAACAACAACAACATCAACTGAACGCTCCCAGTTCTGTAAGGGAGAAAGCCAGCCTGGATCTGAAGGGACCCTGATGGTGCCACTGGCCGGGGGTGGGGGCTGGCTTCCCAGTGAGACATTCATCTCATCAAGCCGTGGTCTCCACGACTGCAAATCGGGACCCCCTACCTCAAAGGCTCTGTGAGGCTTCAAGGCCAGCACCTAAGTACTCTGCAAACCAGTTATTATCACTCTAAGCCTCTGGGTTACTGTGACAGATGGGAGTCCATGCCAAGCAGCAAAGGCCCCCAGACAAGGGTACCATAATTACCCTAATATAAGCTCCACAGAGACACTCTCCCGGTTGGAGCTCAGAGTGGGGACCTGTGAGAAAGAGGTACAAAGTTGGTTGGCATCATCAGTGACAAGAGGGAAAATTCCACCTTCTTGCAGACCTCCTCGAAGTCTTGGAGAAAACTTCAAAGAAGAAATAGCAGAACCACACAAAAATGAACCTTAGCAGCAGGAAGGAGCCTCTCTGAGCCCCAGCATCTCTGACCAGAGGGATGCAGATCTTGCTGGGTGCTAATGAGGTGAATGAACCTTAAACGTTAAGCCTCATTTCCCCACAGAGACTCTCTGCCTTCACGCAAATGGACAGGCTGTGGCCACCGGTCAAGGAGCAAGAGATGGGTGAGGATCAGTGACAGCGGGGGTGGGCTAGTCCCCAGCAGGGCTCCACTCTATCCCCCACCCCAGACCTCTAAGGAGCCACCTTTCTCAGGTGAGGCACGGTCCCAGAATGAAGCCATCTTCCCCCAATATCCCACTTTTATTCCACGTATTTTATGTGGCAGGCAATGTGCTGACTGTTTTAAGCAGGTGATATTTCTAATCCCCACAATGACCCTGAGAGGTAGTATTATTGAACCAACAAGCTGGATAAGTGAGGCTCCCAGAGATTGAGTACCTGGCCCAGCTGAAGACACATCAACACTTGTAGCATTTTGCTCACCCCATGTTCCTTCCTCTCCCTAGGATTCTGAATGCAGGTGGACAGGGAGCTGTCCTGTGGGGTGGTCTCTGAGCCAGCTGCAGAACCAGGCCCTGGTGTGGGTCTGGTCGACCAGTTGGGTAACAGTTGCAGGGTTGGGCTTGGGGCCTTAGTTCCTGCCCTGTGTAATTGCCAACCCTCAAGCCACCCCAAATATACACTGGATATAAGCTAGAACATAGTCCTCGCCGGGCTTCCCAGGCGGCGCTTGTGGTAAAGAACCTCCCTGCCAATGCAGGAGACACTGAGAGATGTGAGTTCGATTCGTGGGTTGGGAAGATCCCCTGGAGGAGGGCACAGCAATCCACTGTGATATTCTCGCCTGGAGAATCCCATGGACAGAAGAGCCGGGCAGGCTACAGTCCATGGGGTCTCAAAGCCCGATGCGACTGAAGGGACTTCACACGGCGTGGCACGTGGTCCTTGCCATGAAATTCAGCTTCAGGACAAGCGCCCTCCCCAGCTCACCACCCCCCACAGTCCTTCCTGTGGAAACCTGAGGCTGCTCCTGCCCTGGCCAGTCCAGAGAGGAGGACCCAGATGACAGAAACGGTGCCTGCAGAAGCCCAAGGGAAGGCAGAAGGCGCTCAGCCACCAGTAAGAACACTGAGTGGCGTGGGAGGCTGACCAGGTGGTGCTCCAGGGAGCACACGAGTCCTTCGGAGCAAGGAATTCCCGGAGGGAGTAAGAAAGGCCCGCGTGTTAGACAAACCAGGGACTCACACGGGGCTGACGGGAAAGTGTGGGGAGGTCAGGAGGGCTGGGTGGCCGAGTGTGGGAAAACCCGAGGCGCTTGGCACACCCAGAGGAGGGGAGGGACTCAAGGGGCTGTGCTGCCAACCTGGCGCTGGGGCTTCATTGTAAAGGCCATCGGTGGGCCTGGGGCTCAAGGCAAGGCACCTGCCTGGATCTCGGATGGGAAGCTAACCGGTGCCAGGGCTGGGGGTGGGGGGTGAGAGTAACCATCCAGGCAAGAGCCAGGTGGCGAGTGGAGTTGCCATTGGCAGTGGTGACCGAGGAGACAGGACAGAAAGCTGGTGGAGACAACTTAACTGAGCTGGAACCGGGCTGTGTGAAAAACTACTTGGACGTGGGCAAATTTTGCACACAGGCAAAAATATGGTTTTCTTCCTGGGGGCGGAGCTTCAATTATTAAAAGATGTCCATGACCCAAGAAAATTGCCCCTATCTGCTTTTGGAGACGCGCGGCGTCCAGCGGGCAGGACGGGGTCCTTGACCGGATAACGAGAGGTAAGCAGAGGCCATTACTTGTGCACAGGCTTCTCCTTTCTTCAGGGGGGAGCCTCAGAGGAGGGCGGCCTACAGACGCGCCAGAGAGCCGGCCGAGCCAGGAGGGCACACGTGCCCACAGGCCCGCGTGTCTCAGCTGCGCCTGCTCTTTAATTGGGTTAAGCGGTCCAGCGCCAGGGCAAGCGGGGCCTGCCCAAGCCAGGGAAGGCTCCAGCTCCTTCACACACCTCTCCCCGGAGGGACCACGTGATGCTCAGCACGGGGAGGACGTGACACACTCCGCCCAGGGTTGGAGACCTCCGCCCGGGAATGGAGCTCCCGTCCCAGCCCAGACAGGGAGGGCCCCCTCCGCACATTCCACAGGTAGAGGCAGCAGCAGCAGAGAGGCACAAGCAGCAGGCAGGAGAACAAAAGGCCGCCACTCTCCCCCATCAACGCGCTTTCAGGCTGGTCCCGGGCAACTGCCAGCAGCCGGTGGGAGAAAGCAGAGATGAAAAACAACAGCCTGCCCAGCCGAGGCAACGCTGCTGAGCACGAGAAGAGGAATGCCACGGTGGGGGCAGATCAAAGGGCCCCGGGCACCTCGGAGGCGGCTCCCACACTTACAAAAGCACCTCTGTGCCTTTAACTGCAACCCCGGGAAGGGTCCCCGGGTTTCACAACCGGAACGCAGCCCGCAGTGATGTGGTTTGGAAATTAACCTGGCTGCTCTTCCCACTGCTGTTTTACATATTAATTAAAGTGTTTTCCCCGATCAGGAATGCCTGCAGGCTGGCAGGGTTCAGCAAAGGCCCTTCATGCCTGCCACCCCGCAGGGCCCCTGCCTCCCTCGTGCAGGGTTCAAGGACTAAACCTCTCCCGAGTCTGCCCCGGGACCCTGGCTGCCCTCACTGGCATCGTGCTGGAGGAGACACACCTCAACACAGCTTTTCAAAATTCATCCATCACTCCCCCCCACCCCCGACAACTCCCCTGCAAAGACGCCGGTGCAGTGCAATTTAAGGGAGTTGAGTTGCAGAAGACACGGCTGGAAGGGTGTCCATCTCTTCCCAAATCCATAGGCATCTCATCTACGAGCCTGTTCCTTTCTTCTTGTTTCCTGTCCCAGCCGTGTCTGGAAAATTCACAAACAAATCACATTTCAAGCATAAGGGAACTACATAGAGCTGATTCACTTTGCTGTACAGCAGAAGCTAACACAGCATTGTAAAGCAACTGTGCCCTATTTTTTAAAAAAACTGAAAAAAAAAAGGAATAAGTTGACTTGTCTAGATGATATATTTTTAGGGAATCACAGTGACTCAAAGTTTGAAAACCACAGAAACCTGAACACTCAACTTGCAAAACTGTACGACAGACTCGGCTTCCAGCAGCCTGCTCCAGTCTCTGACTCTGCATCCTCAATCTGCAGCTTCTAATAGTATAATATCACGTTTTTAAATTGAAGGTTTGTAGTGGTCCTTAAGATATACAGTAATGCCAGGACTCCCTCGTTACGTACATGTGGTTCATGTATCTGCCACCAGGATAACAAAGTTAAGTCATAGTTACTGCCTTAGGTTTTAGATAGTTTAGCCTAATACATCCTTCTCAGTTCTGAATTACAATTTGGACTGTATCCATAAACTTCTTGGATGATGTTAAGGATACGTCTTTCTTTGTGATTTTAGAGAACTTTGTTCCCTATAAAATCAAGGGTCAGGCGATTTAAATTCAACAATGCAAAATATAAGGCTAATTGGTCATTTGTAACAAAGGCAAGGAGTAAGCGTCTTTTAATTTCATGAAATTAAAATTACTCCTTGGAAGAAAAGTTATGACCAACCTAGATAGCATATTCAAAAGGAGAGACATTACTTTGCCAACTAAGGTCCATCTAGTCAAGGCTATGGTTTTTCCTGTGGTCATGTATGGATGTGAGAGTTGGACTGTGAAGAAGGCTGAGCACCGAAGAATTGATGCTTTTGAACTGTAGTGTTGGAGAAGACTCTTGAGAGTCCCTTGGACTGCAAGGAGATCCAACCAGTCCATTCTGAAGGAGATCAGCCCTGGGATTTCTTTGGAGGGAATGATGCTAAAGCTGAAACTCCAGTACTTTGGCCACCTCATGCGAAGAGTTGACTCATTGGAAAAGACTCTGATGCTGGGAGGGATTGGGGGCAGGAGGAGAAGGGGACGACAGAGGATGAGATGGCTGGATGACATCACTGACTCGATGGACATTGAGTCTGGGTGAACTCCGGGAGTTGGTGATGGACAGGGAGGCCTGGCGTGCTGCGATTCATGGGGTCGAAAAGAGTGGGACACGACTGAGCGACTGATCTGAACGGAACTGAACAAAGGCAATTCAGTTTCTAAGCCAAAGAGCAGATTACTCCAAAATTTATGTAACATGTGGAAGTAGATAGCAGTATAAATAAGGAAATCCAGTTGACTTACTGAAAATAGAGCTACTCTAGTTCCTTACTTGGGATTCCCAGGTGGTTCAAGTGGTAAAGAATCTGCTTGACAATCCGTAGGTCGGGAAGATCAGCGTCTATTTATAAAATTCCAGAAGAGATGAATGAAGGTCAAGATTCATTGTAATGAGCGTTTAGGGGTGCTCATTCACCCCTAAACACAAGGTACCAGCAGAAATTCCACCACTGCCGACTCATGCTTTGAGTGTGTGTCTAGAGTACATGCCCCTCCCCCAACCTGCATAGTTGGCGTGAGCCAGTTAGGGCCGCAGAGCCCCTGTGCCAAACTAGTTTATTTAGTAAGGAAACATAGTCAGTCCAGAGGCAGGGCCTGCTACGGCCTGGAGGGCCCATCAGTCTCCAACCTCAACCCTCCGGCTCATCCATCCTGCATTAACTGTGCCCCTGGCTGGCACCTCTTTGAGTCCTAAGCTGACAGCCTGAGAACTTACCTACATCCACTAAGGCCTGCATGGGCATTGGCATTCTCTTAGAAATGTCTGTGGATTGGAGCTGGGGCTCTCCAGCAGAGGAACAGGCTGTGTGCAGTTTCAAGTCCCTAACCCCAAAATAACGCGAGGGGACACAAGTTCATCGATTACCCAGGACTTCTGTGCCGAGAAAATAGGACTCAAGCACTCTGAGGCTCCTTCCAACTCGTAGAGCCTATGGCGTTACACCTGCTGGAGACGGTCTCACTTTGCCAGGACGGAAGATTCACAGAGCACTTATTGAATGCCTACTGTATGCATGGCACACTTATTCTAGGGTCAGGAGAACAGGTGTGAACAAGGCGGACCTCACCGCCCCCGGTCACTTACGTTCTATAGGAAAGACGGACAGCACACAAGATCAATCAGGGAAACACACGGTCTTGGGAAGAGGGACAAGCAAGAAAAAGCAAGACAGAAAAGTGCGTGTGAAGTACTGAGGCGATGCTCAAGTTTTCATTTTAAATACTAGCCAGGGAAGCATGGACTGAGAAAATAATTCTCTCAGCCTCGTGCCTCCAATCTTTGTCCCTGAGGCAAAGATCCGGGTTCAAATCCTTCATCGGGGAGCCAACTCCAGGAAGCCCAGCGGGGAAGTTGAGGGGCGGGCGGGGAGTAGGCCCAGGGAGCTGCCCTCCGTGGTGGGCACAGGGAGGTGTCCATGGGCACCAGCCCCTGCAGGGAGACAGGAGATGCAGGGCTGGAGTCAGGGGCGGGGAGGCAGAGCCAGCAATGGAGCCGGAAAGGTTTCCAGGACATAGACACTGCCTCCAAGTGACGCGGGGACACATCTGACCTGTTTTCTTAACAGGGTCACGATGCTTCCGAATGAAGAATGAACTGAAAGGCAGAGGGAGCGGCGAGCGGAGCACTGTGGGAGCAAGCCCGAGGCCGGGTGGGGGCCGGGGCGGTTCTGGGGACCACGTGGAGAGGTTCTGTCAGGGGAAGGGGGGTCAGGGGGTCCGAGGCAGCGTCAGGTCAAATCTGCATGATTGAAAGGTCCATTGAAAAGTCACGCAGGAAGAGCGAGAGCTGGGAACAGGAGCGGGGGAGAGATGCAGGGAGGTGGAGAGCATGAGGAAGCTGGAGGCACAGGAAGTGGTGGACAGAAGAGCAGCCTCCTCCGGCTGCCTTGTTTGTGCGTCCGCCCTTCTGACGCCAAGCCAGGACGGCACACTTAAAGCACAGAGCAAGCATACGAAGCGTCCAGCTTACTAGAGGGAGGAGTCCTCGTATCTGCTGCTGATGGGGTAGGAAGTAGGTTTGGGGAGTGATGTCCGTCCTTTCCCATTAAGACGCATCAGCCTCAGGGAGGGAACAGCAGACCTGCTGCCCCCTCAAGCCCAATGCAAACTGATTTCATCCCCTTCAAGTCTCCATACCTTAAAAGAATGGATGTGCATGTTATGAGGTTTAACATGATTTTCAATGAACAAAAGAATTCAGGGAGAGAGTTTCTCAAATGGCCAATATCAGCTGGTTAGATCGTCTAAAGAAACATCTAGGAGTTGTCTTATGGAAAGGTTTATCAAATCCAAATGGCCAAAAAATGATGCGCGCTTACGATGTTGGTCTGAGTCACACACATTCCTATCACCCAAGAACAGACCTACCAGAGCAGAGAGCAGAGTGTAGCTGCTGAGCAAACTGGCCACGAACGTCGTTTATCAAACCCCAGACCCTACAGAACGGCCTCCTCACATCAACCCACCAGTCCGCAAGTGATTCTGAAGACCCAAACATTCACATTCTCTGAGCTCCAGCAGCACAGGGGCAAACTTTTGGCCAGGGAGAGTCTGGCCCCTCGAAGGGCTGAAGCTCCCCTCAAGCTGTTCGCTCCTCCGCATCCACAGATCACTGCTCCATCCACTCTTCTAGAGAATGTTCACACTTCTACAAGGACTATCCCTGGTTAGAAAACCACAGTTACTTCCATACTCTTATTCTGAGTCAGTTTTCTAAACATATACATCTGGTGGGGCCGGGCCGGGGGCCTGCTCCCCACACGTAACTGTGTAGGGAGGGCCCCTGATTTCTTCTCGTCCCTGGACCACATGGCCCCGGGGATCCTCAGATGAGAAGCTGGAGATGGGGCTGAATCGTGAGGGCATGGAACCCTAAGGAGAAGAGCTTGGACTCTGTTGGGTACCAAGAGGGATCTCCTGAGGGTCTGTGCATCGAGCACTGACATGATTTGAGCTGAGCATCAGAACGACAGAATCTGCAGACACACAGAGGTGGGGACTAGAGACAGGCTGGAGCAGAGAGTCCACCAGAGCAGGTGAAATTAGCCAAGGGATGGAGCCGGGTGAGACACCAAAGACAGAAATGGATGGGACGTGGGGAGGGCCACAGGGGCTGTCAGAAGGAAGTGTCAGCCTCATTGACTCAGAGGAAATGGTCAGGAGGCGGAACTGGTTTTCAGGGAAGACAGGATATGCTTGTAGGCATGTTAGATTTAGGATGCCATTCAGAAAAGCAGGAGGAGAAGGGGGTGACAGAGAATGAGGTGGTTGGATGGCATCATCAGCTTGATGGACATGAGTCTGAGCAAGCTCTGGGAGTTGGTGATGGACAGGGAAGCCTGGCGTACTGCAGTCCATGGGGTTTTGCAAAGACTCAGAGGATAAGACTGAGCGACTGAACAAGAAATCCAGACGGAGGCAGGCTGCAGGCCCATCAGTGTGCGATCCTGGCTTGTGGGCTGGGGAGCAGCTGCAGAGGGGTGGGAGCAGAGGCCAAGGAGGAGGTCGCAGAGGAGGGAAACGCAGACCCAGGAGGTCACGGAAGGCATGCTGGGGTCCACGAGAGTCAAAGGGTAAAGGACGCAGGGAGGGCTGCGTCCGGGAGGCGGCCAGCTGGGCGGCCGGACCCCGGGGGAGGCAGAGCCGTGCGTGCGGAGGTGTGGAGGCTGACGATCCGTGCCATTCGAGTGCTCTTCCAAACTCACACACCTGGGGAAACGGGGGCAGCTGCCTCCCAGCTCCCCCGTTGTGTTCTCAGGAGAGCTGCGTGAGGATGGCCACAGACCGGAGGGTCTCGTCATGAGCGGTCCGCAGAGAAGGTGCTGCGGCTCCATCGCCGGCGGGCAGGGCCTGCGGTCACCGCGGATCTGCCCTGCTCCACCCGGAAGAGGGGGAATCCATCCTCCTTCCAAGACGGAGCTGACGGGTTCTCTCTCAGAAGCTCTCCACAACCGCAGAGCAGCCCCGGGGGCTCCAGCGTCCCGCCTCTGCCGGTCTTTGCTCTCTACAAGAGGCCCTAGCGGGGCTCGCTGACTTCCTCACCCCAGCCCCCCACGCCAGCTAGCCTGAGAGTGACTCAGACAAACAGGCATGACATCCCAGTCCCGGAGCAGGGTCAGCTCACCCGCTGGTCGTCCAGCAAGAGGAGGCAGGAGGGTGGGTGTTCTGCATGGGGCACACGACCCTGTGGAAACGAGGACCCCCTTCCCGTGCTGAGACAGGGTGCTAGGGGGAGGCCGAACTGGGGGAGCATGAGAAAACCCAGGTGGGCATCCTGGGGGCAGCAGGAATGAAAGGGCGGGTGTCCCCTGTAGGAGGCCCTGATTGCGGGGTCCCCTGGTCAGGAGGTGAGCTGTGTCTGGACTTTCCGGGCTGACCGCTGGACTCTGTAATGTGGATGGAGAGGCATGTGGGACCACCGGGGTCGGCGGGGACGGGCTGGGGGCTGGAGGAAAGGGAAGCGCAGCAGTGACCGAGGGCGGGGGGCAGGGTTGGGGGCACTGGGGGAGGAAGTGCAGGAGGAAACCCCCCCTGCCCCACGACGTCACCCACAGAACCAGCAGGGACACCAGGGGGTGCACACACCTCTCCCTCTGCTCCGAAGGGCAGGCCCTGAGTCTGTGAGTCAGCAGGGTGACTCCTCATCTAGCCTGGGCTCCTGTCCGGGGTGGGGACAACCGGCCTGACCGGTGTCTGCTCCACAGGCTCTCCCGTCAGCCAGGAGACCAGCCCGGGCCTGCTCCGCCGCCAGGGCCAGCCCTCAGGAGAGCAGGCAGGAGCCGCCGGGCTCACGGAGGAGCATGCCTGGTGCCTGCCACTGGCTCCATGTTCCCCGGACACAGCGGGCCACAGCCAGGAGAGGCCCACACTCCATCTCCTCATGAGCCGGGCCTCCCATCACCTCTCGGGGGCGGACACGGGGCCCTGTGAGACCTTGGCCACAGGTCATTTTCAGCTCCTGAAACCAAATGAGTAGCTGGTTGACACGATCGTCTGTCTCACAGAATGTTGTTTAGGGAATTGGGGGAAGCATCTCCAGTGCTTCTTATCTGGCTTATCTTCGTGCTTGTCATTTATTATAAAATTAGTGAACTTTATGAAAGACCTGTGCGTGCTGCAGTCCATGGGGTCGCAGAGTCAGACACGACAGAGCGACTGAACCGAACCGTGCCTGCTACAGGTGGGTGCTTAGGAGAGGTATTCGCTGTGCTTAGTCGCTCAGTCGTGTCCCACCAGGGCCCTCTGTCCATGGGATTCTCCAGGCAAGAATACTGGAGTGGGTTCCCATGTTCTATACTAGGGGATCTTCTGGACTCCGGGATCGAACCCGCATCTCCTGTGTCTCCTGCATCGGCAGACGGGTTCTTTACCACCTGGGAAGCCCCCACAGAAAGAATGTGGAGTGTGAAACCCCCTTCCCAGAAGAACTGAACCAACCAGCCGCCCTGCAGCCTCTGCCTGAAGCAACCGCCTGGCCCTGCCTCCCACCTGAGTCACTCAGTGAGCCGCACTGGGTGTGGAGAGCAGCCTGCCCGGCTATGCGCTGCCCTCGGGGGGCAGATATTAACTCCAGGGCGGGAGCAGATTTCCAGCCACACCTGGATGCCTACTGGTGATCAGGAGAAAACATTGAGCGGAAGGCAAGCATCCCTTTCACTGAGGGGAGTCTGCGTGCAGGAAGGTTGAGTGGTGGGAGGGGTCGGGGAGCGGCTTCGCTTGCTAACTGGAAACATTTGCGGTGGAAAGCTTCCTCCAGGATTCAAGGACCCTTTGGAGGAGGCCTGACAGGGGCCGTCCCCAGAGTGACTTTGGAGTTCCTGCGAACCCTGGAGGGCCCCCGGGAGCCGGCAGCCTGCGCGCCCCGGTGGGTGAGGGTCAGCATGAGCTGCAGGCAGACGCAGTATTTTCCCAGTATGACCCTGTGGCCCCAGCAGACTCACTGCCCTTTGGGCGAGTCTTCAAAAGTCACTGAACTTAGCGAGCAACCCAGAGCAGAGGGAGGGGACGAGGTCGCCCGGCCTCTGTGCGGCTCTAGGTGCTGCCCTGGGAAGGGCTGCCCCGGCCGCGGGCCGGACATCCTCGGTCCAAGCTGAGCAGATGAAAGCAGAAGCGAGGTCCGCCGGCCTGGAGCTGAGTGTTTTCAAAAACTAGACTGGATGGGAGAAAGGAGCTCCGGTCTGCTTTGAGAGCGGGAAGCAAAACCTCGGCTGCCCACCTGGGAGAAGCTGACATCTCCCACGGACCCTGCAAAGCCTGGAGGCTGCTGAGCCCCTTCGGGGGATGCTCAGAAGGTGGTGGGGGGGCTGCGGGCCCAGGGCGGGGGTCCCTGCTCCCCCCACCCTCGGAAGGGGAGACAGAGGAGCCCAGGCCGGCCATGGGGCTTGGGGTAAACCCACCGGGGCTCAGCTCCCCGATGGAAGAGGACACAGAGAACGGCCAGGTGGCATCTCCTGGCTCTGCTAGGATAGGACTCCTGCACGAGAAGGGACCAGGGGGTCCCTCAGGCAGCGCCAGGCTGGGTCCCAGCCCAGGGCTCCCCCGTCCCTTTCAAGGAGTCTGAGAGGGCTGCGACCACACCCATAAAAGAATTTTGTAAAAGTAGGGCCTTTCCTGGGTTTTCGCCGTGTGATGCCCTTGTAAATTACTAACAACCTGGCCTCTCTCTCGATTTTTAAGGGGGAAAACGGTTTCCGCACACCCGGCGCGACAGTTATCAAGCAAACCTCTACTGCTGTAAAGTCGCTGTGGGCGTGATGCTTTCAGGGTATCCTCTGGCCTCGCCGGACGGTGGAGGGAGGCGGCAGGTGGAAAACGTGGCGAGAGAGCTGGCATCACTTGATTGGAAGCTTATCTTCAGTTATTTTAACGGAGGTGCCAATCTCCGCTCACCTGAGGGTCACGAGTCTTGTGTGTTTCGCTTTGTTTGGGCAGCACGGGCCTTACTGCACTGATGGTCATCGTAACAAGATCACAGCAATGTGGTTAACAACAATTACACCCACGGATGAGGAAAATACACTGAGCCAGTGATGCCATCCAGCCGTGGACAAAACACACAGCCTGGAGACCTGGGATCGCGCTGACTGATCACAGGCATAGTCTAAAAGAGCGGCGGTGGACCCAGCGCTGTCGAGGTCTAAACAGGCCCCGACCCCCTTTGTCTTTCTACTAGTGGCCCCGAAGGGTGGAACGGATGAGGAAGTAACACCGCACAGCTCACCGTTAGACGCACAAAGCAGCGAACGGCCAGCCCGAGCAGCTTGCAAACTTGCCAAGCGACCTCCAATGTGGGACTCGGGGCTTTGAGACGGGCCAGCTGTGATGCTGCCGGTGAGCTCACAGGTGCTGTCATCCTTGAAGGTGCCCATCCGCATCCTCCACGCTGCCCACGAACGGCTTAGAATTGAGCTCTCCCCAGTCAACGTGGGGGGCCTTTAGCCTACATCTTGGGATGATGCCCTGCTAATCTAGCATTCTCCTCCAAGTTCAGAAATTGGTTTCTGGTGAATACTTCCAGCTTCCACAGGACCTTGATTACAAACCCCTCCCTCCTTTACTTACAGTCAACATTGGTAAAGACACTCTCTGATTCTTGCCTTATATGTCTCCCTTAAAATGACAGTCCTCTCATCACTAACATAGCAGATTTCAGGGGCGTCAAACCCTGTAGATCATGCCTCCTCCTAAGTGTCTAACGGGAACCCCCAGAACAACCAGTCTGGGCACCAACAGGCCGCATGTCATCACCAAGTTCCCAGATGCTGCACAGGGCTTATGGGCTTGAGATTTAAAAGCCATCAATCAAAAATCACCTTCCACATTGCTCTGATCTTATTTGTTCAAAAGAGATGCCACCCGTTACTGCATTTCAGTTGATATAATGCCAGTAAAGTGGATGTATAAAAAAGCGATTCCTAAGAGGTGGAGTTGCCCTTGATAGAAATCACTAGAGGTCCTCTTCCTGCTTTCTGTACCTCCTGGCTCCGGTGCTGTGACCACCCCACGCCCTGGACGCTGTGTGTCTGACACCTGCATCTCGGGAGTCGGGCCGCAGCAGGCACACGGGCACGGACTCGGGGGTGTGCTTCTGCACCCAAGTCCTGGTTCCGCGCCTCCTGAGCTCTGTGCCCCCCAGCCCAGGAAGTCCTTTAACCGTTTTGTGCCTCAGGCTGCTCATCTATAAAATGGGATGGCAATTCCCACCACCAAAGGTTATTAGGAACCACAAGGGAATTAACGTTTGCACAGCACTTAAAACAGCACCCAGGACTCCCCTGGTGGTCCGGGGTTGGGGCTCTGAGCTTCCACTGCGGGGGGCTTGGGTTTGATCCCTGATGGGAAAACTAAGATCCCTCATGCTGCACGGCCAAGAAAATAACTAAAATCAAATAACAAAAAGACATCAAGACAATAAAGAAAATAACAAAACAGCATCCTGTATGCCTGCAATGATTCTACGCTCCGTAAAGTGAATTTTTTTCTGTTGTTTTCTTAATACATCGACTTTTCATACACGTTGTGGTGTGGGGTGGGGGGGGTGTTATCTGGTTTCCAGAATACAACTATTAAATGAAGATGTAACAAAACGTTTTTAAAGAGCCAAATATTTACTTAATGACTCCGAACACCAGAAGAATGGCTTGATGTCAAATTCATTATCCACACAGGAAAAAGCATCGTGCAGATGGTCTTCATTTCATAAATAATGCATTTATTGTATTGCATATGGCTATTAAGGAGAGCATCCATGATCAATACAGACTAAATACAATGCACTAGTCTAGTTCCGTGGAGTCTGGTTTCCAGCAGTGCCATGTCGGTCCTTATGTACAGCGGAGACGGTGGAAGACAGCAGAAGGCAGTCTTTCGTCATTTCACGATAGCAAGAAATATATTTAACATCTTGATCTCCAGAAACAATACGTACCCCCTAAAAGAAAACACTGTCATAACTGTTAAAGTTTATATAGCAAAAAATATTTTAAATTTAAGGTAAGTCAGGCAAAATGTACAAAGACCCAATATACATTGTGAAGTTTTAACAAACATAACATTTATACATTTTGGTTCCATTCTGTAAACTAAATTAAAAATGTAAATATTGCATATGCCTTTTTTTTTTTAATTTTTTTGAAATGTACAGGATAGAAGAAAATTTAGTATATTATCAACTTTTTTATGTCGCTTGTTTGAAGCGGCAGGAGGAACATGACCACAGGGAGGGTGGCAGGACCACGCGAGGGAAGGGGATTCTGACGCTGCATCCGGCAGGGTCCACGACCCGTCCTGCGGGAGGGGCGGTTTCCATAGCAACTCCATCTATCCCGAGTCCCAGAACTAAACCAAAACTTTAGGACACTTTATACATCTTTTTCATGAAGTCTCTCTACATTACACACTGAAAACGACCTTCAAACCAACATCAGATGGTCTGTGCACGGTTGTGCTGTGTGATTCCAGAAGCGTGAAACTTGAGCAATGTTCAGGGCGGTCACTTTACATTCAACTTTGTCTTGCGATACAATCCTCTGTTCTGAAAGGTCAGCGTGGAAGGAGAAAGACGTTTGCATTGCGATTAAATATAGATTTAAGACATTGAATCTTTTTGGTCTTCCTCTAGAAAAGCCTCATTTTATGAATGCATTATTCTATACTGATATATATCTATATATTTATATATATTTTTTCTCCCCCTACCACCCCCCCAAAAAAAACACACCCCAACTCATTATCTCCAACAAATTCATGTAACGTCTACAGGACTCTCAGAGAAGAGGCACTGAGGATGAGCCCGTGGGAGTGGGGGGCGCCTGCAGCTCCCTGCCCCGCGCGTCAAGGAGCGAGGAGGCGACCTGACGCTCTGCAGCTCAAGGGCGGCAGTTCTTGGGGACACCCTCAGCGATCACCACAACACTGATATTCCCAGAACACTGAAGACACACAGAAGAGGGGTCGCTTGTTGGGAACTCCTCTGACAAGTGACATGCACTGTGAGATCACTTTCTTCCTCTGTGTCCCAGGATGCCTTCTTTCTCAGCTCCTTTTCCTTTTCTGTCTTTCTGTGTCTTTGTTGTCGTTGTTTGGGAAAGCCTCGTGGCCCGACACGAGAGTGTCATCAAGACAATACATTTTAGAGGAGACCTGCCAAACCCCTGACCCCCCGTCTTGGAAGGGCTCCATGCCTACGTGAATTTTTGGTTAGAGAAACGCAAGCTCAAGGTTAAGGACGGCAGAGACGTTTGAGCTTGTCGATAGGATCAAAGGTGGCTGCAGTCTGAAGTGCCTACATAAACACCTACAAAGAGAAGCTGGAACAAGTCTCTTAAAGGTAAAAAGAGATACTCACCCCATCCCCACCCGGCCTTCCCAGACCCTGCCCTCCCACCATCTCCCACCCCGTACAGTTGATGATTTGCAAGAGTAGCTTGCTTCCGTTACATATAATAATTATTATTCATCCATCCATCTTCAGAGTCCAGTCTCTAGTTGCACCTCCGTGGAGAGACGTCAGTCCCACGCGGGGCTCTGTGTGCGAGTAAACACGTAGGTCCCTGGGCTGGACTTCGATGAGCAGCTGTGTCCGGGGCTGGGGGATAAGGCAGATGACCGTGCTGGAGACTCAGCCAGCAGAGGGGGACCCCCCACCAACCACGCCGACCCGGCTTCACCTGGGACTGAGGTAGGACGGTGGTAGTTTTGAGCGGACGTCCGTAAACACCAGATTTTACCACTTGAACGCGAGCTGGGAGAATCTCCGAGCATGCTGCGGGATACATCTGCTGCGTCAAACGAGGGCGAGGAGAACAAAGACACTGGCCGCGACCAAGATTGTTCGACCTTCTCGTGAGTCACTCCTTCCGCTCATGTTGTTGAAAACCAAAACACAAACAGCGCGAGGAGGATGACTGCACCCCCTACCCCCGGAGACCGGGGGAGACGGGCGCGTCCACGTCTAACTGGGTCACAGGCGCGTCTACACGCGACGATCGCTCAGATCCAAAAGGAAATGGCAAGCAGCTTCCGATGTGTTTAAAAAAAAAAATGCTGAGCGTCTTCTTCCCATGGTTTTCTGTGATGTCTGTAGTCACAGGGATGGAGCCGGACAGGTCTTCACTCTGCAAGAGAAGGAGACGCGTCAGTGGGCTTCTGTGCACACAGAGTCACCCTGGGTGGGGAGGCAAGGGCCCCTCTTCACCGTCTTTGTCCCTTTTTTGGAAACGACCCTCTTTGGGAAGCAAACGTTTACTCACTCCATTTCTCCAGAGACAAGCTTGATGGGCCAGACTCCCACGTGGTGTCCCTGGAAGCAGGGCTGATGGACTCACAGTGTGCTGGTGAGACCCACCAAGTGAGGGTCATGTTTTTAATGCAAGAAAACTAGCCAGCATTCTCCCCTTGGTGGGGGGAGAGGCCATGTGACCTGGCCACGGCCCCCTCACCGCCCGGGGCTCAGACCATCATGTGGATAGTCGGGGGAAGCGGGAGGAACCACTGCCTCCCTCACGGGGCTGCAGAGACAATGAAAACCTCACCACGAGTCACAGTGTGCTACCAACCACAGATGGTACAAATGTGTCACATAAGAAAGGGGGAGAAGTGACAAGTCCACACGTCTGCCCCCGCAAGGAAACCCTTCTCACTGGATCCTCTACCCTACTCCTCGTTCACTTCAGGTCAGTCGCTCAGTCGTGTCCGACTCTTTGCGACCCCATGAACCGCAGCACGCCAGGCCTCCCTGTCCATCACCAACTCCCGGAGTCCACCCAAACCCATGTCCATTGAGTCGGTGATGCCATCCAATCATCTCATCCTCTGTCATCCCCTTCTCCTCCTGCCCTCAATCTTTCCCAACATCAGGGTCTTTTCCAATGAGTCAGCTCTTCGCATCAGGTGGCCAAAGTATTGGAGTTTCAGCTTCAACATCAGTCCTTCCAATGAATAGTCCCTGTTCCTAAAATGACCCTAGATTTCAAAACCTCCCGTTACATACTCCTTCCTCTGCCGACGACCCCCCTGGCGCTGACCTGGCAGGATGCCCACCAGCTCCAACTGCTTCCTCCCTTCTGGGCTGAGAGACTAAACTTCCTCAGCTTTTCCCGAATTCCCTCAGCTTACTTCCACTGGATGTGTGTGCTCCTTCTTCAGGGGACACACCACCCGTGAAGACTGACACGTCACAGCACACCGCCTCTCTTCTCTTAAGCCTCTTAAACAAAAATGCCAGGTGGAGCATCCCTCCTCATGTTGGTAACCACTCGGTCACATGAGCGACCGGTGGGCCACGCACCACTGTAAACAGAACAGTGTCGTCCTGCGAGGCTGTAGGTTACTTAACCAGCACCTCTGCGTATTATTCTGAAATCACTTAGAAGTCTAATGATCACACTCCCAGATTTACTTCTTTGCACGTCTACTGCTTTCTGTTCACCTTGAGCTCTGAGGGCTAATCCCAGCGAGACGGAAGTGTCCAGGGTGTCCCACGGCTGAGAGTGGGCACCTGCTCTGCAGCCAGGCGGTGCCCAAGCCAGAGCCGGCACAGACGAGGGCTGTCTACCCACAACGTAAACACTGTCATCTCTCATGACTTAAAGTTCCCAACAACGCGGCGTTTGAGACAGCGCCACTTTATCTCATCATATTTAAAAAGACTTATATCTTTTAAGGAACCTAATACGTAAACTACTCAGAACATGAAATGTAATGGAGAACAGGGCCCCCGAGTTCCTCCAAAGCACAGACGTGGCTCCATCTATTTCAAGTTCTCAACTGAGAACGTGAAGGGTTTGCATCCCCTTAAGTACACAGGCAGTTGTCAAAATCTACCTGAACTACTGAAGAATTGATGCTTATAAACTGTGGTGCTGGAGAAGACTCTCGAGAGTCCCTCATACTGCAAGAAGATCAAACCAGCCAATCCTAATGGAAATCAACACTGAATATTCACTGCACGGACTGATGCTGAAGCTCCAATCCTTTGGCCACCTGATGTGAAGAGCCAAGTCACTGGAAAAGACGCTGGTGCTGGGAAATATTGAGGGCAAGAGGAGAGAGGGCGGCAGAGGATGAGATGGTTGGATGGCATCACCGATTCAATGGACATGAACTTGAGCAAACTCCAGGAGATGGTGAGGGACAGGGAAGCGTGGCGTGCTGCGGTCCAGGGGTCACAAAGAGTCAAACACGACTGAGCAGCTGAACAACAGCAACCTGGACCGAGTCTCCCCTAAATGAGCCCGCATTTTGTCAACCCGGCCCTGACTGCGGGAAGAGTCCTGTGGCCACCGCAGAGGTAGTCACGACCCTGCGGGTCACACTTACAGAAAGAGTTCCATTCAGTTTATTTTTATACTAATGATTAGCTAAATGTGGCTAAAACATCTCATGTTAACACTCAACCCCATTACCTTGAAAACAGCTAAGCAAGTAAGTTCTCTAACCCCTCAAACTCTAAGCACACAGTCATATGCTGCTAAGTCACTTCAGTCGTGTCCGACTCTGTGCGACCCCATAGACAGCAGCCCACCAGGCTCCCCCATCCCTGGGATTCTCCAGGCAAGAACACTGGAGTGGGTTGCCATTTCCTTCTCCAATGCATGAAAGTGAAAAGTGAAAGTGAAGTCGCTCAGTCGTGTCTGACTCCCAGCGACCCCATGGACTGCAGCCCACCAGGCTCCTCCATCGAAGGGATTCTCCAGGCAAGAGTACTGGAGTGGGGTGCCACTGCCTTCTCCAACACAGTCATATAAATGAGGGTTAATACTTGCTGAAAAACTTACTTTCCTTTACCATCTGCAGATTCACAGGGCCATGGACATTTTTGCTCTGTTTTTAAAGACGTTTTACGGCTATGAAATAATTCCTAACATTAGAACTCCATCAGTTCTAATCAAGCTGAACGTGTCATTTCTTTGAAGCACAAACTGCATAACTGTCGAAACTTTTAATTTCTAAGCATTAGCATTATGAAAGCAGAGAGCTGCTAGGAGGCAAGAAGTGAACTGTGTTTTTATTCCCGGCGCCCTTTCGGCCTTCTTCCCAATTCTGCTCTTGAGCAGCACCTCTGGGAGGCTCGTGGGAGGATAAGGCAAGGCAGTTCCCGCCGGAATGGGAGTCACAGGACGGCTGTTTTCCCAGCCTGGAAGCAAGTACCTGTTTCACAGGTGCTCTGCCCTCTGCAGACACCTGCATTCCAAAGGACGCTCAGCTGTGGTCACCAGCGAAGGGAGAAACAGCCCTTCCAAGGGCACAAGCGTGGGCCATTGGCAACCCAGGGACACAGCCAGACGTGGGGACAGCGAGGAACAGGGCTCCCCAAGGTGCTGAGCCAACGGCTGGGCAGCCTCAGGCTTCCAAGGAAAGGCAGGGGCAGGGGCGTGGCCCCGCACGCAGCTGGGGGAGCCCCGAGGACACGCACACGCACCACACTCAGCCATCATGGGGAGTGAGCAGGGTGTGCTCACAGCACGTGGGGAGGATGTGCGCAGGCTGAGGCCAGAGAGAGGACAGGCGTCAGCTCAGAGACGGCATCCAAGCGTGTAGATGTGTCCTGGACCGACACAGCGGCACCACGTGGACGCCAGCTGTCTCCCCCGAACACCCCCGGTCAGGGCAGGGAGCCTCTGCATCCCCCGCCCCTGGAACGTCAGTCCAGGCCGCCCACGTCGCCTGCCACTGAAACCCCTGAGGTTCACCCCTGACTCACAGGGCGATCCTCCTGCATGTGGTCCGGCAGGAAGCCCGACCCAGGATCCTCAGGGCTCACGTGCGCTGAGCAAGCAGCCTCTCTGCGGTCAGGCGAGCATCCAGAACCCCTCTTGGTCCTGTCGCTCCATCCTGCATCCCACACCCCGCATCCCAGGAAGAAGGGGCCAGAAGTAGGAGCTGGGACCCAGGACCTGAGCCCACTGTTACCTTGTATTTATTTACTTTTGAAAGTGAAAGAGTCAGGCGCTCAGTCGTGTTTGACTCTTTGCAATCCCATGGACTGCAGCCCGCCAGGCTTCTCTGTCCATGGGGACTTTCCCAGTAAGAATACTGGAGTGGGTAGCCTTTCCCTTCTCCAAGGGATCTTCCTGACCCAGGGATCGAACCCAGGTCTCCCACATTGCAGGCGGATTCTTTACCAGCTGAGCCACCAGGGAAGCTTAAAATCACTCCTCCCTCTGAAAATTAGCCTGGTTCAGCCAACTAGAAAAAAAAAAACTTCTAGATCATCACCCCTCAACTTTATTAACGATGAATTCCAGCAAAACCGTATCTTATTATCTATGTTAATCCTACTAAGGGCAAAGAACAAACGATTACTTTTCTGATCTCTCCACAGCGCCGATCACTACGATGTGAGACATTCTCTGAACTGAGGGGTGCCGGGGTAACCTGAGGAACAAACGTGGCCGGAATCACGTGCTGCCCATGAACACAGTCAGAGAGCAGCATATGCTAATTCTGACTCTGCTCCTGGAGGTAATGGGTCTAGAAACTGTGGAAACACTGACGCACGTTGAACTGGTCGTGTAATTACACGCGGTACTGTTCTGTAGCTTAGACACTGCTGTGTAAAGAGACCCATTCACGGAAGCATCGATCGAGAGCTACTCAATTAAAAAAAAAAAAAAAGTTTCAGCAGAAAGACTGAAGCTGTTCCACACAGCACACCAGGCAGCCCGGCCACGTCCACCTTCTTTCCACTCTGTCACAGGTGACACATGACATCCTCGTGACGGACACAGTCCTTTGTCAGCTACTGTAACTCCCTGGGGACCAGGGCTAATTCTGCCCTTTCTCTTCCATTTAAAAGACCAACCAGAATGCAGATGAGCACAAGTGTTGTCAGCAAAGGCCTGCCTCCAATATGCTCTATTTTTTAGAGAAAGAAAGAAAAAGGAAACACATCACTGAAAAACTCTGTCCTTGAGACAAGCAGGGGAGCCGCCAAGCCTTGGAATAGGACACACGTCACACCACCACCGAACTGGCCTCCAAGACTGCAAACACCACGGTGGAAAATGTGGTGAGTGGCGGATCAAGAAGGTTTCAGAAATAAATCGGGGAAATGTGCTCTGGCCAAAAAAAAAACAAAACAAACTCAAACAGCATTCTGGAGCATGTTCTGACTCATGGCTTTTAAAAGTGATTTCTTATGATTATTTGGGTTTGGATGTAGACAAGAGTCCCGTGTGGGGCTCGTGCAGGCCTCCCTGCCTGGGAGGGACCAGGACCTCCCAGGGCTTTGGTGAACACCACTGCATCAGACAGAAAGCATACCCAAGCAGCAGGTACACACGGGTTAGTATTTTCAGGCAGATCTGAGTAAGAGGCAGTACGGACACTTGTTTGCATGACAAAAAGGAAACATTATACTTCTTAAAATAAACATTTATATTTCTAGTAGCAAACACGATTAAAAAAGAGCTAAACCTGCTGCTGAGCCCAAACATGGCCTACAGGTTCATTAAGACTTCTTATGTCAAACACAGAACGATGGGAGAAAATAAACTTTTCAGTTACATGAGAAATTCCTAGAAAAGGCAACCTGATAATTCAGTATCTCCCCACTTTACTAAAAGCAAAAACACTCTTAGTATATACAAAAAAAAAAAAAAGTAAGGTTGGGTGTGATAACAAGCAAGCCAAGGATTCTAAGAAAAACGGTTACTTAAACTTTGCAAGTGGAAAAAAAAAAAATAACTCACAAGGAAAATACGGAAGCACGGAGTCCCCAGGACAAATGGGTGCGGCCAGTGACTTGACCAACCCAACTTGTGGAAGACCTAGAACCTTCTGGAGGTGAGCTCATCACGGACAATTAAAATCATTTCATCCCGAATGCTTGTGATTAAAGACATTTCCTGGCATCAAGTTGCAACTTGATGTTAATGACACGATAGGAGACAGGGTGAGACATCCAAGTACTCACAGGAGGCTGGGCTAATAAAGGCATCTCTGCTGCTCTGCTCGTGTTTGACCTGCACATGAGACCTGAACCACCGAAGACGAGAGCGCTCAGGTGTCCCAGGCTGGTTGCTGCGCGTGCGTGTTTGTGGGTGTGTGTGTCAGTCACTTCAGTCGTGTCCGACTCTGTGCGACCCCAGAGACGGCAGCCCACCAGGCTCCCCCGTCCCTGGGATTCTCCAAGCAAGAACACTGGAGTGGGTTGCCATTTCCTTCTCCAATGCATGAAAGTGAAAAGTGAAAGTGAAGTCGCTCAGTCGTGTCCCACCCTCAACGACCCCATGGACTGCAGCCTACCAGGCTCCTCCGTCCATGGGATTTTCCAGGCAAGAGTACTGGGGTGGGGTGCCATTGCCTTCTCCGAAGGCCTTTTCTAGGTAAAGCCAAATGAGGGAGCCTCCGTGACTTGCCAGCCGCCTCAGGGCTAATCGGCGAGAAAGGATAATCCTTAAACTTCTCCCAGAAGTTTCATCACTGCAGCAGGGGGACGCCGCTACCCCTTTCTGCAAATAAAAGACAGGAGGGACCCGGGGAGGAGTGAGGAGGACTCCTTTTGGGTCCTGGAGTCTAAACCTTTACACGCGACCATCAGCTCTTTCTAAACTCCCCCAGGACATGGAGCCCTGTGATGGTGGATCTCTGCTTGGTGCGCCTGGACCATCTCGTACCCGGCACTCAGCGCGGGCCTGTTAAAGTCCTTCACGAAGCCCTGATGAGTTCAACGGAAACCAAAAGCCACGTGGTGGGTGTCAGTTCTCACAGGCAGAAAAGCAGGATGAAAATCTTCTCAAGGAGCACAAAAGCAACTCGGAGCTGTCCGAGGCCCGGGAGAAAGCATCCTTTGTCACCTCACGAGTGGCCTTCGGAGAGAGAGGTCAGCAGTGCACGGCCAAGCCCGGCCCTTGCCATTTCTGCAAATGGAGTTTTATCAGAACGTGGCCCCGGTCACTCACTCGGATGCAACTGTTTCTCACTCTCAACGGTGAGGTTGAGTGAGGGTGGCAGAGACGTTGTGGCCCCGGAACACAAGCAGGAGGAGGAGGAAGGGTAAATTTGTGAGAGTTAAAACGTATTTCTGCGTGTTACACCTCGAGACTCACGGATAGCCCCTTGGAAAATTATCTTCGAGCCTGTGTGCTTTCGAGATCTGATCCCATCCACTTACAGCCTGCTATCCTGTTACAGACCCTCCTGAGAAGGAGAAAGCAAGTCATGAAGTCATTTATGAAGCCACCACGCTCTTGTGGAAGCGGTTTTCCTTACAAGTCTATTTGATGTTTCATGAATAACATAGCAGAATCGAATAAATCGGATTATAACTAAATATATCCTACAGTACTGCTCTTTCAACTTGAAAAGAAGTTACATACATTAGACCTGCAACTCAAAAAGGGTCCAAATCTCTTCTCTTTCTTGGGTCATTTGAAAATGCAACTATTTATGTGTCTGCCCCCGAAAACAATAAATGTTTTGGGGCCAAATGATAGAACATGCATTAAAAGTCCAACTGTGCTGTGAATGGTACAATTCTTTCCTTAGCTGTATAGTAGGCACACTATTAAAATGTTAACGCTGCGTCTAGGTGAAGTTCTCAAGCCTAAATACTATACTTTTCTCATGAAGTGGAAAACTTTATATACACATATATATGTATATATTTCAAACCTAAATACTATAGTTTTCCTATAAAGGGCTTTCCTGGTGGCTTATCAGTAAAGTGTCTGCCTGCAATGCAGGAGACTCAGGTTCAATCCATGACTGGGGAAGATCCCTGGAGAAAGACATGGCAACCCACTCCAGTATTCTTGCCTGGAGCATCCCACGGATAGAGGAGCCTGGCAGGCTACAGTCCGTGGGGTCGCAAGAGTTGGACACGACATAGTGACTAAACCTACCTACCTATAAAGTGAAAGCAATGTAGAATAACAATTTATTCAAAATATAAGCATCCCCAAATATCCTGCTGTTACATAACATTCCAATGAACTGTTCTTTCCTTCGGATATTTAAATATTTAAGAGTTTCTATTAGGTCTTTTATGTTTTACAGTTTGATTCATTTTGTTTTTATTATTGAAACTGAAATAAGCATTTTCCGGAAATCTGAAATTATGCCAAGCACAACTCAAACCCCTTCTAAAATATCACTGAATAGGAAACGTACTTACGAGTCTAGTTAAAAAGATACACCTTCAGGAATCTGAAACTCTGTTTTTTATACTTAAGGATGATGCAAGAACTTGGAAATGTATTAAAAATAGGAGCCGTGAAAAACTTGTTTATCATTATACGGGAAAAAAAAGAAAGGATTTAAAGAAAAAAGGAGGAACATATTCTGACCCACCGCCACCCTCCAGCCAGTGACCTGAACCGTCTTCCAGCACTGGACACAGACCATGGGGGCCTCAACAGCCTCGGCTGTGGGGTGGGTCAGTCTCCCACCGACGACACATCCCTGACCGGGCGGCCAGCTCCCCTCCTTGGGAGAAGAATCCACCCGGCCTTCAGGCTGAGATCTAGGCTCTGCCTGCAGAGGGGAGGCCGCGGGTCCCCAGCCGGGCAGCCCCGCGCTCCGGAGTCTTGGGGCACATCTGCCATCGCGGCCTTTGGTTCATTCAAACCTCCACCCGTGAGTGACGTCACCAGCAACTGCAGCTTCGGGCAGCAAGTAAACAGTCCATGAATGCACAAACACGCGGGCAAACAGCTCCCAGAAAAAAATGAATAAACTTGTTTTCACTGGAAAGGAGCAGAACAGAGCAGAATTGTTTTTTGATGGGGTGGGGGGACGGGGTTAAATCCGGGGCATTTGAAGCGAACGTTCTCTGACGCAGCACAGAGCGCCTGGTTCGGGGGCCTTCCGCAGGCCCCGGGCACGGCCTGCGCGTCTGGGCGGAGCCCCCCACGAGGTGGGCCATGGGGCCCAAGACCTCGGTTCCCTCGGGCTCACACACAGCCGTGCCCCCAGTGCAGACAGACGTGTCAATTCCCTGTGGCCGATGAGAGCCGTTCACAGCCTGATCAAAGAAAGTACCCCTGATTGAGATTTCAGTAACAAAAAGTGGAACGTGCAGAGTTCCAGACCACCTTTATCAGCTTCATTTACTGGAAACAAAAAAAAAGGGGCGGGGGGAGACAGCAGCTGATGGCCACGCCTTCCCAGGGAAGAGGGGCCGGGGAACCCAGACCCCGGTACCCCCTGATCTGTAGATGACCGCCTGCTCCCCGCCCAGCTTCACCTGCAGACATCAGCTGCCTGGCCGGCCAGGTGAAGCTGCCGGATACCCATGTTCAGCCCACACCCGCAGCATCTTTATATCTTCAGAACTGGAGCCTCGGCTGGGCAAACCTGCCGAGAGAACTGTGGAGCCTCGGCACAGCCTGACCTCAGCACAATTCCTCCTCAGCCCGCTTGCTGGGAGGGACCCCGGACAGCCGGGCTCCTCGCAAGAGCCGTGGGAGCCTCGAGTTGGAACCCTTGGCCCCCAGCCCCTCCTGGAGGGCCCACGGCCGCCAGCTGTCAGACGCGGAGCAGGGAGGTGCCTCCAGGTGGGAGGACCGCAGACACGAGATGGAGGACACCCAGGCCTGTCCGGACGGCACACAAAGGGGACCGGCTGGGAGGGCCTTGGTCACAAACCCGCTGCCCCGGCCTTCTCCCCTGGAAAGAAGGCAGAGGGCGGGAACTCAACACCCAGCCAAGCCAACACAGCTTCCCAAGCCGCTGAAGTTAAGAGAAACGCGGGGAGACGATCAACTCAGTGTAAAGACATTGCTTACAGTAAAAGGAAGTGCTGACTGACATGAACACATCCCTGGGCTCCAAAAGCTGGGCGGGAGTTCTCTATGACTCCCGAGAATGGAGGCGGCTCCCACCCACCTCTTCAGGAATCGGAGGACGCACAGGACGACAATGACTCCCCAAGATCACGCAGAGGCCCGTGCCCCCCGCAGAGCATCGCGCAGACAAGGGTGCCCCAACCCAGGAGATCCCTTTCACCGCGTCACACTTCACAGCTTTACGATTTTGTGACACTCGCTCTACATGAATTAAGATAACGTTTTCTCCATCGTCCGTCGAGGGCAGCTGGCCATTTCACAATTTCTGCTTGTTGTATCGAACTGAACGTGAATGGGGTGGGAGGCTCCACAGTGCCCTGAACCGTAACCGAACTGAACAAAAGGAAACCTCACGTCAGATGTTTTGGACGGCTCCGGCAAGACGACGCAGGAGTCCAGTTATTTCCGAGTCTACGTGAGCTGTCTGCCTGCAGGGCCGGGGAGGCAGACACCGAGAAACAGGCACAGCCCCTGGCCACACAGCCCACTCTGAGACCCCGGGCGCTGGTCACAAAACTCCCGACATGCGAACACACAGCCTCCTGCCGGGACTCCCCACCCATCAAGTACTCTAGACCAACTTTATGAACCAGAGACATCAAGAGACCCATGCGCATAAGCATGTTTCCTCAGATACACACTTGACGGAGAAAACGGAATTTCATCCTTCCCGTCTGGGACGATGTCACGGCAGCCCCCAAGGGAAGAAATAACGACTAATACGATGAAATAAATAATTAGGACGACATCGTCGCTTTTCTCTTGTTCAAATGGACGAAGTTCCTTAAGGTACTTCACCCAGACCATCACTTTCTTACTTATTTAAGAAAAATTAAGTAAAACTCAGCCTACATTCTAAAGACAGACTTATACCCATGTTAAGTCCTTAAAAGTCAAGGAAGTTACAAATAACCACACACCAGTCTATGTATCAAGTATGCGGTTTCCTCGAAGGCAGGATGAAAGGAGGGGAGGGTCTTTCCCGTATGACTCACTAGCTTTTCTTGGGCTCTCACACCCTCAGCTCCAAAATCACCCCGTCAGCGCTTTCCTGTTGAGGTCCCATCCCCAAGAAAAAAGGGAATACTGACTTATCTACCCCTCTAGTGTCCCAGTCAGCTGAGGAAGGAAACCCATCTGCTGCAGAGCCTGACCTGGGGCTCCTTACAGGACAGCACCCCTGCCGGATGAACGTCCTGGGTAGGGAGGGAGTAACCGACCCAGTGTTTCAAAGGAAGGTCCCGGGGTGCCCAAGCAGTCTGAGCCGCCCGGAGCATCGCTCCCCACAGCCCGGCAGAGGCTCCCCCAGGCCCGCCGAGCACTGGGCCCCTTCCCCCTCGGGTGGTCCCTTTAAAAAGCAAGAACAGGGACTCGTCCTCCTTGGAGGGCCTGAGGATGAAATACCAACCAAACGCGTGTTACAAATCATAAGGCGCTTTCCAGATATGTCTGTGCAGCTGAATACGCAGCTCTGGGACTGAACACGGGTGCCCTGACGCCACTGTTCACCCTGTGACAATGCCCCCTCTGCCCTCCCACCCCAGTGACACCTCAGCTGCTTCCTGCCCCCAGAACTTTGGGGTCTCTCCACCTGTGATGCACTATCTTTGAGAAAGAAAGTCAAGAGGTGACACAGACCACGCTAAGTGGAAGAGAAAAAGACGCTATGGGGACATGACGCGGAAAGCTCTTAAACGCTTCACGTGTGGTTCCAAAGCACCTGCATTTTCCGCCTGTGCTGTTAAGTAGAGACACAGCCTTGACCCCAGGCTCCACACGCCACGGGCGGCTGTTCATTCACCCTCAGCAGCCTCTGCTCTCTCCCCGCTCCCTCCCCGTCAGCTACATGGGTCTCCCGGTCCTGGGGCACGCCAGCGCCTTTCACGCCCAGTCACTCCCCTGCCCACGCGGACTCTCCCCATGAATATCCCTAGACCTTGCCTCCTGTTCGCCTTCTGCCCCCCTCTCCCTTGTTTTAGTTTCTGGAACACTTGTTACCACCTATATTACTTCACGCTCTGAACACACGTCAATGTTGGATTTATTTCCTCAGTTTCAAAGGTAGGCTTGAAGATTCAGTACCTTTGGCTTTGGTGGTGGTGGGGTGGGGGTTGCTTTTCCTTCGTTTGTTTTTCCACTTGGAAGTCTAACTCTTTCATCCCAGCCTGCACTCTGGTCTTTTTCAAATGGGTGAGAGGGTTTTAAAGTCCACAGCACGCCACAATCTGCATCTCTGCTCCCAGCTGGCACTAGTGATAAAGAACCCGGCTGCCAAGGCAGGAGAGGTAAGAGACGCAGGTTCCATCCCTGGTCCACCGGCTGCCAAGGCAGGAGAGGTAAGAGACGCGGGTTCCATCCCTGGGTCGGGAAGACCTCCTGGAGGAGGAAATGGCAACCCACTCAGTACTCCTGCCTGCAGAATCCTATGGACAGAGAGGCCTGGCGGGCGACCGCCGATGGGGTCACAGAGAGTCAGGAACACAACTGAATCAATGTGGCACGTGCACAGCAAGCTGGCTGTCTGAATCTGAAGGCAGGAGCACCCTCCCCAGCCCCGTCTTTCCTGCTCCCAAGCCCACCTTCCCCTCTTCCCCAGAGCCCCTGAAAGAAAGCTCCTGACATTTGTTTGCTTGCTTTTTTGAGGGGAAAAAAAAAAAAAAGATAAAACACACAGTTTTTTTAAAAGGCTCAAGTCAGGGTGTGCCAAGCAGTTTCAGGAGTGCCTAAAGAAAACAGAACTTGCCTTAGAAACTGTCCGGACGTCTAAAAGCTGAGCAAGGTTGAAGCCTGACCTATAAATAGAATTGTGATAATGTGAAATGTTCACAGATCGTTTATGAGAAAAATGTTAACTGAAATCGAAATGCTGACTCCTCACGGACAGCCACAGCCCTGAACACACTGCACGCTCACGTTTGCGGCTCCGAGAGGCAAGGACAGGTGACCGGGGTGGGCGTGGGTCCAGCCACCCCTCGCACGGACCGCAGGGGACCATCTCTCTCCAGCAGGAGTCATGGGCGAGCAGAGGAGACTCAGAATGCAGGGGAAGGGGTCCCAAGTCCTGGGACCTAGTGAAGGTTCTGGGGCCAGACGGCAAAGACCAGATGCATGGAGTGATGCATGGTGAGATGAGATGGCCCAGAGCGGAGGGGCTGGCAGCTCGGGGCTGGGACCGCAGCAGATCAAACCTGGGGGTTCTCAGAGGAGAAAACTGGCGTGGAAATTCCACTTCCTTGGGTGGACCCCAAGTGAGTGTGTGGGGTGGAGAGGGGGTGGATGGGGCACTCTAAGCTGTGGTCCCACCGGAATTTTCCAGGCAAAGGCACCCGCAGGCCCTGCAGCGACGGTCCATCCTGTGTCTCTGGCCGAGAATGGCTCAAGCAGGAACGCAAAGATGAACTCTGAGCATCCCAGATGGATGGCCACAGACTGGAGTGGCGAAGGTGCACGCTCATCACCCAGAATTACTCTAGGCGCTGAATGAAACGCTCCACGCCAGGGAAACGTGGGTATTTTACTAGGGTGCGTATTTCATTTGGTACCAAGTCCGTTCATAAACCAGCACGACCCACAGGCTAAACTGCTTGTGGCAAGAAGCAAGAACTAAAACGGCATTAAGCTCTGTCCCTGATTCTGCGTCTTCACAGCTCTGATACGATCCCCAATACCGGAACGTCTATAGACTTGGAAGCTACGTGAACTTTCACCTTGGAAAGAAAATGCTCATTTAAAACAGCTGTCAAAATAAATGAAATTGAAAGAATGTTTCAAAATCCATGAATGCTATTTATAGGAGTGTGTCGATATTTCATATTGAATATATTCACATCATTCACTATTAAAGTTTATATTTTTTGTTGTTTAATCAACCAGTTAAGGCGGGTTTTCTGAAACTGACTGAGCTAAACATCCACCCCTGTTATATAATATTCAAAAGAAAAAAGAAACAGATACTGCAGTTTTGCTACTAAGATATTTTGTGAAAATCCATCTAAATATTTTCAACTGAACTGTACATTTATTAAAAGTTTAACTGGTGAAGTAAGAAGAGTTCTTTGTAGTAGTTTCGCCGAGCCTATTTGATAGAAATATTTGATTAGACATTTGTTTAAAAAATCTGGTTATAAATACAACTGAGCTTATAAGTTAAGGGCGTATGAGTAGTTTATGGCTTTGTTTTCCATTTCACTTGCATAATATGGAAAGTGTTGTTTTAGGTCTCTTTTATGCTAGAAACAACTTTAAAAAAGTACCTGCATCACATAAGAGACTTCCCTAGTGGCTCAGATGGTAAAAGCATCTGCCTACAATGCGAGAGACCTGGGTTCAATCCCTGGGTTGGGAAGACCCCCTGGAGAAGGAAATGGCAGCCCACTCCAGTATTCTTACCTGGAAAATCCCATGGACAGAGGAGCCTGGTGGGCTACAGTCCATGGGGCTGAAAAGAGTCGGACACAACTGAACGACTTCATTTCACTGCATATAAGAATAAAACAATAGCATGGCACCACCACAAATCACGTTAACAATGTATCTTTGAAAAAACGCACGCAGGCTGTGGTGTAAGAAACGGACCCTTTCCCCTTCTAGGAGTTCCCGTCGCCTTAGCAGCTGAGGGTCCTGGGCTGTACTGCCCCATCCCTCACCTTCAAACAAAGTCAACCCGCACCACAGGCTCTATCCCACTCCCTGCCTAACCCTGCTTATTGCCTGGAGTTTCTAAAACACTGCCTGTACAGTCTGTGAATTCAGGCAGAGCATCCTGGCCTAATTTCAAAACTTCTCCCCCACCTCTCAATTCCCCCATCATCCATCCAGCCACCCACCCACCGTGGGCTCCGGAAGCCCTACAAGAGGGAAGCGGCAGGGACCGTGTGGGGCCTCCACTGGGCCTGGCAGGCCAGGGAACGGGTGTGTCCCTCCCAGGGCAGGTCCGGGCTTCTCCACGGTGGGACATGGCCACTGAGCTAAGCCTCCACGTTCAGTGGCTTTCCAGCACCAGCACCGGGTCGGGCAGCCAGCGCTTCGTCCCAGGTCCTCGCAGGAGGGCACGTTTTCAGGGGAGGCGTCAGACCTCCTCCAGGGAGACGCTGTGGCTTTAACTCGCATCTTGATTCCCATCCGCTTTCCACCTAACTGCGGAAGTGCTCCCCAGAGCCAACGCCCCAAGACAGGGCCCCTGAACTCGGCTTCTGTCTGATCCCAAGGGGCAGTTTCATCACCCCATGCACTCCCGGCCTGTTTACCCCACGCCGGCAGACAGCGACGCTGCGGAATCGCTGGCGCACTCGCTCCTGATGGCAGGCGCCTGACCCCCAGGCTGCATCTGCCAGGAAGGAAGTGTCTCTGCTCGGATGCTGGCGAGACTGTCAGCTCGTGTAAACACAGCCCCGGACCACTCCCCAGGGCGCGAGGCGGAAGGGCCCCGACTACCCTCTCTTCTGAGCGTGGAGAGCTGTTGTGGGAACCGTTACACGTGTTTATATCTTCCTTTCTGCCATTTGAAGGGGGCTCGGAGTCACCCCTCAGGAAGGCAGCGCCTTCTGAAAAATCATGTCTCATCCTGTAACAATGAAGGTAAGTAAATACATTTTTTTCCTCAAAAAAAAAAGAAAAAGACCTCAAAAACAACAAGGGCACTGATGAAATGATCCCTTCCGGAGAAGATCGCCACTTAGCCCCGCTGGGGTCCTCAGGCCCTTCCGGAGAAGATCACCACTTAGCCCCGCTGGGGTCCTCAGGCAAACTCTAAAATTGTTGGTTTTCAGACAGACTCATCATCCAACAGATGACTCATTTCTTAGGAAACTGTTAATGGACTTATCCGTCATGAGGAGTAAATGGTATTTCACTTAGAAAAGGAGTGCATCTTAAGGCCCCCTCAAGGAATGACAGAGACCACAGACCCACTGGATGCTGGCTCAGTGGACCAAGGTGACCCACCGACAGAAAAAGGACCTACATTTCCCAGATCGTAGAGGTCTTTTGATCTGAATTACCCCAAGAACGTTCTTTCTTCCTTCTCTCTTTTTTCTTATAAGGAAGCACATGAGTTGGACTGACCGCCGAGCCCTCACCCTCTGCACCCCCGGGAGACGCTGCCCACATGGGCGTTGGGCCATCATCACCCTGATTCCAGGCTGCTTCCTCATCTAAGTGTTTCTGCTTTCTCTGCTTCTGTCCACCATCACACCTCGTAGCGCATGCACGAAGCAATTTCCTGAGAGGCTCCAAAACAAAAAAGACTAGTAAATAGCACTTCTACAGACAATACATCATTCCAGAGGGGGCAGGCCAAGTCAGAAGAGCAAGGTCTTCATCACCACACAGGCCCGCAGAGACACAGAACATCCCATTCCTTCCTGAGAATGTTTACAAACATCTCTACCAACTAATTAAATCAGTGACCTTGCAGAAGACACCCACCTCCCCCGCCTCTGTTTTCACAACCTTCAAGTGAGTTTCATCAGACCTGAGAGTTCTCCACCCCTTTTCCTCAAAACGACCTTAGATCTTTTTTTTTTTCTGATTCTCACCACACTGTGTGGAGAGAGCTCTCAAGCATTTGGTGTTTCAAGGGGGAAGTATCTTATCAGGTATAATATACAGTTTGTTTCATGAAAACAAAGATAGCTGCGGAATGTAAGTGTCCACTCTGCAGGTCACTGGAAGTCCAGGAAGACAGCCTGGGATCCCCAGAACAGATGACCAACCAACAATCTGATTCAACTCTGAAACCCACCACCACCACCAGAGCCTTGAAAATAATATTGAATCCTGAGCTCTTCAACCTAGCAGGTGTGGAAACCAGTTTAAAAAATAAGGGAGCTTTCTGAAACTAACACAACATTATCAGTCAATTACAGACCAACAAAAGTGTAAAAAAAAATTAATATATTAAAAAAAAAATGAGGGCACTTTCCTTTATCATCCAGTCTTTCTGCTTAGCTGTCCCCATCTTACTCTGAACGAATGTGTGGAAGGAAAGACAGGGAGATTCCGTAAGTGGCACCAAGTGAAACAACAACCCAGCTGTTAACTCGAAAGCTGCCTGAGGCGAGTCTACAGAAAATCCCAAGATCACTGTGGCACATGAGCTTCCCAAACAGCGAGTAGGGCCTGCTGAAGACGGGACACCCTGGCCGGGAGTCACGTATAAGACGGCACCACCGCCCTTCCTGGCTCAGGGATTCCAAGACGGGTTGCTGGGACTCTCTGAGCTGCAGGCTCCTCAGTCCAAAAACGGGGACCCAGGCAGCTCTGCTCTGAGGTACGGCTTTTGGAATATCACGTGAGACTCTAGGTATCAAAACCTCTGAACACTATCAAGTGACAAAAACCCTACTCTTTGAATTTTAAACACTTCTCTTGGCTGAAAGGGAAGAGAGAGAGGGACATGCAATAATCTTTCAGCACTGACCAGGGTAACGGTTGCATTTTCATCATCTCAGTTTTCAGTAGCATTCTTTCAGCCTCATTCACTGCTCTTCACGTTTGGGGGATTACTAGTTACACTTATAATTTGGAGGCAAAAAAATGGGCAGATATAAGTATGGACTTTTGAATTTGCATTGCAAAAGTACTAGGTCTCATAAATATTAAAGATTATGCATTGATTCTATGCAAAAATATAAATCATTAGTAAGATACACATATGGATTTTAAAGTAATTATTAAAATCACTAATATGATGAATTGTATATAGTACCTGTTTTTTTCACATTGAAAGAACTGGAATTGAACACTGTACTATAGTAATTCACTCAAGTGTCTGCCCCAATACCTAATGGGCAGACTAAAGTCACAGCCAACAGTGCAAGTATGCTTGAGGCTACAGAGCTTTAGCATGATTAGAGAGCATTCTTATTCAGCACTGGACCTTGAATTATGAAAAAAAATCCACATCAAGCCTCTTGGAGCAAAACTGGATGAGGAATTATGAAACTAAACACATACACGCACACACGTCACCCCCAAATGATAATTTTTATGGAAAGTTTGGTACTCTTTAATTAAAATTGATACTAAAAGCCCAGTATTTACCAAACGCTATGCATGTAATCATTCTTTAATGTATGTTGTAGGCCACCATATTTGACCAAATATTCCAAATTAAGTACCATAAGCCAAGAATATTTTCTAAGTCCTGTCTATGGGCATGAGAGCACAGGGCCACGCTTGGAGACAAGCGTGATCAGCTTTGCCTGATCAACTTTTAGAAAAGTCTCCGGACAGGTAAAAGTCACTTGATACACACTTAACATTTCCTAATCCAACAGAAAAGAAATCAGAACCGCTGACTCGACTGTTACAACACTTGTAAACATGCAGCCTACAAGTTTTAACCCAATTACATTTCAGCCCAATTCAATGAATTCCATTCTGATGCAATGAATTCAATTAAATGAGACCCCCCCCACCCCCCACCCCACAAGCACACAGAGTGAACGCTAGTTTCCAACAGGGGCTCCAGCTCTCCCTGTCCACACTTTCTTCTCTGCTCTTTAATTCCACGCACAGTTAATGCAAGCCTGTGCCAGCCAGCCAGAAAGACATCGAAGAGTCAGGAGCAATTACCAGCCTCAGCATTTCCTCCATCTTGACTGATGACTTCACCAGTTCTCTCCAGAAACAAATCTACAAATCTATTGTAGACGAGCTCGTCTAGAATATTCAGCCTTGAGTGATTCAGAATACTCGCTGCCATCTTGAAGAACGCATCCAAACTGATGAACTTAACACAGAAAGAATCTTCGCACTGAAATGTGAAGAGCGCTGTTCTCAGGAAACCTACAACCTGATCGGTAACAGGTTTATAACCACTGATTTTGCAGGTTCAGAAAATTGTTCAGCGGATGAAAAATGCCAGCATTAACAGCCTTCCCCAACTTGTACGGAAAAACATTCTACCCATGTCTGCAGCAGCGAAAGTCTACAGAAACTCAGCTATTACAGGGGCCCTGGTGAAGACCCAGCTGTTGGGGCAGGACACTGTGGTCGCCTTCCCGCTCAGTTTTTCCCCCACTCTGTGTACTTGGCAAAGCAGATAAAAGAGTCAAGATACATTTTCCCTTAAGCTTCTAAGGTGAAATGGGAACACTTGATTCTACCCCCAAAAAACAAAACAAAAAACCCTTTCCACCTGCCAAATCTGATACCAAAAAGTTAACTGGCTCTCGGAACTCCGCTGCTACAGAAAATGCATTAGTGGGAATTTTAACAGAAAAGCCATTATCCCCGTGCTGGTCCTGAAACTTTGGCAAGTTCTTTTCAGAAAGAGACTCGTTTTAATACTAAGGTCTAAAGAAAATAAAGCATTAATTATCTATTAAAAATCCTTTTCAGGAGGGTGGTGGGCCTGTGGAAGAATGAATGAATCAAACACTGGAGGTTTTCCTGGCCAGTTGGGACGACCAAACCAAAAACAGTCAGGAGTGCCCACTCTCGTGAGTCAACCCCGAGCAGTGAAGGCCCAAACAGTGATGACTCAGCAGCTCAAAGCTTCAGGGATCTGTTTTTCTCTTGATGCTCTGCAGATGAAGGGCCAACACTGTCAGTCTGAGAAATCTACATTCCAGTTACACAGGTTCATCTTGCCAATATCTCTAAGTATATGGCCACATCATAAAAGGTCATCAGAAAGTGTGGTCCTGATATAGTTTCAGGATTAGAATGCTATTTTCCTTTGCTGTTACTCTGCTACCTGATTTAAAACACTACTATGTGACAACTGATAATTATCTATGGCAAAAAAAAAAAACTCCAGTGAAACAGAGTCTGGAGAAAACAAAGGCTCTCAGAGACTGGGGTGAAACCTAACAGGAGAGGCCTGCATTTCTCAGGAAGGTACTGGCTCCACGTTCAGACAACTGTGAGGGTCTGGGGTTTTGTTTTTAATTTAAAACATGCATCGACAGAAGTGTCTTTCCTGCACATACTCGCGGTTTCAAGGCAATAAGTATGGACAGCATTGCGGGATTTACTGGCATTCTTCTTAGAGGAGCTGAAGCTCTCTGGGTGTGGACAAGCTCCTGGACCTCCTGGTGGAGCACAGGAGGAAAGGGTAATAAGGGCCTTGCTTTGCAGACAGAGAAAGTGGGACAGAGGGACTCGTCTCCTACGTGACTCACCAACATCAGCAACTAGAAACCCGGTTTCCTGATTTCTGGTTGGTGTTCACACACCCTGCCTCCTTTTCTGCAGTACTCTTTTGGTAAAGGTTTCTCTTTCAATAGAGGAACCAGAATGAGTCATGTGACTTTCATTCAGGAAAGCCTGTGTGTGTTTCCATTAGCACCTTAGTCGTCTGCCCCTGGGAACAGGGTGGGAGCCGGGCACACGATTGGCTTATTACGATAAGAGCCGGCCAACCAAAGCGGAAAAGCAAGCACCACAGAGAAAGTAAAGTGTGTGTGGTTTGTCAAGCCATCTCCTTGGAGTTCTAAAAATATTCAGGTCCCCTGCTTGAAGACTTCAACAGACAACACTTTTAAACATACATGGTGATGGTGTTGCTCTCTTATCCCACGATTCTTTCTGTGGGATGTGAATAAATAGTCCTTTTATCAAACAAATTTAAATACAGATACTTTCAGGGTAATTCTTATCTAATCCGCCTTATACATACACACACACCAATTTTAGAACAAAAACCTCACCAAAGAGGAATACTAAAATAGCACAGTTTACAGTATAGGACAATCTATAATCCTAACAACCAAACATACAAAGTTAATTTTAAAAAGCAGCTTGAATGCTCAGTAAATTCAGCAGCAGCATGTCTGCTCCCAAACAACAACACGGTAAAGATGGCTTAGACTTTTCAACAGACACACCCAGAAAACACAGAGCAAGCACCTTCTCCCTGCTCCCAAGGGAGAGGCATAACTTAAGAGTTAAATTTTCGTCTTCTCTGGACCACTTACACAGATATAAACACATGTCTGGGTGTCAATCTAAGGGGTACTAACTTTTTAATTGGCTCCAGCACTGAAACTCCGCCCCCAGCCCCAATTCTACTGCAAACAACCAACCAGCAAACCCGTTGCTGAAACCTTAACTCTTTGTCACTGCTTATCCAAACGCCAAACACTACCCAAGCGACCCCGAACGATGCCAACTCTGTGGAGCTCACAGTTTTTCCACGGGCAACCCGAGGAGCTGGGTGTGGAAACACAGCCCCTTCTGAGGGTCAGGGCATGCACCCAATGACTCAGGAAGCTCGCTTTCCATTTTATCTTCAAAGAAATGCTTTGCAAGTCTTCCCTCCATAAATCATGCTCTCAAAGAACACTCATCTCCTGTTAACTTTTTATTTATGAGCATCACAAACCAATGTCTATGTGCAAACAGGAGTTAAATAAAAGTGGATGCTCCTTCAAGGTTTCCGGCAGTCCCTTTCTGGCTCCACAGAACACAATTAAGCTTCCCTCCCTTGTTAATTAAAATGAGACCCTCCTCTTCCTTCTTCTGCTGTTCTCTGTGCTCAAATAGGTCTACTAGAAATCCATTTAGCATGTAGGCCTTTTTGAAAGAAAGGGAAAAAAAAATGGTTTGGACACAATGGATCAATTGTAGTTATCTATTTTGTTTAAAAGTAGTCTTTTTCCGTTCTTAAGAGGGTGTTTACCATAACACCCACAGAGACTTTGGACAAACAGCAATCCAAAGTGATTTCAGTGACCACGGAACTTACAAACTGTTTTGATTTCAGAGCCCTGAATCCTATAGGTTGAGAAGAATGTTATACTGGTGGGAAATCGGGAACAAAACAAGGCAGACCAGGCCTCTTGCTAAACTTATCTCTTGCAGTTTAAAATTTTCCCTCATCTGAAAAGGGCATTATATCAGCTGTGAATCATGTTTCTGAATGTATCTACTTTATCCGAAAGGCCTTGGATTCTTTCAGGCCTGGAGGCACACACCCCAGCTCACTGTTCCGCTTGCTGCGAGAACCGCCTCCCAGGGCCCTCCTCAGTCCAGCCCGGGTTTTTCCTGCCTGCTCCACCAGAGGCAGTACAAGGTGGTGTGTTCTCAGGCTGTTTTTCTGATGAGAATCAGATTTCAGCAAGGCGTACTCGGTGTTCACTGTGGTCTGTACCCCTTCCTGTGCATGCGGATTTTCCCCCCAGTCAAGTCTAGTTACGCTGCTCTGTTTATCTGGCTTGTGTCTTGGACTGCACCTAATAATCCTTCAACTCCAGACACGCCAGCAATTTTTCAGACGCACCTGTAGGGCTTAAGTGCCTCCAAGAAAAGCGACCTTCATTTACGGGGCACATCCTGACGGCTTCCAACGGCGTCATTAGATGCCATAGGGCTGTGTCCCTGAGAGGTCGCTGTGCCTCTTTGCATCTTGTAGTCCATGATTTTAGAAAAAAAGCAAATCGCTTTTCCTCTATTGTATAACAGGGTATCCACCCTACAGCTACAACTTTTTTTTTCTTTAAATTTATTTTTATTGGGAGGATAATGGCTTTAAAATATTGCGTTGGTATCTGCCGTACATCAACATGAATCGGCCACAGGTGTACATATGTCCCCGCCCTCTTGAACCCAGCTGTAACTTTACATCCCATGGATGCGAGGAAACCCATGCTGGATTTACGCCGCATCAGATGCGTTTGCTTTCAGAACAAGGTGTACAGACCCCCAAGCTGTGTCCATCATCACCCTGTAACCCCGGCAGACTGCTGACCTCAGGCCAGCATCTGAGTACTGTTCATTACTCTGTGCTCTGGGGTTCCCACAGCGCCTCTATCTTCCTGCACAGGAGCAGCTATAAAATTAAGAAACTCTTTGAGCCCACCCTCCTCTCCTCCCCCTCGTCATTCAGGGTCTGAGACAACCAGGTCAAGGCAAGCACACCTCTGTCCTTGCCCATCTGTGAGGAGACAGGGAGGAACAGCACTGGGCACCGCCCCACCGTGACTGCTCCTGAAAAGACCCATGTGGCTGGCTTTCACTGTCTTCTCTGAAGCCCAGATTCTCATCGCCTGGGCAACCGGGAAAATGCTGGCGCCTGGGCTCCGCCCACTGGCCACTTTCCTTGACTGCGGCTGACCCCTCAGGTAATTTCTCAGACCTGCTCCAGCAGTCTAACTGGGGCAAGTGCCCCCAACTCCGCCCCCAGCCAGGGCCCCCCGACCAGCAGCACCAGCGCAACAGGGGAGCTTCTTAGGAAGGCGCACTGGGAGCCACATCCCAGACCCGCTGCATGGGGCCACCCAGCCCGGCCAGACCCGCCTCGGACTCTCCAGGTGACTCCCAGGTGGGCTCAAGCTCCGGAGCTGGGTTAAGCAGAGTCACCCTTTCAGCCCCCTAGAGAACAGGCACGTCTCTGGTGGAAACGCTCCTACAGTCCCCATGTAAACTTGAAATGGTTCAGGGCTCCCTGCAACGACCAGCCAAAATGGATGCTAGTTTCCTAAACAAGTTTGGGGCCTGTTTTTATAAACTTTGAGGCTCAGCAAGAATCAGCCCGGCCAGGCTCCAGGAAAACAAAGAGAAAGGTGACGTCTGCGGGCTTGGGAGCCGCCAGCGGCGGGTCCCTCCAAGTGGAAGTTTCCCACCTCACAGATAGGAGGACCCCCCTGGGCCACCTCCTAGGGGAGTGGCTGACCTGCCCCCCCACCCCGCCCCGCCCGCGCCGCCCCCCGCCAGGTGTTCACAGAAGGGAAGAGGAGGGGGGCTCTGGAGCCAAAGAAAACAGATCTGCCTCCCCGGTCGGAAAACTCACTGTTCAACTCAAAGGTGACTTGAGCGCTCTGGCGAGGTCTCTGGGGAAAGACTTGCACTGGGACAAAGGCAAAACAAAGCGAGAGCCCTGCGCCAGGACTCAGGCACTGAGGTCACGGTACCCCCGAAGGGAAGCGGCTTCTAGCACCCCACAGGCCCACGCTCCTCCCCGGCCCAGGCCCTCACCTTTCACCACCGTGGCCTCTTTCAGGTGATGCGTCAAGAAGTCGATGCTGGCGTAGGCGTTGGCCGCGGGCAGGGCGCCGGGGCCCGGCCCTCCGCACACCCCGGCAGGGCTACCGGCACCCACGGCGCTGATGAGACCCCCGAGGCTTCGGGTGCGGCCCCAGGCGCTCCTGTCGCCCGTCTGCGCGTGCGGGTGCTGCTGCAGGGGCGGCGACAGCCCTGGCTCGTCCCTCACGTCGATGGCGATGTAGTTGAGGCCGTTCTGGAAGCCGGCGGAGGTCTCCCGGCGCATCGGCGAGCTGCTGCCCCCGGGACAGCCGACCAGGCCGCCGCTGGGCTGAGCCGGCGTCCAGGCCCGCGCTTGCTGAGGCGTTGGCGGAGGCAACTGGCGGGGCGACGAGGGGGGCTCATCGCCCCCACCCAGGACGCTGCCCCCGCCCCCGCCCCCTTCGCTGCCTTTCCTGAGAGAGACGTTCTCCACCGAGGCCGAGTTGTGACGCTTGGGGGTGTGAGCAAAGGATGGGGACACGGGGGTCACAGTGGTGGTCGAGGAGAAGGTCTCGGAGCTGTGGCGGCGGCGGCCCCCCTGGGGGTCCGCACGGATGACCTTGGCCCCCCGGTGCGGGTCTGGGGGCTGGCCGGCCTGCAGGAAGGCCTCGACCCCCGACACCTGATCCATGAGGCTCAGCCTCTTGAGGCCGGACACAGGGCTGCTCACGCGGGCACCGTCGGGCTTCGGGGGCGCCGCGATCGGTTGCGGCGGGGTGGCGGCCACGCCGAAGGCCATCTCTGTGTAGTCACTGTTGTCCCCCGTGTCCGAGGACGAGGAGGAGGCCGCGCCTGGGCCCTGGGAGGCGGGTGCCGCAGGCAGGCGGTACAGCTCGCCTGGTGGGGGCGGCGGGGGCAGCGGCTGCAGGGCCGAGGAGGGGGCGGCCGGGCGCGGGGGCAGCGGCGGGTACACGGAGGCCTCGGGGGACAGCAAGGCGTCCAAGGAGCCCACAGGGTCCCGGCCCTGGGCGCCTGGCTGCGGCGACTTGGGCGAGCTGAAGTCGAGGTTCATATAGTCGGAGAGCGGGGAGCGCTGCCGGCTGTCCCCGCTTGTGCCCGGGGTGCCGGAGCCCAGGGACGAGGCTGGGCTGCTGGCGGACAACAGCGAGGACGACGAGGCGGCCGAGGCCAGGAGCGGGGGCGCGGGGGGTGACAGGCGCGCGCCGGCCTCCCCGAAGTCGATGTTGATGTACTCGCCAGGACTCCTGGGCTCGGGGGGCAGCGGGTACTCGTGCATGCGGGGCAGGGCCGGCAGCCCCTCCAGGGACAGGCGCGTGGGCCGCACTGCCCGGCAGCGCTGGGCTAGGAAGCCGTCGGGGCGGCTGCCTCCGCCACCGCCGGGCCTCCCAGAAGAAGGCATGACGGGGTGAAGTGGCTGGGGGTGGCCGCTGCCAGCCGCCGCGGCCGGGAAGGCACTGGCCGGCTGCGCGGGGCCGGGGGGTGGCTCCAGCTGCTCCTCCTCCAGGACCCGGCCCACTGGCGAGCTCATGAGCACGTACTGGTCACTGTCGCCGTGGCAGGCGTGAGGGGCCTTGTAGGAGCGGGGCAAGGAGCTGTAGCAGTAGCCGGGCACGCACCGCAGCGTCTCCCCCGCGGCCGAGAAGAAGTCGGGCGGGGTGCCCGCCGTGCCCGCATCGCTGGGGGACATGTTGAGGTAGTCCCCGTTGGGCAGCAGCTTGCTGTCGGCGCTCTCCATGGACAGCTTGGAACCGCACCACATGCGCATGTACCCGCTGTCCTCGGGGGAGCTCTCGGCCGGGGAGCCGGTCTTGTAGCCGCCCGCGGTGCCCGGGAAGGCTCTGCCGGCTGCCGATGCGGGCGGGGGAACCGTGGCCCCAGCAGGGGGCAAGGCGGCGGGCACGGGGCGCGGCTGCAGGATCTGTTTCGGGGCCGACACGCTGGTGGGGCTCATGGGCATGTAGTCGTCGCTCTTGCAGCTCCCGCTGCCCGTCCCCAGGAGGGCCACGCCGGGGGTCATGGGCACGTAGCCATCGTCCGTGCCCAGGTTACTGCTGGAGCTGCGGTGCGAGCCAATCTCGATGTCGCCGTAGTCCTCGGGGTAAGGGTGGTAGGCCACTTTGGGAGAAGAGGCGGGGCAGGATGGGCACAGGCGGCCGGAGCTGCCCGAGAAGGTGGCCCGCATCAAGGTGTACTCGTCCAGGGACGCGGAGGACGGCTGGGGCACCGGCCGCTGCCGGGCAGGCGTGGTCAGCGAGTAAGTCCGCTTCCTCAGCCCTCGGTCCAAGTCCGGGGCGCCGTCCCCAGAGACCCTGCGGTAGGCGCGGCCGCCGCAGTGGCTCAGCGGCCTCTCCATGGTCATGTAGCCGTACAGCTCGCCCGCGCTGCCGTCCCGCGCCGGGGGCGTCTCAGCGATGGACTCGGGCGTGTTGCTCCGGTGGCCGCAGTAGACCCTCAGGTCCCCGGGGCTGGAACCATACTCGTCCAAGGACATGAAGCCGGGGTCGCTGGGGGAGCCCGAGGCCGAGGCGCTGCCGCTGGAGGGGCGCTGGGGGTGCAGAGGGTGCTGCAGGTGCGGGTGCGGGCCGGGGGGCGGCGGGTAGGAGCCCGAGCCGTGCCCGCTGCTGGACGACAGGCTGCCGGGGCTGGTGGCCGCCGGGGGCGAGTGCGCCACGGGCATGGACATGGAGCGGCTGTGCTGCAGGCCGCCCCCTGCCGGCGCCAGCGCCGCCTTGCCCGCGCGGCCGCCGCTCAGCGTGTGCGAGCGGCTCAGGGGCGCGCGCACCGGGCCCGGGCTCAGGGGGCTGCCCGCCGCCGCCCCGGCCCCCGCCCCCGCCGCCGCCGCCGCGGCGCCGCCGTCGCCTTCGCTGGCTGTGCGCACCCGGCACGCGCTGCACTTGGCGGCGGGCGGGGTGGCCGCCAGGCTGTCGGTGCGCGAGCGGCGCACCAGTCCCGTCTGGCTCGGGGGCAGGTTGACCAAGTGGTGGTGGCGGCGCGCGCCGGGCACGCTGATGGGGTGCGTAGCCGACGAGCCGGACGACTGGCTCTTGCTGCGCGGCCGGAACTCGAAGAGCTCCTTGAGCGCCTTCATGGCCTCCAGGATGGTCTCGTGGATGTTCTGCGCCACCACCGAGTCATCCGCCTGCATCCACAGCTCTCCGGGGCCCGTCACGGCCGAGCGGCCCACCTCGATGAAGAAGAAGCTGTCCGAGTGGCCGCAGCGGCGGATGCTCATGAGCTGCAGCGTCACCGACGGCTGCTCGCAGTTGAGCTTCACGAAGCCGATGGTGCGCGCCGACAGGCACAGGCGGTACACGCCCGTCAGGTTCTTGCTCTGGCCCAGACCCTTGGGCTTCAGGTTCACCTGCCACACCTCGCGGTAGGCGGCCGTGGCGGGCGCCACCAGCCCGTAGCTGTCATCGGCCGCAGCGGCGCCCGCCGAGCCGCCCAGGGCGCCGGGCAGGGAGGCGCTGCAGGACCCGGAGGTGGCGGCGGCGGCGGGGGGCGCGTCCCCGGCGCCCGCGCGGCCCTCGCTGACCAGGTCGGTGAGCGCGCGGTACCAGCCCTCCTGCTCCTGCTCGTTCTCGGCTGCCACGGCGAAGTACTCGTCCTTGGTGTAGAGGGCGATCAGGTACTTGTGCTTGGCGTCGGCGCGCTTGTTGATGTTCAGGCAGCAGTCGAGCGCGATGACCCGCTTCGGGGCGCCCGCCTTGCTCCGCCACTTCTTCTCGCTCTCGTAGTACTCGAGCCGCGGCGGCTGCGGCGCCGGGCCCCCGCCCGCGCCCGCCTCGTCGCCGCCCGCGCCGGGCCCGCGCAGCACGAAGAAGCGCTTGTGGCCGTGCTTCTGCTTGCGCAGGTAGCCGCACTTGCGCACGCTGTGGTTGTTGTTGTTGTTGTTGTTGTTGAGGTTGGGGCCGTCCCCGCCCGCCGGCCCGGGGGGCCCGTGCTCCGGCGGGCTCGCCATCGCGGGCGCTTCAGGCCGCGCCGCCCGGCCCGGCTTGGAGGGGCCGGGGGCGGGGCTGGGGGTCGGGGGACGGAGTGCAGGGGGGCGCGGGCGGCTCCCCACCACCCCTTGCTCGCCCGCCGGAGCCCGCGTCCCTCGGGCCCAGGAGGTGGGGAAGGTTCGGAACGGGAGGCCCCGCGGGGGCCGGCACCCGTGCGGTGGCGCAGCGCCCTCTGCGATCCGGGGCCCCAGAAGGTGCCCGGCGCGGGCGGTGGCCGCCGCCCCCCCTTCCCCGCGGCCCGGCTTGCCCGCGGCCGCTGCCTCCCGGGCTCTCGGGCGGCGCCTGGGGGACTCTCTGGCTGGGCCGAGAGTCGGGGTCCCCGAGCCGCGGGGCCGAGCCTACGGCGCGCGCGGCCGCACGGGTCCCGCCGCCGCGCTGCGCTCCGGGGTGCCGGGGTGTGCCCGGGGACTCGGGGTCCGTGCCGCCGCTGCCGGGGCTGCCGTTGCCGCTGCTGCCGCTGCTGCTGCCGCTGCCAACGGCGACCCGGGCTCGTCGCGGTCCCCGCCGCACAGTGAGTAACACATCGCGCACCGAGTGACTGAACTAAGAAGAGCAAAACAACATGTGACTCGCCGTTACGCAGGCACACACGGCGCGGCCGCCCCGCCCCGCCGTCCGCATTGGCGCCGCGCCCCCCGACGGACGGCGCGCGCGGCCAATGGGCGCGGGCCGCGGGGAGGGCGGGCCGCGCGTCCCCGCCCCGCCCCCCTTTCTCCCGGGGCCGCGTTTCCCGCCGTCCCCTCCCCCGCCCCCTCCCGCAGGGGGCCCGGGCCGGGGCGGGGCGCGGCGGGGCGGGGGCGGCCGGGCCTCATTAATCAGAGGCTCGTTGCGGAGGCCGGCGGAGGAGATGCCACCCAGGGCGGGAAAAGGGGCGCGCGGGAGGGGCGGGGGCCGGCCGCCTGCTCAGGGCCCGGCCCTCCCGCCTTTGACTCAATTAATTGGGCTCGGAGCTTCCGCCCGGGAGGGGACGCTGCAGGGGGCGGAGGCCGACCGAGATCAAGGGGCGAGACCGCCAGCCCGGGCTCGGGGCTTGGGAGGGGGCGGTGGCACCCCCCCCTCCACCCCCGGGCCCCGCACCGCCTCGCCGCCGCCCCACTGGCTAGGGCTCGGAGGAGGCAGTGAACTTGGCTGCCCCCTCGAAATTCCCTCCCCCAGCAGCACACACTTCGGCGCGCGGATCCGGTGCCCGGGCTGGGGGTGGGCGCGCGCCCCCATCACCACCACCCCCGGCACTGCGGGTTCGCGCCTGGGTGGTTCCCTTGGTGCCCGGCCCGCGGCTTGTTTACGAGCATCCCATTAGTCACCGGTGAGCTCAGGATCGATAGCAGCTTCGAGCCCCTTCCTGGAAGGGGAACCGGGGTCGGTAAGGGGCGCGGATGGGGGCGCCCTAGCCGCGGGCCGCGTGGGCCTCAGGCGCTCCCCGGGTCCCACCCGCTCAGGGCTGCCCTTCCCCCGCGCCCGATCGCGGGCCCTTTCCGGGGCGTCATCAGCGCCATTCACTTGCAGGTTCTCGGGAAGTTGAAATCGTCTGTTTAGATGTAACAGGAGAAAGGGGAGGACGAGCGGGCGGAGAAGACTGCAGTTTCCATCGTGCCAGGAAGAGGGCGGGCTCCGGCGAGCCGAGCCGGGTCTCCGCGGCCGCGGCCAGTGCCCCGCCGACCCCCGGCCCCGCGCGCAGAGGCGCGGGAGTGGGCGTCTCCGGACTACACGCCCGCAGCGGGTGCCGCGTGAAAGATGCCCTTGGATGCTTCAGATATTTCCATCTACGTGGCTTCTGTGACTTTCAAAGTCGATTACAAATTAGGACCTACCATATAACGCGTCTCCTAAATGACTGTGAGGGCTGCTATTGAGGGTGGGAGTCCCCGAGTTCAGATCCGAGCAGGCTACGAATCCTGCTGAAACGAAAAAGGCTATAGACACAAGCCTTAGTCGGGTTTTTTGGTTTGTTTTTAATTGCGTCTTCATGAAATGATTTGAAACAAATTTTTGTTTTAACTCCTGGAAGTTTGCCTTTGAATGCCGTCTATACCTTACAAAAGTCTTCGTTTCCAATGTCATGGAGTCATACATTGAAGAAAAATAATTTAAGATTGTAATTTTTGAAAGAGTGATAAATATTTGAACATATTTGTAGAAATGTGACCTGAAAACTCTGCTAGTTAATATTATGGGCCGAGAGACCCCTACTTAGCGGAAGGTTGTAGTGGTTTTGGTTTTGGTAGTTGCTGTGTGAATTACGGTTCCTGATGAATAACGTAGAAGGATCAATGACACAGAAATCACCAGAATTTGCCTCAAAGAGGTGTGTTCAAAGTCGATCCTTCATTTTAGACAAACCATGCTTTACAAAATAATACTTCCATGAGTGGTGTGTGTGTGTGTAGGCGTGCGCGTTTCTGTGAGTGGGCATGGGTGTGTATGTACATTTGCGTGTGTGTGATTGTGTGTGTCCTATTACTTTTAGATCTTGCTGTCCCTTTTATGGTAACAGATGTTGCCTAGCAAGCTGTCCACCCAGCAAGGAGAGTTGATGGGGCTTCTCATCTGGGAGCTTCAAGACCGATTCTGTTGTCTCTGTGATCATTTCCAGTGAACGGACCTGCCTAAATGTTCAGGAACCCTAGCAAGCAGAGGGTGATTCTGGGGTAACCTCTTTCCAGCATCATGCCATAATAATTTATTCAAAGAAAGGATTTCTGCGCTTGATTTTGGCTTTTCAAACAAAATAAGTTTTCAAATACTCATTGAATATTTGGTTGTTGCGCCCTTTGGATGTCAACAAGTCCATCTTGGATTTTGGTTTTGTCCCCCGCCCCTTAAAGCTGTCCCAGCGGGTGTTCAATTCCAGCGTTCCAGTAATACTGTCAGAAGTTGTCTGCTGGCAGCTGACACCCCCGTATACTGGTTAGCCGGTCCCTGGTTAGGTACAGACAAGCCAGGGTGAAGAGTTTATCTTCTCTGTCAGTGGTGTTCTCATACTCTAGGGTCACAGAGCTGCAGCAAAACTGCAAACTAATTGTCATTCTGAAGTCCCAGAACCTCTAGCTGCAAGTGTGGGAGTACAATTTCCATTCTCATTAAGAAGTCAGCCGGTGAAACCAGCAGAAAGGAACTCTGTAATTAGAAACATCCCAGTCTTCCTCAACGAAAGAACTGGTTGTCTTTCTCCCTTTCCATTGCCAAATAAGCTATTTATTTATTTAAAGCTTGTTTGACACCTTGTGATTTTTCCAACTGTTCTCCAGCAAAAGTCAGCTAATAACATCTGCCAACCTGTTCCCTATGCAGGGCTGGGTGCTGCTTGCGTGGCCTGTTGCCAGCTAGAGCCCGGATGAAATGCTTTCCCATGGTCCGAATAACAAATGGCCATATCTTCGAACAAATATTGGTTTTTGTTTGGTTGGTTTTGTTGTTGTTTTAATATAAAATCTTACACGGTGATTTTTTTTTTTACCAAACCAAAAAGTCCTTTCTGGAATAATTTAATTACCTTTCATAGAGTAGTCAATTTCATAAAAGTATGATATTAAAAATATACAATAATTCATAATACAAATAATAGTAATAATAATGTGTGTCAGTCGCTCAGTTGTGTTCAACTCTGTGACCCCGTGGACTGTAGCCCACCAGGCTCCTCTGTCCATGGAATTCTCCAGGCAAGAATACTGGAGTGGGTTGCCATTCCCTTCTCCAGGAAGTAATAATAATAATGACCATTAATTTTCTTCTCTGTTTCACATAAGAAAGTGTGTATAGCAGGAGAAAAGTTAACATGAGAGTTTTTTGGGTTTTGTTTTTAATTCTTAACCCTGTAGCTCTTTGACAGTACTTTTGTCTTGATGGACTCTATTTATGAACTGACTAAGCTGATCAGTCCATCCTAAAGGAGATCAGCCCTGGGTGTTCATTGGAAGGACTGATGCTGAAGCTGAAACTCCAATACTTTGGCCACCTCATGCAAAGAGTTGACTCACTGGAAAAGACCCTGATGCTGGGAGGGATTGGGGGCAGGAGGAGAAGGGGGCGACAGAGGATGAGATGGCTGGATGGCATCACCTACTCGATGGGCATGAGTTTGGGTAAACTCTGGGAGTTGGTGATGGACAGGGAGGCCTGGCGTGCTGCAGTCCATGGGGTCACAAAGAGTCGGACACGACTGAGCGACTGAACTGAACTGAACTGAAGGTGATCAGTGAAATATTATATGAGCAGTTAGAGTAGTTTTAACTTAAAATGTATTTTAGGAGTAGAGATTTTAACATCAGAGGTGTATGTCCCAGTCTTTAGAAGGAGTGGCAGCATTCCATCAAGTTTGCTATATTAAATAATGTATTTCAAAAAAAATTAAAAAATAAATTAATAATGTATTTCAGTAGCTTATGTAATACATTACCCCTTCTGTGATGAATGAACTCCAAGGACAGACTTTCCCTCATCTAGGATCCATATGGGGTCTTCCTACACTTTAACTGCTAGTTTTTCCTCACAAATATATTTGCTAATATGTTTCAACTGAAATTTCACAAGGCTTTTGTAATATGCCAGTGCTGTGCAACAGAATGTTTTACGTGAAAGAATGTAACTGTTGTTCGGATCATTTACTGTCAAGGGGTGGCTTTGCAAATGTTTGAAAAAGCAGGATTTGTTCATAGGCTGTATCGTTTTCTTGGAAGTGGTAAAGCTTTCCACTTTAGTATTTATTTTGCTCTTTAAAAATCCTGATGCATTTTAAATAATCCTTTTTAAAAATATTCTTTTGGGGAAGAAGAGTTTTCTAAAGTAAATGATTTCTTATGTGTATATATTCTTGAGCAAACTACTCTGATGCTCAAGAATTATTCTGAAAAGTGTAAAAATTGAATTAATACTGCTCAGAATAATGCTCAGTTATGTGGTAAGCTCCAGGACAGCTAATCCAATATTCAGAACATTTTCATTTTTAAAAGAATTATATTGAAGAAATACTAACATATAAACAAGCAATTACAGAGTGACTACAGCCAGTGACTTACATTTCTTATTCATTCATCCCTGAATTCTGTTGTGTTTGAATTTTGAGAATATGTTTCTATATTAAAACACATACACACTTTTTTCCCCTAAAGACTTTCCATGATGGAAATTAAAAGTTTACATTAATGGCTATATAACATTACTGAATCATCAAGACAAACAAAAACTGTTCCTTCTCAGAAAATCCCTCTTCCTTGGAATTCTTGGCCCTGAAATATAATATAGCTTACGTTTTGCATGGCTAAATTGATGTCCTGCGATGCTGTGCTGCTGAGTTAAAGCCTTGTTTATCTTCTATTTGTTTTTTTGTTTTGTTTCTATCAGATCAGAATTAAAGTGTCTGCTTCTCAATATGTACTTCCTGAGCAGATGACATAAATAAAGGGGGGGGGGCTCTAAAATGACACAGCTATACTTTCTGGGAGGGGAGGGGGTGAGCAGTGAGGCCAGCTGGGAGTGCCCTTGAACACAGCCCAGATGTTAAGGAAGGAGGAAGGTCAGCCGGAGCTCACTGATCCCACCGTTGCACATTTGCTCCAGGAGCCAGCTTTCGCCCTGGTTTTGCAAAACTGCTCAGGAGGTAAATAGGACAGCGGCTGCCCGCTTGTCGCCAGATGCTCTGGCGTCTGGGGCTGTAGTCAGAAGCCTCCCGCTTTCCTGCAGTCGTTCACGTGCCATTTCCAGCTCGCCTTTCAGTCTGTTTTCGAGAGTTGTTTTGAAACCCAACCTACAGATAAGAGAGGAAACATGACCCGCTCTTGTGAATGCTGCCACCAACTGGCAAGGCTTCCTCCCAAGGCAGGACCAGCTCCCCTGCGAGCTCTCATAGCCAGAGAGGTGCCTGCTTTTGTGCAGAGCTGCTTGCAAGCTCACCGACCCTGGCTGGGCATAAATGTTTACATTTAGAGTCGATAGAAACTGCTTGAGATAAAAGAGAAGTAGCATCAAGGAGTCAGATAACAAATGAGGAATGACTGTGTTAGGAAGCTTCATAATTTTTTCTTTTCTTTTTGGATTCAGTATCAAGCTAATATGGTCACATTTTCTGATACACTTTATATCTCAATTTGCATCTTTAGTTACCGAGAACAGCTATTATATAAAAAATGTATGTCATTGTCCTTTAAGACTTTAGAAAACTACCTAACCAACAAATTAAAAATAAGAATCTAAACAAGATTATTTTCAAATATTTCCTGGGGCGAACCTCAGGGTTACAATCAGGATACAAACTTTTGGTTGTATTTCTCCACAAAATTGACCTATCAATTTCTTTTTTTTTTTTTTTTTTTTTTAGAATAAGCCAAAGTCATCTTGAGAGATTTTGAAAAGTATTTGAAAAAGTATGGAGGAAAGAAAATACATTTTCAGAACTATCAATAACATTTTAAAAGCTACAAAAGACAAATGGCAGTGAAATGTCAAAAGTGCCTACCTTTTTGATTAATTTGAACTTATGAACTCATAGCTTATTTATCAAAGTTAAACGTATAAATTATACCTTCTTTCATAATTGCTCTAGTCTCGGTTTTTTGGCTGTGCCAATGACAGAGATATTCAAGTTAGTGATGGTATTTGAGCTAAGTTATCCAAACAGTGTGAAGGGATCAGAAGACATAATGTATTTGCTCCCAAGTTTGTTCTTCAAGTACCTTTAGCCGGGATGAAAGAGAAAAACGAAACAACAGCTTAGTACATAGAATAACAACGATAATGACAACAACTGATGAGAGTGGTTTACCAGCGTGTTCACATGTTACGGCGTTTGATGCTCACCAGTCTGTGAGAACCAAATCAAATAGTATAGTTTATATTCTTGATATTAGTATAATTAGGATAGTTATGTCTATGCTCAGTCGCCACCCGTGTCTGACCCTTTGCGACCCTGTGGACTGTAGCTGCCAGGCTCCTCTGTCCATGGGATTCTCCAGGCAGGAATACTGGAGAGGGTTGCCGTGCCCTCCTCCAGGGGATGTTCCCCACCCAGGGATTGAACCCAGGTCTCTTTCATCTCCTGCATTGGCAAGAGGGTTCTTTACCACTAGCAGTATAGTTATAACTATATTATAATAACAGTATATCAATATATTATTGTAATGTAATAAACATGTATCATTTTCCCATAATGCCAATATTATAAATATATGATTCTGACACAAGCAAGCATCCAGGTAGATCTTTAATTCCCCTTCTGGATCCTATGAGCCCATATACAATGTTTAAGAATGACTAGCTATTTTTATGAATAGGATGTTTTTTTGCCTTGTTTAAATCACTTAGAACACAAATGATATTAACTCAACTGAAGTAATTTGAGGAAAGAGGAATTCGTGAGGTTCACGAGAAAATAATTAGAGCAACAACTTGTGAAGTTAGAGCAGATGCCACTTATCACCATTCCCCGCTGGCTGTTCCATGTAAAGTGGAGACTCCGGTTCAGATAAACACATTCCAGGAGTCACTGGGTGGCTCGCACCAGCTTGCATCTTCACGGCTTCTAGTTCTTCACCGAGATGTCAGCCTATCACCTTGCTCGAAGAGAGAGAAAAAATAAGACTTAAATACTGAAAATTTCTTGAAATTACATTTGATACTACAAGAATATCTTTTTCGATAGTACTAAGTATTAAAAAGCCATATTTTTCACTGCTGTTGAGCAGCACACAGAAAATGAAATATATTGGTATTTTACTTTATTATTCTGTTTTTATTTTGGCAAGTATGTCCCTGGTTTGAAAGCTTCTACACGCTAAGAGTGGATTCCAATTCCAAAATGGCAACTGTATCCCTCATGGTATAAATTTAAGGAAACGAATACGCAGATTGTTAATGAGTGTCATTGTTAAAAGTTACATTACTCTTTACTTATAGAATAATAGAAAAGTAGGATTGTTCTTTATTATGCAGTTGAATTTATATCTTTCTCAACTCAAGAGATAAAAATCAGCAAGCATCGAATTGCTAAAGGTGTGTGAACTATCTGTTTAAGCATCAAACGTGTTAGGAATTATCATCGAATTGCTAAAGGTGTGTGAACTATCTGTTTAAGCGTCAAACGTGTTAGGAATTATCTAGAACATAGGTTGTGCCCCTTTTGTTTACTGTCTAAATAATAAAGTACTATCTTTCTTCAATGATTTACATTGGAGGAGTTTCCTTTTTTTGTATCTTTTGTTACAATATTGTTACATGTAATTTGGAGACAAAAATTGTCTGTTATGACACTGATCATATGGCATTTTTCTTAATTTTCTTAATACTATATTTTAGTTTGTAATGTTGCTGTTTTAGCCTCTTCTAATTAATAAGATATGGTAGATAAAGTGATTTTCATCTTTAAGCCCAGGAAGTTTTGTAAAGTTCCTCATATCATATAACGTTCAGGAAAATTCCAGGAAAAGGTGATATGAAGATGTAATAAGGAAAAAAAAAACAGAAATGAACTTCATCTTGGTTACTTGCAACAATCTTCTGATAAAAATCCCGTTTGCAGTTAGAACAAAGAAAGGGGATACATGGGAAGAAATAAAAGGTAAACTGAGGCAACTTTAGGTGTCGAGCAGTTAACATTTAGGCTGACTTGCAGGGGGCCCTGCGCTGTCAGAGGGCTTCCACGTGGTCACACAAGCACCTCCGAGTCCTCATCCGTGTTCAGTTAGAGTAACAACCCCGATGTTCATGGCATTGACATTCCTGTCCTTCATGTCACAGTCTTTCCTAACTGGTTAAACTGCGCGCTGCTGGGGCTCACTGCTGTTCTCCACTGGTTCTCTTTTTTCCCTTCTTTTAAATCCTTCGCAGGCTCACTCTTCTAAGTGCCGTTTGCAATCTCCAGCTACTTTCCGGGGAGGGGGAAACGCGTTTTTGTCTCCACAGCTGACCTTCGGCATACTGTTCTCAGTCCTGACTGGACTACAGTTTCACACGTAACAAGGCATCATTAAAGCATTTTAGTTGTAATAACAAGGAAACGGCAACCCACTCCAGTATTTTTGCCTGGAAAATCCCATGGATGGAGGAGCCACGGGGTCGCAAAGAGCCAGACACGACTGAGCGACTTCGCTTCACTTCACTTCAACAAAATGCCCATTTTATAAACAAGGCGCATCTGTTTAAGAGAGATTTAGAGTGCTTACACCCACTCCGCTGGGAATGAAAATAGGAAGAAAAAAGGAAAAAGTCTCTTTCATTTAGTGGAAATTCGTTTCAACTAGTCAAACAGTAATTCTATCAAGCATATTTTTAAGTTAATTTTTTAAGCTAATATTTTGGACAATGATCCCAAAGGTCTATATAATATGAGGAACTACCTGCTTTGTAGGAAATACTATTAATAATAAATGGTTCCCAGTTACATTATCTGGTGATAAATTCATATTAACCCAATAAAGTAGTTGATTCTATCAGATTTATCAGTGTCTTAAACATCTACTGTGTGCTAAAGTGTGTGTGATACTATTGACTCCAAAATGCAAATCTACATCAGCCACCCAGCTGTGCCTCTTGGGAGGGGCTGCCTTCCAGGGGTATCTCCGGTCCCCACACCTCTTGCTGGATGAGTTGGATGTGCAAGTCCCTGGGTCCCCTTGGTGCTAGCCCCTTCTGGGCACTGAGCTTGTAGCAGTTGCCCTAAGAGATGAGGGCTTCCCTGGTGGTTCAGTGGTAATGAACCCGCCTGCCAATGCAGGAGATGCAGGAGACGCAGGTTTGATCCCTGGGTTGGGAAGATCCCCTGGAGGAGGAAATGGCAACCCACTCCAGTATTCTTGCTTGGGAAATCTCATGGACAGAGGAGCCTGACAGGCTACAGTCCACGGGGTCGCAGAAGAGTCAGACACGGCTGAGAGACTCAACAACAACAACAAAAGGAATAAAGTGATGGATGGCTCCCTCCAGGACAGACAGCAGGCTTGCTTATTTCCTGCTTCAAAGAGGTGGATCCCCACGCCTGGTGAACCCGCCAGGACACCCCAGCCCCCGCTGTAGGGACAGCCACTGGGACGCTCATGTTATCCCCGTGATGCTCAGGGAGGGGACGAGGGAGCAGAAGCGGGTCTTGCTGTTTTCTGTGGCACAAACCACGGACCCCCAAAGCTCACCTCCTCTTCCAGCGAGCATGCCTCTAAGTGATCAGCTCGTAAGGAAATTGCAGCGAAGTCTCAGCCCCCCAGGGAAGCTTACAGACTAGGGGGAGACAGCCTGTGTGTACACAGGCAAAGCCAGGGGCCAGCGGCCTTTAATACAGAAATAGATCCAGCTTCACAGGGGAGGCTGGTGTACTCCAAAGCTGGCATTTTATTTCGTGTCTCAGGAAGACAGACTGTTTGATAAATGATGTTGGCATAACTGGAAAATACATCTGAAGACACACTAAAATTGCATCCCTGTGTCCTTTCACGAAAATATCAGGTGAATAAAAGATGTACATGTTAAAACATGAAACCGCAAATGCGGGAGAAAGGGACAAATGATAAATTTAACTTTCTGAAATAGAATTCTGTGCAGAAAAATACAGGAAAGGCAAAATCAAAGACAGCAAACTGGAAAGAAATCGCAGACATTATCACAGGAAGTGCTACTTTTGTGTTTACTTCATACGTTCAAGGCTCCTGTAAAGGCAGCAACAAAGAGACCACAGACAATATAAAAGGGGAAAGATCTGGACGCAAAGGTCACAGTGATGAGAATAAATGCAAGGAAGTCTAAACCAGTAACAGTCTGCTTAACCTTTCTCACAATAAGATAAGTGCAGATTAAAACCACAGTGTGGTACAGTCATTTATCCATCAGATTGGCACCGATCAAGAAGTTGGGTTACTTGATCCATATGTCAGGAAAGGTTCCCATACAAGGCTGCTTGATGGTACAGACCCAAACAGCATCCACGCAGGGCAATCCGACTGTCCATTAAAGTGACAACTGTCCGTGCTCTTTGACTGACAATTTCATGTCTAAAAATCATTGGTACGTATGGGAAATAATTGCCTTACAAGAGTATTGTTGAGAACGGAACCTGATGTGCATGTGAGAAATAGTATGTTCTGGAGGACCTTCATTCCATTCTCACCTGGAACAGCAGAAATTTGGAAGCAAGTCGAAGGTCAGCAATTTGGAACTGGTCAAACCATATATGAATGCAATATTATACAACTGTGACATGTCGAAGCTTTATTCATACCATAACATCCCAAGATGTGGTTTAAGCAAGGAAAATATAACACAAGAATCTGTTAACTATTCAGAGGTGTAAAAGTAACATATTTTACCATTTAAGGGCTCTGTAGACCTAGTGCGTTTGTGCTTGTGATCTGAGATGCTGAAAGGCTGTCACAGAGGTTTGGACTGGAGGTATCGGTTTGGGAGTGCAGGCATGTAGCAGTATTTATCCATGGGATGCACTAAAACCTAGGCATCATATTCAAAACCAGAGATGTCACTTTGCTGACAAAGCTCTGTCTAGTCAAAGCTATGGTTTTTCCAGTAGTCATGTACAGATGTGAGAGCTGGACCATAAAGAAAGCTGAGCGCTGAAGAACTGATGCTTTTGAACTGTGGTGTTGGAGAAGAATTTTGAGAGTCCCTTGGACTGCAAGGAGCTCAAATCAGTCAATCCTAAAGGAAATCAGTCCTGAATATTCATTGGAAGGACTGATGCTGAAGCTGAAACTCCAATACTTTGGCCATCTGATGTGAAGAGCTGACTCATTTGAAAAGACCCTGATGCTGGGAAAGATTGAGGGCAAGTGGAGAAGGGGGCGACAGAGGATGAGATGGTTAGATGGCATCACCGACTCGATGGACATGAGTTTGAGCAAACTTAGGGAGATGGTGTAGGACAGAGAAGCCTGGCATGCTGCAGTATTTGGGGTCGCAGAGAGCTGGACATGAGTTAGCGACTGAACAGCAGCAATGTGCTAGACTCGCGGTGAGAGAGATGAAATCGGGAGGAGGGCCCAGATCACGCTCAGGTTTCGAAGTCAGGGTCAGGAAGGGGAGCCGACAGAGGACACGTGGGAGAGGCAGCCTTTGAAGCAGGGAAAACAGCAGGGTTCGTGATCAGGAGAAGGCGTGGAGGAGAGCCTCGGGAATCATGATGCTGAGTGACCCAGGGAGGTGGATCTGGTGACAGGGAAGCCACTGTGGGTCCAGGCGGGAGTTGATTCCTTGGATGAGGTGTTTGTGGAGCAGAGGAGGTCAGAAGGCAGCCCAGAGAAGACAGGAAAGATGAGCCTCGTCCCTGAGGATGAGCTCTTCCATGATGAGTTGCAAGTGCTGTCCTGGCAGGAGCGGCGGGGATGAGAAAGGACACGGAACTCTGAGCAAAGCCAAGGTGGACGGCCAGCAGCGTCCTCGGGAGGGAAGGGAGGGCCGGGTGACACAGACTCGGATGGACGGCGACTGGGAGCATGAGAGAAACGCGGAAGGCTTCTGGAGATGCCGGAGGAAGGCAGGGCTGGTGGGGAGACAGCTTGGCAATTTCTTAAAAGTGAAGTCGGTCAGTCGTATCCGACTCTTTGCGATCCCATGGACTGTAGCCCACCAGGCTCCTCCATCCATAGAATTTTCCAGGCAAGAGTACTGGAGTGGGTTGCCATTTCCTTCTCCAAGCCACACCCAATCATAGCGTACCATCCAGGAGTCATGCTCCTTGGAATTTTCTCAAAGGAGTGGAAAACTTATGTCCGTGTAAAATGCGAGCACAGATGTTTATAGCGGCTCTCCTCATAATTGCTCAAATCGGAAGCAGTCAAGACTACCATTCATAAGTCAATGGATAAATAAACTATGGTACATTCACACAATGGAGCATTATTCACTGATTTCTTTAAAATGAACTCTCAAACCATAGAAGGTGTAGAAGAACATGAGATGCACGTTAATAAGTGAAGGAAGCCAATCTGAAAAGCTACTTACTGTGTAATTCCTACTACGTGTCATCCTGGCAAAGGCAAAACTATGGAGTCAGTGAAAATAAAGAAAGCAGTGCCTGCTGGGGGTGGAGGAGAGGGGGCAGGCAGAGCAGAGAGGATTTTTAGGTCAGTGAAAATAAAATTGTGCTTGATGTGAGGAAGGTTCTGTGTCCTTACACATTTATCCAAGCCCACAGACTATTGAGCACCCAGAGTTAACCTAAGGTGATCTGTGGACTTCGGGTGATTACAATGTGTCAATATGTGTTCACTAGTGGTAAATATCTATCACTCTGTTGAGTGATAGATAACAGGAGAGGCTATACATGGGGGGTCGGGTGGGAGAAACCTCTAAACCCTCCTCTCAATTTTGTGGTAAACCTAAAATTGCTCTAAAAAAACGAAGTCTTAAATTTTGTTTCAAAACTACGTCCCGTGAGAACGTTACTACATGTCACAGAACCGCGTATTTTAACATGGCTCTTTTATGTAATGTGAATTCTACCTACAAGAACGCACCTTGATTACAGCTCTTCACCTCTACCGAGAGGGTTCAAACAACTCCGTGGTTACCTACAGCACTAAGGAGACAAACTGCAGCATGATCTTGCTGGCAAAAGATGTTCTTATTTCAAAAAGAGACCAGAAACGGATGGAGAAAATTAAAGAAGGGAAGGCGAGGCTGAAATGCAAAACGCTGACCTTCCCACATGAAGGAGAAAAGAACCAGGTAGTACCCTAATCCGCCAGATCCAAAAAAAGTTTAACCAACCAGCCCCTCCTGGGGGGGTTCTGGGAGGTGCAGGCCCTGAGTTTGAATCACCCGGGGTGCCCTTGAACAGAAAGCATCAGGACCCACGATCCAGGGTTAACAGTGTCTGGGGGAACACCCTAATTTGATTGCCCAAAGAGGCTTTAAACCCCCAACCACGTAATTATTTCATAACAAACATACGTCTGTCTTCCCCGTTGACCTCCTGCAGCACACGCTCACTTTCACATGAGGCTTTGCCGCCACTGAACCTCCGTGTGTGAACACGTGTTTGCTGAGACGGTGGTTGATTTCTGTCGCCGTATAAAATGCTACCTCTGTATTCTGATTAGATTATTGAAGGAATAACTGCTTAGGGAAGAAAATCTTTAGACTACAGAGGAGAGAATAGAGGAAAACCAAAAGGTAACATGAGTGTCCCACCCAGAGGTGGCCGTTGTCAGCACTTTCAGGACATTTGTATCCATCTTTTTGCATGCATGTGCGCTACTGTGCAAAATGGAAACCACACTGCTGTAAACTGTCCCCAGTGGCATCAGTGTCTTGTGGCTACACAGTCTTCCGTTTTTTCACCGCAATCACCTGGTCTTTTCACCGGCCTGCTGCTGCCCATTGGCCACCAGGCTCGGCGTATTTGGAAGAACCAGATCAGCCTGTGAGCATCATCACCGCTGTCTGACGGCCAGTGTCCCCAAGGCGCTGTGGCCCCAGCAGATGCTGTCCGTGGACGTGGACAGTGGTCTACACATTCTGCTGCGTGCCTGTGACCCTCCTGCACACAGGAGTCCTGACTAATGAGGACCCAAAGAGGAAGGACATAAAACAGAGTGAAGGAAATAGAAGATACAGCGGGAATGGTCCCAAACACTTCAGCATCCCCATTTTATAGGTGGTGAAACTGAGGCACAGGCAGTGCTTAATCTGAAATCCCACAGCTACTGAGGAGCACAGTGGAGACTCAGGGCCACCCCACCCCAAAGGCTGTGTGGCTACATCCGGGCTCAGGATGCACGCAGCCACTGTAACTTTTTCCCGTTCCACCATTAGCTGAGCAAAAGGCTGGTTGGGTCCTCCTGTGTGCAACATGCTGAGCCGTATGCTGGGAGAGACATCACAGTAATGATGCAGCGATGAAGCTGTGCTTACATAGCAGGACAGGCTTCCCTGGTGGCTCCAACGGTAAAGAATCTGCCTGCAATGCAGGTTCGATCCCTGGCTTGGGAAGATCCCCTGGAGAAGGGAATGGCAACCCACTCCAATATTCTGGAAAATCCCATGGACAGAGGAACCTTGTGGCCTACAGTTCATGGCGTTACAAAGAGTCAGTCACGACTGAACGACTAACACACACACACACACCAGGAACCCAGATTAGGGTTCTGGGTCCCCCTCCCTTCCTTCCTGGGGAGAAGCTCTGGGGGAGGAAGATGGGAGATGGGATGTGAAGGAACAGTGACCTGAGACTACCTTCAGCCCTCAAATTCTTTAAGGAGCTGAGTTTGATTTGTGGAGTGCTCTGAGTTTCTTCATTCCGCATTCATCTGAGTACCCCATCGTTCCGCAGCCCGTAACATTTAAGTGCTGGCTTCAAGAACCTGGAGAAGTTGGAGTGCGAGTCAGGTTGAAGTTTTGCTGAACGAATTCCACAGGAAAGAAAAGGGCCAGATGTTGAAGGGATTTTCAGAGGAATGGATTGTCCAGGTGTGAACGTGGAGGCCCAGAGAGGTGATGTGATTTGCCCTAAGCCATGCAGCTAGTGTCAGAGCCAGGCCTAGAAGCCAGGTGTCCTGGCTCCCAAGACATTCCGCTGCCCGAGGAATGGAACAGGGCTTCCCTGGTGGCTCAGATGGTAAAGCGTCTGCCTGGAATGCAGGAGACCTGGGTTCGATCCCTGGGTTGGGACGATCCCCTGGAGAAGGAAATGGCAACCCACTCCAGTACTCTTGTCTGGAAAATTCCATGGACTGAGGAGCCTGGTAGGCTACAGTCCATGGGGTCACAAAGAGTCGGACACGACTGAGCAACTTCACTTGATTCACTGAGTTTCAGAGAATGACCCGTAGATCCTTCAGCCACCAGAGCAACACAGAATCCCCAGGGAACCCCAGATCTCAGCCCGCCTCTCAGAACCTCGATCCACTGGTTGTTCACTGTTAAGATGATTCCAGTCAGCCCCTGGCAAGAGCCACGCTGGAGAAGCCCATCTGGTGCCCTGCTCATGGTACCATGAGCAAACATGGGCTTGAAGGATCCTGCCATATTCAGAAATCCCTGGCTATTCCCTAGCCCTGAGCCCTGGGCTCAGCGTGGCACTTCCAGTGTGATGCTAAGAGGGTTCCCGGAAGTACGTGGCTGCAGATTTACAAAAACTTGGCCCAGGTATAAAGGTCTGTAAGCTATTGTTCTTTGTAAATCTTTGGATCCGTTGTTATGTATTCTGCCTCCGACCTTTTGGCAAGGATGGGAAAACATTACCACGAGGTCCAGGTGGAGCCCCAGAGGGGTGAGAGCAGATGGTCATGCGTGTCTCCCTTTTTTACACGCCCTAGGTGGTGGAGGACACACGTCCTTACAGAAGAGACGCAGAGACACTCAGAGGGAGGGACAATGGTGTGGTGACCCCCAGGGAGGAGCCACCTGAGGATGGAGGCAGAGACTGGAGCCGCAGGTCTGTTAGGGTCAGAACAGCAAGGATCGCAGGCAACAGAAACCAAGAGGAATGTGTGGAGCAGCTTTTCCTGGTCCTTCCCCTCACAGCTCGGCTCTACCAGCAGCTCTATTTCAGACTTCTGGTCTCCAGAACTGTAAGAATACATTTCTATTGCTTTAAACTATCCATCTGTGGTACTTCGCTATGAAGCCCTAGGAAACTACCACAATTAGCCTGAAACATGTTGTAATTCCTGATAATTACAAAGCAATAAAAGACGACTGGGTTTATTTCAAAAGAACTAATGAGCCAGCTTGACAAATACCCCCTTGGCCAAAAGGGTGCAATTTGAGTTTGAATAAGGGTAGAAATGACAAAGACTGATGTATGTCACATTGGCTTCAATCCTTGTGATCATAATGATATTTTGAAAAGCCAAATTGGTCACTTCTTGAGAGGCATGAATAATGAGTCTATTATTTTGAAACCTCAGTAAATAAAAGGATAGAATCAAGCACTTTTAATGCTTATCTGCCATCAAATGTAGACATTTAACAAAAGATTAGATGAGGAGAAAGCTCTTATAAACTTATTCTAGCTAAGAAATGGAAACAAAATGATAAATTTTGACTCAAACTATTTACCAAACCCCAGTAATCTACTGGATCCGGGCATCAAAACGGACAAATAAACAGCCGTAACCTACCTTCTGAGGGTTCGGTTCAGTGTGGCCTCACTGAAGGAACTGAACCCAAATCTGAATGAATCTTTGAATCCAGCCACACTCAGAAGGCACAGGATAACTGCTGGACTCAATCAGTAAGATCTAGTCTTTAGAAGCACAACTGGAGAAACAGTCCACATTCTTCAACAGATGAACAGTAAGCCAATGAATTAGATGGTGGGGAGTTATGTGTGAATTCAAAACTCAATCAAGTTTAACTATTGGATTGACCAAAACATTCTTGCCAGTTTTTTCATAGCATCTTTGAACTTTTTGACCAACCCAATACAGTATCAACCCAATACAACAATTCAAACTGTGGAGCTGGAGAAGACTCTTGAGAGTTCCTTGGACAGCAAGGAAGTCAAACCAGTCAATCCTAAAGTAAATCAACCCTGAATATTCATTGGAAGGACTGATGCTGAAACTGAAGCTCCAATACTTTGGCCACCTGAGGCAAAGAGCCAACTCATTGAAAAAGACCCTGATGCTGGGAAAGATGGAAAGCAGGGGAAGAAGGGGGTGACAGAGGATGAGATGGTTGGGTGGCATCACCGACTCAATAGACATGAGTTTAAGCAAACTCCAGAAGATAGTGAAGGACAGGGAAGCCTGGCGTGCTGCAGTTCATGTGGTCATGAAGAGTCAGGCAATGACAGCAATGAATGACAGCAATACAACAATAAAGTAATGTAAGGAAGTGTCAAAGCCAAGATAGTGGTGACTTTGGGGGAGGGGTCAAGAGCCCGTGATGTGGATAAGGACACAGCCAGTGTTTCTGGGGAGGCTGGCATCGTTGACCATGTTGACCTGGTTGCCACTACAAACACACTGGCTTCGTAGCAGCTGACTAAGGCCTGCCCTCGCTGATGCATCATCAGACCCATGTTTTACGGGCTTGGCCAGAGGATGCGCCTCTTCCCTTTCCATTGTTTTCAAGTTGATGTCAACTCATTGCCCTTTCTTTGAGAGTCCTCATTGTCTCTGAGATCATTTAATAGGGTTTACTTCTCTAGGCTGGACAAGTCTCTACAGAGACAGAGGCACTCTTTTCTGTGGGGATGGAAAACGGTCTGACGTTTTTGGCAGTCGTGAACCCTGGTCATGAACTTTCGCATGGAGCGTTACTGGTCTGACACAGCAGGGTGATGGCAGCGGGTCCATCTCTGCACTGACTTGTCTGTCTGTACATCCATCCAGCGCTTGCTGCCAAAGAGTGAGAAAGAGAATATTTGGGACCTCTGTGTAAGCAGAGGGGAATTCCCAGGGGATGCCAAGTGGATGGGAGGGATTTGAGACATTAATCAGCCCGACATTTATAGGAACCTTCCAGGGGAGAAGTTAGTTTCTGTAAAAAGTGGACCCCAAGGCCTCAGGAATGGATGAGATATAGGAGGTGCACCTGTCAGGACTCCTTGGCTTGCCATGAACTCAGTCTAAGCTGAAGTCACTGTCTTGGGATATTGTTAATACATTGAACCTCCCTCATGCCTCAGAGGTTCAAGACTGTGGGACGGGATTGTCCCCCCTCAGTGATGGGAAAGGCCACAGCCCCTGCAGAAGGTCCTCCGAGACCCTTTACCATCAAGTACCACCAGCCAAAATGACAGAAGACGAGCAAGTCGAGGAGACTGGTGGCTGAGCTTGCGGTCCCCAAAGGCACTTGCTGGTCTACTTTGGATTTTGTGCTCTCAAGTCAACTGATGGACATCCAGGGGAATCTTTGACCACCAAGGATGCACTTTCACGAAAAGAGGGTACCCTCGAGACCCTCACAAGACCTGCACTGCACCAAGAAGTCTGCCTCCAGGAGCCTCAGGGGGCCGCCCGGCTCTCCTGGAGTTGGCGGGCGTATTTGGAGGAAGAGACTTGACTGGCTGTTCCTTGGAGGAGCAGGAAGGCTGAAGTACCCACAGTGGCAGAAGCAAAGACGGGCATGAGAAACACGCTCTTCCGGGATCGGGGGTGGAGAGGCCAGGGCGCCAGGTTTCCCCAGGGACCATCTGGGGCCCGGGAAAGGTTGCTGAGCAGGATGGAGCCCCAGGACTTCTCCCAGGAAGGCAGAGGGGCACCGCGGGGTCGGGGTGGTTCTCCTGACTCCGCGGTGCGGAAACGCCCGTGTCTAGACGTTGGCAAACAAGGAACAGACAGTCAGACCATGATGCTGTTCAGGCAGGACTGTCTCCCTTCCCTTCTGTGGAAGCCAGTGTACCCGGGGGAAGCCATGGCACCGAGAACTGGAGGACAAATGCCAGCCTTCCTCTCTCCTCGCCCATCCCCGCATTTCAGGGAATCCCTGAGCTGAACGGAAGAGCTCTTTGACCAGGAAGAAAGGGGAAGTCTTGATCAGGATGGGAGCGGGATTTTTAGTGTCTGAGAAAGTGAGTGTGCCCATGACCGAGGAGGACAGAAAAGTCGCGGGACCTGCTCGAGTGTCTTAAGAGGCAGAAAGGGGAAAAGATGTAGAAGGCGTTTGAAGCCCGTGGTACCCACATGTTGCCCTGACTTCATTAGAAAACACTTACTGATCTGGAGCAGGAAATCCAGATGGAATGCACTTTGGGACCTGGAGTTTAAAGCTTAAATGGTAGGGTATAATCTAGCCTCTGTCTCTCCTCCACACCCTCCCCTCCCCCTTCTCAACTTCTTTACATTGCATTTTCCCTGTAGGCTCTGTTGTCAACAGCTGCAAGCTGACTCTCTCCACGTGGTTGGAAAGACGACTGGGTCTTTGGTCTTTACAGCGAGTGACCTGGAGGCAGAAAGAGCCTCTCTGCCAGCATCTCCGTGTTGGTTATCACAGAAGGACTCCAGCTGGTCCTACCTGGTCTCTATGCCTTGAATCCACCGCTGAGAATGGCAAATGGGACACCAGGATTGCCAGGCTGAGCCAGAGGCCCATTTGGTGTCTGAGGACGGGGGTCCCAGAGGTAACCAGCCAGCCAGAGTCATGTAGGATGGAGGGGAATGTTCTTAGTGGAAAGAGAAGTGTCAGGACCCATAGAATAAGGAACTGGAGAGTAAGTGGCCAGCAGAAGTACCGCAGGAGCAGTCGTGAGAGAACAGACCACAGAAGCCCCGTGACTCTCCCCCAGAAATGAAGAAAGCACTCGGTCTTTGAGCGTACGCGCTGCCATCTCCAGCGGAGTGGAAGTGAGCTCCCGTCTCCTCTCTCGGCTTTGGTGCTTGGTGCCTGCAGCTTGAGATGCTGAGTGGAAGGAAAGAAGACTGAGCCTGCATGAACATTCTGAAAATAGGTAAACCACAGACAGGGCTTCCCTGGCGGCTCAGTGATAAAGAATCCGCCTGCCAATGCAGGAGATGCAAGAGACGCAGGTTCGATCCCTGGGTTGGGAAGATCCCCTGGAGTAGGAAATGGCAAGTAGGTCCAGTATTCTTGCCTGGAGAAGCCCATGGACACAGGAGCCTGGTGGGCTACAGTCTATGGGGCTACAAAGAGTCGGACACAACTGAGCAACTGAAAAACAACAAAACTGAGGAGGAAAACCGTGAACTGAAGACCAGTAGCAGACACAGGCAGCCCTGCTGGAATTCCACCCCACTCCATGCGAGGCGGAGAGTGAGACACAAACGTGTGCGCTCGAGTGGCCAGTGGTGCAGATTCTCCCACATATGACCAATGTTTCCTTTCAACGCACGACGACCAGACGAATACAAGGGGACGCGTTGTCTGTAAATTATCACCCAGCGTCTAGCATACATCTCAATGCAAACTGCTACACAGGCTACCCAGCTCCCTCCAAGTAATCTCCAAGTGACTGCGTCTGCTAAACAACACAATAATAACTTAGGGTTTTTTGTTTTGTTTTTAATGGTGCAGTTTAGTGGGAAAAGCAAATGGGTGAAAATAGAACATAGATATAATAATACAGTTACTTCTTTCTAATACTGTTTGATTCTTAAAAAGTGTTAAGTAAGCTGTTCTAAATAACCATTAACAGACACATCAAAAGAAGTGCACTTCAAAGTCATTTCCGGCATGCCAGAGCTGATGGGCATTTAAGTCAGAGAGCTGTAGTTGTGGCAGGAACACTGGACTAACCGACCATCTGAATTCTGCTTCTGTTCCTACGATTTACAGCTGTGTACTTACGGGCAGCACACTTACCCTGAGTAGTAATGCTTCCCGTCTAAACACAGGCAGGTGTCTGGGTTAGATGTCTGCTAAGGCACCTTCCTGTTCTAAAAAATTACAGTCTTCCACCACATGTAAGGGCTTCTCAGGTGCCACTAGTGGTAAAGAACCCACCTGCCAATGCAGGAGACACCAGAGACTCAGAGGCAATCCCTGGGTCAGGAAGGTCCCCTGGAGGAGGGCATGGCAACCCACTCCAGTATTCTTGCCAGAAGAATCCCATGGACAGAGGAGCCTGGAGGGCCACAGTCCACAGGGTCGCAAAGTGGACACGACTATAGTCACTTAGCAAATAAGCACACACGCACCATGTTTAAAGGGCTTCCCTGGTGCCTAAGTGGTAAAGAATCCACCTGCCAATGCAAGAGACTCGGGTTCGATCCTTGGGTCAGGAAGATCCCCTGGAGGAGGAAGTGGCAACCCACTCCAGTATTCTTGCCTGGGGAATCCCACGGAGCCTGGCAGGCTACAGTCCATGGGGTAGCAAAGAGTGACTATGACTTAGGGACTAAACAACTGTTTTAAACCCAAAGCCCTGATTTTGTGAGCAGTACAGCTTACGGCTGTATCATTGCGGTCTGTCAGTTTTTCGGGGGTTAGGGCTTTGGCGTCTCTCTGGGGGACTTGATTTAACCTAGAAAGGACAGCTGTGTCTCTCCATTCCCTCTGCACAGCGGGCTTTCTCTCAGGCAATCCTTGGCCCCCTGTTTCATTCTGGGTGAAAAACGACGTTCTTTCCAGCGGCGGGCGAGCTACTCCAGCACGTGGCAGCGTGAGTTTGCCCCGGACACTCTCCCATCCGCGTCAGGGCAGTACCCACATGACACCTAATTCCTCTCCCCTCCTCTGCTGTGTTTTTCATAACAAAGTTTTCTGTGTAACTTGCAAAGAATACGTTTATTTATAATTTCCAGTTTGTACAGCGTTTCTTGCCATCAGAGTCTAAAGTCCGCACCAGGCGTGTTCACTGATGTGCTAACTGTCCGGAACCTGGTGGATCTTCATTACTTGGGGACGCCTCCTTCCAAACATTCCTTTTCTTGAGTCTGTCAAATATTTTGGAGGATATGCCCCCTTTGAAAAGAAAAAAATGACAGGTTTTGATTTTTGTTCAAAATGATGTGATGAGCCACACATTAGGTACAGCAACTAATCACGCCGGTAAAATATTCATATAAAACCAATGTTGAGAGGCCTGGACTATGTTATTTTGGCCAAAAGGAAAAGAACTGACAGATTTCTGTTCTGAGAATTTGTAGGGAAATGTCGGGCTTCTGAAAAGTTTCAAAAGTGCTCTTTATGTTCAGAAAGGGGAAGAGCATTACAGCGGTAGGTGAACTTTCAGGGATAAAGTGAGATGCCAAGAGTGTACCAGCCAGGGCGCAGAAGTCAGTATTCTAGTAACTACAAATGGTGTGCGACATGTAAAAATTGTGGATCACCACGCTGTTACCCCGTGACACACACTATTGTGTGCAGCACCTGTGCGTCAGTAATTTTTTTGAGCCTGGAAACAACACGTCAGTGGAGGGCTTTTTGTTGTTGTTTTTGTTTCAATTAGTGAAGTCGACACAGCGTGTCCTGTCGTTGGCGCTTACTGAGAATGCATCACATATTTCTGCATCTCGGAACACTTTCTTGAAGCCTTTGTTTTTCAATCTAAGTATCACTGAGACATACTGTTAAATATATTCTTAAATATATATTGTTAAATATATTCTTAACAATATATTTATTGTTAAGAAAATTTGTGCTACTCCTTTAAAAATACGAATTGCTGGTAAATACTTGCTAGTCAAACTTCAAATAGCAAATAGAACTTGGAGAAAGGAGAACAGTTGGCATCTGCAGCATGGTATCACATGAAGATCGCTCCAGCATCAGTTGACTCCTGTAGGGAAATGTTTTCTCTTGCTGACTATTTGAAGTAAAGATTCAAGTTAATAAATAAAGGATGTGGTTAAAAAATAATTAGGAGTGAAGATTTCTTTTAAACCACAGTCAAATAACTTTCATGATGGGATTTATATATATACACTGAGATATTGCAATTTGGGTGGGGGGCCTTCCTTGCTAACTGGTGAAGAACCCACCTGCCAATACAGGAGATGTAGGTTTGATCCCTGAGTTGGGAAGATCCCCTGGAGAAGTAAATGGCAACCCACTCCAATATTCTTGCCTGGGAAATCCCATGGACAGAGGAGCCTGGCGGGCTACAGTCCATGGGGCTGCTAAACTGTTGGATACAACTTGGCAACCAAACAATAACAATGCTGTTGGAATTAGGAACAATTTAACATTAGTCACCGAGGTGACAATACCTGTGAATGTACATTTCCGGTAGGACACCCTGTGAATACACACGTACGGAGCGCGGCATTAGAAAGATGCTGCTCGATCAGGCAAATGCCAACCTCCTGGAACAGTGAGATAAAGCCTGTGCGCTTGATTCACTCGTGTGAGTAACTGCTGGACCCCCACCCTGCACCCCAAAAATGAGTCCTACAGTTAAGAGTCTTATTGAATCCCAGATGAGATTAATCCAGCCCAAAGCTGCTTAAGGACTCTGGTTTGGATGGAGCGGTGGAGTTGGGTTCATGACATAAACATTATCAGGGGTCAGTTGGTGTCTATTGGGTATAAGTTCAGAATCAGCGTCTTATACCTGCCCAGTGATCGCAATGGAAAATAAGGTTCTTCTAGCAGAGACGGTCAAAATTATTTCAGAGGTGCTAAACTATGTCACAGTGAGGACACTCACGACGACAGAGCCGTACCTGAAAATCTGGGCAGGGAAGGCTGCTTACCTGTTGTTTACCCTGGGAACCTCCTTAAATGGAGGCATTTATACCATTTGATAAATAATACAGTAGTGTCCATGTGAAGAAGTTTCGAGTTATCTTTTTGTTTATTCATCTGAAGTCAGCTTCTCCGAAAGCATACATGCCTCCCACATTTCTAATCTGAGGCATCCCACACTCACGGGGAATCAAAATAAGCCCATTATTAGCCAGTGATGGGTTTGCCAACACAACTGATTATTTATCTGTCACCCTCTACATCCATCCAAAGCCCATCATCACTGCTTAAGCCAGTGTTCTCAGTTGCTTCAGTCATGTTCGATTCTTTCAACCCCATGGACTGCAGTCTTCCAGGCTCCTCTGTCCATGGGATTCTCCAGGCAAGAATGCTGCAGTGGGTTGCCATGCCCTCCTCCAGGGGATCTTCCTGACCTAGGGATCAAACCCACGTCTCTTACGTCTCCTGAATTGGCAGGAAGGCTCTTTATTGCTAGCACCACCTAGGAAGCCCATGTCAATGCTTATGGATGAATAAACGGGTATAATTGTCTACTCTGATGCTCCAGTGACTGAGGAGGAAAAATTTCCTTAGACTCACATGTCACTGAAGCCTACGGTAGTCATTTCTGGCTGTGCCCCACACAAGGTCTGCAACATGGCATTTAGGGTCTGGGGTAAATTCTGAAGGTTCAATAATCCACATCTTTCCAGCGCTATGATCCTGAACAAGTTAATTAATCTCTCAAGGTGTCAGTGTCTTCAGCTGTAAAATCAGTACACTAATAAGGTACACTTTTAACGTCAAGTATGTAATTAGCACAACGCTTACTAGCTAAGAGTCATAACTCTAATGACTTTATAGACTGGATTCAATAAATGCATGTATTTTATTTGTTTCTTTTCATCAGTGGAGAAGGAAGGTAAGCCTGCTCTTTGTATGGTGGCTGCTGGAGATTTTAATGGTACATGAATGGTCCTTATGTGATGAAGCTTGACAGTCACAGTGCTCCATGACTTTCTAGAATCCTGGGCAGTGACCTGCAGTCCAGAGAGGCGGAATGCTATTCTCAGGGCAGCAGAGCTCATGCAAAGGGAAGGCAGAATCCTTCCTTTGAGGTCTCTGGTTCCACCTCTCAAGACAGAGAAGCTGGTGAGGATCTATGCAGTGTCCTAAGCATAGAGAGCCCAGTGGTGGAACCAAGGTTATGTCTATTTTCAGATCAAAATTTGTAAACATGGTGTTGGTCATGTTTCTTAGTTATACATATGTATGTTAGTTGCTCAGTCATGCCGACTCTTTGTAACCCCATGGACTGTAGCCCGCCAGGCTCCTCTGTCCATGGAATTCTCCAGGCAAGCATACTGGAGTGGGTTGCCTTTTCCTTCTCCAGGTTATATGTATATCACAGTGCTAACATGAGAGTAATACTTGTTCAAGCCTGATAATTAATTGTTAAGTTGATATCTTGATAATAGGGTCCATATGGGTTGAATGAAATTTGTCAGAACAGCAATACAATTTTCCAACTTGATTTTGTTTGAATATAAGGCGGTATTCTTGGGCTTCCCTTGTGGCTCAACTGGTAAAGAATCTGCCTGCAGCGTGGGAGACCTGGGTTCGATCCCTGGGTTGGGGAGATCCCGGAGAAGGGGAAAGCTACCCACTCCGGTGTTCTGGTCTGGAGAATTCCATGGACTGTACAGTCCATGGGATCGCAAAGAGTCGGACACAACTGAGTGACTTTCACTCACTCACTCATACGGCGGCATTATTGTTTAGCCTGGTTGAAACACTGGAGATGTTTTTGTTTATCAGCATTGCTAAGGTTTTTCAAAACGTACCACCCCATGTCTTCATCAGCTTTAGCCTGAGCTTCTAAGGCAGGAGACGGGGAGCAATCACAGCCCAAGTCAAACAACACTTGTCAACAAACAGCTTCATTACTGCCAGAGCTCAATGGCTATAACACTGCTAAAAGCTCATAAACCACTTAAACCTGTATGCTCTGCACTCCCCCGAAATCTCCACCGACAGCGATGCAAATGGGCTGTGGCTTTTGATGAATTACGCTGCTCTCTTTCCTAATGTAAGGTTGACTTTCTCATTATTAAATGGTCATGTGCCAAGATAGTTGGTGGCCTAATGGTCAATTAAATTCCAAATGGACTTCAAAGACCAGGATTAGTTATTTCCTTTTACATTCAATTCTTTAATAATAATTTACTTAAACCCCTGAGAAAATTTTTCACGTGCTTCATTTGCTGTCAGTGTTTGAGAATTATTAAATACTATGTTCCAAAATGTTTTTAATAACTGAACCTTTTTAGTAACAGATCTGACAGTCATTAAAGTAATGACACAATTAGAAATTAACAGTGGCAAAATATTACACAAATGAAGCTGTCTACAAAAGAGAAACAGACTCACAGACAGAAAGGACAGACTTGTGGGTCTTGGGGGGGACGGCCGGATGGGAAGTTTGGGATTAGTCAGTGTAACATTCCAATCCATCCCTCCCCCCACACCCCCACCTTGGGCCAAAGCCGTTGACCGTGTGGACCACAACGAACTAGGAAAATTCTGAAAGAAATGGGAATGCCAGACCACCTGACCTGCCCCTGGAGAAATTTGTATGCCAGTTAAGAAACAACAGTTAGAACTGGACATGGAACAACAGACTGGTTTCAAATCGGGAAAGGAGTACATCAAGGCTGTATATTGTCACCCTGCTTATTTAGCTTATATGCAGAGTACATCATGAGGAACGCTGGGCTGAATGAAGCACAAGCTGGAATCAAGATTGCCGGGAGAAATATCAATAAAATCAGATACACAGATGATACCACTCTTATGGCAGAAAGTGAAGAGAAACTAAAGAGCCTCTTGATGAAAGTGAAAGAGGAGAGTGAAAAAGTTGGCTTAAAACTCAACATTCAGAAAACAAAGATCATGGCATCTTGTCCCATCACTGAATGGCAAATAGATGGGGAAACAGTGGAACCAGTGGAACCAGTGAGAGACTTTATTTTTTTGGGCTCCAAAGTCACTGCAGTTGGTGACTGCAGCCATGAAATTAAAAGACACTTGCTTCTTGGAAGAAAAGTTATGACCAACCTAGACAGCATATTAAAAAGCAGAGACATTACTTTACCAACAAAGGTCTGTCTAGTCAAAGCTATGGTTTTTCCAGTAGTCATGTATGGATGTGAGAGTTGGACTATAAAAAAAGCTGAGTGCCAAAGAATTGATGCTTTTGAAGTGTGGTGTTGGAGAAGACTCTTGAGAGTCCCTTGGACTGCAAGGAGATCCAACCAGTCCATCCTAAAGGAGATCAGTCCTGGGTGTTCATTGGAAGGACTGATACTGAAGCTGAAACTCCAATACTTTGGCCACCTGATGGGAAGAGCTGACTCATTTGAAAAGACCCTGACGCTGGGAAAGGAGAGCAGGAGGGCAGGAGGAGAAGGGGATGACAGAGTATGAGATGGTTGGATGGCATCACCGACTCAATGGACATGAGTCTGAGTGAACTCCGGGAGTTGGTGATGGACAGGGAGGCCTGGCGTGCTGCAATTCATGGGGTCGCAAAGTGTCGGACACGACTGAGCGACTGAACTAACTAACTAACTAACTAATATACGCTGTTAAGGATGGATAAACAGCAAGATCTTACTTATAACACAGGGGACTATGCTCAGTGTCCTGTGATAAACTGTAATGGAAAAGCATAGGAAGAAGGATGTAGGCGTACGTGTAACTGAGTCACTTTACTGTGTAGCAGAAATTAACACAACATTGTAAACAAACTACACCCCAATAAAAATTTTTTTTAATTTTATTTTTTAATTTTTGGCTTCTCTGGGTCTTCATCGCTGCTCGGGGCTTTCTCTGGTTGCGGTGAGCGGGGCCTCCTGTAGTTGTGCCGCTCGGGCTCCTCACTGCAGCGGCTCCTCTTGTTGCAGAGCTCGGGCGTCGGTGGCTGTGGGATCTTCCCAGAGCGGGGATCAAACCCGTGTCTCCTGCTTTGGCAGGTAGTTTCTTAACTTCTGCACCACTAGAGAAGTCCTAAAATAATTTAAAAAAAGAATTAACAGTGGCTATGCCAACATGTCCTAACTTAGATAGCATATTGAAAAGCAGAGACATTACTTTGCCAACAAAGGTCCGTCTAGTCAAGGCTATGGTTTTTCCAGTGGTCACATATGGATGTGAGAGTTGGACTGTGAAGAAAGCTGAGCACCGAAGAATTGATGCTTTTGAACTGTGGTGTTGGAGAAGACTCTTGAGAGTCCCTTGGACTGCAAGGAGATCCAACCAGTCCATTCTAAAGGAGATTGGTCCTGGGATTTCTTTGGAAGGAATGATGCTGAAGCTGAAGCTCCAGTCCTTTGGCCACCTCATGCGAAGAGTTGACTCATTGGAAAAGACTCTGATGCTGGGAGGGATTGGGGGCAGGAGGAGAAGGGGACGACAGAGGATGAGATGGCTGGATGGCATCACCGACTCGATGGACATGAGTCTGAGTGAACTCCGGGAGTTGGTGATGGACAGGGAGGCCTGGCGTGCTGTGATTCATGGGGTCACAAAGAGTCGGACATGACTGAGCAACTGAACTATGCCAACATGTCAAAAATGCAATATCTTCGTTCCATTAGTGAAGATACTTTAATTCTGCTCCATTGTTTCCGATTTACACTTTGCAGGTCTCAGAGGGAAAAGTTCGTTATACGCACAGGCATGTGTTTCTTATGCCACAGGCACACGTCTTATGATACATGTGGTGATGGGACATAAATGCTTTTCAGAGGAGTAATGCTTGGAAAACACTTGAAATTTTCTTGTTGGGTTTTCCCGGCGTCCTGTGATGTTACTCGTTTTACCCAGGACTTTAGTGGGGGAAAGCACCCAGATTTCCTCACCTCCAATCAAACGGACCGGGAGGACTGTCCTGGACTCCCGCCCACAGCCCCCGGGAGCCCAGAGGGCATCCTCTGATCAGCTCTGTTATCACTACAGGCGTTTGCATGAGATGCAGAAAAGTACCTAAAAAGCCATGTGCTTGAATAGCTGTGAGTTTGTCCTCTAAGGTAATAAAAACATCCATCTCAAGAGGGCTGTCGTCCGGGAACGTGGACACTGATACTGAATGCAAAACAGCAGAGATGCCTTCAAACTGTCGGCACCCTGGTCCTCGGGCTGGTGTGCGGGGAATGCCTGGATCTGAACCCAGAGGAGGGGGAGAAGGGCCTGGGCCTCCTGGCTTCTCCAGTCTCCACCCTCTTCCCCACTCCAGACCCCACAGAGCCAGGGTGACTGTGGCCAGCCAGCCGGGCTGTGGAGGAGGGGTACCCAGAAAGATGGGGGGAAAGGGCGTGTGCCAACTAGGAAGGGATTCTCTCTTTTTGACTTTGAATAACAGGTAGCTACAAACACGATGCAGAGCGGCCTCTGATCCCCACATGCCACTGTACTCGAGGGTGAGACCTCACACAGCACACTGCAGCACCAGGACCATGAGGCGGGCGTTGCTGCAGGGCGCCGGGCGCCGGTTCACCATCCCTGCAGCTTCCTGAGTGGGACTGTTCCCTCTAGGAGAGCTCCACGGCTGCTCCTTCCCCTCACACGGAGGGCGGTGGCGGGAACAGAGAGGAGGGGCAGAGGCGAAGGGAGCACCTGGAGACTGCTCGTCTTCACGGACACAATAGGTTTTATACAGCTGTGACACCTGCTTCTGATAAGCCACAGCCCCGTGATTTAACACATCCTTGGTACTCACCCGGCAAGAGCAAGGAAAGAGCCTAGAACAGGCTCTTATGGATTGACAGTGTTACCTTGAAAGAGAGAGTGGGCAGACTGCTGACGTGGCTAACAGCACCTTGATTGGAGAAGATTCCAGGTGCTGGGCAGGAGACAGCAGGCTGGCTAGTGGTGCCTGTTTGGGCTCTCCATGCCCCGAAAGACTGGTGCGTTAATGTGAAAAATAAGACCAGTGTATGTGGAAGGTTGTCTAATGTTAACAAACCACCTCTTTGTCCAGTGTCACTAAATGAATTTTCCCCTCGTGAGAATAATTGTCTAGACAAGAAAAGAAAAGGTGACTCCTTTAACACCTGGTATATTCACTCAACCATTCAATGGAAAGTCTTCTACGATGAAATGTAGATCCCGCTGCTTCTTAATGGAGAAGGAAATGGCAACCCACTCCAATACTCTTGCCTGGAAAATCCCATGGACAGAGGAGGCTGGTGGGCTATAGTCCATGGGGTCGCAAAGAGTCGGACACAACTGAGCGACTTCACTTACTGCTTCCTAAGCAATGCACCTCCTGCTGAAATACATTTCCCACAGACACAGTGTGTGCGGGACTGAACGCCGTCCCACCGTGTGTGCGGGACTGAACGCCGTCCCACCGTGTGTGCGGGACTGAACGCCGTCCCACCGTGTGTGCGGGACTGAACGCCGTCCCACCGTGTGTGCGGGACTGAACGCCGTCCCACCGTGTGTGCGGGACTGAACGCCGTCCCACAGTGTGTGCGGGACTGAACGTCGTCCCACCGTGTTTCAGAGGCACTGGGTTCCGGCAGCGTCTCTGCTCCCGTTGAGCTGAATTGCTGAACAGCCCTACTCAGCAATTCCCTTGCTTCTGAAGTTCGCTGTTTTGATCTAGAACCACCTACAACCATCTAGAATGCGCCTCTCTGGGCCCACACACCTCCTTCTTTCTCTAGAGCAGATCCGCCTGTATTTTTCACTATTTATTTTCCAGCCCTTTTCCTAATGTTATTTTATGGGCTTCCCAGGTGCTGCAGTGGGAAAGAACCTATCTGTCAAGGCAGGAGACGCAACAGACATGGGTTCAACCCCTGAGTTGGGAAGATCCCCAGAAGTGGGAGATGGCAAACCACTCCAGCATTCCTGCCTGGAGAATCCCATGGACAGAGGAGCCTGGCGGGCTGCAGTCCCGGGGGTCGCAAAGAGTCAGACACGACTGAGCAAATGAGGACGCGTTGCAGTATTAGAGATTTGACTAAGAAGATGTTTGAGGACAGGACCTGTCGATAAGAAGTACTTTGAAAGTCAGCCAATCAGCCGGTTTGTTTATGATCCTATGAATCTGCTTTGCCCGAAGGCAGGGCTCACGCCTGGGATACTGAGATGCCCTAGGATTATAAACGTTTTCCCAGCAGGTCCGGGCGCTGCTCGCCCCTCTCTCCGTCTCTCACGTGCTGTCCCTGATTTCTGGAGGGATTTCTGCTGAGATGGGGTCCCAGTCCCGCCCCTTCCCCCAGACCTCAGACCTGCCAAGCAGGGTTCCAATTCTTTCTGACAAGGGTGGGGGTGTGGGGGGCTGGACATCCATCCATAAACACTGAGACACAAACTATTGGAAACACGATATGAATCGCTTGGATCAACAGACTAGAGTGTCCAAGGCTTGCTTTTTTTGGAAAATCCCCGCATCCACCCCAAGTGGAATGCAGAAACACTATGGTTGATGGGTAAGGAAACATCGCTGTTTTCCTGTAAAAGTAACAACAGCTTCGCGGGTGAGGACTCCTCTCCTCCAGGACAGGGCTCCACTCTGTTCTGTCTCTGCCCTTCCACCCCACCCAGCGACACTGTGCACCCCTTGTCTGTATCTTTATTTAAAAAAAAACATCAAATGTAACAACTTGCAGCTCCCCTTGAAGCTTTATTTGCTCATCTGTTGGTTATTTGCACCAACCCTCTGCCTCACCATTGAAAGAGAATTTTTTAAACTATGTTTTGTGGGGAGTTTATTTCAAAACCCACACTTCCCCTCCCCCCCCCCAAATGCATCAGAAGCACGACAGTCTCCTGAGGACAAGACAGTGCAGAGCATTTTAATCCAAATTGCTCTGAATGTTATAGTTTAATAGAACCTCAGGCATACGTCAGGTTAAAATGTTATCTTTGCTATCATAAGATTAAAACCCTGGCACACTCCCTAGATAAGGATCATATAATTATTCTTACCTTGAAAACTCTTGTAATACATCAGATTCTAAATAACACGCTCACCCTTGGCTGAAACCAATGGGGAAGTATTAAGAGCCAGGACAATCTTAGGAAGAAGATTCTTCCCTCTTAGGAAGAAGCAGGGTTACTCAACCGCCTTCCCAGACTCGGAGGCTCAGAAGGTGAGCAATGTGCCTGTGGTCACATGACTTCAAACACATGGCAGAACCAGCCAAAACCCGACAGCTGCCTCACCATCCTGAAGAGTATCCACAGGAGAGCTTTACTTTGCCCGGTAAGCCTTTGATTCAGACATGATCTTTCGTTGAAAGTAAAATGATGGTATAACTGGTCAGGAAAAAAAAAAAAAAAAACCCTTTCCATCTGTGCTTTCCGTGGTCCGCAGAAAGAAATAGGTTAATGGGTGGACAGCCTTGGATGCCATAAAACAACTAACTTTTAAAACTCATGACTTCTTATTTTATGGCTGCCTACAAATTAATCAGCATCTGTTAAAAGTGAATTTTGCAAACCTGACTTACTAGCATTGCAAGATTGTACATCTTTACCAAAATTCATTCTGTCCACTTTTTAAGCCGATGACAAAACCGTTCAGTGGATGGTGGGTCTTGCGCTCCGTTCTACTCTGAAGCTATGAAAGATGGAAATTATCTTTCTCCTCCCTCAAATTAAAGTGAGTGTCTTTGGTATTGCATGGTGCGATTTCACGTTTCTAAATGACGACATTATCCAAGATTAGCCATCCAGTCAGGGCAGACCATGGCTGAATCTGGGAGAAACGCAGGGACACTGTGCCCCCGTGAGGGTGGGGTGGGGCTCCCCAGGCCCCCTGCCTTGTCACCGGCATGCACCGTCCCCCAGGTCCGCTCCCTGCCCTGTTCTGCTGTGTGGTTTCCGGTCGGCCAGCCCCGTGGCTTCCGCAGGTCACCGGCCTGTCCCTGCTGCAGCGCAGAGCCTTTCTGGCTGAGGGCGTTGGCTCAGCCACCGAGCTTCTCCAGCCTGCAAGGGCCGCTGGTGCAGACCAGTGCAGAGACGTGCCCGGGACCCGTGGCAGGTGGAGATTTGTGTCTGTGGACTCACCTTTCCTGCAAACACAAGAGCCAAGAGCAGCCCCCATGAGAAAATGCAAGTGAGAGTTACTTTTGAGGTGATGCTGAGTGGTTGGCGGAGTCGTCCAGTGAGTGATGCTTTAAAAAAAAGGAAAGAAGACACCATGTTACGCGCCAGTCTCGGGAGGGAAGGAGAACCCAGTGACTGATACCCACCCCTGGGGCCTCCTCTGAGCAGCGTGGCCTTCCCTGGTCAGGGCCCCCCTCACCCCTCCCCAGCCCCTCCGGGATTCCCTGGAGAGGGCACTCCACCCCACGCCCGCTTCCTCCCCAGTGATGCCAGCCTTCAGTGGACTCCTGGCCTGAGTCTTGCCCTCAGCTGGCCGGTCAGCTGGGCTGTCTGCTGCCAGCCTCTCTGCCATCTTAGGAAGAAGCAGGTTACTCAACGGCCTTCCCAGACTCGGAGGCTCAGACGGTGAGCAACTTGTCTGTGGTCACATGACTTCAAACACGTGGCAGAACCAGCCAAAACCCGACAGTTGCCTGACGGCAGAACCGGATCCCAGACGACCTCCCCTGTGCCCGGAGCTTGGACACTGAGGCATCCTTGTCCCCAGGCCAAGTCTGCTGGCCAGCAGCTGGCACCAGCGGCTCCAGCCACCAGGTGTAGCCTGCGTGCCCCTGAACACAGAGGAAGTCTAGACACCGGTCTACACGCATGCGTGCTCAGCCGTGCCCAGCTCTGTGTGACCCTGTGGACTGTAGCCCGCCAAGCTCCTCTGTCCATGGGATTCTCCAGGCAAGAATCCTGGAGTGGGTCACCATGCCCTCCTCCAGGGGATCTCCCCAACCCAGGCATCTAACCCATGTCTCTTGTATCACCTGCATTGGCAGACAGGTTCCTTTAACCAAAAAACCCATATAACCTAGATGCCCCAACAGTTCTCAGTCATTAGTTAAGACTTTTGGACTCTGGGAGAAGGCAAGGGTGGGACAGTTTGAGAGAATAGCATTGAAGTGTATATTTAGTTCAGTTCAGTCGCTCAGTCGCTCAGACTCTTTGAGACCCCATGAATCACAGCACGCCAGGCCTCCCTGTCCATCACCAACTCCCGGAGTTCACTCAGACTCATGTCCATCGAGTCAGTGATGCCATCCAGCCATCTCATCCTCTGTAGTCCCCTTCTCCTCCTGCCCCCAATCCCTCCCAGCATCAGAGTCTTTTCTAAAGAGTCAACTCTTCGCATGAGGTGGCCAAAGTACTGGAGGTTCAGCTTTAGCATCATTCCTTCCAAAGATATCCCAGGACTGACCTTCTTTAGGATGGACTGTTTGGATCTCCTTGCAGTCCAAGGGACTCTCAAGAGTCTTCTCCAACACCACACTTCAAAAGCATCAATTCTTTGGCACTCAGCTTTCTTCACAGTCCAACTCTCACATCCATACATGACCACAGGAAAAACCATAGCCTTGACTAGACGGACTTTTGTTGGCAAAGTAATGTCTCTGCTTTTGAATATGCTATCTAGATTGGTCATAACTTTCCTTCCAAGGTGTAAGCGTCTTTTAATTTCATGGCTGCAGTCACCATCTGCAATGATTTTGGAGCCCAAAAATATAAAGTCTGACACTGTTTCCACTGTTTCCCCATCTATTTGCCATGAAGTGGTGGGACCAGATGCCATGATCTTCATTTTCTGAATGTTGAGTTTTAAGCCAACTTTTTCACTCTCCTCTTTCACCTTCCTCAAGAGGCTTTTGAGTTCCTCTTCACTTTCTGCCATAAGGGTGGTGTCATCTGCATATCTGAGGTTATTGATATTTCTCCCAGCCATCTTGATTCCAGCTTGTGCTTCTTCCAGCCCAGCGTTTCTCATGATGTACTCTGCATATAAGTTAAATAAGCAGGGTGACAATATGCAGCCTTGACGTACTCCTTTTCCAATTTGGAACCAGTCTGTTGTTCCATGTCCAGTTCTAACTGGTGCTTCGTGACCTGCATACAGATTTCTCAAGAGGTAGGTCAGGTGGTCTGGTATTCCCATCTCTTTCAGAATTTTCCACAGTTGATTGTGATCCACACAGTCCAAGGCTTTGGCATAGTCAATAAAGCAGAAATAGATGTTTTTCTGGAACTCTCTTGCTTTTTCCATGATCCAGCAGATGTTGGCAATTTGGTCTCTGGTTCCCTGCCTTTTCTAAAACCAGCTTGAACATCTGGAAGTTCATGGTTCACATATTGCTGAAGCCTGGCTTGGAGAATTTTGAGCATTACTTTACTAGCGTGTGAGATGAGTACAATTGTGCAGTAGTTTGAGCATTCTTTGGCATTGCCTTTCTTTGGGATTGGAATGAAAACTGACCTTTTCCAGTCCTGTGGCCACTGCTGAGTTTTCTGAATTTGTTGGCATATTGAGTGCAGCACTTTCACAGCATCATCTTTCAGGATTTGAAATAGCTCAACTGGAATTCCATCACCTCCACGTATATTACCATATGTAAAACAGATGACCAGTTCAAGTTCAAGGCATGAAGCCAGGCACTCAGAGCCGGTGCTCTGGGACAACCCAGAGGGATGGAGTGGGGAGGGAGGTGGTAGGGGGTTTCAGGATGAGGGGACACGTGTATACTTGTGGCTGATTCATGTCTATGTATGGCAAAAACCACCACAATATTGTAAAGTAATTATCCTCCAATTAAAATAGATTAATTAATTTAAAAAAGAAAATAAAAAAGAAA